>NW_018164444.1:69927493-69949153 GCF_001263595.1 Phalaenopsis equestris | reverse complement strand
TATATATATATATATAAAGATTAACCTTTAAGAGTCCCGAAAAAATGAAAACAAAAAAGTTGTTGAAAATGAATATCTTGTAGACTTATTTCTTGTAAGAAGTCCACAATCCCCTTTCTCCCAGGGCACTCAAATCCCATGAATTTAAAGATTTCAAGCACGTCTTCACAGAGACCTTGATACACAATGTGCCCCTCTAACAGAAGAATGATTTCATCGAAGAGCTCAAAAATCTCAAGAGTAGGTTGAAGCAAGGATACAACTGTGGTTCCACCAAGAACGTTGACAATCTATCTCAATGACCTCACTATCTCAACAGTTGCAGAGATATCAAGGCCCGTTGATACTTCATCCATGAACAATGCTTATGCTGGACCAATAATCATCTCGCCTATGTTATATTGCACATGTTCTTAGATTTGCTCATTTTAAAAGAAAGATTTACATACATACCACACAATTCTTATGTATTTGAATATATAACACCTAAACTTCAACTTTTGCATATATATATATATATATATATGACAGAGTTGTAAGTCTCATTCCACTAGTTCAATCTTCCTCATCACAAGGAATGAAGTTGACGAGTCTAGTTATTTTGAAATAAATGTACAAATCATAAAATAAAAATTTACAAGTCCAAATCATCTAGTCGGATCCTCCTCCTTGCAATTATGGGAGTTAACAGAACTCATGCTCTAAGAGTCTAACTTAACAAAATTAAGGGCCCGTTTGGGGCAGCTTATAAGTGCGACAGCATTTTTTAAGACGCCGCATAACCGTTTGGTTTGTGTGCTTTTGAAAACGCTATCTGTTATATTTGAGTCTTTTTCATTATAAGCTGTTTATCCTGAAACGCACAAGCTGCCCCAAACAGACCCTAAATGTCCCCTCTTCAGATATAAAAGTTTTAAAAACTCAAAACCCAAATGATGGTTGTGTTAATCAAAGATTTCAACCGGAGGGGTCAATATTTTAAATCAAAATTTTCAAAGTAGCTAAGTATTCAAGCTAAAATCAATCACGAAAAGCTAAAAGCAAAATTCATCCACCCTCTGCAACAATTTGTCGAGGGTGATAAACTTTCGATTGAGTTTAGCTTACAAATAGGAAATGTCATATCAAATGCATCTTTATATTCACAATCAAAAGAATTGCATTCCAGTAAGGACATGACCCGAGTACTTTAACCGAGTGGTTCTGCTTTCAAATGACACCACGAATAACAGTTAAGGCCAGAGCCCTCTGATTTGATGGTTGCTGCTAAATGATACAATTATATTACGGTCATTGTCGCAATCTGTATGTTCCCCAATGTTTTTCTATCGTATGAGTTGTGATTCATAAGGATACAATTAATTGACATAAAACCTTTTGTTTGCTAAGGTTAACTTAAATTTGTCCCCTTAGACAAACAACCACCCCAAATCTACAAGGATCTCTTAAACGACGTAACCCATGACTGCTAACAAGAATCATTCTTTTAGGTTGGGATCATGAAAACCCAAGATGATGGAACCATGGGATCTTGATCGAGTTATGTCTTCATTCTTCCACCATCCGCTTTAAGCTTCAAGTGGTGAATTCTACAATTTAAACCCTAAGTTTGCTGCTATTATAAGTTCAATTTTCCATTTTTAATGACTAGCTTTAATAGAAAGTGCTCTCCCGTTATCAAGATAGATAATTAATCATAGGGGCTTACGCAAATAGGAAACCTGAACCTCAGATCAAAAAGTCGTCGCTAAATGAGGGAGAAATCTCTGAGTAGTGTCATATCTACAATCTAATCTGTCATCTGAAAATTTGAACCTCAAAGCTCTCTCTTTCTCAACAAATCAAAAATAAAAATCAATGTACAGAGAGTTGTATTGGGGAGCGGTCGTAAATTTTCGGGGCCCACAACTTGTATTTTAGTTTTTTTGAAGGTTAATTGATGACCCAATAAGTCTTCTAAGACCGATGGGTTAAAAGAATATTTTATCTCTCAATCATAGCGTCTCAGTACATTATCCAATGAGTCATTTAAGAGTTGGGAAAACTGACACTCTCCCTAATGCCCCCTAACAAGGGTAGACACCGAAAGGTTGCCAAATAATAATATGAATTTGGACTTGCAAATAATTTAAAATATGGATTTTCAAATTTACAAATAGCTTAAAAATATGAACGTTTTTAAAATTGAAAAAATGACTTGAAATTTGAATTGTTTGGCTATTGGACATTAAAATAAAATAAATAAAAATATAAATCATAAAATGCATATTTGAAATAAAATGCATACTATGTCCAGTAAAATATAATGATGAAAGATGAATACAAAAATGATTAAATATGGGATTCGATAGCTCATTCAAAAATTTGAATAAAATTTTTAATTGAACTCTTTTATAAAGTCGATGTATAAAAAGTTAAATGTCTAAAACATCAAATAATTTCGCCATCAGATTTGCAATTTGAATTCACAAGCAGACAAAAAACGATCTTTTCAAAAAAAGTCAAAATGTGATTTTTTGTGCACACCACTGAGATAAATTAGCACAAGCTTTTAAAGATTTAAAGAATTTCATGAGGCTTAAAATAGTGTGTAACTTAAATGCAACGCCTTATGATTTGTGCAAGTGCACTATAATCTTTTCAAATGACTGTGTGAAAGTGATTTTAAGTTACGTACATTTATTTTAATAAGCGGGATGAATAAATTTCATTGATACCAATATTTGCACTTATATTTCAAAACATTTTCCAACTAAAATGCATTGTTCTAAAATATGTGCAAGTATTTTTAAATGTGCAATTAGATATTGCAAATGCATCAAACATCATATTATATTTTGAAGTGCATAAAATATTATGATTATATATATGCGTCAAGTTTCATGTAAAATGTGCAGTTTGAATACAATGAAATATGTGCACAACTTTAAAATCATATGCTTCCACATGCTCCAACCAGTATATAGAGTACTCAAATACTTGGTTCGATAAAATTGCGG
This sequence comes from Phalaenopsis equestris, assembly GCF_001263595.1. Classification (NCBI taxonomy): domain Eukaryota; kingdom Viridiplantae; phylum Streptophyta; class Magnoliopsida; order Asparagales; family Orchidaceae; genus Phalaenopsis; species Phalaenopsis equestris. Next base: position 69,946,154 of record NW_018164444.1, on the reverse strand, counting down.
GTTACCTTAAAATTAATATTAATCCATCTGCATGTGCTCCACTAAATTAATTAGTATTTAAATTTAAATGATCTGAGATTGTTGTGTGGGTTAAGGTTAAATGTTCACTCAAAAAGTTTTTGCATTGAGAAATGTGTCAAATATATGATTACATTAAATTAAAGAACCCTCATGTTTTAAAAATCAAATCCAAGATAATCAAGCTACACATTCTCAATTGGGTCCCTTGTTTAGAGGGTAGGTTTGTAAGTTTCATAGTATGATCCTTCTCTTTTTAAAGACTGGAGTCAATGAGTCTAGCAATTTCAATAATGTCAAGATAATAAGTATAAAAATTTATAAGTTCAAATCATCTAATTTGATCCTCCTCCTGATAAAAACTGGAGTTGATAAGACTATTATTTCAAATATATTAAAGTGTCAAATATCAAATAAATTATAAACATAAGTGTTTCAAATGTTTCATTGGTCTGATGATAGCTGAGTTGATAGAAAATTTCAATCGGATGTGTATATTTTCAAAATAAAGTTTCAACAAATATCTAAATAAATTAAACTGTTATAATAACTAAATTTGATCCTCTGTAAGGAGGACAGAGTTGAAAAAGTTCATATACAATCATAAACCAATATGAAGTTCGATCATTTAGTAGAAAGAAGTAAAGACAATAAGGGTCAAATCAAATGATCAAATCTCTTATGATGGCAGTATTGATAGAAGATTTCAACAACGGTATATCTTAAAAAATTAAATTTCAAAGTGGAATTGAATAAATTCAAATAATATATATATGAATTTCATCCTTCATATGCGTGATAGAGCTGAGAAGGTTCATAAACAAAAATATGTTCATATTAAGCTTAGTTTTTTTACAAAAAAGAAGCAAAATTGACAGGGTTCAATTCAAGCAATCTATACCTCAATGAAAGCTGAGTTGATAGATGATTTCAATCGGAGGGGTCTATTTTCAAAATCCAATTTCAAAAAATTTGAATGAATTCAATTGATATAATTCTATGAACATAATTCCCTGTTGGAAGAACAGAGTTGACAAGACATAGATTCAATCACATCCCTTTGGAAACAAATTCTCTGTAAACGGGGCAGAGTTGATAAGGTTCAACTCAAATGATCAAATCCTCAATGATGTCATGTTCACTAAAAATCTCAACTAGTGGGGTCAACTTTTATATCAAATTTCAAATAAAGTTTCAAAATAACAAGCTAAAACATTGAAATTAAAATCAACCACTTAAAGATTTCAAACAAATAAATAACAATATTTAAATTAAAATTAATCACTAAAAAAACTTAAAGCAAATGTCATTCACCTTCTGTAATAGTTTGTCTGGGTGACAACTCACAAAGAATGAATGTCACATTGAGTGTATTATTATATTTATACTCGAAACAACCTTATGCTAGTAAGGACGTGGCACGAGTCATTCGTCCCTGTGATTTGGCCCAACAACTTTAACAAAACTAGAGGATACAACCAGAGTTCTCTGACCGGGTAGTTTACTGTCAAATGACACAATTATATTACGTCATAACTGTAGCTTGTATATTCCCCAACAACTTCCTATCATTTGAGTTGTGAATTATAACAGTACAATTGATTGATAGAAAGTATTTTATTAGATAAATTCAACTTAAATTTGTCTCCTTAGACAAACATCCACCCCAGATCTAAAATGGTCTCTCGGATGATGCAACTGATATTTGCTTATAGAGATATTTCAATCGGGTTGGGTTAACTACCTACTTTGACTAAGTAAATAGAGACAACGATGACCCGAAATGATGGAATCACAGGATCTTGATCGGGATTATCTTCATTTCTCCAACATCCACTCTAAACTCAAAGTGATAAATTTTACAATTCAAACTCGAAGTCTATTACCATTACACGATGAATATTCAGTACTTAATGACTATTATTAACTAAAAGTGCTCTCACATTATCGGGAGGGGTAATTAATCATAGGGGTTTGCGCCTATGTGAAACCTTGAATCCCAAGTCAAAATCTCCGGGTAGTGTATTATCTACAATCCACCCTGTCTTCTAAAAAGTTGAATGCCAAAATGAAAAAAAAAACTCCCAACTAAATGAAGAGAGTCTGATGCATGAATTTTCGAAGATCGCAAATTTCTAGCAATTCCAATAAGGAAAATTTCTTTTTTCATATTTGACTAATAATATAATTATTATAATAACAATTTAGAAAAGAAAAATGAATAAATAATAAATAAAAAGCTAAATTAAATTTATTTATTATAGTTATTCATAAACTTGAGTAAATTAAGTCTGGTGAACATCACAATATGACTCTTAGATCTTAATCTAAGAATCTGTTGTCAAAAAGTCCCAACAAAAAAACACATTGTGCTAGTAAGCATTAAAGCATGACCCTTCAATTCCAATCCAAGAGTCTGTTGTCGAATGGTCCCAATAGAAATTAAACTCTATCTGATGAGCATCCGAGTGTGGCACTTGAATCTCAACCCAAGAGTTTATAATCGAAAGGTCTCAAAAAAAAGAAAAAACTCTATTGGGTAAATATTATAGTATGTCACTTAAATCTCAATATAGAAGTCTACTGTCGAAAGGTCCCAACATAAAGATAAATTCCAGGTGATTCACATTTGGGGGTCTAACCAAAATGGGTGTTAACTTTGGTATCCCAATGCATCAACATTTTACAACACATCATTCGAGCAACTTCAACGACAATGAAAACAATTTTGACATGATCTATGCATGCATCACCGCATCCGTTTTCAGTCATCTTTTTTGAGTGGCCATTATTTAGCATTTTTGATATTTCAAACTCATTGTCAGAGTTCATCCTACGAATGAGTGATGATTCAACTGGCTTCAAGATTATCAAAATATCCTGCCCTTAATCTATCTGATATCACATTCATCGTTTGCCACTCACATTATATATGATAAATTTGACTAATGAAATATATATAAATATAAATAAATATATATATATATATTGCCTCCCACAAAGCACTTCCATTAAGAGTCTTGAAAAATTGAAAGCCAAAAAAGTTGTTGAAAATGAATATCTTGATAGGACTTACTTCTTGTAAGAAGTCAGCAATCCCCTTCCTCTTGGGGCACTCAAATCCCATGAATTTAAAGAATTCAAGCGCGTCTTCACGAGGACCTTGATACACAATATGCCCCTCTGACAGAAGAATGATGTCATCGAAGAGCTCATAAGTCTCCGGAGGAGGCTGAAGCAAGGAGACAACTGCGGTTCCTTCAAGAATGCTGACAATATGTCTCAATGACCTCACTATCTCAAAAGTTGTAGAAATATCAAGGCCCGTTGATATTTCATCCATGAACAATGCTTGTGCTGGACCAACAATCATCTCCCCTACATTATAGTGCACATGTTCTTAGATTTGCTAATTTTAAAAGGAGGATTTACATACATACCGCACAATTCCTATGCATATGCATATCTAACGCCTAAACTTCAATTTTTGCATATATATATATGTATGTATGTATGTATGTATCTATATGTATGTATATATATGTATATTTACGTATGTAGATATATGTATACATATATATACATATATATACATACATCCATGTACTTATATAGATATATCTATACATTTATATATATATATATACGTGTGTGTGTACATATGTATATATATAAATGTATAGATATATCTATATGTCAAAATAGTAGTATTTGTTATGTAATATGAAAGATTTTGGTGTGTAAATGTAAAAAAGTAAAGTAAATGTGTTAGATATGTAATATCTATGAATTTAGTGGTATGTATGCATCTATTACAAATCTTAATAGCAACAATAGCTTAATGGCTTAATGAGTTGAAAAACTAAGTTAATTTACCTATGGTGACACGCTTTTTTTGTCCTCCAGAAATACCTCTTAACATTTCATCGCCTACCATCACATCAGCACAATTTTCCAATCCCAGAATCTGTAACCAAATAAGAAAATAGCTTAATATTCTCTATTTTTATTTTGTTCCTGACTTCCTCCTCCATTTCTAATTGGTGATTTTATCAATCGAACTACAAAGGGTACCTTGATAATATAATCTGTGATCATACCATTTTCTTTCCCTTCAATTGACGATGCCTGAAATATTAAAAATTTAATATTGCAGTCTTACATTTTTTTATTTATGTAAGATCTTAGCTTCATATCATGCAAAAGAATTTTGGCTTAAATGGTTTGAAATAATAAAGTTATTAATGAATTATATGTTCATTCAACCTTCATGAAGACATCTATGTCAATGTCAGGTTTGATATTTCCAGCCTTTTCTCTCCTTAGCAATTCAGTCAACAGATCTGTAGGTAGTATACATAGATAAACAGGTTAATTAAATGTTACAACCATAAGAGTTTATGAGCTTTTTCCATAATGCAGATTTGCTTTTTTTTTCTCCTCACCAAAACGATTGCCAACCCCTTGACATCTAGCAGAGAATGAAAGAGTTTCTCTCACGGTCATCTCTCCCAAGTGGAGATCATGCTGGCTTATATAAGCTGCCGTTCTTTGTGGCACAAACTCATCCATTGTATGGCCATTATATGTCACATTTCCAGAAACCTGCATCAATTTTTTTTAAGATAATCGTTTCGTTGTCTTAAGCTTCATAGGATTAAAAAAGAGTTTCATGAATTTAACAACTTAATATCATCAAAATAACAAAAAACCTTGAGATCCGATCCTAGTTTCCGAGCTAGAGCCAATAACAGTGTAGTCTTCCCTGAACCGGGGGGGCCTAAAAGCAGTGTCATCCTGTAATTTTCATGTTTAGCTTAGCTAACCGCTAAATAATTGTAAAGCCAAAGCCATTTAAATACCTGCTAGACTTGACGATTCCGCTAACGTTGTGGAGTACAGTGAATGCCTTCTTCTTGCTTGGAATTATATGAAGGTAGTTGCCGAAGAACTACAGTTAATGGGGGAAAAAAAATTAAGAAGCGACAGATCGATCTCGGCTTCGAGCTCCTAACACTATAAACTTTAAGTACCAGAAAATTCCGAGAGGAAAACTGTGTATACCTCAATTGTGTTAAGAACTGAATTGAAGAAGGAGGGCAAGTTTCTGCTTCCCAAATAAGTTTGAGCCTCAACATTTAGATTCTCGAACCGCACCTCGATGGTTGGATAATCGATTCCAACTCTGTGATACAACAAAGCGGCATTGGGAATTAACAAGACAGAGCTTCATTTAACGAAGCAGAACTCGGGCATTACATCTCATACCTACTGAATCTTTCCTTGAGCTTGAGAAGAAACCTCTCGTTATCTTCTTTAACACCTATCAGTCTCTCAAGCAGCATTCTCCTCTCCGGAAAGCTGAGGTTCTTCATTTCGATCTCTTTGAGCTCCCCATCTTCTGATTTCAGAAATCCCTTCTTTGCTCTGTCGTAGGTTGGAAGCCTCTCGAGCGCAGCCCATCTGGAATCTCTCTCGTTTTCGTCGTCCTCCCTCTTGCTCGAAGATTGGGAGAATATGGAGTCCTCCCCAGTCCAAAGAGCAGAGACCCTTCTGCTTCCCGGATGGGCCGGTTCCACAGTGTCCATTTTTTTCCCCCTGAAGATTATGAAGGGAGCGGCAAGAAAACGTTTAAATAGATGAGAGCAGAAAATATGCACAAAATTATTAACAGTATTGACGTACATGAAGTCCAAATCATATTCCACACAATGTTCTCGGGGCTTGTGTTCAGCTCATTTATATTTTGAGCTTAGTCCAAATCATATTCCACACAATGTTCTCCTTGGGAAGGGGGTTTAGGGGGCTTGTGTTCAGCTCATTTATATTTTGAGCTTAAAAATTGTGTTCGTGTTCGGCTCGCTAAGCAAACGAGTCATTCACAAACAAAGAGTCATTTTGACAACTTTAATCACGTAACTATAAGATGTTAAGAATTGAAGCAAGATTTAAAACATCATTTGAATCTAATTTATTAGTTTTTATTCTATTTTTTTTAGTTAATACTTTTAATTGATTATAGATCTATGTAGCTTTGTAGTCAATTAATTTTTTTTAGAAAACTACTCATCATATATATATATAGTTCGGCTCATTAACTCAGCGAACGAGCTGAACACGAGCTTCTTAATGAACCAAACACGAGCTGTTCGCGAACAACGAACCGTGAGAATTGAGGAAGTCGATGATGAAAGGAGATGGACTCCAAAAATTGTCATCATTTGACACGAATCTCAAGGTATGGTCCATATCTCGAGACAACCTTTTGAACAATAAATATTCAAAAATCAATAAAAAGTCATCCCGAGCTTTGATTCCATCAAACTTATAGTCAAGCTGACCAGCTCGACGAGACGAGCCTAATGATACCAACATTGATCCAATATGAACCAAATCAAGCCCTGATAAAAATATTAAACCATGTTTGAAAGTTTTTGGACACATTTGTAGATTCAAATAGATGCCAAATCTGACGAGTTTATAGTTGAATCGAACATTTCAGCAAATTGAATCTAATGAGCCCAAGATTGCTCAACATTGTTAAGACACTCAAATGTTCATTAAATGACGTCTGGTCGAGGGAAGCTCTCCGAGTCATCCGATCAAAGTGGTTCATATGCATGCATTAATTTAGGGGGGGGGGGGGGGTTTGAGAAAAAACTGGAAGCTGTGAGAAGAAACTGTAGTCCAGTACCACTTCTATCGCCTTCGATCGCCATGGACAACCATCGACAACTGACAATCACCATCGATCATCGTCGAGCACCCTTGCCACCGTCCACCATCTCCAATCTTCATCGACCATTGCTGGCCATTGTCAATCACAACTAACACCGTCAACCACCACCTACTACCCATCTTATTAGTCCTAATCTTTCAATTAGAAAACATCTCAAAGATATCATGCTCTTTTAGCAAAAGTCATCCCTAATAACTCTTATGGTTATGCCATCCAATCTAATCTAACCAAGTTTTGACTAATTATTTCCTTGCCTTAATCATACATATTGATTATTTCTTTTTGTCATGTGGACATACCCTATGGTTGAACACCACTACTTTTGGGTATACATTTATAATCAAATCAAGCATTCTTTTCTCAAGTAGATTGTCCCTAGTTAAGACATCATACACTTTGAACATATAAAACTTTTTCTTTCTTCCATCTTTCAAGTATTTATGCTAAATTTAAACAATTAATTTTTAAACTTGATAGTTAATGGCCTTAATTATCACCTCATATTATTATATTGGAAAATGACAGAGGCAAGTTAGAAAGATTCAGTTAAAAATAATTCCCTTAATTTTAGAACTTAGCATATTTATGATGGACTATTTATGATTATTAGGTTCATTCGAAAATAAAAATTACTTTATTATAATGTGACCTAATAATTTTGGGCATGCCACCTTTATCCTTTTGCAAAATTAAGTTGACTATTTTAAGCTATAACTAAGACTAAAAGTTTTAAAAACATTTATTTCTTACCTTCTAAAAATTATAATTAAGTATCTATTGTTGTGAGATATATATACAAGTTGTTGTGGTATATATAGAAATAAAATAAGAGAACGATCTTTGAAGAAGAGAAAAATGGAACGAGAAAACTCACACCAGAAAACAATATCATAGTGGAACACATAGATTTACGTGGTTCGGCAAATTGTCTACGTCCACGGAGTTGCAGAGGATTTTACTACTTGAAGAATTTACATCAGTTGATTGTCTCGACTTACAAGATGAATTTCTCACTTCGTTGCTCAGTCTTCTTCTCTCTTTGTTCTTCTCTCTCTACATCAAAATACACCGAAGAAACTTTACACCGAGATACACCAAAGAAGATAAACTTACAAGAGAAATAAAATAAATTTCTCTTCTGCCACAAGCCACCAAGAAGAAGCCAAGGGAGAACAATCTTCTTCTTCTTCTTTCTTCTTCCTTCTGCTGTAAGGAACTACTGCTTGCACTTTCCTTCCTCTATCCCAAGGAAACCAAAGAAGAACACAAAATGTTCTGCCATAACTTCATCTGAAGGAGAGTTGCTCCTTTTTAACGTGAAATCGGGCGTGGGAGCGGTTGAGCGAGGAGGCTTCACGGAAACAGGAACATTGGAGGCAGGAGTGGTTGGCGCGACGTTTTGAGACATATGAGCGGGGTCACGACCTTTCGCGGGAGTTGGGAGCGGGAGGCGGGATGGGGTCAGGCTCCACACCAACAAATCTCTCACTTGGAGGTCAATATAGTAGCTTCAACGTCTTCTTCTTCAAACAAATATCCTTCACTAGCAGCGTCGTCTTTTTCTTCAAACATGAATCATTCACCTCTGCAATTCAAAACCTCTATCTTAACTCCAGAAGACCAACTGAAGTTGTGCACAACTTCAGTTTCTCAAGAACTTCCACAACTTCAGTTTCTCAAGAGTAACACCCTCAGTCAACATATCAGCAGGGTCCACATAGCCTTGCACCTACAAGCTATTTTTACTCTTGTCTCTGCTTACAACTCTCACTGCATGGACAATATTCTGCCTCTGCTGAAAGTCTTTTTCAACAAGTCTAGCATTGTACTTCTTACTGTCATCAAGCTCAGTCTTCACTCGGTACACCCACTTGTTCTGTACCACTTGTTCTGTAATTCTTTCTTTCATGATGAAAGTTCTGTCAACTCTCACTTGCTCGAATTTTCATCTTGACTAAAACTTTCATTTTGCAAAATTTCCTCATGCCTCTGTGGTTCTCTACCATCTGTCTGTGGAACAATAGGAATGGGTGCCCCAGACCCACTCTCCTTTTCACTTTCATCATCAACAAAACTATGAACTACCAGCAATAGTGCATAATGCACTTCTTCAGATAGCACATTTGCGCTATCATTTTCCATCTTCTTGAGATTACTGCAATTCTCTTTATGTGGCCAACCATGCCACAATTTCAGCAGGTTGCCTGCTAACTAGACTTTGATTTTGATCTCCCTTTATTTGAGTTCCTGTCACGTCATCTCCCTCTGAAATCAACATTCAGTGTCTAACTCAAACTTGAGATCTCACCAGAATCTTTTCTGCGCACTTCCTCAACCAAAATCAAATCACAAATATCATCACATTTTCAGTTTATATTTACCTGCAGAACTGCTAACTATCATCCTCATGGCTTCCCAACTGTTTGACAGAGATGCCAACAATATCAGCGCATGTATCTCATCATCAAAATCAGACGACAATTGATTTGTGATATTATTGAAATCATTCAGGTGTTGAGCGACATAAACACCTTTCGCCATCTTCAAATTGAATAACTTCTTCATCAAGTACACCTTGTTATTCACTGATGGCTTTTCATACATAATTGATAAGAATTGATAAGACTGTCATTGAGATCTGCAGTCATCCTTTCTTTGACGATGTTGTGTGCAAAAGACCTCATTAGGGTCAATCAAATAACCCCTAGAACTTGTCGATTCAACAAATTCCATTGAGTCTTATTCAACATTTCAGGTCTTTTCTTAATAACGAAAGATGAAGTTTCTTCCTATAGAGGTACTCTATTTGATGGCCTCATTCATCCTTACGGCTTTGCAAACCATTCCCGTCTTTTTCTGTTGTGAAGCGAAGCATCCCTTCGCTCCCTCCTGTTTATAATAAAAGGTATCACACTGCTCTTCTTCAGTTAGAGAAGTCACAATTTTCTTCTTCGGGTTTCCTCATGATAGAAGGAAGGAAGGTGCAAGAAGTAGTTCCTTGCGGTGAAGGAAGAAAAAAGAAAAAGAAAAAGATTGTTCTCCCTTGGCTTCTTCTTGGTGGCTTGTGGCATAAGAGAATTGGGTTTATTTCTCTTATAAGTTTGTCTTCTTTGGTGTATCTCGGTGTAGAGTTTCTTCAGTATATCTCGTTGTAGAGAGAGAAGAAAAGAGAGAGCAATGAAGTGAGAGATTCCTCTTGTAAGTCGAGGTGATCGACTGATGTAAATTCCTCAAGTGGTAAAATTCTCACCAACTCCGTGGACGTAGGCAATTTGTCGAACCACGTAAATCTGTGTGTTTCGTTGTGTAACTGTTTTCTCGTGTGAATATTTCTCGTTCTATTTTTTGCTTCGCCAATCGTTCTCCTGTTATATATATATACCACATCAACCTGGTGTATATCTATAGATCCTTGCAACAATAACTGGTATCAGAGTTTTGTTTGGATCTGAGGAGGAATGATGGTTGCAGATGAAGTGAAGGTTTCAGAGAATGAGAAGTTTGATGGCACCGATTTTGGATATCAGAGGATGCAGATAGAGGATTATCTTTATGGGAAGAAACTTCATCTTTCATTGTTGAGGAAAAGATATGAAAGGATGGATGAGGCTGAATGGAATTTGTTGGATCGACAAGTTCTGAGGGTTATTCGATTGACCCTATCGAGGTTCGTTGCACACAACATCGTCAATGAGAGGACGACTGCAGACTCATGGCAGCCTTATCAGGTATGTATGAAAAGCCATGTACTTAATGAAGAAGTTATTCAACTTGAAGATGGCAGAAGGTGTTTCTGTTGCTCAACACCTGAATAATTTCAATACTATCACAAATCAATTGTTGTCTGTTGAAATTGATTTTGATGATGAGATACGTACGCTGATATTGTTGGCATCGTTGCCAAATAGTTGGGAAGTCATGAGAATGACAGTTAACAGTTCAACAAGTAAATCTAAACGGAAATGTGATGATATTCGTGATTTGATTTTGGCTGAAGAGGTGTGCAGAAAAGATTCTGACAAGATCTCAGGTGCGAGTTTGACACTGAATGTTGATTTCAGAGGGAGATGGCATGACAAGAACTCAAATAAAGGGAGATCAAAATCAAAGTCTGATCAGCAGACAACCTGCTAGAATTGTGACAAGGTTGGTCACATAAAGAGGAGCTGTAGGAATCCCAAGAAGATGGAGAATGATAGTGCAAATGTGGTATCTGAAGAAGTACATAATGCACTATTGTTGGCAGTTCATAGTTTTGTTGATGATGAAATTGAAGAGGAGAGTGGGTCCGGGGAACCCATTCTTATTGTTCCATAAACAAGTGATGGAGAACCAAAGAGCTATGAAGAAATCTTGAAAGATGAAAGTTTGAGCAAGTGGGAGCTGACATAACTTCCACCAGTGAAGAAGACATTTCACAACAAGTGGGTGTACCAGGTGAAGACTGAGCGTGATGGAAGTAAGAGTTACAAGGCTATACTTGTTGAAAAAGGCTTTTAGTAGAGGCAGGATATTGCCCATGCAGTGGGAGTTGTAAGAAGAGATAAGAGTGGCTCAAGAAATAATTCAGAAAATAGCTTGGAGGCGCAAGGCTATGTGGACCCAACTAAAATGATGAATGAGGGTGTTACTCTTGAGAAACTAAAGTTGTGTACAACTTCAGTTGGTCTTCTGGAGTGAAGATAGAGGCTTTGAGTTGCATAGGTGGAGGATTCATGTTTGAAGAAAAGGGTGACACCGCTAGTGGAGGATATCAGTTCGAGGAAGAAAACATTGTAGCATGTATATCGGTCTCCAAGTGGGAGATTTGTTATGCTGGAGCCTAATAGTTCCCGCTCCTGCTACAATTTCTCCCGCTCCCGCCTCCCGCTACATAATTTCGCCTCCTATGTTTCGCGAAACGGCTCTCCTGATCCCAAAAGGTCACGACTGCGACCTTACAATTTCGTGAATCTTTCCCTCATTTTTCTGTTGTGAAGCGAAGCATCTCTTCGCTCCCTCCTGTTAGTGATAAAAGGTATCGCACAGCTGTCCTTCAGTAGAGAAGTCACGGTTTTCTTCTTCGGGTTTCCTCAAGATGGAAGGAAGGTGCAAGAAGTAGTTTCTTGCGGTTAAGGAAGAAAAAAAAGATTGTTCTCCCTTGGCTTCTTCTTGGTGGCTTGTGGCAAAAGAGATATCAGATTTATTTCTCTTGTAAGTTTGTCTTCTTCGGTGCATATCGATGTAGAGTTTCTTCTGTGTATCTAGGTGTAGAGAGAGAAGAGCAGAGAGAGAAGAAGAAGAGAGATCAACGAAGTGAGAGATTCCTCTTGTAAGTCGAGGTGATCGACTGGTGTAAATTCCTCAAGTAGTAAAATCCTCTGCAACTCCGTGGACGTAGGCAATTTGCCAAACCACGTAAATCTGCGTGTTCCGTTGTGAAACTGTTTTCTAGTGTGAATTTTTCTCATTATATTTTTCGTTTTGTCGACCGTTCTTCCATTTGATTTATATATGTATACCACATCGACCTGGTGTATATCTATAAATCATTGCAACAACAACTTCTTGCCTTCTAAAAGTTATAATTAAATATCTATCTATTTTTAAACCTCTTTTTAATACCATCATAATGTGAACATAAATTTTAAATGCAAAATATAATATTAAGGTAGTAGGCTTATACATGTAATTTAATATAAAAGCTTAATTTACGGTTGTTAAAGCTATGATATATTTATTTGTGCAAATTTTCTATTTGAAATAAATAAATATTGTTTCATCTAATTGAATGCAATTTAAAATAAAATAAAACAACTTTAAAAATCATGTAGATCGAGATATTAAGAAAAAAAACAATTATTATATATTTTAAAAATTAAATGTCAATGTTTGAAAATAAAATTTTGTAATCATTTACACTATTTAAACCGACTTTAAATAAATTAGCCGAGATGAAGCAGGAGGATACAGACAAACACTCAGAACACCAATGATAATGTGTGGCGGGGCCAGTCTGACCCCACTGAATACAAAAAATCAAATAGTTTCTACGTGTACGGTCTGACCCCACTGAATACAAAAAATCAAATAGTTTAATGTGTGGCGGGGCCAGACTGTACACGTTGCGCATTGTGATTGGATTGACTTAATATTTTTTCTTATTTCTAAGGATATTTACTCCTCACCGTCCATATAAAATTCAAAGTGAAATTTACATATACATCAAACAATTATTATGTATTTAATATCATAGTTATAACTCTTTGGTATTATAAATTTATGCATGAAGAGTGTATTTTATTTTAAAAAGAATAATATGTAATTATTGCTATTTTTTTATGTGATATTAAGATTTGAGTGGTAGGCATGTAAATATCAATATTTCGGTGTTAGATATGTAAATGTACAAGAATTGTCTGGCATGTATGTAAATGCCCCATTCAAATAACGACTAACATATAAATTTAAACCTATATATATATCATTTAAAATCATCATTTAAAATTCAGTTTCATGCACCCAAAATAAAATATATTATCATTTTCCCACAAATTTCATATGATTTTTTTTTTCTGTTTTGGGCAAGTATAGCTTATTGAATAATCTGCTAATAAGCTAATTAAAAATAATATGCTGATAAATTAAGTGCGGTGACTATTAGAAATTTTTATTTTTTTTGAAAAAGCTAAACTGCAGTCAGAAAGCTGTCATCGCACCTAAATAGATGCGGTGTGAGCGTTTTGAAAATGCATGAGCTGTCAAAACATAGTTTACCCAAACAGACCAGATGTGTTTTCAAAACGTCACCGTACCAAATAAGCTGCCCCAAACAGACACTTAATCATAAACAAAGTACACTTGATACTCTTGATTGACTATGCATGCGTATTAGTCAACAAAATTTTAATTTAACCTTATCTTAGAAATGAAAATTTCTCCCATCAAAGCTTTGGATAATCTAAAATTATCACATAAAATATTATTTTGAGCCGTTTTTTACACGTATGAAAAACAATAATTTATGAGCTGATTAGATCAGATAGCCATTTGGAATCAATTTTATTTTTTTTATATTTATATTTATATTTGGCTTTAAAATAAATCATGTTGGATGACGATAATCTAAACTACACACAATGATGTTTTAGGGCTACTTTTAATCAGATTTTTATTTTCATGTTTTTTTTTTATTTAGTTTTTGCTTTAAAGTAAAATATGTTTGATGATGGGGTTATTTTAAAAATACACAAAAAAAAATAATGTTATTTTGAGTATTTTTAAAAATAATTTAATTTAAATCAATTTAAAAAATAAGTTTGATATTTTATTAATAATAAAATTTAATTTATTTTATTTATAAAATTAGACAAACAATGAGCTGATTAAGATAAATAGTTTAGAGCCATTTGGAGTAAGTTTTATTTTTTAAAAGTTGTTTATTTTTTATTTATATTTTGCTTTAAAATAAATTATGTTTGATGATGTTGATTATTTTTAAAAATACATAAAATATTTAAATGTTATTTTGAGTGTTTTTTAAAAATAAATTGATTTATTAAAAAAAAACACTTACAAATGCACTAAATAGCACATTTTCAAAAGCTAGAGCAAACACAAGAAAAAAAATATAAAAGATAACAATGATCTCAAACAAGTACAAGATAGCATTGAGTCATTGGTTGGGAGTGATAAATGTAATTTTATGGAAAGCATGGGGGTGATTGAAAGGCCACCCATCATTATTAAAGATAGCATTGGGTCATTTGTTGGGTGTGATAAATATAATTTTATGGAATAATCCTTAAATATATTTTGTTGAATATGTTTAACCCCTTGTGCTTTGGACCTTTATTTTATTTTTTCTATAATAAATAAGAGAAATTTCATATTTTTGTTGAATATGTTTATCCTCTTGTGCTTTGGACCTTTATTTTATTTTTTCTATAATAAATAAGAGAAATTTCCACGCATACCGACCAATCCATATGTATATACATATCCAACAATTAATATTATAATTATTTTTTATAAAACTTTGGCATCTAAATAGCATCAAAGCGTAGGCATGAAAAGTGCAATAGTTGAATTTGATTATATTTGTGAATCACACCAAAGGAATAGAGCGTAAGATAGGAAAGAGAGAGAAAAAAAAGAGAGGGGGGATGGGGGTGGTACTATATTTGAAGTTATATATTTTGCTCATGCTTTAATGAGGATTTACGTGATACTTTGGGTATTTTACAACGCCTTCGGTTCAGTCATCTCATAACTCGATTTTTAAAAGTTAGTTGGCCATGGTTCGACAAGACCCGTTATTCTGTCTTTGTTGAATCAGGGTTTTCGGTTGGCCTTTAATGGACTTCGGGCCGACAAGAATTGATTCGATCAGCTTTGTTTTGTCAGTCGGCTATACTAATCTGGTTGTCGACTATTGATCATTGGATAAGGAACTCTTGTCGGCAAAACAACGCTAGGCTACAGGTAGAGGGCGAGTCACTGTAAGATGATATGTAGCTCACTCTTTAATGAGTCAGTCCTCTAGGATGCTTTAGGGCCAATTCTAGACCCTTGTTAAGGAATCTCAATGGTGTCCGCTCAATGGCTGGCTATGATGGACTCTTTCTTTGAGTCAAGTTGTGGGATAGGCTGGTCTATGCCTCTGCTTGCTTTGATTATCATTGGTCTTTGGTTTGGATGACATGCATTCGACTGGCTCCAACCTCGGCTTAAGTGTGGTTGCATTTTATCAGACAAGCCTTTTGGTATTCCTCTAGTGGCCTTCTATTGATGGACCCTTGTTCATCCAATGATTGACCTCGGTCTTCCGTCCGCGACCCTTGGTCTTCCTTCTATGGGCCCTTAGTCTTCCGTCTATAGGCCCTCCCTAGCTATACTCATTTGTACTTTTTTGTTTTTTGGATTTTCATGAGATTCAGACATACATATATATGATATACATTTTTTAATTCTTTTATTTTCTTATTTCTTGAAAGCGACAACTGCTATAAGAATAAGATAATTAAATGTAAAAAATAGATTCATTTATTTCATAATAAGAACTTTTAATAATTGCACTTTATGGATTTATGTGCTCATGACCCTTAGTATACTCCTTTTGCTTACTTTTGTTGTTTAGTAAAAATTTTACGAATGGTTTTTTTTCCTATTACAGATGACTTTTGATGGTAGTAGAGATCTTCCACCTCACCAACCTCCCAGATGGACCCTAGTATTTATGGGACATAAAAATTAGTATCTCGCTCCGCCTCACACAATACCAGTGTTGTGTTAATTAGTAACACCACTATCACTGTAGCCCCTCACGCAACTTTTGTCACAAGTCTAATCAGGCATATTGCTCCATTCTGACCACCTACTCCTTCCATTGTTGCCACTTTAACATGACTGACGGAGCATATTGTAAATCTTCATTGCAAATCACCTCCGAGTTATGTGGTTGAGGAAATGAGGGAGAGGAGAGGGGACGAGGATGAGCTTGATGATGATGTTGTAGGGGTTTATGTGTTTTTTTAATTATTGTGTATTTTAACATAGTATTATTTGTATCTATATTCTATGTTTAGATGTGAAATTTTATGCATTTAGATTAACGTCTGTTAAGTTATATTTATTTTCATTCTTGGTACTTGTTTGTGTAATAGATTTTGTGTTGTGATGGTGGATAAGATAAAGTTTATGATATCCGTATATGTTGAGTGCAGTTGTAAAAATCTAATCGTTCTTCTATATATTTTTTAAATTTACTGTAGGTTTGCATTGGATTTGCGTCGGACATTTCCGACGCTAATATCTTTAGTAATTTCTGATGCTCCTTTATACATTCCAACACTAAACGACCTCTTCAACAAATACAGTTAATGCAAATCACGACACTAAGCCAAAAATGGTTGAAAATTTCATAGTTAACATTTAAGTCAGCACGGGGCTTATTGAAGCTAGTTAACATTGACAATGTCTGACGTTAAAATTGAAGCAAGTTTTTTGGGTCAAACACTTTAGAAACTAATTGCATTTTTGACCCAAGTTTTTATGTGGACCATCTATCTGATGCAAATCAACTGCTAAACAGTTTTGTGTCAGATTATCATCATATTTGCTTCAGATTTGGCCGACGCTATTTTTCATAAATTCTGTAGTATGGTCGTGTAACTATTTCTCACCTACATGATAAGAGTCTGTACATGTAATCACCAACTCATAGTAGATCATTTCAACTGGGCTAGGCCCCATGATTTTTTCCCTTTTCGAGTTTTCCACATAAAATATTATAATGTTTCTACCTGTATATTGTATTACCTAAATGTGTGTTGAATTCTCGTACAACTCTAAAAAGAAAATTCATTACTCTACCATTGCAAATTCTCTAGCACATAGGAAGTGAAGTCCCATGAAGCCCCATTCGATACAGTCATTAAGTCTGAGACATCAAGCCACAACATTGTTTCTTAATGATATATATCATCTAACTGGCGATAGAATCTTCTTTTCACCTCTGAAGCATTCTTTGATCTAGGGTGTAACGTTCACTGCATTCTAGAAAGGCCATTCATGTCAACATCCCAGACATGATTATAATATGGTGATCTTTATACATCCATTTTAGACATCAAATCTATGGAAACTACTTTCAGGCTGGGGGCAACCTTCAGTACAATCTTGAAACACTGTGGTAGGGTAGTCATCCTACGTCTCATCAGACATCAAGCCTTTGAGAATCTCTTTCAGACTGGGGGAAACTTTCTTCACAAAGAGTGCTTCCTCAGCTTCATCTCATTGTATTGGAGTTCCTCTTCAACTAGATCAAGAAATCAATCTCTTCAAGTTTTAATACATGGGATACTTTACAAGCTCGTGTGAAAACACCCAAGTATGGAGAGAACAAATTCAAAAGCTTAACTAGAAAGTTACCAAACATCATTCTTAAATATAACAACAACCATACTTTCAAGAAAAAAGTATGATATATTTCGAGCTACACCCCAATCTCGAGAAATGTTGGACATTTTCTGTCACTTCATTTTGGGCTTAATCAGTCACAAGGGCACTCAATTTGACCTCTTCCATCATAAGCAACAGTTGTCAAGCATAAGCTTTGAATAACAAGCTCGGATAGGTAAAAAATTCTTAGTAAAATTTATTCGATTAAATTATTTGAACTATCGAACTAATGTATATACGCATGTCAAGGTCAAATTATTAAGAATTTGATAAAAATGAAAAGTACGGGTTGGGGTCTTACCTAAGGTTCAGAAAATCAGAATGGACTGAACCAGCAGGTTCGCCGCTTCAACCGTGAATCAGTCATAGGTCTAGTTCCAGTTTGTATAAAAAACCCCTCCAACATTAGGTTCACCTGCATTTACATACATACCACCCAAATTTATGTATTTTACATATCTAACACTTAAACTCTATTTTTTACATTTATACCTCCCAAATCACTCATATCACTCCAAAAAATCATCATTACAAAAAAAAAATTAAATTTGCATACAAATCACTCAATTTTATTTATTTGCATATCTAACACCCAAACTCTTTTTATTTTACATTTATACCGCCAAAATCATCCATATCACATAAAACATATCACTTTTTTTAATTTTGTAAAAAAAGTGGAATGCATTTTTTCAAGCATAGATAAAATGACATACATTCAAATTAAATTCCATGTGCTAGTTATTTAAATACACATGAGTTGAGTGGGATGTACATCTAATGCATTGTTATTTTTAAATGTACTTATGATTTATTGGGTGAACTTATGAACTTTGAACTTCTCTCTCTACCGGTTCAATGTCTCGTCCAGTTTTCACAGTCTTAATTTTACCGAAAATTTTACAAAGAATAATGACAAAAGGAGATTAAAATTATGAACTTATGAACTTTAAATATATATAT
>NW_018164444.1:69911523-69927393 GCF_001263595.1 Phalaenopsis equestris | reverse complement strand
TTTTTTTTTTCTTTTTCGTGCATCATGGTCGTGGATGTACATATGTTTGCATGTATGTAATATTTTTTCCTCATAAGGAGTTAGGATAGCGAGAAAATAGAAAAAAAATATATACAGCAAAGAAGCTCTAATCATACCCATTATTTAATTTTTTATCTTCCTAAATAGAAGTTTATGTAGAACTTCTCATAAACATGTATGGCTCTTAATACACGTTTAAACTACTTTAAGGTTATCATAGAAGATATAATTTAGCCCCACCATGTATTATGAAATATTTAAAATGTATTTAAACTAAAAAAATGAGTACATATTAAAATTTAAAAAAGAGAAGAAGACAATGAATATTATTGTCTAGCATCATTCAACAAGAACGAAATTCTACTTATAAAAGATAGAGGTTGGACATGAGAGTTCATGAATAAGGTAGCCAATTCCAGTTGAGCCTTCAAGTTTATATTTGATTTGAAGTTTATATGTCCCAAATGTGATTCATCCAAACTCAAATCGATTATTACAGGGTCAAAATAGTTGACCCAAAGTGACTTGACTCGAGCCTTTATAACCAGAAACTGGCTCATCTAATACTATTACATGGATTGTATAATTTTATTGGATTAACAAGATTCAATTAAGGAATCAACCTTATTAACTTGATGCAAACTTACATAATTTGAACTTGAATAGTATTCATGTCAATTTTGGATTATTGAGGAGAACTCAAACCAATCTAAATAATAATTCAATCAACAATTTGACTTGAAGCTCATTTGAATAGTACTTAGAGGCGCGCAAGAGCTCAAAATTTTTTAGCCATATTCATAACAGGTTCTTTTTGACATCCTATCCATGAACTTGCTTGAGATCATTTTCTAAAGTAGAAGAAATACTTGCAATTATAAACACAAACATCAAAGTAAAACAATTATAATCACTTTAGAATAATCCCAAGTATTTAATGGACTATAAAATCAGGGCATTGCCTTTTATGATAGAAGTGTATGCACAAACTTGATATTATGAACTATTAATAAAGATGAAGGCAAAATTGATAAATGTGGATTATTTTTTTATGATAACTAAAGTGGCACAAAACATCAATAAACACTATAAACTATTGTTGAAGATAAAACCCTACAACATCAATGAACCATGAAAGCTCTGACAATATATTATATTTAGTCAATCATTATAGAATATTCATATTTAAGAGGCCATAATATCAATGCTAAGTCAATTTTGTAATTAACATCATCATTATTTAACAAATTAATGCTTTTTAAATTTTAAAAAAGTAAAAGCAATTTCCATGAATTGAGCATGCTTCCACTTTGTTTCTTAGACATTTTAGTGCATACTAATCATTTGTTAATCAAGATTGAAAATCTAGTAAATAATGATTTAATTTGTGATTGTTGTTAGGTGATTGACCGTAATATATATAAGCACACTAAGAATGATGATTATTATTTCTACCATTATCATTCAAAGGTTAGTAATCATTAGCAAGGTATGAATGCTTACTTTGATGGATCCAATTTATTAGCATCGCTGGGATTAATATAGAAATATATGATAATGTTAATTAATATATTAATATTATATATATTGATCATGTTAATTAGAGATCATATCGTCATATTTTAAATTTTTTGGCACAATATGAAATTAAAAAAATATCTATCAATTCTAATTGTATTCAAGCTTGATTAATAATAAAAGATACTTCGAGTAGGATCGTTGATATGCAATTTTATTCTTCCTAATTTGAAGTGAAGGAGAGTTGAAGAAAGTCAAATTCCTAAATTTAAGAAGATCATCAGTTGGGTGAAGATTGATGGGTACTTCTCAATAAGGATCACACATATAATGTTAATGGCAAATTGGAGCTTTTACCCTAGAGCCAAACTTATTAGAAGACTTTCAACGACCATCCATATGACATTATTGTTTAGTGTTATACTTAATTTGATTTGGATTCATACATATTGTGATGCATGTCAAGCATAATATCAATATTATCAAAACAAAGCATGAAAGACACTATAGTGATATTCAATAAATAAAAATAAGAAGTAATAAAATTTTAACAAAATTTGTTGGTGATATGCACTCGGAAAATTTTCATCATTCGACATGGATCTCGATACACGACACAAATTTCAAGCAATTTTTTTTAGCAAAAATCATTCAAACTTACATGAAAATTCATCCAAAACTCTGATTTCAACAAAGTTACAGTCAAGTTGATCATCTCAATTACACTGGCCTAATGACACCAAAATTGGTTCAATCTAATTCAAATAAAGCTCAGATCAAAATGCTAAGCCATTTTTAGAAGTTTTCAATGCCTAATTGAAAGGTTAAATGGATTTCAAATCTGACAAGCTTATACTTAAATTAAGTATCTTGACAAGATGAATTCAATGAACTCAAGATTACTAAATTTTGACATCATTAAGGTACTCAAATGTTCATAAAATATCATCTGATTTTGAGAATTTCTTTGGGTCATCCGATGGAGTGATCTGGATTCCTTATTTAGAGAGATGTATCTCTCATACTATATAAATAAATTCTTACACCTTTCATGAAAGAGAGCTAGACGTAAATCGAATGAAGCCCAGAGCTTGAAGGGGTAGGAGCCGAGCCCACTGTTCTACCCCTAACATCCAACAAATGCCACCAGCTTCTGTAGCCACCGAACACTGTCGACCACAGCTCGCCGACCACCATTTGTTGCACCTTATTTGTTGAAATGAAGCTCCTTGTAGAATCATGACTTGTGATGCAAAAGCTTGACATACACTGTGGAGTAGCGAAGTGCCCTGCGAAACAGTGTAAGGACATATTCCAAGGACGATGTAACAATGCACCTTAGATACATTACAATGATGTGCCTCAAATACTGTGCCATGGTAAGCTGTGAACTCGATGCAATGTTGCCTTAAAAAGGGTATAACATGCACCACAAATATAGTGCAACGACGTGCTCTGCAGAAAGTAAAACCACTCCTCCTAATGACAATGTGACAACACACTAGACAATAACTGCTTACAACTGTTGTACTCAGGTTATAGTGAATTTTTTAGGACTCCCAAAACTTTATCCTTGCAGTCCACACCTACGACCTACATTACAAACTACAACCCACATGATTTTTAGTTCATGTAGCTCCCAACTCCAACTTCTATGGACTACATATGTTATCGTAGCTCGTGCAACTCCCAACTCTGGCCTATGTGGCCTACAAACATTATCACAACTTATACCACTCTCAACTCTGGCCTCTGTAATGTACGGACGTTATTACAACTCATGTAGCTCTCAACTACAACCCACGCGGTTCACATATTATATAGCTCATCACTCCAACCTTTATGATTTACAAACATTATCACAACTCATGTAGCTCCCAAATTTGGCCTCTACATCTTATGAACATTATTACATCTCATGTTACTCCAAAATCTGGTCTTTGTGTCCTAAAGACATTATCACGGCTTATGTAGCTCCCAACTACGAATTATGTGATTCATAACTCATGTTGCTCCAAACTCTGGCCTCTATATCCTACAAACATTATCATAGCCTATGAAGCTCCCAAATCTGACTTTTACGACCTACGAATGCTATCATTGCTCGTACAACTCCTAAATCTGACCTTTGCATCCTACAAATGTTATCACAGCTTATTTAATTCCCATCTCCATCCTTAATGGCCCACGAAGGTTATAACTGCTCATACTACTCTCAACCCCATCCTTTGTGGATTACCGACATTTTCACAGCTCATGCTACTCCCAAATATGATCTATACAGCCTACAGACATTATTACAACTCATGCAGCTCCTAACTCAATAATTTTGCATCTTACGAACATTATTACAACCCATTGTTATGTCCTATGTGACAAATTGGAACTTATGTGACTCATGACTCATGCAACTTCAAATTACGGCCTGTGGTTTACATAGGTTATCACATCTCATCATTACGGCCTACATGGTTCACAACTCCTACAACTCTTTACTACAACCTCTATGGTCAAAAAAATCTTCTAAAGCAGCAACCATTTACTACTCATATGACCAACCACAACCATGACTTTCAACTATGATCTATACGACAAGTTGATACTATAGCCACCGTCTATAACATCCAAGATGAACTATTGCCTCCATAACAATCAAATATGACATTTACAGTCCATTATGACTATTATAATCATTATATGTAAACTTTGTAATTCTATTTTTTATACTCACCATTACATAGTGCATTATTCAAATATGATTCTATTTTTTATACTCACCATTACATAGTGCATTAGTCAAGTATGATTTTTTTTTTTTTCCATGAAGAATAATGAAGCAAGCTTTCAAAATGACAACCAAATGTTTATTTTTCATACATGTTGGTTAGGCAGAGGATGAGAATACTAGTTTCAAGCAATAAAAAAATTATGGCGGTTTAAGTTTACAAAAATATCAATGAAATGAATTTTGATAATCCACAAATATTTACTAACAAAAATTGCAAAAGTTTATTTAAGCTTAATGTGTGTACATAGAAAAAAACAATCATGACAAATCTTATATTTGATGTTTTATGCTAAAAGAAAATGTCTAATAGCTTCGACTAGAAGAGTGTTTAGTTCAAGAGCTCCTAAGAAATTATAAAAGTATTTAAGTAAAAATTTTATAAATTATTCATCTAATTTTTATGCCATGTTAAAATATTTGTGAAAACTATAACTAAAGTTACTTTACAAAATTACCTTAAATAAAAACATTTAAAATTAGAAGGGATATAGAGTTTGAATTTTTTGTTTTTGGCTTGCTTGATGGTTGTTATTCTTTAGTGATTATTATCCTAACATTGAAAATCTAATTGAATGTACATAAAATAAGGGAAATTTACAAACATATCACCAATTCCTATGTATTTACATATGTAATGTCTATACTCAAATTTTTGTACATCTATACCGCCCAAATCTTTCTTATCACATAAAAAATAACTGTTGTAACTTAAAAAAAATGTGAAATACAACTTTTGATGCACAAGTAAGATAGTGTGTGTGTGTGTGTGTCTATATATATATATATACACACACACAGATCAGTTGGTCAGACATCTGCTTGTCGTTGTAAATCCCCTCTGATTTAGGGTTCGATTCCCCCCGAGTGTAGAGTATGGTACATGAATTATAAGAGAATAATATATATATAAGGAATGGCCAGATGCTATTATACGAGTCTCTAGCCACCCCTAATGTGTCTAACAATTTGAGTACCACCTCTTTAAGGCCAGCTGCGGGTGTCTAACAATTTGAGTACCACCTCCTTAAGGCCAGATGCGACAGAGGGATTCAAAGCTTTAACTTGAGGGGTCTTATAACGTGGATGTCAACCAACAAGTCGGGGTACGATGCAAAATATATGCTAAATATGTAAATACAAAGGGATTGAGTGGTCTGTACGTAAATATATCCAAAGTTAAATGTTTTCTTACATACATAGCAATCAAAGATATAGGTTCAAAGTTAATGGTTCTTTGATCAAAAAGGCGTGATCAAAGATATAGACGATCCAAAGGTCTCCGATCAAAGAGGCATTTTAACATTTGTTATTCCTCACGCCCAATAAAAATAAAATGAAATTATCTTTTGTTGTTCTTAATTTTTGGGAAATTTACATATATTCCACACAATTCGTATATATTTATATATCTAGTATCAAAACTTTATTTAATATCTTGATATTTAAATCACGTCAATAATAATAATAATTTATTTTTTTCAAGGAAAAGAATAAAGTATAACTATTCATTTATATGTTTTGATGTGATTAATATATATATATATATATATATATACTCTATATATATATATATATATATATAAATATAAATATTAAATATGAAATACATAAGGCTTGTGTTGTATGTATCTGAATCCCTCAAAATTGTTTTATGAGATTCGCAAGAGTAGAGTGATAGTTTAATATTTTAATGTTGTACGAAGATCCGACATACACAGAAATAATTAAAAAGTAGTGGGAGAAGATACCGATATTTTTTATGTGAAAAAGCTCATAATTTGAAAATATCAATGGGTCTAGTTCATTCAAAGTAATTTACTATAAATGTGTAAGTATAAAAGGTATACAATTTTCTCTCAATTGAAGAATGGAGTTACTATTTTACATCATACATAACACTTGTCGGTATACAACATGCAAAAATATAGGTGTTATCTGATGACAACGATCGTAGGTTGTCAGTGGCTAGTGGTTGGTGGCGGCCGTAGATGTTGTCGGTGATCGATAGCTACAGAGGCTGGAATTTATCGTTGGGTGTTCAATACGAGTGTGACATGTTAAATTGTATTTAGGATATAAAGTTTACAAGCAGGGGTCACTAGAGGCAGTGGTCGGTCAAAGGTAGCAAACAAGACAACAAGCAGTGGTCGACGGTGGCCAGCGACTACCGAGTAAGAAAAGAATTGCCTAGTCTTCAGTCCAGAACGGGCTCTGAAATTCTTCTTTTTTTTTTTCTTTTTCACAAGTAAAAATAAGGAGTCTATTTATAATCTCTAGGGTAAGAGAATTTTGATTTTTTTGATGAATAACTTCCTTAACGACCCGATCAGATGACCTATATTGATCCTCCTTAATCATAAAACTTATTAAGCAATTTATGTACCGTAATGATCTCGGAATTGAGTGTACTCAAGCTCGTTGGATTCCTTTCATCAAGACACTCGATTTGACTATAAATATATCAAATTTAGAGTTCATTTGACCATCAAATTGAGGATCCAAACCTTTCACATGTAATTCAATGGCATGATATGTGCTTTACTGGACATTTGCTTTACTGGATCCGGATTGACCCAAATTTGATATCATTGAGTTCAACTTGTCGAAACAGTGAGTTTGACTATAAACTGATGGAAATTGGCGCATTGATTGATCTTATAATTGAATTTAGAATGTTTATTATTAATACAATGCATCAAAATTTACATTGAATGATGCCTTTCTCATGCCCACCATTATCTTTTTGTCATCATTGTTGGTCTCGTCACCCTTCACCACCCCACATGTTGCTAATTCCAAATCTTTTCGCCGACCAATTTCATCCCAATCTTGACCCTCCCCTGTGAGATATCCTTGTGACCCTACCTATTGAGATTTCATCATGACTTTCTCATTCTCTTGCAAGTTTTTATTTCCTTCGTGACTTCCTCAATCTAACACGCTCGACAAGATTCTATCGCAAATTCCTTGTCAAGTTGAAGTGATTACGAGTCACCCTTCCTTCATCATTGAGAGTTTTGTCCCTTAGGGCTATGCTTGATAGCCAAGAATTAATGGGATTTACGTGTGATTTTAACGTGAATCCACTCAAATGTAAGAAAAAATAATAAAGCACAGAATGAATCCGACGGTTTGCTAAATTCGATTTTCTCTCCCTCCGTCAAATTTCATGACGCAAAGCCAGATTTACTAAATCTGATTTTTAGGTGGATTTACCTGATTTAGTGTATTAAAAAAATTGAATCATGAAATATGATGCCTAATACGTCAAATAGTGGATTTAACCTTAACAGAACCAAACATTATGATCAATTTTGAGCATCTGGATTTGATAAATCCAAATTTACCGGCTTTACTAAATCTCATTCACTTAAATCCTATGCGCAGCCGAACACTCCTTAAAGAAGAAAGTGTCAGATTTTATAAATAATGGCATTAAGATTTAAATATGTAAATGAATGAGTTTTTTAGTGTTAAATATCAGAATCCCCCAAGTTTTTTACATTGAACACAATTTAACAACATCGACTTCAACCAGCTCCTTTACAATTGGTCATATAATCAAATCAAATTATTTTTATTTTTTTAACTAATAAATACATTAAAAATACCATATATATACCAATTTTATAATAAATATACATAAAACTAAAAAAAAAAATTCTTGAAATATTGATGAGCTTTTAGGATTTAGGAAAGATTATTTTGAGCTATGTATTTGTACTGAATCCAATTTAACCTCCAACAACTCTAGCAATTAAAAAAAGGAAGTTACCAAAAGTTGTTTTGAAGGTCCACAAGTGTTAGGCTCATCACAACTTTTGTTCACACAATGTTCATACAATCACATCAACATGTCCTCCTTTTTGGTGGCAAGAAGTACAAGACACACCCGCAAAATCTACCATAATTTCTCACCAATAAACTGAAATTACAATTGTAGCCAATTGCCACATTTAAAAGGGCAAATAAATAAATAAGGATCTTATTTATTGCCATTCTAATTCTTTCCACATCATTCCATCATAAATCTGGGTGCCAAAGTTTCAGCAAGCACCGTTCACACCGGTACTTTATTATGTGGAATTCCCCCTGCAACGTCCATACCGTCTCTCAGCTATTAGGAAAATTTTTCTATTCTTCAGACTTAATAATATACCGTTATTTGTGTTATATCATGTTCATCTAAAAGAATATTAAAGTAAAGTTATGGACTCTCCAATAACCCCGAAATAACAAATTGAAGATCATTTCAAGGTTATTTTTAGATTATTAAAGTGGAATATATTAGTTTCTCTTCAATAACCATAAAATAACTCATAAATAATCCCTAAATAACCTCCGCGGTGTTATTTCGAGGTCATTGAAGTGGAATCGCGGAAATTATTTCAGAATTATTTCGGGGTTATTGAAGATATATGAGTTTATTTTCAATAACTCCTGAAATAACCCCCACGTTTTCACTTCAATAAGCCCGAAATAACCTCCGCAATGCAACACACGTATCAACATATTATTGAAGTCCGCACGTGGAGCTACATCCAGAGTTCGGACAAAAATTTTTCTTAGGTATTACCATATATATATATATATGTCTCCTTTACCAACTTTATGTTCAATTTGATTTTTGGGTATTTATGTAGTTGTTAGAACAGATAGATCTCACCAAAGTAGCATAAATGCAAATAAATCCAATATTAGATTGTGACAAGATCTTACTATTATCTCCCAATTTAATGCATCTGTTGAGAACCATTGCTTCTATGAATGAAGTCCTGAAGAAAGAAGAGGCATGGCAAGTTAGTATGTGGAGCTTGTTTGTGTCAATAAAGTGCTCCCTCAACGCTTTCAATTTTGCTAATCAAGCTTGAAGGCAAGCTTGCCAAGAGGAGAGGGACACCTTACATTGGGTTTGAGACAGTTCTCCCCAAAAAAAAATTTCGGTGATTGGCACAAGCAACACTGCAGTATATAATACAAGTTTAGAATCTGAAAACACGGCACCATAATCTGCAAAAATTTTAAGAAAGTGTCCATTGGAGTGCCGCAATGCCATATCGCGATGCCAGTAATAGATTTAAGTTGTCCTCTACTTATAGTTTTTAGTTTCTTATGTGCATGTGGTTTTGGTTTTCATTTTCGTACGTGTATAGAATTTTGCTAAATCTATCCGCGAGTCGAATTTATTCCGTCAACGATTTCGAGCTCTATCTTCATCTCACACAGGTTTTGATAAATCCTATTCAACATAAGTCTAAGTTGCAGCCAAACACTCCCTAAATCTAACTAACTATGTGATTAAAAGCTATATTCTAAATTTCAATAGTGAAGTAATCTAATATATAATATAACTATTTTCTTCATTAGTGGGTTTTCAAGAACACGTGATTAGAAACAATTAAATGTCACTTATTTCCGCTCTTGTTTTAATATTTTTCACCCTTTTCCTGTGAATGCATTTGGTTCAATCTCTGGCCTTCATTTCTCACCACAGAAAACTTATTTCTTTTCACAGGCTGTGCATCGCTGAATCTCTGATCTCAACCTTTGCAACAATGCTGTTTATTTCACAATAAATAAGGCGTCTGGGGGCATTTGCACGCAACAATGCTGTTTATTTCACAATAAATAAGGCGTTGAATCTGTAAAGAAAGAACTGGGGGCATTTGCATACATGCCGCCCAACTCTTATGTATTTACATATCTATCACCAAAACTTTGCCTTTTAACTTCTACACCACCCAATTTTTTAGCACACCACATAAAAAATACCACTATCATCACATGAAAAAAGACACTATTTTAATTTTTTTTTTTTAAATATACTATCATCACATGAAAAAAGACACTATTTTAATTTAAAAAAAATATATATTTTTTTTCATAAATAGGCAAGGTGTTGATATGTAAATACGTAAGAATTGACTGGTATGTACGTAAATATCACAAAAAATAATAATAATAATAATTTCGTGTGTAGCCTATCAATGTATACAGCCATTATAACATTATACTTACAGTTTTTGCAGTGTTTGGATGTAATTCTATCTCCAGACTCCACACGTAATATTTTTTCAGTTTCTTGAGTCTCAAATGAAGTTTATAAAATAGAAATCACAGATCTACCAAACAAAAGACATGAATTTAGAACACTTATAAACAACCACGTCCTCTTCAACTCTGCTTCAAATTAACAAATTGCAAACTTGCCGCCAAGCTCCTGGTGGAATCATAAATCTAATTTAAATCCACTTGCAGGGGATAGACTACAACAGTTAAATGGAGCATAAAGGCTCATGTACTCCGCACAGTTATGCGCATCATTCAATGCACATGGAGAAAAGAGCCACTTGTAATTGGTTTAGGGTCAGTGTCACAGGGTCCAATGAACGGAAGAGGAGTGGAGTTACTGAGTAATATAAAAGCAACCAACTTCACATAAAAATACAATAAATTGTTGCACAGTTAATGATAGTAGATGGAAAAAACAAAGCTGAGATAAAAAAGAATGAGTGAAATTATTCCATCATGATCATTGTTAGTAACCTTATATTAATCATTTATGATTACTTTCATGAATCTTTTTATTTTGGAAGATTTACATATACCACTCAATTTGCATGGATCTACATATCTAACCTCCAAACTTCAATTTTTACCTCTGTATCATCTTTACATATTTATGAATATGTGTATATCACTCTTTAAAAGTTAAAATAGTGATATTTTTAGTGTGATATGAGATATTTGAGTGATATAAACATGAAAAACTAAAGTTTATGCATCACACGCACGCGCACGTACGCGCGCACGTACGCATGCACGCACACACGCACGCAGAGTGATATAAACATGAAAAACTAAAGTTTATGCATTACACACACACGCACGCACACGCACGCGCGCGCACGCACGCACACACATAAGAATTGAGTGGTATTTGTGTAAAGTTTAAGCTTAGGGTGCGTTTAGGGTACTTGTATTGTCGTACCACAGTTTTTTCTATTTGGCAAAGTTGCAGTTGAAAGCTGAATATTATCACCTACCGAGCTAAGTGTGGTGGTTGCTAGAAAGTTACGATCTGACTTCTTAAAAAAAAAATTGCAATAGCCATAACAACTTTTGAAGCAGCAGCTTCAAAGCAGCTCCTACAAACAACTACAACAGCTTCCAAATAGACCCTTAATATAATTAAAATCTACAGCGTGTAACACCTAACAGATATTGGACACCAACAACAGCTTTGAATTGGAAGACATGATAGGATCGGTTCTTAAAAAGGGTCAATATGCAGTTAGGTGAAAGGTCTTCACCTAAGGCACGTTCAATAATTAAATAGTTAAAATTCTGATATAAATTGGAACTACAATCATTTTAGAAAGGAAAATATCAACAATTGCCTCGCAATTTAATTTTATCTTCTCTACAGATGCCTCTCTTATCATAAATCTTTTTGTCTTGATAGCAGAACAGGAAGTAAATTTGAAACAAAACTGAAATAAAAGTCATGGTGATGAAAGAGTCCAGCTTGAATGCATAATAAATACTTTTATTCTCCCAGCTCATCAAAAGATAAGAAGACGGGTAGAGAGAGTTCAAGAAATTCAAACCACCGGTTATGATTGGTAATTTGGTATGTTTGCTTGATTGGAAAAAGACGAAAACGATAGATAGGACCCCTAAAAGGTTTGAAATCAGGAGAAAATCAGCACAAGCAGGATCTCAATTTCAAAAAAATAAAAAATCAGCTCAAATCCATTAAGCAATCCATCATAATCATCAATTTTCTTTCTGTATTCATAAAAAACCCAACAGCACAACCAATTACATCAAATTTCAAGCCAGGACGCACAGCAGGAACCGAATCAATAGTTTCAAACAGCGATATAAATGGAAATAAGAACACGAGATGAAAAGAATGGAAGAGGGAATTAACCCCCCCGGCATTGAGTAATAGCCGAGCAACCACGGGAGTACGGATTCGCCTCAGCTCCAGGACGGCAGTTGTAGTAGGAAGCACCGCGACGATCGCAAGGCACGCTTCCACGCTTCAACGCATCGTAGCTGATGTAGCCAGAAGTCGCCAAGATTCTTCGACTGGATTCTGATGCCAAATCAAACTCATCGCCGCCGATGCACTCTGCGATCGTTCCCTGGCAAGCCGATGGCCCCGGAATCCACCCTAGACTGTGTCCACCGATGTCGCCGGAGATTACAGAGGAGAACAAAGAGGTAACAAGGATGAGGATGAAGACGGATTTGGAGATGTTTCTACTTCTCATCGTCTCCATTCTACTTTTACTTCGATTTCTTCTCCTTCTTCCTCGCCTTCTTCAGATAGAGGGCTAAACTATAGTTAAAGGACGGCGGCGGAGAACTTTAAGAGGGTAGAATAGGAGAATGGGTCTAGCGTTCTACAAAATTACGAAAATGTTACATAGTGTGTGCGATGTTTCTGGTGAATTGTAGGGGTAGTTGAGTCCGGTGGGTTTTTCTCAATTTCCGCGTTCGTAGCAGCTAGGTCAATTTCTGGTTCCGTTCACCTTCTAGACTGTTTTACTACTAGGGCACTAAGTCTTACCTCAATTATGTACTAGTGATGATTAAACCTAATTAAAGATTAATTAATTATTAATAAATCTAATTAAATTAATAATTTGTAGCTAGTGTAAGTAAATACTAAATAGACTAATTTTTTTAACTATATAGTTGTTAGTACTAATTATTCTAGAGGATGTTTATACCTAATTTGATTTAAATATTATAATTATAGTTAAATACAAAGTATCTTAATTAGATTAATTAAGTGTTAATAAAACCGTATTAAAAAGCTATTACTGACTAATAGTTACCTAAAGTAGTTATTTATCTCTAATAAAAGGTGAATCAAACCCTTGATACTCAATTTTATAGCTATTTAGTCAAGTTAAGGACTAATTGGTGTAGTTACTTTAATCAATCATAGTAGTATTATAATTATTATGTTCTAAAAAAATTGTGATGACATAGTAAAATTTCTCTGTCTTAGCCTAGCATGAAGGTTTGACAGATATACGGAGATGGGAAATATTGAAAGAGAAGGCTCCATAAATTTTATGATGAAAACCCTAAAAGAGAAAGTATCATGGGGCCTAGTCTAGTAAAAATGATCAACAATTTAGTTTAAGTTACAATATGTTACTCTTCTCTCTAAGAAGATAAGATGTAAATACATATATTTGAAAGAATTACAACGATTAGACAAAAACAACTAAGGAGTAATCATTGGTTTACAATAGCAATAAGATGATAGTTTGGTTATGATAGCCAATGATAGTGGTTGGTGGCTTAGCAAATGATAGTGGTTTCGTGGCTATTGTCAATGGTTGTTGAGTGCAAGTTTTCTTCAAGTGTGTGAACTTAGCTCTTTGTTTTCCCTACTTAATCAGATGATTCACGTTGAATTATTTATTTATAAAAAATTTCATCGCAACGTCTCCAGTAAATCTTATGAATAAGGAGGAGTAGTAGGAATACAACACCTAGAAATCCATAATAATAGTATTTTATGAAGATACATGATAAACACTAGGGCTGTCAAAAAAGCTCGTTGTTCGCGAACAGTTCGTGTTACACAACTATCAATGAGTTCATGTTCTATTGTTTGCGAATAGTTCGTGTTTGGTTCGTCAAGACGAACGTGAACAATTTTTTTTCGTTCGGTTAGCTAAATCTAATTAGAGGTGTTTTATGCGCTCCAAAACAAACCTTTGATAAGCCTAACGCGACTGTCAAATATGCGTATTCATTTATACATAATAAAATAATAATAATATATTAATATATTATATTAGTAATATACTAATATAAATATTATATATTTATATAATATAAGTTATATAACTAATATAATATATTATTTATATATATAAATATTAGGGATGTCAAACTGGCTCGTCGTCCGCGAACAGCTCGTGTTCGATTCGTTCGTTAAGAAACGAACACGAACAGTGATTTCACGAACAATTTCGAAAACGAGCTTATTTCAAACAAACTAAATTTCAAACGAATCGAACACGAACACAAGCTATGTTCATTCGTGTTTGGTTCGTTTACACCCCTAATAAACACGCTTCTTGTGCATAAAATTTAGATGAACCATGAATGTATATTTTTAGGCTCTTCAGTAATTTACTATTTTCTAATATAAAGCAAATTGATTTGTGCTGAATTAGTGTTCCTCATAAAGTTTCATATTCATCCCCACATTCTTTCCTAAACACTTTGATAGGCAAATACATTTAAAAAAAATTGTTACAAAAAATTAAGTCGAAAAAAAATCAAATAAATTATTTATCATGACAAATCTCGCGAGTCACAATTAATTTCATCTTAAATGTATGACACCATCCATTAACAAAAATCCATGCAAGAAGCATCTATTATAATTGTATTATGTTGATATATATTGAGTCAAAATAGTAGGTTTGGTGTGGATCTATCCACCACATGCTTTGCCAAGATATCACAACATACATATCCCCAAGAGGAAAAAGATAAAAGTTTATCCCCTATCTTTTCCCCAAATCTCTCATTCCTAAATATATAACTATAGTTCACATTCAAGCACACTTACTAACTCAATAAATTGCATCTTAAAAGTTGTTCCGATCGACGAAAACCTATATTGTTCTTCAAGCCATATATTTTTGTTGATTGTGCTTGAGCACAAGGCGATATTTCAACAAAAAATTATCACCATTAAAGACTATTTACAACATGTACTAGTTTTCATATCATACATCGTAACAACATTCAGTTGTTATCGACGACTTCGCTAAGTATGCGAATGCATCTCTTGTTAAGATCAACAAAGACTAGTTGTCTTCGTTATAGAAAGGATCAAATGCCTCTTTCATCACTCTACAAAATTCTCATGTCAAATGGGGTTTGTGTCGAAGGAAGGAATCGGTTTTAATACATTTTTTTGGCCATTTACATAAATACCACCCAATTTATATGTATTTACATTCATAGCAACTGCAATTTTGCTTTTTTATATTTGTACCATCTAAAATCATTCGAGTCACATAAAAAATCATCATTTTAACTTTTAAAAAGTGAAATACGCGTATTTATTCATGGGTAAGGTGGTATGTTTGTAAAAGTTGAAGTTTAAGTGCTAATATGTAAATAAATAGAAATAGAGTGGTATGTATGTAAATTTTTATAAATTTTAAATCTGACCAAGTCCGCCCACAAATATTGAAACGTTGGAATATAAAACGGTGCAGTCCTCCTAAAATACGTCAAATAAATCAAAATGTCAACTTTTCTAAAATAAAATAAAAAAAATTAAAGAAGACGAAATTTATAAATTATTAAGCATAACTTAATAAAGTAAAAACATGTATATTTTAATATAGTTATTGTGATTATGTATTTTAAATTATTAGTTGAGTTAAAATCAACAATTGTATATTTCACATCAAAATTCATTAGAATATTATGTTTAATATATGTTATCCAAGATTACAAAATATATATATATATATATATATATA
>NW_018164444.1:69910834-69911428 GCF_001263595.1 Phalaenopsis equestris | reverse complement strand
TATATATATATTTCTTTTATTTTGAAATCTTATCCAGACAATTTTCATATTTATATATGCATGTTTAGTAGGTGCTCTCCAAACAAACAAAAAAAAATTAAGATGAATCTTCATAGGCCACAAACAAATTTTCATCATTTGACATGAATCTCGAGACATGACACGGATCTCGATATGATATTTTGAATAAAAAACTTTCATATCTTGATAAAAAGTCATCAATAGCTCTGATTTCAAAAAACTTATAGTCAAAATGATTGGCTCGATGAAACAAACCTAATGATATAAAAACTAGTCCAATCTGAGTCAAATCAAGCTCAGATCAAATCATTAAACCACATTTGGAATATGTCTGGACTCATTTGGAAGGTCAAATAGATGCCAACACTAGCAAACCTATGCTTAAATCGAGCCTCTCGACAAGACGAATCCAACGAGCCCAAGATCACTCAATTCTGACATCATTAAGGCACTCAAATGTCTATTAAACATATTATGATTGAAGAAAACTTTCTGAACCGTTCGATCAAAATGGTTCATATTACTGTATTAATTGCAATCAAAATACTATAAATAGACCCCTACCATTGACAA
>NW_018164444.1:69907366-69910816 GCF_001263595.1 Phalaenopsis equestris | reverse complement strand
TGGGGGTTTAAGCCTAGAGAGAGAGCAGAGGCTTTGAGGAGAAGTTGCAGCTCAGCAACACCGCCGACCGTCGTCAACCATCGCTGACCCTTGTCGACCTCCGCCGACTTTCGTCGGCCACCTCCAACTTCCATCGACAAACACCAATCATCATCAACCACTGACCACCATCGACTACGTCAATTGTTGTTAACCCCGCCAACCTCCGTCGACCACCGCCTACCGTCGTCGACCATCGTCGATCATCACCCACCTCCGTTGACTTCCGCCAACCGTCGTCGACCACCGCTAACCAATCATTGTCGATCACCACCAACCAGACGTCGTTAGTCAACACTGCGGGACAAGAGCTCATCACTACGGTTCATGTGTCAACAATGACCTACGTGGTTATCAGCTGGTGCAGCTCCAGACTCTGACGTCCGTAGCATACGAACTTCATTCATACTTTCCCCTACTACTTACATGGTTCGCAGCTTGTGCAACTCCCTACTCCAGCCCCTGCAGCCTACAAACGTCTTTCGTACTTGTAGTACAACCTATGCGATCCACAACTCCCATAACTGCTTACTACGGTTTCTCTGGTCAATCAACGCTTATAGAGCAACCATCTACAACACTCACGACGGACAACTACTTCTACAACAATCAACAATGACTCTTGCAATCTGCTGTCACAAAGAACTGTAGCCAAATTATAGTTATACAACTTTGTAATTTCATCTTCCCTAATTTAGGAGAATAATAGACATGTGTACTCATCATTCATAGTGGATTATTTCAATTGAGCTAGTCCCCATGATTTTTCTCTCTTTCAAGAGTTTTTCACGTAAAAAGTCGAGGTGTCTTCTCCTACTTACTTATCTTTTTATTTGTGTGTGTTGAATTCTCGTAAAAAGTTAATACCATAATCCATTACTCTACCGCCACGAATTATCTAGCACGCATCAAATCTAATTAAATCATGATAGAATGATATATGTTTTTTCTTATTGTCTTGGGCTCTTAGCTAATATTTGGCAAAAATTAGAAATTATAGTTTAATTCAAATAAATCAAAATTATGATTTTACTTTCTTTAAAACAATATAAATAATTAAATTAGTTGAAATTCTAAGAAAATTCTAGTTAATATCGAGAAAGTGATGACCATGTCCGTCTACTTATTCACAAGTATTTAAAAGTATCGTTTGATATGGTCATAACATCTACTAGCTGTCGCCAAGCACCTGTCCCCAAGCACCTGCTGCTAAGTACCAGCAAATGAGTAATAGACGATCGAGCACCTTCTCCCAAGTACCAGTTGGTGAATGCCAATTGCCTAATATATGCTGCGGAGTAGTTGAAGAGTACCAATTTTTAGGGGTGTAAACGAGCCAGCAAGACTAAGCTCTTCTTGAGCTTGACTCGCTAAAAAATATTATTATTTATGTTCGGTTCCTAATCCATTCAGCTCGTGAACACTCCGTTCGTGTTCGACTCGAATTACTTTTGACTTATTTGTGTTCGGCTCGTCTTCGACTCAAATTAGGATCCTTAGAATAAAAAAATATACATTTGTAAACTTCTGCAGCTTGTAAATTTTATGTTAAATGAAAAAAAAAAATCATTAAATCAATTATGAAATCTAAAATATTAGATAATAAATTTTGAATTATTTAATTAAAAAAATAAGCTTAGATTTAACAATTTTTACTCCTTTTATATTTTTTACAATGAGGTTGCCAATTTAATATGCCTTTCAAGCATAGAAAAATTGGAATAAAAAATCTTAGGCATCAATTAAATTCCAATCCTCAAATATGCTTTGCATAATTGCTTGCCTTCCAAGTATAGAAGAAGAATAATACTTTTAATATTCTATCTGGTTGCATAACTTGCATTTGCACTATTTGAATGAAATTTCATGATTGCCTCATGTAAATCATAAAGAAAATATGAAGAAGAAACAAAGAACTCCAAAATTTGAAGGTATGATCCAAATTATTTTAGGTTCACCAAATGGAGCTTAAGCATCTCCAAGATTTAGCAAGTTATTCCTATGAAAGTGTGGATTATCAGCGAGTAAAAATAATCAATGCCAAATAAAGCCAACAACTATATAACAAAAGATCCAAATGAGGCAACCAATCAATTTAGCCAAGGCAGCCAACCAAAACCGTTCAAATAACAATCAACAGGAACCACAAGAGGTAACAAAGCAAAGCCAACTAAGGTAGCAAACCAAAATCACAATTGGTAACCAAAGCAAAGCTTCACCAAGCAATTCCAATCAATATAACCAACTGAAATCGCTCACATAATAGCTAACCAGAACCACAAGAGGTAACCGAGCAATTCCAACCAAGGCACCCATATAACACCTAACCAAAATCATTCAAATAACAACTAATTAAAACGACAAGAGGCAACCAAGCAATTCAATTCAATACTCCCATATATCAGCTAACCAAAACCACCCAAATAATTGCCAACCAAAAACTTAAGAATTAACCAAGCAATTCCACCCAAATTACCAACCCATATTCAATATTTCAAAAATAGAAAAAAAAGAAAACTTCTAAGAGAAATTTCCAATCGAAAGATTGACCTTCCACTCAAAAACTAATCAAATCCAAATTATAAAATTCCTCGAAGCTATCGGAATAACAAAATCAGCTTAACATTTAAACGAACTAATAAGAACTCAGTTAAGAAACATTCCTCAGTAATACACATAAATTCATCCAAGATATTCAACAACCAAGAACAATAATGCAAGAGGGACCACAATCTCTCAAAACCTTAGCGAATA
This sequence comes from Phalaenopsis equestris, assembly GCF_001263595.1. Lineage (NCBI taxonomy): Eukaryota > Viridiplantae > Streptophyta > Magnoliopsida > Asparagales > Orchidaceae > Phalaenopsis > Phalaenopsis equestris. The sequence continues at coordinate 69,908,023 of NW_018164444.1, read as the reverse complement.
AAGTTCATCTCAACCTGGGAAGCCTACTTCTCACAGAAGCAACAAAACTGAAACTTCACAAAATCAATAAAACAAATCACTAAAATAAAATAACAATAAAATTTCTAACCATCATCTCAAAAGAGCAGCAAAACAAGTTACCAATATTTAAAGAAATGAAGTGCAACTAGTATTGTTGAACAACAATTGAGCTAAAAATGGAAAGAAAGGAGAACATCATAGCTCCAAACCACCAACTAAATTAACCCACAATAAGACAAAAAATAGAAATATTTAACCATATAAAATCTCATGAAAATGAGATTAAGAGCAATTAGAAAAACTAAAACTAAATGTTAAATAAAACATAATATCTCAAAATTGCACACAAAAGTAATTCAAGCCAAAGTAGCCAACCAAAACCACCAAAATAACAACTATTTATAAGCAGAAGAGGCAACCAAGATATGCCAGCTAAGGCAGCCAACCAAAACTACCTAAAAAATAGCCAACTAGAATCACAAGAGGAAAACAAGCAAAGCCAGCCAAGACAACCGACCATAACCACTTAAATAATATCCCAATGTGGCAACTGAACTAATGTGGCAACTGAAATTCTAGCCAAGGTGACCTTTTTGAAAATAGGAAACATAAAAATAATTATATATATATATATAT
>NW_018164444.1:69902860-69907356 GCF_001263595.1 Phalaenopsis equestris | reverse complement strand
TATATATATATATATATATTTGGTTTGCAAAATTTTCAATGGATAATTCCTCTACCTAATATAAAGATTAGATAGAGTTTATATTACCTGGGTTACTAATTTTTCTATAAGGGAAAATCTCTATAGTTAATTACATTTTAATCAATTGTAGTCGTTTATTCTTGATTAAGATCGGGGTTTCATCTTCAAGAATTTAAAGTTTAGTTTTCATTATTGGATATAAGTAAATCAAGTGAGAATGACTCGATATGGAACAATTATTTTGGAAGCCAAATGAGTGAAAGATAGTCGATGTCATGGATTCTCAGGAGAAATAGTTACTAGATTCTTCATATTGAAAGTTAAAAAACATTGAATGTAAAGTTTATAGATGGGCATCAAGTCCACGTAATTAAAGAAAAAATGTGCTAATTCTTTTAATGAAAAATTGAAATTCATCCATTCTCCCTCTTAATCTATAGTTCCTGTTTAGTTATTTGCACCCCTTTCGTCACATTCTTAATTAATGTCCTGATCTTTCTCTTATATTGATTATACTAATTTATTTATAATATCAAAAGTATTAATCATTTAATGTATTATGAATCTAAAATCAAAATATTATGTGGCTTTCATTAGTATATCAGCTTCAATTGACTCTTAATTATGTATCACATAATCCTTGATTATGTCAAGCACTTTAGCTATAGAAATATCAATTTTCATGAGGCTAATTACAATATAAGAAATGCAAACCTCAAAGTGTGACACCAACTTATTGCCAATTGGCCCCTTGATATAAGTTTTCTCCATAAATTAATCCTTCAATTTTAATATATTAGAGAATTTGGTTACAATGAATGATTTGAATTTTCCATAAATATATGGTAGCCTTTTGTAGATCTAGAAATACATGCATGCACAATCTTCAGAAAACCTAATTTCATGGATCTCATATGTAGGGCTGTGAAGTTAGCTCGAAGATTGTTAATCACTCGAAAATCAATTCGAATTTTGGCTCGGATGAAGATCAGTTCGAAATAAACCTGCCGAACTATGAGCCAAGACTTCGGATCAAATTTTTTTCGAGCCGAATTCGAGCAATACATGAATTGGATTAAACTGACTTGAGATCGGCTCGTAGTACTTTCTATTTATAAAAATTATATAAAATATTAAGTAAAATTGATTATAACTAGTCACAAGCTAATTTAGAGCTGGAACGAATCCAAAAAAGTCAACTTAAATTAGACAATTTTAATTTTGTGCCGGATTTAACCGATTCCATGGTGAAATAGATCCAAATAACTCAATTCAAGCTAGCTCGTTTCGATTTGGAGCCAGATCGGGCTTGATTCATTTTCAACCCAGCTTGACTCGAAATCAAATATAATAAGCAACGAGCCAATTTCTAGCCGCGTTAAACCTACTCAAGCCGACTCCAGTTCCGCTCCAAATCGGTTGGTTAACAGGCTTACTCATTTGCATGAACTTATTTTTCTTCTTTTCCCTTCTAAACCACCTCAAGCTTTAATTTATCAACCTTCTTCCTTAATCCAGCCATTTGTCATGCTTCCCGGCCATTTTCTTGCCAACCACCGCATTGGGCAAATTCATAAACCTCTCTCTCTCTCTCTAGAAGCCACATGAGCTTGGGGCTTGAACAGAGTTATTTAAATCCAAAGATCCTTCTGATATAACAAGTTGGCATTTCCAATGCCGGATCTATCCAACAAAACCACGACAAAACCTATGGAAAATAAGGCATAAGCCTTTCAAACCTTACTTAATCAAGCTTTAAAATCTCAAGGCTACTAAAGCTTACCTTAGCCTTAAACTCCCAATTAAAATATTACAAGACCAGGAACCATGCTTTCAGCACAGAGATTGAAGCCAGATAGAGCCTGGAGATTAAAATAGAAAATTGCTGAGCTCTGAAACGTCTTGGAGTTTGAGCAGAAACCGTTGTTCTTTGCATCAGTGTTGTATGTTGCTATTGATTATTGTATTTTTTGTTGAAAATTGTTAGATATGACTCATTTATCATAAAGGGACAAATTTTGGAGCGGAGATGAGCGGAGAAGATTCATTTATCATAAAGGGACAAATTTTGGAGCGGAGAAGAAGATTTTTTCCAAATCAAGGGAGTTTCTTTACGTGGGTTGGGGGTGTGGTACAGGCGTAATTTTATAATAACTACATATTGTAGCCAAGATTTCTTTTACTATTCAGTCTAGAGTTATAAATATACTTGCATATCTGTCCAAATCAAGGGAGTTTTTTTATGTGGGTTGGGGGTGTGGTACAGGCGTAATTTTGTAATTACTACATATTGTAGCCAAGATTTCTTTTACTGTTCAGTCTAGAGTTATAAATATATTTGCATGTATGCATGTTAGTAACCCAATGTATTATCTCAAATTCTGTAATATATTTTCTGAATATTGGAAAGAAATTCGCCGCTCTGCTCCCGAGGACGTAGGCATATTTGTCGAACCTAACGCTCTGCTCCCGAGGACGTAGGCATATTTGTCGAAACTACGTGGTGTTCTGCTGGATTTGTGTCGATTACTGTTTTTCTTCGCCCTAATTTCTCAAAAAAAAATTAAGTTAGTTTCTGCCCCAATGAGGTGCCTGGAGAATTGGAGCAATTTTTAATTAAAATTTTGTTCTGATAAATTCTTTTTAGAAGATATCATAATTGTAGTCCTTTGAAATTTGACATCATCGTTAAAGTCTGCTAAATTTTAGAGTGAGATTGATACGTCCTTGTTTCTTGGGCCCTGATAATCAATATTTTTCTATTCCTCAATATGCTCCAAGTGGAGCTAAAAGAGAAGGCTATTATTAATTTTTATTAACTAACGAAATAACTATATTTATGAATTTAATATAAAAACTAATGAATATGGTATCTGCACATCAAGGATGTGCCAGCACGGATGGCAAGGATATCCAACGGTCGAAAATAAAGGTAGCACAATAAAGGAGGGTTTGCTAATAAGAGATCAAGAAGCCAACTCATCCAATTAAATGCAATCATCCTAGCTAAGGAAAAATAAAACAATGATCCGAGTCCAAATCAATCTGATTAGAACAAGACAAATAAGCATCTAAGCTAACCATCACCGGAAAGCCGAGTGAATGCATTGACCAACCTCTTGGTAGATCTGAGTCGAGGAAAGAATGTAGTTCTTCGCTACCACCAAGAGCCCCACGGACACCTATGAGGTTTCTCATCAATGATAAAAAATTGGCAATGCAATAGAGTCTTGATCATCTCGAGAGGCCCCCTCATCAAGGATTGAGTTATTTATTAATAAGTTACAGTGATTCACTCTCTACTTGATAGTCTAGTCACGTTCTACTGATAGAAAATTTTTTGTCCAGTGATTGAGAGTTGATGACCAAATAGAATCAACATATCGAAAAAGTTTAGCCAATCGAGTCAATTATGTCGTCCTGAAGCTAATCAAGTCTAGCTAGCTGGCTGCACCGACTCAACCCAGACAACCAACTGGCCTTACAGAGCCGAAGCCATTTTAGTCAAGCCGATCTAGTCATAGGTTAGTCGAGCAATAGACACATAAATGTAAAATATCTAGAATACCCAGTACAACCCCATTAAAATAAGGGCAGAAATGCAATATCACATATTGTATCATCCTCCATATGAATGTGGAGATCATTCTAAGAGAAATGACTAATAGACAAGACATTTTACTATTGATTATTGTTTTTTTTCACTCTGTGTTTCCCTCTCTCATTTCTTATGCTCTAAACCTTGCGGCGTCATTCACGGACAAATCAGGATTCAACAATACCCCATGAAGCATTATAGCTAAATTTCTTAAAGTAATATCTTAACTATAAATTAATATAATCCAGCGGACAAGCAATTGAAGATCATCAGAATCCAAATCATTCTCGGAGCACAAGAAGCACGAATAAGGCTAAGGTTTTATAACTACGCCATGCATTTTTCTTGCCGCGGATCTACCTTACCTACTTCAAAGTAGAAGCAGTGGCATTCGAGCTTCTGCTCTGCACTGTATATATCCTTTGCGTTTCAATTTATTTTTCCCTTCAAATCTCATTTGTTGAGTTCTGGCTTGCAACAAATTGACAGGAAGAATGCAGAGCTGAGACTTGCAGATCTCTTCAAAAATTTTTGGCGCTTTAGATTGGGGATGTAAATAAATGAGAATTGTGTGCTGTATATGCAAATTTTCACAAAAGATACTTGTGTGTTGTTGTTTATGGACTGTTGGCAGTATCTGCTATCACTTGCCCTTATCAGAATGCCTTCCAACGTTGGTACTATCTCCTGCCACTTGTCTTGATGCCAATGCATCTAATGTCCTAATCAAGTTTTTTGGCTTTAATAATACATTTTTAATCATACGACAATGCCTCATTTGGTTTCTTCAATATTTTATTTATGTATTGCAAATAAAAAAAAAATATTTTTTAGCAGTTTAAAAGACTTGGCTATGTAGATGGTGTAATGTTTTGGC
>NW_018164444.1:69898893-69902520 GCF_001263595.1 Phalaenopsis equestris | reverse complement strand
TTCGCCTAATTATATTCATCACCATCATGTAGCCAATGAATGGATTATTTGTGCTTGAAGATGGTCTGAATTCCTCTTAATGTGGATATACCATTGACATAAGATAGAAAAACTTGGAATAAAATTTAAAACTCTTGCAATGAGACCTTTGATAAATATTGAGGCATAGCAGAAAGAGTTGTAGTAGATGCCGTGAAACATTTGCGCATGGCAAAGAATGGGATTGTTGTCGATGTCTTTTCATGTTCTTCAACTATTATTTGTTTACCTTTATTTTTTTTTTATAATAACATTGAGTCATTGAGAAAAAAAAAATTACAAAAAATGGAAAAATAATTAAAATAAGTTACAAAAGGAGCACAAGCTAAATTGTACTTATTAAGTCGATAACTTGTACTAAAACCTATGATATTTTCGAAGCAGTCTTAGTCAACCCTTGCCATGCCATTAGTCCAAAAAAAATCAGTCAGTCTATCTGACACATCGAATTAGACATCCCATGCAATCAAATTATCTTCAGCCCGTCTTTCCTTGAATAATTACATTAGAGCATTAGTATCCCCATTCTCAATTCTTGTTCTTTTATCTTTTTGTATATGATTATATGCATCTATTCGTAAAACCTAGATTCTCTATTCCTCCAACTTTCTCAACAAGATACGATAATGCATCATAAGTTCTAATTCCTACTTGTGTCATCGATTACAACACAACTGTTTTATTTTTGTTGATTTCCCGGTTGGCGAGGCTATTGAAGTGTCGTGGTTACCTATAAACTTATTTATGGTCCAATTAACTTGTAGATCAATGACAAATTTATCTAATCATTGCCTGACAACTAGTCCTAGTGTCTGATTTCTGGAACCTCACCCTAGTGCTTAAATTAGGTCCATTCTTAAAACCAGCCTTGAGCATAGAAAATCCTTTGATATTATATTTCTTGTACCTGGACAACAACATATATGATCCTTCCTTACACTGAATACAGAAAGAGTGGACATAAGAGCAATACAGACCATATGTTTCCTTCTTGTTGTGCACAAGTGTGCCTGAAAATTTTATTATAGTTGGTTCATAATTCTTATGATTGACGTTGTCACTTGCAAGTTCTAAGATATGGTGCTACAAATTCGGGATAAAATAAGTCAAAACAATCAATACAATATAGTTGTACAAGTAGTGATAAATCAATCAATCATGATGACAAAGAGAAGTAAAAATTAGAAATTCATACTTTTTATATACATTTTTTTTTAAGTTGAGATTTTTTACAACTGTTAGAACATTGTATCATTGGATTGTTCCCTTCGGTACAACCAAGTTGTATTGATTGTACTGAGATAAATCAGTACAACTAATACATGGTTGTACAAGTACTGATAAATCAACCAATCATGACGATGAGGAAAAACAGAAGTTAGAAATTCATATTTTCTATATACACTTTTTTTCATTTTTATGATTATTTACGACTAATAGAATATTCTATCATTGGATTGTTCCTTTCGGCACAATCAAGATAAATCAATACAACCAATACAACATGATTACACTAATAATGATAAATCAGTCAATCATGACAATGAGGATAAGCAAAAATTAGAAATTCATACTTTCTGTATAAAATTATATTTATTTCTATGTTAAGATTTTTTACAACTAATAAATCATTTTATCATTGGATCGTTCCTTTCGGTACAACCGTGTTGTATCAGTTGTACTGAGATAAATTAGTACAACCAATACAATATAGTTGTACAGGTAGTGATACCAATACAATATAGTTGTACAAGTAGTGATAAATCAGTTAATCATAACGATAAGGAGAAGCAAAAATTAGAACTTCATATTTCTATATACAATTCTTTTTTATTTTTATGTTAAAACTTTTTACAACTGATAGAATATTTATCATTGGATCGTTCCATTCGGTACAACCATGTTGTATCGATTGTATTGAGATAAATCATACAACCAATACAATATGGTTGTACAATTAGCGATAAATCAGCCAATTATAATGACAATGAGGAGCAAAACTTAGAAATTTCTACTTTCTATATATAATTCTTCTTACTTTTCTTAAGATTTTTTACAACTGATAGAATATTCTATCATTGGATTGTTCCCTTCGATACAACCGTGTTGTATCAGTTGTATTGAGATAAATCAATACAATCAAAACAACATGGTTATACAAGTAGCGACAAATCAATCAATCCTGCTAATGAGAAAAAGCAAAAGTTATAAATTCATTTGTTAGCACACAATCAAGATAGTTTCCTTTGAGTTAATAACAAAATAAAACTTACATATCAACATTTAAAAGAAATATTATTTCAAACTTACCTATGAGTTCAAGTCTATAATTTTATCATCAGAAAGAGATGTGGATATGACCTCGAGGTTGTTTAAGTTACTGCCCTGGTTGTTCTCCATCATCAAGATTCTTCCAAAGTTTCAGCAACGACAATGATTTCATTCTGAGCGTTAGCAACTGTAACGATCTCTTCCTTATGCTCTGCAATGAAAAAAAGCTTTTGTACTTAAATCCTAAAAGTTAAAATTTCTAATGTTCTTATTTTGCTTTAAATTTTTTGGCGCGTTGTTTTCCTATGTTAAAATGACGAGTCAATACCCTACGACGGGCCGAGTTGGGTCACACTGTTACTTTCGCTGTTCATTATGAATTCTTTGGAAATAAAAGAATGATAAAAATAAAAAAGAAAATGCATGACATATTTGGATTGGCTTCCGCATATAACCTCTACATGCATTATAAGGACCGAATCATTTTCCATGATCGTGATGACATTTTAATGCAGAGCTTTGATTATTTCCAAAATACATGCTACTCCGAAAAGGCCATTGAATCTTATTCACGTGTGCCCTAAACAAAAGTATACATTTAAAAGAAAACTTTAGGTCAAACCACAAGTTATTCTTAATGAGTAATATAATTTCTTAACACCCTTTGTAAGAAATAAAATATCATGTTCCGTACATGCAGATGAAGGCGTGGATCACACCGCGCCGCTTCTATTGCATAGCAGCGTGGTCCAGACCACACACGTAACATTTTCTCATTTATAAGGCACGTGATATTAATTCTCATTTACACTATATGTAACTAATACAAAATGTGAATATTTATATATGTAAATTATTTTTAATAAATATATTAAAATATTAGAAAATGGCTCTCTCTCCATCAATGTGTTCATGGTATATTTTGATTATCTATTAGAGAAATTGTCGGTGGCAGATAACTCTCAAGTTATCATCATCTGGCTATTGTTGGCAAGCATAGGTGGGAGCATTTAATGCATGGGAAATTTACATGCATCTCATACAAGACCTACGTATTTACATATCTAATACTTAAAATTTGATCTTTGCATCGGACATAAGTTTTTTTTCAATTTAAAAAAAGATAATGGTTGTGATATTTTTGATGTGATGTCAAAGATTTATGTGTGCGAATATGAATGTTTAGATATGTTAGATAAATAAATACAATATAATTGTGTAGTATGTACACAAATGCTCCTAATTTATGTGGTTGAAGGCTAAGAGATCCGAAATAAAATTTATAATAGAGACGCAAAAAACAAAAAAAAAAAAAAA
>NW_018164444.1:69898249-69898793 GCF_001263595.1 Phalaenopsis equestris | reverse complement strand
AATAAGCTGCAGCTGCCCCAAACAGACCCTTAATATGATTTCAAGGCTACTACTAAACATGCATATCACTCCGAACATTGATGTTTCCAAATCTAAGTCCTTACTTTATCCATTTTTTAAATTCATACGCAAGCATCAAAACTCACAATAAAACCGTAACCTATATTTTTCAAGTTTATAAAATTCTCAATGATTTGGTTGTGACATGTGTAAACTTGTCAGTTGGATAGTTCAAAAAATCACATGGTTGCTAATTTTGTAAATAGTAATATTTTGAGCGTTTAGATTGTAATTATCTATTTTCCTAGAGGCAATTACATACCTAGCCCGATGCTGAGAGATTTAGAGCTACTAGCAAACTTAAGCCTAAGGGTTACCTCAGTTGCTTCGTTATGCAAACTATGCGCCGAAAATATGGAGACCCAAATACAACTTTTATTTCAATGTCCCCTTCGATGATGTGGTTGACGAGATCTGTTGCATAAGTGCAAATTGTCCATTTACATGGGGGTTGTACCTCATATACCATATATATATATATATA
>NW_018164444.1:69895076-69898149 GCF_001263595.1 Phalaenopsis equestris | reverse complement strand
TTCAAAAGTAGTTCAAACTTTCATTCTAATTGAAGTAACATCACTTTACTTTGAAGCTAACAGAAGGTTAAAATTTAGATAAAATATATTTTGAGGAAGGTTCAAATCGAAAATATGGAATCTTGCTCGAGGTCTATCTGAAACTTGTAGTAAAAATTTAAATAAAAACTCAATTTAATGATGGTAAAATAAAGTGTGATAATTTTTCAAATAAGGTTCAAACCTCCTATTATAAGTTTAAACCATTGTTTACATAACTAGTTCAAATCTAGTTTCACATATTGTGTGGTTAAAACAATAGTTCAAGGTTGATATTTGAATTAGTTATAACAAGATTTGAGCACTAAATGCGGGTTTCAAAGCCCATTCATTGTTTCTAATTTTGACTCGTTCCTATTGTAACTTCAGGTTGCTAATGCTGAAAAGAAAGATAAGTGAATTCTTACATCAATTATAAAGAAGTAAAAAACAAAAAAGACTAATCTTGAATAGAAGGTTAGTGATGTGACTATGGTAAGCTTAGAGGTTATCAAAGATAGTGAAAGTACTTAAAAGAGAAAATTTTGGGCATTTTTTATCAGAATGTTTGTGTGAATATTACAACATGATTAATATTTGAATTATAAGGACTTTTTATTTGAAATGAAGTTTCAGTGATTGTACATTAAGAATGTGTCAGCATGGAGAGGACAACATTTCCAAGAGGGGTGGAACTTAATCACCTTTTTAGAAATCAACCTGTCGGTGCAAGACCCACATATAAATCTGTCACCTTCATCTGCTCCTGTCGAATGAGTAAAGCGAATTGTCTGAGCTCCAAATAATTAACCAGAACTCTCTGCAAAATCTGCTCAGGATTGAATTCTCAATAAATTATCAAACCGACAGTTTACATTGTGCCCCCAACAAATGACCACTTGACAAAAATTGAAGCCAGGCGGGAAGCTAACACAGATACATGGCTCTGTATGGCTGGGAACTTTTAAAGTCTCGACCTTGTCTGACCAAAAACCTACTCAGCCTTGTCCAGCTGGGAGCCTACCCGACCTTGGGTACGTTTGGGGCCGCTTTTTTCGAGCGGCGTGGCTCCAAACCGCGAAGTTCCTTTTTTTTTTTCTTTCCTCTTTTGCGCAACGTTTGCGGCAGGTGACTGCTAAGTTGGTGGAACGCGGGTCGCAAGATTGACCCTGCAGCCCCGCATTCGCCATTATTATCTCCCCATTGCCCAGCTCGAAGCCGCAACACCTGGCGTTCCCGAAACCGTGCAGAGGGAAATTTCTGCTTGAATCCCCTACGCCGCTGCTCCCGTGAAGCTCCCGCCGTTCCTGCACCCGAATAACGTTGGAAGGATTCCTTTCAGTGTACTAAATCCTGCTAACTTAATTTTAATCCGTTGTCATACAACATTGAAATGATTTAAGGAATTTCTTCACTTCTTTTTCATAGAGGGTCTCGGGAATTTGGTGGACTAGAATTTGGTGAAATGCGAGTATTTAGGTTCGTATTCTAACATTGCATGTATGAAGAAAAAAATTGGAATATTTATATACACACTGCTTAATTCCTATATATTTACCTATCTAACACCTAAACTTCAATTTACACATACATATATATTCTAACCTGGTGATATTTCTCTCCACTAGAACCTCCAAACCGTGATTTCTGTCATTCCAGCACAAAATATCATTAGGGAACAAGATTATTGGTATATCATTCATATAATCTTCAAATGACATGAGCTGATGCTTGAAGGACAAGAAGTTTTCAGTTTCATTTTACTCATCATTCTCTAATCATGTTAATAAATAATGGCAAAGGAATATAATTATGTAGAATTCAATGGCCTTCCTTGTAAGAATTTTTTGCCAAGACATATGCTTAAACTCAAACATATGAAATGTGCTTTAACTTTTAGTTGGGAACACAAGTAACAACTGTAGTATACATATCTCTAATGACTTTATAAGTCATATCAACACCTAATGCCCCTGCCTAAGAAAAAGCCTTTGCATTTGCTGTTAACTTTTGAGAATTGAGATTACATGTTTATGTTGATCCCTTCATGCTCAAAAGCGTCATACTAGTATTTGCTAACAAGCAGGACATGGTAAGTTATGCTGATCCTTTCCTTCAATGCCATAACACCTATGTAATACTTCAACTAAGTGTTGTTTCTTTTGGCTGATCTGTTTCGGTTAAGTTGAATGCTAACTGGTTTTATAACTGGCTTTGGAGAAGAAAAATTTCATTTTAAGAAATATTTGATCTTCTTTCCCCTGTTTGCAGTATCCTTACAATGCTACCATAACCTATTGAAGTGTATGATTAATACATATTGCATAAATTTTATTTATTTACATATTAACACCTAAACTGTCATAATTTAATACATAACACTCAACTCTTTAATATTACATAGAAAATGCTACTATTACTAAATTTTTATAAGTGAAATACACCTTGTTATGCATAGGTGTCTAGATAGCTGTATACATAGGAATTATGTGGTATGTATTTAGATTTTCCATTACTAATTGCTTCATTTGCTTAAGAAACAAAAATCCAAGAATTATCTATAGCCGACGAAAGATGTCATCGTCTCATTCAAGGATGGATGGGTTGATTGGTTATAAGTGATTTTTTTAAACCATATTCTGAAAACTCTCATTTTTATTCCCTTCAGAAAGGAGCCATGACTCCAATTGAGGTCTGTGAGGGGCTTGGTCTTTATGACCTTAAGAACCGAATATGGCATATTCAAGGCACCTGTGCTCAAGGCCCCTGTGCTCTTAAAGGCGATGGCCTATATGGCGGTTTGGACTGGTTGGCAAGAACTCTCTTTATTACTTGTAATTTTATTAGTTTTTTTATCCTTAGCACTTTTGGTACTCAATGTTAAGTGAGTGGTGTATTCGCACTTTTGTTATGTTTTGAAGTTAAATTATGCTACGGAAGAATAAAAAATATTGCTATCACAGTTCTGTTTTAAACAATTTTATCAAACAAGGGCAGCATGATCAATTTTCCAGAAACAACTGCCCCAAAGCTGTTTTCACACAGCTGCACCAAA
>NW_018164444.1:69894574-69894976 GCF_001263595.1 Phalaenopsis equestris | reverse complement strand
GACAATTCACACTTCACATACACTGGAACCTGTCGCTGTAACAACGATTGTCTTTCCTTCTACTGCGGTTTTAATATCTAATCAGATCAAGAATCACATGAGCCAGTCTTCTGATGAAGAATGACAGATTTACACTTCTCGACTGAAGAAAAAGACTGAGGCACACTTCAACTTGGAAACTTAATGGATGATACTTTGGTTACTCCGGGTAATAACAAAATACTTTAAAATTTGTTATCTGGCTCCGCTCCTAAAACTAGAGGAGGAGACAGGACTAAACTAATTTGTCTCTAGCTACTTGTTTTCTACAAATTTTAGTTTTTTGAGTCTATATGTATCTTTTAGTTAGGATATTACTATACTTGGCATCATATGGGTAAGGTGCCTCTATTGGGCCCTCTC
>NW_018164444.1:69848814-69894474 GCF_001263595.1 Phalaenopsis equestris | reverse complement strand
CATCTGTTTGTCAGTTGTAAGTCCCCTCTGGTCTGCGGTTGGATTCCCCCTGGTGGAGGATGTGGTATTCGATTTTTTAGGTGCATCGGGGATGGTCGGGGCTCGTATAATAGCCTTAGGCAGTCAAGTCATTATATATATATATATATATATATATAAACTAGTAAATCAAAGAGATAAATAAGTACAAATTTAGTTCAAGTTAAGTGCTAGAAAATTTGCGGTGGTAGAGTGATGGATTGTCATCTTAGTGCTGCACGAGAATTCAACACACACAGATGAAATAAGAGAAGTAAGAAGGAGGAGACACCTCGACTTTTTACGTGAAAAATCATTGAAAGTGGAAAAACTACGGGGCCTAGCCTAGTTGAAATAATTCACTATGAATAATGAATACATAGGTCTATACTTCTCTTAAATTACGGAAGATAAAAATACAAAGTTGTATAATTATAATCTAACTGTAGTTCTTGGTGATAGTATGTTGCAAGGATTATTGTTGATTGTTCTAGAGGTAGTACTTTGTCGTGAGGGTTATAGATGGTTGCTCAAGAAGCGTTGATTGACCAGAGAAGTCATAGTAAGTAATTTCGGTAACTGTTGACCATGTAAGCCCTAGTTGGTGAGTATTAATGACGTTCGCAGGCCGCAGGGGCCTGAGTTGAAAGTTGCATGAGTTGATGACCACGTAGGTTGTTGGGACAAGTATCTATGACGTCCATAGGCCACTGGGGCCGGAGTTGGGAGCTGCATGAGTTGATGACCACATAGGTCGTTGGAGCCAATATTGATGGCTTTCGTAGACCGTGGGACTGGAATCGAGAATTGCATAAGCTGATGTACACATAGGTCGTAATTGACACATGGAACGTAGTGGTGAGGTATTGTCCCACAGACGGAGAGGGCTACTAGATTTTTCAAGTTATGATGTTGACTGACGACGTCCGATCAACGGTGGTTGACGACCTTCGACAATGGACGACTTTGGTCGACAAAGATCGGTGGTGGTCTGCGGTGGTCGGCAGCGATGTTGGACTTCAGCTCATTCTTAAAGCCTCAAGTTCTTTCTCAAGGCTTGAGCTCTCCCCCATGTGAGGGGGTAGGGGTCTATTTATAGTGTTTTGGATGTAACTAATACATGAATATGAACTACTTTGATCAGACGGTCCGGAGAGTTCCTTCCGATTAGACGATGTTTAATGAACATTTGAGTGTCTTAACAATGCCAAAATTGAGCAATCTTGGGCTCGTTGGATATGTCTTGTCGAGACACTTGATTCGACTATGAACTTGTCAGATTTAACATCAGTTTGACAATTCAAATGTGTCTAGAAGTCTTTCAAGTGTGGTTTAATGACTTGATCTGAACTTGATTTGACTTTTATTGGACTAGTTTTTATATTGCTTTGTCTGTCTCATCGAGGCGTTCAGTTTGACTAAAAGTTTGTTGAAATCAAATCTCTGCATGTCATTTAATTGAAGTTTGAATGTTTCTTTCTCAAAAAAGTGTCTCGAGATTCATGTCATGCCTCGAGAATTATGCCGGATGATGAAAATTTGTTGGTCTCGTATCAATATAAATATATGTATGTAAGTGTGTGTGTGTGTGTGTGTGTATATATATATTAATAGAATTACCTGAGTTGAGATCAGCGACACAGAAATCCTGCGACGTGTGATTGAGATCATCATCAACTGGGTGGAGGCCACGAAAACGGAGTACGACGATAAGGATAGCGGCAGTTATGGCAAAGAGAACAGAGAAGAAGATGCAGAAGAGGAAAGCCTTACTCATTCTTAAACTTCTTAATTGAGGGGGAGACCCCCCGCCTTTTTACGTGAAAAATCCTTGAAAGTGGAAAAACTACGGGGCCTAGCCTAGCCTACTCATTAATATATATATATATATATATTAATGAGTAGTATTTTTAAAAATTTAATTGACTAAAAGCCTATAAAGATTTATAATCAATTAAAACTATTAATTTAAAAAATAAAAAAAAAATATTTTATTAAATTATATCTAAATGACAATTTAATATAAATAATAAGATTTAAATCTCGCCACAACCCTTAATATCCTATGGCTAAATGACTAGGGTTGTCAAAATGACTATTTGTTTGCGAACGGCTAGTGACGATTTTTTGTTCTCTAAGCAAACATTAGGAACACAAAAAGTGGTATTTTTTAATGAGCAAAATATGAACTGAGCCTAGATTTGCTCGTATTCGACTCGTTTACCCCTAGTGCACGTGCGTGAGTCTGTGTTCGTAGATGAACACTAACCTCTATTTTTTGAAAGGAGCTCATGATAATGCTTTAAGGAATCACTTGAAAGCAAAGAAAAAACGTTCGTTTATGTAAATACATAAGGAATGGGTGGTATGTCAATGCCCCATATAAATATGCATATTTTAATAAATAATGCTCCCCATTCATCTCTCTTTCCATTTTTTCATGTGGGGTGAGCAATAGAACCAAAAAATTTAATTTTTATTTTATTTTATTTCCAACCATATTTTAGCACATTGCAAGCTCCTATTGGATGCAAAAAAACAAAATGGGTGTGGGGCCAAACAACCATAGATTTCATTGTTGCCACCTAAACCGGGGCAAATGTAAGGACAAATGGCTTAAGGGCATCAGAATTTGTAATTAAGCAGATTTGAAATCAATAAATTTATTTTTAATTTAGGATAACAAAGTAATATACAATGAATAATTGAAATTTTTATTATTCTTATCTTATAATAAATTAATTATTTTAACACATATTCGTACTAAAAAAAATTGATTAAATGTTCTAATCCAGATATAAACACTGTCATTGTCGGTCTCAAGTCCGGATGCGAGAAGTGGAGGAATGCATTAGGTAGTCGACAACCAGCGTAAAAATTGTTGAAAAAATCATGACATGAATCCTTTTGATCTTTGGAGGAAGTGGAGAAAAAGGATTCATGTAGCGGACCCCACGTAGTGAGATTAAGACTGTTGTTGTTGTTATTGTTGTTGTTGTTGTTTTTCTAATCCAAAATTAAAAATTTTACAACAATTTAAAATTTATATTACTTATCTAATAATAAAAAAAATGATTATAATAAATTAATTATTTTAAAATTATTTTTGTATATTGCACTAATTTTAAAATTGTAATGACTTTAAAGGAAAATTAACTTTTATATTGTAATGACTTTGAAGGAAGAAAAATTAATAGAAACATCTCGAGCCATTTTATTTTCGTATTAACTGAACTGAAAGGAAAATTAACTTAGTTAACATATGTCATCGCCATCTCCCAAGCGAATACGAAAAATGAAGGATTGTGTCAGGTAATCAACGGCCAAACGTAAATTTTTTGTCTAAAAAAATCTTAGCATGAGTCGTCTAATTTATATTAAAGAAAAATAGAGGTAGAATTAAAATTAAATGAAAATACCAACACTTAATAAGACACAAAAAGGATTATGGAGCAGAACCAACAGTGGGATAAAGGCTTGCTGTTGTCATTTAGCCATATTATGGAGCATAGTTCATCTGCTAGAGTGCATCGTGGGATTATGCAAACAATGCATATATTGTTAATTTACTGCAATTAAAATATGTTGCTTTCATCCCTATTGGGATCGCTTTCTTTTAAAGAAAATATCTGCTTCCACGGAGCATGAGTTCAAGTGCGCTTTGGCGGCTATCGACGTCAATCCATCAATCTCGAGGAGTGTATGCCTCCATGACAGCAATCCCTTGCAGTCTTTACCAAATGAGTCTTAACCTCTTGTCATATTAATAAGTTTCCTTTACGGACAAACTCATCTCATTTATTTATACAACTCTTTCTATCTCTCTCTAGCTCTCTCACATTATTCAATATCGTTCATATTTAGGGTCCGTTTGGAAAAGCTTATGGTTGCTTTGCTTTTCAGACCACCAACGTAACTTTGTTTAAGAAACAATTTTTTTATTGTTTTCTAAAAATTTATGTGATAGAAAACTATTTTTTTCCAACCCAAACTGTTAAAATATGGTGGTTGCCAGAGAGTTGTGGTCTAATTCTTTAAAATTAAAATAAATTCGTATCAATCATCGTTGTTTATTGAACGACAACTTCTGTGACAGATTCACAGCTGTTTCTTCAAACCTTCTACAACTGCCTCAAACAGATCATTAGTCATTCCAAGAGACTCACATATCAATAAGTAATCTATGGCTACAATGATTTGTCCATAATAATAATATTGAACCATCTTGTGGATATGGAGTTTAGCCCTTAAAAGCGACACAAGTTGACACACATTTATACTTGATTTTCTCCTAATCCTGCTAATCCAACTATGATTGGGAGGGATCAACATATTCAATTTATTTTCATAGGGAACTTTCTTATCCTAGGAGGATTTTATATATCTATCCATATGAAATTGCTTAATCCAACAAGCATCACATTATCCCCAAACGTGGTCAATCCATGAGGGCACAGGACATATGGACTCTTGATATTATATCGCCATCCCAGAGTGTGTCCTTCCCATGCACGAAGGTACTCCTTGTTTAGCAAAAAAGTGTCAATCTTGCTGAATTTGGATTTGATTGAGACTTCAACCATCACATGAAATTAAATGACTTCATAGGTTTGATCCTCGGGTAATGTGAAAGACCCATAGTGAGGTCTCTGTTTTGAAGCCTTGGTCTAAGTTTCACTAATATAAGTGTAACTTAAGATGGTTGGTGCAGACTCCAAATGCACAAGCCAAAATCTGAAGGAAGAGTTGCTATAATATCCCTAACACTAAATAAGAGATAATCATTAAAACAAACTATTATGTGTGTCATGATGTCCTAGTTTTGACTAAGTGGAGATTCTACACTACTTGGGTCCTAAGTTGGTTAGAGATAGACTTGCATCATAGATAAATTAGGATGATACAACCAATTGTCATCTGGATGAGCTTTCACTAAGCCAAACATTAAAAGAATGCCCAAAGCTCAGGGTATATTGAGCTTGGAGAAATTGGTTAAACAACCCAATTGTATTTGCTAAAGACTGAATAGAGCATATCTAATAAGGGGATTAGTTTAAATTAGATCATTAGTAGATTGAAAATATAACCAAAAAATTTCTATTGGGTATGTGGAACATGATAGAAGAATTATGTGTATGAATCCATTAGACATTTCATAGACTAACCTTAGAAAAAAAAAACATGGCATTGAGGACCTAAGTGCTAAGAAAGAGCACATAAAATAAATATAGTGTTAATACACCTTAGAGGTCCCACGGCTCATACTCAAGCTACAACCCTTGCAATTTGTATCGAGCATTGATAACCATTGCAAAGAGATAGTTTGTCCACTCTTAGAAAGACCATGTTGACCCTTTGGAACCATTTGTTACTCTATCACCACATTGACATCAACAAAATCATTGCCTCTAATGATTAGGGAAGAAAGACTAGTCAATCCCATCAAGCAGTGCAGCTAATACATCATCAAACATAGCCACACGTGCCCAAATAGTTTGCACTTGTATCTCAACACTCTAAAGATGCATTCCTTTCTATTAAAAAAATTAAAATTTTCATTTGTAAGGAGAGGCACTTCCCACCCTATAAAAATCTTATATTTTATGAAGAGAGAGAAAGTCTCTTTCTACCTCAAAGATAATTCTTTGTTTACATACCTCTCATTGGTAGCTGTGTTTTTATCTTACCTCATGCAATGTGATAATTTTAGCACTTTCAATAAGAACTTCTTGCACAGCAGATTCATTAGTCATAACAGTTAGATTCTCGAAGCAAATAATGACCCTTTCTCTCGCTAAAAGTTTCGTAGGTTCATAATCTTCATGGAGAACCCAACAATGGTTTTTATTGCAATGACTATTCTACCTTTAAAATAACAGCCTAAAGACACTTCAAACCAAGAGTCAATTATAATGACGATTTTTGGAACTTGCTCTATTGTCTAACTCGCTAATGAATTGCTCGATTGCGCATGCATCTTCAATTTTTGGAAGTCATTTCGAACGAAGAAAGCAGAGTGATTCAAGATAATAATAAAGGGAATGTGAAGAGATTCAAGGGAGAAGTTGGAGTCTAAGTTATGAATTACATTTCAAAACACTATTTTGATTGGCATTATAATATTTTGAAATATGAAAAATTCTATAATCCTTAAAAAATAAACATCTCAAAATCGATCTTCGTCTTTTATGTGATGTGCCTAGAACTCTAAAATTAAAATTTTCAACTAAGGATCAACCATAGGAGAGAGTCTTCGGGCATGCCCTAAGGGAAGTCCTCAATATCATCCTTGATAAAGCTCGTTATGTAAGCGTTTTTGGGAATAACCACAACTCAAATAACTATTATGGAGCCTCAGCTTAGTTTATGCTCGAACCCCACAATGTCTTGAGCTATTCCAAGAATATAACACCCTCCACTCTGGCAAACATTAAAACTACATAATATAAGACAAACCAGTATATGCAAAGCATTAATTATGTGATCCAATATTTAATTAGTTGTATTACCTCATTTACAATTGCCACCCTTTCACCCAAATAAGAAGTAAAAGCATATCTTTTTTTTTATCATTAGCATAAAGTTTCATCCAACTTCAAGAACCATCATGATTAGCCTTAAATTCTGAAAAATGCCATCAAAACTAAAGATAATAGCAAATAAATGCAAATTTAAAATATGAGTTCATCCGAAATGAAGAGGAAATCTAGTTGTTAAGACACATACTCAGAAATAGATTTTCTAGTTTAGATTTCATCTGCTGCTTTCAACCTCATATCATCGCTCTAAACTTGCTCCCTCTTTCTATTATTCTCTATAACCAATCATTAAACTCCATCTTCTAGAGTACCTTCTTCCCACTACACACCTCTCTCATATATTCTCTTTTATTTCATGTCTCTGTAGGGATGAATTGACATAGTTACTTTCTTTTTACTTTCTCACAATTACAATAAGATCCAGCGAACCTTATAGTGCACACAGGACAGCTAACCAAATCACTCCAAAATCCTAGTGCACTCCCCAATTGAAAAACTTACGGTAGAATAATTGCTGAGAATTATGAGGTCACACTCTCTTCCTTTCTACTTAATGATTCTCTTTCCTACGTCCTGAAATAGAGATTTATTTCCATCCAAATCAGTCGCAAGCCATCATTCACCCAAACAATACTCTTCTTATATTAAGATCTAGCCTCTTGGAAGGACATGCCAACCTAAGCCGGTAGTTGATTTCCCAATTCCTATACCTGTTGATGTAACACCTCAACCACTTCAGCCATTTAAATCTATAAGGTGCCATGGCTGTGATGGCCTCATTCCAAGCTACAAGCAAGATTGGAACCCTTGTTAGTTAGGGCAACAACTTACGATCATACCATCTCGTGCTTTGCTTTGCCTCCAACACGATGACTTATAATATCAGTGCAACTATCATCACCTCCTATCGCTTTGTTTTATGCACATGCGCCTTCATTGTAGTGGCAATAGGCCAAAAGAGCTTCTAGATCACTTCAACTCTCATAAATCCACCAAAAAGTTGGTTGTTGACAAATTTTAATGCTATAATTCATCCCACAACCAACAACTCACATGCATCATAGAATGGCAGAAATGTTTGTCAACATTGCACCAAAAACCTAGGTGTTTCTAATCAAGCATGAGTCCAACAAACTATGGAACTACAAGGTATCGCAAGCTGTGAAGATCCTATCACCATAGAATGAGCTATATCTAGTCTGAATCAAAAGCCTCATCAGCCCTACTCATATTTGTCACCATCTCTCAACAAGTCATTAAGATGTTGTCTTTACAACCCTCTATCTTGAGGATAGCACCTCGTGCATCACTGACATTACTGTCATGGTTCTAGGGATGTCATTATGTTGCTAGGGAGGTAGTCCTCATTAACCTCGCCATCGTCACTACTAATAATGCTTGTTCTCACCGTTTTCATGACAAAAGGCATAAACAAAATTAAACCATGAGCAACCACTTGGCAATGCTCCTTAGTTCTTTGTCTGCTTCCTCACTTTAGTTGATGACCCTCCAATCATCGATCAATTTCTCTTTTCTACCAACAATTTAATGCAATCGTTGTAACCACTGCTGCCATGTTGCTCGACTCCCCAACAAAGTGTCCTAACTTTTCCAACCTCAATTTGAGATGTCCTGTGTCCAATAATATGATGATAATTATCGCACCAATACTATTCTATCCTTTCCATACTGGCATCCATTATTGAGATCTTCTAGGTTGTCAAGAGTTGGGAGTGTTTGGTGACACAGAAGAAGTGTGCTTTCTTCCACTAAAAAATCCCTATCAAACATCGTAAAGCAGTCACAAGAAAGGATGAAAATTCATCTTTGTTTAGGAACACATAGCACACAAATGAACAAATAAAGAATCTGCTACATTGGTTCCAGCCTAATGGCAAATTTGTCTTTTGTACGCCGAAGGGTAAATTATTCTTTTATTATTATTCTTGTTAGGTATAAATAGGCTTGTTATGTCTAGGGTTATGTTTATGCATGAGTTTTGATTGTGATGGTTAGGTTTAGGGTTTGAGAGATATTTCCTACCTCTCGAATTGTAGGAATTGGGAGAGATCGTTTACCTTTCAAATTGTGAGTGTTTATCTTAGATATTCATGTTGATTTATTTGGATTATTGAAATAAAATTTGTGCTTTCCTTAATTTTTGTGGAAAAAATTGCCAATTTTGAAGTCAGATCGTATCAAATTTGTATCAGAACTCAAGATTATGGCGATCGGATTAATAGAGGAGAGGATCGATCTACTCGACAAATATGAAGAAAATCAGGTAGGCCCTAGTGCATAGCAGCTAGGAAGCGACGTACAGAGACCCGAAACACCTATTTTTTCTCTTCCTCCCGTGTTGTCTACGCGATACAATCGCAATCAGAGCTATCTGGGAAGGCAGAAACTGGGAAGCGACGTACCGAGACCCGAAACTCACATCTTTCTCGACTACCTCTAACGCACACAGCAACAATGAGATTCAAACTCCCGTGCGTGACCGAACCATTCGATACAATTGCGAGCAGAAATAGCTAGGAAGACCAAAGGGATCGCGGCGCACAAAGCCATCGTTGATTGGAAGGATCGTGGTAAATTCATGACTTCACCTCGTGAAAGAGCACGATCAAAGTAAATGAGAAGAATCACATCGTATAGAGACCCTAAACACCATTCGATACAGTCTCAAGTGGAACCACGCCTTCGTGATTGATCCGACCTAGTAGGAACATGATGTTTACGCCTTCCTGACCGAATCCCATGATTCTAGCGTGTTAGGAAGCATCGACGGGATCGACTGACTTGTGATACATTGGCCATACGAGCTTCGTGAGAAGCCATCGACGAGATTTCAACATTTAGTAGTTTCTCTCACGCGATCTAAAATTTTCCTGGCAAAAATGGCGACCAAGAAAATAAAGGCATGGGAGAAGATGTTTGAGAAAGAGATGAGTCAAATCAGATCGGACTGGAAGAAATGTTTGCCACTATAGAGAATAGATTCTCTTCCATGGAGAACCGACTAGAAGACCAATTTGAAAGCATAAGGGAAATTTAAGAGATGCTAAAGAGGCTTATTGAAATGAAATCCAAGACTCATCAACGGCTCAATTTGAAAAACCTGAAGGAAAAGAGATCAAACTTGAGGAACATAAGGGAAAAAACATCCAGCATCCCTCTTAGGGCTTCGATTGGGGGTGGATTGAAGATTTCTGATGGAGGTGGTTTGGCAGAAACATAAAGAAGATATTATGCAAGAGGTATGGGGGAGCACAAAGAATAAAGAGGAGAAGCAAGAACGGAATATGACTATGGTCGAAAGATGGAGTTTTACCCTCGATAAATGGGTGAAAAACAGTGGAGGGAGAGAAAATTGTGGTGGAGATGCTACGATAAGGAAGTTAAAGATGTTGATCTTTGAGAGGGAAGACACACATGGGTGGGTGTATAGGACGGAGCGATATTTCACGACGAATGGGTTAGAAGCTGACGAGAAACTCGAGCGGCAGGATTGTGTTTGAAGAAGAAAGCCTTAGCCTAGTTTCAATGGAGGGAGGCTAGATACATGATTTGTTCGTGGGATGAATTGAAGAATTGTTTGTTGGAACGTTTTTGAGTCATTCAGGAAGGAAACCTACACGAGCAATACTCATGAAGGGCATAAAGCTCGACATATGAGTAGCACTCTAACAATTAACACAGTGAGGATTGAGGGAGATGATGGAGTTAACCCAGATGGTAGAGTACAAGAACCCGACGAAGAAGGCCAACAGAAGCAACATTGAGGGGGTGTCATACTGAACTACTGCAACCACGACGATGCCAAAAGTTCAAACAGTGAAAGTTTAGAGGGACGCTACACAGAAAAAGAATAATAGGACATGACTAGGAGAGTCATACAGAGAGAGATTATGGAGAAGCGAACTAAGAGATTATATTTTCAATGTGATGAGAAGTTTACTCCAAGACACCGTTGCAAGGATAAAAAATAACAAATTCCCGTAGTGCATGAAGAGGAGGTAGAGCATGAAGGAATAGAGACAGTTGTGGTGGAGGAACACTCACTTTTTCTCATATTGAGGACAATGTGTATTTTTTAGGGGATTATTGTTACAATGGTGCCTAGTCTAAGGGCAAAATTGTCTTTTGTACGTCTAAGGGCAATTTAGTCATTTATTATTATTGTTGTCAGGTATAAATAGGTATAAATAGGCTAGTTATGTCTAGAGTTAGGTTTATGCATGAGATTTTATTGCCACTTTTAGGTTTAGGGTTTGGGAGAGATTTCATACCCCTTAAATTATAGGAATTGGGAAAGATCGCCTATCTCACGAATTGTAGGTGTTTATCTTTTATATTCGTGTTGAATTTGGACTATTGCAATAAAATTCGTGTTTACCCTAATTTCTGTGGGAAAGTATATCCATTTTGAAGTCGGATCATATCAAAACCCCATGTGAAAGAAGACTTTCACAAGACAATTTATTGATAAAAAGAAACCAAGAGAAAGACATACATGGACTTGACTGTAAGCAACCATTTTATAAAGCCAACCAACATCATTCAAATTCCTAGTGAAGATAAATTCTTAGTAGAGTTCAAAAAGGAATCAATTAATCTGTACCAAATAAAAATTGCCCAACAGTTCCCATTCAAGTCACAATTTTTTCAATTGTCATAACAATTGAGCAAAAATTAGTTGAAGTTGATGCTTGAATTGGACCTAAACAAAGAGAAATCATCAACCCTCATTCAAGTTATGATTTTCTACCTTGTTTATGGCTGAGCGATTGTGTACTAAATTCTGAAATAGTAATAACATCAGTTTTATTAGACGGTGAACTCAACTTCTAAAATGCCCCACACATTTCTTCCCAGCTCCACTCTTTTCCATTTTCAAAAATGATAACAGGCTGGTATGATCTAGTGTGCCTTCTTTTTAATAAAAAAATCAAGGAAATGGTAGAATTAAGTGTTATAAATGACAAGGATATAATTGCTCCTAGGTGATTCACAAATCTGTTTCCATTACAATTTTACATTCTTGTCAGAACTATCAAAGCAGATCAAGAACCCCAGACCCCCGGAATCATTTTTTTGCCTGATTCAAATAATTTCATTTGCATTCACACTTAACTGAATTAAAGTGCCAAAATAGTCCCCGGACAATTTACATGGTGACATTTTAATCCCAAAGTCTATAAAATTGCTAAATTAGTTCTCAGACTCTTTTAATATGGAATGAAATGGTCAACCAGGTGTCCTATGTGGACTATTTTAGCCCACATGAAAAAGGTCTGGGACTAAATTGACACTTTTTATAGACTTCGGGACTAAAGTGGACCTTTACAAAGAGTCAAGAAATCATTTTGACACTTTTCTCTGCCTTTTTTTAAGGAACACTTTTCTCTGATTAAGTGCATTTAATATTGAATTCTGTCAGCCAGGCAAGCACAGAAGATAGGGAAAAGTCGTTAATCCAAATTATAATATATAATTCAAATAAGTGTGCAGAAGCCCATGCACAAAAAAGCAATGAACAGCTTTCCCTCCCTCATCTAAATCAGGCTCACAGATCAATTAAAAGAGAATCAGCAGGTTATAATTGAGTTCCAACAGCCAAAAATTCATTTTTCAAACAGAAAGCTTTTATCTTAAAATTTTTTTTTTTCAATGAATACATAGAAAATGAATTGAAAACAATTTACCAATATGACGCTGGGTGTATTGCAATCCAGAAATAATAGCTTAGTTTCTAGAAGAAGAAGGCAAATTTATAATTTACTTAAGCACGCCAACTATAAAGACATCAGGCTACAAATATTTGAGTTTCCTGTGAACTTTAAAGAAATACAGATACATCCACAAAATAAGTCAAGAGAACACAGGTTTTGAAAATGCCAGCATGTTCGAACAAAGAATAATATGGTTCGCACAGAAAAACTGGATATTATATAAACATAAAAGACATTGATCCGGTTACTGCACCTTCTATGAAGCAGATCCGAGCATTTCAACCATGGTGGAAAGACACTACTTAACCTATGGCCCATCTTTGGAGACCATAGCTTCTTCAAAGAACAAGCCTTTCCTCTTGTGGAAGATCTACTATGAGCATTGCCGGAGATCAGCGGATCGGATGGTATTGAGTAATTCCACGTTTGGGAGGTAGCTTCCTCAAAATATAAAGAACCAGAAATGAAGGGAGAATTTCCACCAGCTGAGAAACAAAAATAGAAGTTAGTCATAACATAGTATTGGGATTCAAATATTTTATGTGAAAGAGCTGCCAAAAAAGCGAAAGGATGGACACGTGCGGGGCCCTCAGTGGAGTCCAAATGATGATGTATTAAAAGAAAAATGTTTCTCAAGCCCATTTAGAGAACAATTAACAGTCCTCATATGAGGTGTCAAACTTTTTATTTTCTAATAAAATGTTTATGTTTGCAGTATGCTAGACACTAGATTAAAAAATTAACTATAGTTTTAAGCATAACTGAGGGTGGTGGTCGACAAAAATGGGTCAAGTGTTTAATTTCAAAGGTTAAACATTTCTTGAACAATATAATTTGGTTGTAACTTCGGCAAATGCTGCAGCTTTTATAGATATCAATACTCTTCTTTAACATAATTAACAAGGAGAAAATCAAATGCTAGATATAAAAAATGTGTGTAAACACAAAAAGCAAAGAGATGAAGTACTTTTCACTAAATGAACTAGTTTTGCTAATTTTGAAGTTCCCAGAATAAGTGTTTTAACATAAAAGAGATTATAAAACATTTTTATTAATACCAAAAACAAATTCAAATGCTCAAATTCTTCCATCATGTATTTGCAAAACATTGTTGGAGACATACCAAATAGTAAAATAAGTTCAAAATTGGATGGTCCAGAACATCAATGTCTGCAGCTTTGTCAAATGCATTGAAGCACATCTGGTAAAAAACAAAAAAATTAACAGCTGGTAACCATTCCAGAAAACAAAGAAAAATTTCCATAAAACTTTATAATACAACTCACACTTACCATGATGCATCTAATCAAGAAACAGCTAAAGCATATGGTTGTCACATAGCCGACCTGCGGAGGGTAGCAAAATGAAAGAAATTTTAGAAATAAAGATATTGATGCAAAAGACTTAACCCGTTCAAAACATTAAGATGCTTGAGGAAATACTTCATGCAATTTCTTGCGTCTTCCTTTTGATTCAACAGGAAAGCGCTGCAACATCAAGAAAAGCCTGCAATAAAATAATAAAAAAATGGACAGAATGGAACTAAGCTTAAATCGATGCGAGAAAGTAATGAGACCATAACACAAATGATAGGAATGTTCTTATTACAAAAAGTTAATCACATGCATTTAATGAGGAGTTCATGGTATAAAAGTGTCGCCAAACAATAGTAATTGCTTTTCATTTGATTGAGGTCCCAAAACTAAGCACTAGGAACACCATGTATTACTAGACCACTAATTACAGCACGCCAGGAGAATACTCTAGCCTATTACAAATAAAACAATGCCAGTGACACTAGAATGCTAAGAAAGAGAATGGCAAGGAAACACATGCACAGCTTCCAGAAACAAAAATAAAAAAAACAAAGAAAAACAAAGAAAAAAGTGCACATTATTTTAGAAATAATTAACATTTTTGTAACAAAAAGTTAATCAATAAAAAATCCAAGGCCCAATGGATGTGAAAAACTACAAGTAAAATAGTTCCCGAAAAGTAGTATATTTTTGTAAAGCAAAGACTAACACATTTCAGAACGATCACAACAAACATGAAAAATACTTCTTAAAATGGAGCAAATAATAGAATTAGAGTACTTGTCTTTGAAGACAAGTGCATTAATACTAGGATAAATGACAAGACTTTGACGGAAATGCAAAACAAACATATAAGCAAAGGAATTATATGCGAGTTGAATACTATGCTTGTCTTAATGCATTTTAAGCAAAAATTTGAAAAATACATAAAGCTGAACAGAGACACCAAGAATACAAAGCACTAAGAGAAACAATTCTATGTCAACTGCTTGCAAGCATAGTTACATTATGCTAGCTACATATAAGTATAAATTTCATCTCACCTTCCACCATAAAGAAGGAAACCAAGGGCAGCAAGAAACGAGGCACCTGGTAAGACAACCCGTGCAAAATTATAAAAATAAAAACCATATGTTTGTACTTGCATAAGGAATTAATCCTTCAGAAACAAAATAAAAAAAATAAAAACCTGCAAAAAATATCTTGGACAAGACGATAATAACTTGAATGGGCTTCCACCACATAAGCAGCCAAAGAAACATCTATAAAACAGTTGCAACACAGTCTCTCAATAAAACAAATAAATAAGTCTCATACATATACGGAGTTAGAGGACAAAAAATTGAAAAGGAAAGACTTAATTAACAAAAGAAACAACTAAATACGGGGCAATGGTCAATTAGCTCAGACATCCTCAAGCCTCTTCCTAGAACATTAGAAAATGAGAAATCTGATAATTTGAGCAAGGATAAATCATTAATAGACTAAGGGTGTAAATGAGCCGAACATGAGCGAGCTCAAAGCTTCGTGTTCGGCTCGTTATTATTATTTTTTTGTTCGTGTTCGGCTCGTGTTCGAAATAGCTCACAAATAATTTATTTATATTCGATTCTAATTAGTTCGAAATGAGCTCCAGCGCGGCTCAAATTTCAGCTCAAAATAAAATTTTAAAATTAACATTTTTTTATTTTAAAATATTTTCAGCAAAATGAATTACATTCTACTTCACACGTATGCATGAAGCTGAGAGCTTTTAATTTTCTCACCTTTGTTTTTTAGATTTATACTAGATTAATAGTCGAATTCCACTCAAAATTTCGATGTGGGACTAAATTTTGTAAATTAAAAGTAGTCGGGTCTAATTTTTCGTCGCATTTACATACATAACAACAATTCTTATGTATTTACCTATGCAATACCTCTGCACTACAACACAGCAGCAGGTGAGGCTCGCCAAGGAGTGATTTTTGGGAAAAATGAGAAAAGTCTAAAGAGAATTTAAATACATACCAACCAATTCTTATGTATTTACATATCTAACACTGACTCAATCAGGATTGCAAGCAGGGACAGGATTTTTGGCAAAAAATGTAAAATGTATTTACATATCTAACATCTAAATTTTTTTTGACATTCATACGAACCAAAATATCATATCAAAGATATTATTATTTAAATTTTATATATAATTATTTAATCATTCAACTATTTCGAGCCAAAAAGAGCTGAACACGAACAAACGAGCCTTTGTTTGTGTTCAGCTCATGTATACAACAACAAGTTTTTATCCCCTAAGTGAGGTCGAATTTAAAATTGTTCGGCTCGTTTATAAATAGAGATAAAAAAATTCGTTCGTGTTTGGCTCGCTTGCTTAATGAATAAATCGGTCATGAGCTATCTAACGAGCCGAACACAAACTCTTCGCAAACAATGAGTTTTTTTGACAGCCCTATACAAGATGCCTCCATTATGAGTCTACAACCAAATGTCTAGGTTTGTGTACAATATATGGATAAGTTTTCTTGGATAGAAAATAGTGAAAATCTCTATGTCAGGGCTTTAGCCTTGGATATTAGTTAATTAATGGAGGTGGTTTTAGAGCAATAGGATATGTAAGGATTTCTAATTCTTTTTCTTCTTAGACTGGTAGCAACAAGTAGAAAGCAAAATAAATAATTTCATGGAGGGGGTAGAGCTCTATCTTCGCAAGGGTTGAAATTGTTTGAGATCTTGGGAAGATGTTGGGGAATGATGTATATAAGGTGAAAAGTGACATTTGGAATGAAAATCACAGAAGTCGCCAAGTTAATTAGCTTTTCCCACAAGGAGGAGCCAAAGGCTGCCACAAAGTTTCACCCCAAAGAGAATAATTCTTGAATTTTCGTTTTCAAATACTAAAAACTGATTCACAACAAAAAGAGGAAGATCTACACCAAATTATCATGCCTAAAATCCACACAAAGAAAAATTCAAATTCAAAATATAAACAGAGAAGGGGAATTGGCCACATTAATTGGAGAAATTAAATTTAAGTTATATTCAATACAAAAGCTTAATTTTCCCATGAAAGGTCCCCATTTCCTATGCAATACATAAACTATTACATTCAAAATTAAAAGTTTCAAAACTAGACTTACAAAAATAAATTACATAATTTAAAACTTAAGCATAATATGAGCTTTGATAAGCTAAGCATTCTTCTTTATTGAATTATCTTGGCATAGGCTTAAAATATAATGATTGGTCTTACGGACCTCTATGATAATCATATTGTACTTCACTAACTTGAGCCTTTGATCTTTTGGGGGATATTTGCAAATCATCGTGATGTTTTGCATAAAAATCCTAAAAATTATGTTATGTGGAGGAGACCATCCATCTAACCTTGGAATTGCAACCTCATAGTTTAAAAGATTTACCATTTCTCTTTTTGGTTAAAAATAAGCCAGCTATGCATCAATTGCACTCATCAAACACTTCCCAAAACGCACAGTCTCACACTAGTAGTACCCTCATGTGACATATGAATTTAAATTTTATAATATGTTCTCTACATAAACGAAAGATTGAACAGCTTCCACACAAAATAAATCATCCATGTACATGATTCGAGTATTATGAAGAATGAATTGAAACTTACTGCATTTGAATGGACCTTGAGTTTTTGCAAATTCTAAGAAGCTGCACACTTTAGATCGTTTGTGGGCTGTCTATAAAAACCCCTAGGGGGCATAAAATTTATTAAACAATGAGTACTGAAATAAAAATAGATTAAATATATAACTGCAAAATAAATGAGTAATAAAATAAAATTCTAATTTTTTTTATGATATTCTAATTTACTTTGTTATTGTATGTATATTCTTGGAGTACTTTATTGGGGAAGACAACTACTCTCAAGAGATTATGAATCAATGTGAGACTAGTTCCTCCTTCAAGTGATTTATTCAATGATTTATCCCTGAGATTGAAATTTTGTTTAAATTTTATGTTTGTTTACCATTATAGTTTTTTGTAAAAAATTAAATTTTAGCAATTAAATTACGCTCCAAAATGGAAAAAAAATTGTTATATTTATATTAAAAACGATAATTTTTTGCTAAGAGTTGGTAAACTAAGACCTTTTTTTTTCATATTTTCATTTAACATCTCATCCTAGGTTGCATTACTAATGTTAGATCATTAACATCATATATATCAAATTAATATTAAAGCCTACATTGGTATCAGAATGCTACTCAGAAGTGAGGTAAATTATTAGTGCTAGTCAGCAAATCACCAAGCATGATGTTCTAAATATTTTGGGAAATCAATTGCATGAGTTATTTGTAAAGCAAGATCGATTAATTAATCATCAAAATCAATCAAATAAATGAATTTGACAAACTGGAATAAAATCGAATATGCCCACAAGAATTGGATAAAGAATCTAGCCTTAATAATGAACCTGTTCACCATATCAAAAAGAGACGAAAGTCACATGAAAGAATTAACCAAGATAAACCCCACAAGGAATACCACAAATTAAATTATGATAACCCTATGTGATAATCTTATGATAGTGATGAGGGTAAAACGGAAAATTTAACATCAAAGTTTCAATCTCAAACACAAGATCGACCTAAAAGTAATTTCTGATTGAATATTAGAAATGGATAATTTTCATTCAATAAATGGTGTCAGACAAACAACAAGATTTGCAAAACAAAAACTTACTAGTTAAGCAAGGAAGTTTTGAGTAGGTGTAAAATGACCAATAGAACGATCAAAAGAAAAACTAACAACCATATGGCTTGAAATGAAATTGCTATTAGAAAAAAATATTATCCTATCAAGATCAATTACTAAATAAGTTTAACGCCTTAAAGCAAGGAGTTAATATTCTAAATGACTGCATAAATAATTTTGAAAAACTATTCTTATGTTCACAGATTAAGGAGGACTTGAAAAGAATACATTCTAGGTTCAAGATACTTGACACCTAAATTCAAAATCCAGATGACACTGCATGGCAATGTTTGCTTGAGGAGGGTTTTAGATTTAGAACAATTACAATAAATTTGAACACTTACACAAGTAATTCCTCTTTCAGCTAAAGTGGTCACCCAAGCATTCATCACTGAAGGTAATAACATTAAGCAAAGAGCCAAAAACAATAGTATTCACTATATCAGGGACAAAAATTTCTAAAAAGATTTTAGATGTCAACAAATATTTTAATTTGCAAGTGAATATCCTGATAAAAAATTGAAAATAATTACTGAATAGGAATATAATGAGGATGACGGAGGGAACATGACGATGAATTCAATTAGAAAACAAGTGAGTCTAAAAAATGCTTCAAATGAGAATTCTTTAAATGTCATGTAGTGCATCAATGCTACACCTAAAGTTGAGTATGATTAGAAAAAAATTTGATTGTCAAAGCATGGTTTAAAAAACATGAAAAATATAAGTACGCTTATCATCGACAATTGAAAAAATTGATTTTCAAAGCATGCTTTAAAAAACATGAAAATTTATGTAAGCTTATCATCAACAAGTTAGTCTTTGAACACAAGAAATTAAAATTTGAGCGCTTGGGTAGAAATAGTTGCAAGTTCCATAACTATAACTTGTGCTTTCCATTCAACTTGCTACTTACAATAAAAAGGTATGGTGTGGCATCTTATCCATGGATGTTGCATATGTTATTCTAGGCCAACATTAGTCTTACGATTTGGATGTGATTCGTTTTTTGAATTCAATACTTCTACCTTTAAGATTAATAGAGTGGTCCTGTCAAAATCTACCACGCCTGAAAATCCTTCCGAATAAAAATGAATCAAGCTGACCTAATGAGCAAAATAAACTCCCTACATATTTTGAGCTAAATGTTTGAAAAAAGGGCTGAATTGAGGGAGTCTTTTATGCCTTGATAGCTACTAAATTGAATTGAGATACACTTGAGTTCATATTAATGATTGAAGTTACTGGTCAGCTGCTAACTGACTTAAGAGAATTATATCTTGATGAACTAGCTGACCAATTACCATTGCTTAGGGACATGCCATTGCTTTGATCATTAGATCATCATTACCTAATTTACCAAGTTATAGAATGAATCCTTTTGAATATGCAAAACTAAGAGAAATGTAGATGAATTACAACAGCACTAAACATAATTTTATGCTTCTCTTTTACAAAACAATATCCCGCCTCATAAAGCATTGCAGGTCTCACCACCATCTTCTAAAAATTTTCTTTAAGTATAAGTGATACTTTTCTATCACACAATAGGTCCGACGCATTCCTCCACTTCAACCACCTAGTTTGAATTCTACTAATAACATTCTCATCTATATCACCATCACTTTGAACAATAGATCCAAGATATCTAAAAAGTTCACTTCTTTTAATGACTTGATCACTCATAGCTACACCCCGCCACAAGATATACTATTACTAAAATTACATTCCATATATTAAATTTTAAATCTGCTCAAAGAGTTAACCTCCACAATTCAAGTTTTTTTTCCTGAAAAACTCTCTCTAGTCCTATCCACAAGAAGGATATCATCAATGAAAAGCATACACTAAAGTACCTCATCTTGCAAATGTCCAGTAAGAGCATCCATAATTAAAGAAAAAAGATATTGGCATAAAACTAATCCCCAATCTAATCCAATTGAAATAGAAAAATACTTGGTCAATCCCTCTTTTGTTCGAACACAAATAACAGCTCTAGTGTACATATCTATAATGACTTGAATATAAGCAAATATCAATACATTTCTTTTCCAGAACACTCCGAAGTATTTCTATTGGAACATTATCATAAGCTTTTTCTAAATCAACAAAAATCATATGTAAATTCTCCTTACTCTCTCTATACTTTTCAATCAATCCTCAATAAAAGTAGATCAATTAATGAGAAAAAATACTTATTAAGGAAAGCATGAGTCTTTCTATTGTACAAGTGTTACACACATCAAAGAAGGATTGGAATTAAAGAATGTGTGTGGATAGTCAAGTGATTAATAAAATAATTATTAGCAAGGTTAGAAGAGATGCTAGATATAATCATCATAATTGTGATACTTCCAAAATTTGATATGAGTTATTACCATCAAGGAAAGGACAGATATAAATGGAAGGCCACTTTTAAGGCAAGGAGTGATTCATATGAATGATAAAAAAGAACCAAAATAGCCCTTTGACTACTTGTGGAGACCATTTTCCCCCCAAACTATATAAGAGATTTGATTTATCCCATTAAGTGGGGTCAGTTACATGAATCTTTTTTCTCTGTGTGTCCTATTGAGTGTCATCATTTCATTTAATTCTAATAGATTAAGATCATTTTAATACAATATGCCCAAGCCTTTTTAGGTCTACCTGTTTCTTAACATAAGTCGCATCTAAAACATCCACTCTTCTAACAGGATCATTTGATGATCGACATTTAATGTGACCAAACCATCTAAAACAACTCTCTAACATTGCCTGCCACTGGAGCTACACTAACACTTTTCATAGATATATTTGTTTCACATTTTGACTCTAAGTGTAAAGCCACTCAGCCGCCTAAAGCATTCACATCTCAACAACACTTAGTTTTATGCTTATATTTCATAGGTCAACATTCTACACGATAAAGTATTGCAGGTCTCACCAACACCTTATAAGGTGTACTTTTCTATCACACAATAGGTCGGATGCATTCCTCCTCTTCAATCATCCAACTTAAATTCTACTAATAACATCCCCATATATATCACCATCACTTTGAACAATAGACTCGAGATAAATAAAATGTTCACTCATTTTAATGACTTTGTTCACTCATGTTAATGTTCACTCATTTTAATGACTTTAATCACCCATTGTTACAACACAGCCACTAGATCTACTACAACAAAATTACATTTCATGTATTTAATTTTAGATCTATTCAAAAGAAAACCTTCAGATTCTAAAGTTAACCTCCATAATTTAAGTTTTTCTTGAACTCTATCTAGTTTTATCCACAAGAATATCAACAACAAAAAACATACACCATGGTACATCCTCCTGTAAATGTCTTATAATAACATCCATAACTAAAGCAAAAGGATATGGGCTTAAACTTGATTCCTAAAATAATCAAACTGAAATAGGAAAATACTCTATCAATCCTCCTTCTGTTCAAAAAAGAAACAACTCTAGCATACACATATTTAATGATTTAAATATAAGTAATATCAATACCTTTATTTTCTATGACTCTCTAAAATACTCTCTTGATACCTTATAAGTTTTTTTGCTAAATAAAAAAAAAATCATATATATGTTCTCCTTGCTCTCATTGTAGTTTTCCATCAAAACTCTCAATAAATCTATAGCTTTCATAGTATACTTGGCCGACATAATTCCAAACTGATTTTGAGAACGTCTTGCTCTCTCCCATATATTTAATGTACAACACATTAACTTGATTCATCTATAATTTGCACACTCATATGCATCCACTTTATTCATAAAAGTAGGGGCCAAAATACTCTTCCTCCAC
Source organism: Phalaenopsis equestris (assembly GCF_001263595.1). Lineage (NCBI taxonomy): Eukaryota > Viridiplantae > Streptophyta > Magnoliopsida > Asparagales > Orchidaceae > Phalaenopsis > Phalaenopsis equestris. The sequence continues at coordinate 69,872,336 of NW_018164444.1, read as the reverse complement.
TCTCAGGCATCCTTTTAGTTTCTAAAATTATATTAAAAAGCTTAGCCAAAAAAATCTCAAATCCCCTAAACATTTACATACTTGTTTTGGTAAACCATCATGTCCTATTGATTTTTTTCCCCTAATTTTCTTTAAAAATCTCAACTTCTATTTTACTAATGCAACGGTAAAAATAAAATAAAAAATTATTATTAATTATATTAACATCACTAAATTTAATCATATTTTTAGAATCTTCATTAAAATGTCTATAAAAGTATCTCTTCCACCTATATTGAATATCCTCATCTAAGAAAAATATTTTTATTTTTATTTTCATCATTAATACATTTTACATGAACTAAATATTTAATTATCTCTTTATTTGGCAAGCTTATGTATATATTTGTTACCCTTTTTGGCATTTAATCTATTATAAAGATCGTTAAAAGAATAATTCTTAGCATCACAATTTCTTCTCTTAAACTCCTTACAGGCCACATTATATTTTTCCTAATTCTAAAAGTTTTACATTTAAATCAATTTTTATAACAAAAATTTTTATATTTTATCTTTTCTTGTACATTATTATTCATCCAAATACATTTTCTGCAATTTGTTTAATATTGCCCGTTATTTGATACCGCATTATATTAGCTTCTTCATGAACATCTCAAATATTAAAATCTTGAAGTTTACTCATAAACAAAATTTTATTTGTCACTTCTAAGTGCCCTCATCTAATACTATGATAATATTGTGTTATATTTGTTATCTTTCAATCATTCATCTTAAAATATAAAACCAATAATCGATATTAAATGCTTAAATTTCTACTTGAAATTACCTTACAATCTTTAAAATCTCGACAATCCCTTTTTTCATAAGAAATAATCAATCTGTGCTTTATTGAATACATTTTCATATAGAATAATATGTTCATCTCTTTTCTTATATAAAGTATTAGCAAAAACAAAATCATAAGATTAAATAAAATTTAATATAACTATACATTCTTATTTAGTCACTCCAAAATCATAATCATTATGAATATTTCTAAAATCTTCTATCACTCTACCAACATCTCCATTTAAATCTTTTTCAATAAAATTTTTTTATTCAAGAGGAATTCTTTGTATTAATTCTTTCAAGTCATTCTAAAATTTTTCTTTTAAATATATATTTGAACCTGTTTGAAGACTATAAACTTTTATAACATTAAAAATCTTAGTATCAAGAGCAATCTTAAGGTTATAATTCTATCACTAATTCTATTAATTTTAATAATATTATCTATAAAACTCTTATCTATAACTACACCTACATCATTTCTAATACGAGTGGTACTTAAATACCAAAGTTTAAAACATAAGATATCAATCTCCCTAGTCTCTTCTCCAAATCATTTAGTTTCTTGAATGCATAAGATATTTATCTTCCTATAAAACATAATCTACTAATTTCTTTAATTTACCTATGATGGCACGTATATTTCAAGATTCTATCCTAATATTAGTTTCATGGACTAAAATTTTTGCTCGCATCCATTCATAGTATGAGAACCATTGCTTGCTTAACACTGCATCCAGACGTTGGTGCAACGACCTTTGCACAATTTTCACTATATTCAGTTCATACATCGCATCGCTTCCAAGGGACGTCCTAGCATTAACACAATGATACAAAGAATTCATGCCATGCTTTTTCGATAAAATTTTATGTTGATTGTCGATTACCTAACGCAATCATCCATTTTTCACATCAAGGGCTAGGTACCCAACAATAGCAGTGTTTGCGTCTAAAATAAAAGCCAAAATAGCCCTACCAAAAAAAATAATGGGAAATAAAGTTAACAATAGATGTTTAAAAAAGGGTATTTGAAGGGAAAAAAAGAACTAACCTGTTTTATTTTACTTCTAAACTAAAAAAAGAAGTGACCCCAGGCAAAACAAATAGTAAATTTTCAAATTAAAAAATTTGTTTTGATGGACAATAGGGTTCTCTTTTAACTCAGTTAAGAGAATACAGGGATGTGTAATGTATCTTCTTTGTAAACAAAACTAAAATGATAAGCTGTGATTTTTAATTTTTCTTCGATCATTGATTTGCCAAAATAGCACCGCAATTTTGATATTCTGAAATGACAAATTAATTTTGCATCATGGTACATACTTTTAGTTCAACAAGGCTAGGAAAATTATGATAGCAACAAGAAAAAATTCCACAAAAATTAGAGAAAAAACCAAAACAAAACGATATAATCTCGAATACCTAAAAAATAAATACCTACAATTTGAGAGGTCGGCGAGCTCTCCCAAACCATAATTCCTAAGAGTCAAGACAACAATCACATATCCTCCTAACCCTAAACATATTAAGCTCTATTTATATCCCATAATAATAACTAACAAATGAATAAATTGCCCTTTTAATCTAGCAACTAGCATAAATTTTCAAATTATTTTGCGGGCTCAGTGGAGCACGAGGCAGTCTAACAACTTAGTCCATAATTCTATAAGCAACTTATATTAGACAAATGAACCTGCAATACAATTGTTAAGAGACCCTTCCAGTATATATTTAGTGGTAGCATGTAATACAAACTACAGGAACTAAGAAGTGAGAATTGCAGTCCCGCTTGAAATACAACAGAACAATAACTTTCAAACGAGCTGAAGAAAAATTAAGTTCAAGTGGAAAGGTATTCATAAACATGGCATTGCTATATTTTCTTTTCTTTTTCTTTTTCTTTTTTTTTGCTCGAGTATTTTGATCTGTTTTTTTTTTTTCTCCGAGTATTTTTACTCCGAGTATTTTTATCTCAATTCTCAATTGGTACGTGAAGGACAAAATAGATTCACCAATCATTATCCGTTACCATAGAATAAATTGTTTTTAGACCAACCTAACTTTTTAAAGTTAGGTAAAAAAACTTATCATAGTAAATGAAAAAAAATGAGTTAATAAGTTGCTGGCTAAACCTGATCATACCTATTTCTTTTCAGACAACTAGACCGACTTTACATCATTCCAGGAACAGCTATTCACCAAAGAAGCCTTGTAAATTCATTAATCCATCAAGTAAATATTCAATCTCCTCTAATAATCTAGTATGAACTCTCCTTCCTCACATTTTCTCCATTACCATTACAACACTCATTACCATATCACACAATAGATTCCTCGAACTAAATCTTCTCTCCCTCTCATTTATCCTACTCCTAACACGCTTTTCCACTCAACGTTTAGCCAAATAAATTTCTAATGACATTTTGAGGATCAACCATGTTAAAGAAAACTCACTTTGATCTCAAACAAATTTATAGAAGGGGGGCTAGTTATAATTAATTACAAATGCAGCATGTATTTATCTCATTCTCAAAAATACTAGTCAATACATGATGTTTCAGCAAAAAATAAAATATCAAAACCAGATCAGTTTTTATTATGCTACTTCATCAACTAAAAATGCATGTAGAAGACTAGTTCTTCATTACTATCATTTAAATTAGGAGAGAAATTTCCTGGGATGGCCCTTTTTTTTCTTTTTATGAGTAACATGGAATTGAAGAGAGTATATTATTTTTCTTACTTTTAATGATAATTCCAACACAATCATTCAGATGCAAAAGGAGTAGGAACATAACCTTTTACATTGAAAATTCGTGAAGAAAAAGCCATAGGCCATGCCAAGTCATATAATCTTCCTTAATAAAGTCTTGCATTACAAAAAGGGAACCTTTCCAAATATAGTCAGAAAAGATGTCGATCTAATATAAAATGTTGATGTAGACAAAAAAGTTTTATATTGCCTTATTCATGTAAAAAGGGGTATGAAAGCATCGACTAAACGATGGTTGAAGACAGTTGACAGTGGTCATCAGGCAATAGTTAGCATCAGATGATAGGAGTAAAACACTGAGCAATCAAGGAATGGTAAACGTTAAACTTCAAAGAAAACTAGATATAAGGATGGTGGACATCAAAAAAAGGAAGGCTTTGAAGAATGGCAGAATCGAACGACAAAAGTCAAACATCGGCTGAAGGTGGATCGAGCAAGGGTAATAGTGGACATGGAAAATCAAGCAACAGTGACAGAGTTTTGGAGGCTGTCAAATGTTGAATGACAAGAATTGGGAGCTAGGAGATGACGAGCTTAGAAAAGACAAAATTTAGAGAACAAGAGTGTAGAATGTAAAGCAAAAACAAGAACCAAAGGATAGAAAATGTAAAACCTCTGTTTAGGAATGCGTTTTTTGGGGTAATCTCCGGGCGCGTCCATGGGCGATGCGTAAGGCAACTCGTCCCCAGCCCACGAGGGGGGCGCAAATCTCGCGGGGCTTACGCCCGGGAAAGTCCGGATTGCAATTCACGCCTTACAGGCGTACGCCCCGCCTCAAAATCGAATAAAAAGGAAAAAAAATCTCTAATTCTACATACCTATGAGAAAAGATATGAGATGACTTAATTTTATTGATGAAAAGAGGGGTATATATAAGTTATTTTGATTGTTTGAGTTTTTTAATCCTTTATGAGTCTTTAATTGATCATTTCACTATAGCTATTGTGAGCCACAAATTTTTTTTCTTTCATGTTAAAGATCTTTTTTAATGTATACTGGAATATGATTTGCAATTTTTAATCCTTCTAATGAATTTTTTTTAATATTTTTTTAAAGATTTAATCTATTTTTTAATGTGTTAAGTTAGTTATTAACTTATAAAGATTGTGTGACCAGTAACAATCGCATTAACAAGAAAGGCTTTGCATGGAAATATACAAGCATGCCCAATGAAAAATATTTCAAATGTATTTTTTGCAATCAAGTGTGTAGTGGAACAATAAAAATGATGAAACATCTTGCCACACAAGAGCATTAATCCATGCATTAAAACCTCCACTGAAGTTCAAGAGAGATGCAGGAAAATATTAGATGTAAAATTCAAAGCACAGCGGGACAGTGTATTAAATGACATTAGAAATAGTGCAATAAATTTTGGTGAAGGTCAAAATGCAACCAATTCATCATTATTTGACTCCTCACAGAGGCCGCTTAGAGTTAGAGGTCTAATTGATTCTTTCACCGCAACACAACCCAGAAATTCTACTCTAAATTCCCAGTGGAAAAAAAATGAAAGAAAAGAAGCATGTAGAGTAATTGGTAGGTTCTGCTACTCAGCCAGATTGGCGTTTAATGTTGTCAATAATTCATATTACATGTTTAAATTTGAAGCAGTTGCTAATTTTTAACATGTTTTTATTTTGCCTACAATGCATGAATTGAGAACTTGAATACTCAAAGATGAGAATGCTATAAGCAATAAGATGTTAGAGGAGCATAAAAAGACATGAAGTAAAAATGGATGCTTGATTATGTCAGACAGTTGGACAAATGGAAAAAGTTAAACTTTGATTAATTTTCTTGTGAACAATACAGTTGGGATTTTTTTACTTAAATCCGTCAATGCTTCTAATGCTATAAAAAATGGTGAGTTACTATTCACTTATTTGGACGACATAATTGGGAAACTTGAAGAAAAAAATGTGTTGCAAATTATAACACATAATGGGTTAAATTATGTAAATGTGGGTAAAAAGACAATGAAAAAAAGACAACATATTTATTGGACACCATGTGCAGCACATTGTATTGACCTAATGTTAGAAGATATAAGAAAATTCAAGATTCACGAGAGCACATTTGCAAAAACAAAACAAGTTAAATTTATTTATGGGCACACATGAGTTCTTGGTTTGATGAGATCTGTATAAATGAGAGGAAACTTTTTCGTCCAACCATCACACGGTTTGCTACAGCATATTTGTCCCTTCAAAGCATTTACAAACCGAAGCAACCACTTCAGGCAATGTTCTCCTTAAAATTTTGGTGTTCTAGTTAATGGGCAAAAAAGATAACGTATAAAAGCTTGAGCTGTTATTTTGTTTGATCCACGTTTTTTTGTTCATCTTGCGTATTTTATCAAAAGTGTTATGTCGCTTGTAAATGTTTTAAGAGATGTTGACTCAGAAGAAAAACCAGTCATGAGTTATATGAGTTAATGGATTCAGCAAAAGAAAAAATTGTTTTTTATTGTGGACATAATGATAAGAAATATGAACTTATTTGGAGGAAAATCAATGTAAGATGGGAAGTCCAACTTTATAAATCACTTATTGCAATCGGTTATTATTTAAACCCTCGATTTCGCTTTGAGGATAATTTTTCTATTGATGATGAGGTAAAAGAAGAGTTAATTGCTTGTAAGGAAATAATGTTGGATTATGAAGATCGTCTTAGAGTTGATATTTAACTAGACTTGAATGAAAACTTAAGAGGAGACTTTATGAGTAAAATTGTTATGGACTCAAGAAAGTTGAAATCTTTTGTTAACTGGTGGATGAGATTTGGTAAGAAAACAATCGAGTTAACCAATTTCGTCATTCGAGTTCTTAGCCTCGCATGCAGTTCATCAAGTTGTGAAAGAAATTGAGAGCTTTTTTGAACAAGTAATATTTTTTTTTATTTCTTAAAACTTAAAAGTCAAAATTATTATTACTTGTTTTTCTAATCACCTCTTAAAAATAATATTTTTTATCTTAGATTCATACTAAGAAGAGGAACAAGTTGGAGTACAAGAGATTGAATGCTATGGTATGTGTAAGATATAATATTAGATTGAGGGGGAGAGATATAAGAAGAAACAAGACTTCGATCCAACAATGATAAATGACATAGACTTTGATGATGAATGGATTGTTGAGAAAGAAGATCTAATGCTTCTACAGGAACCTTCTTGGATGAATGAAGATGAACAGGCATTTGATGTTGATGTAATCAGAATGTGCTCACAATAAATGCAAATGAAGTATCACAAAATATTACATAAGAAAGAAATGACACTTTTATAACATATTATCACACGAAAAGGTAGATGAATGAAAAAATAAGTAAATTTCATATTTACATTCAATTATTCTTTACATAATTATGCATTCTTAATTTATTATAGAAAAAAGATTCTAAATATTTACGAATATCATTGTTTTGTGTTTATAATTTACGCAACAAAGATAAAGAGAAATAAATTATGAATGCACCTAAGATTGAGGATAATAATGACTTCAATGAAGTGGACAATGAATGCAGAGAATATGAATGACCTAGTTGTGATTTTGAACACAACTATTAGTGAAGAAGATTTTGATGATGAATTTGAAGAATGAATAGCCTTCAAGGATCGAGATCGGATGAAAGTAAATTTATTTTTTGGCTCAAACATGCTTACTTAATTTCATATGTTTTTATTTCTTGTGGTGGATTTTTGCTAATATCTTGAAGATTCTAATCCTAAAAACTTGTTTTATTTGTGTTTAATTTTTTTATTATGCACAAATAGTTTTTTTTTCTTAATATTTATATTCTTTTTTTTTTATAACGTGGGCCTTAAGCCTTAGGCCTCGTCCCATAACAGCTAAAATGTCCAACGCCCGCGCCTTTTAAAACATTGTTTAGGACAACAAACGTCAGGCACAAACAAGTGTTGCACATCAGAGGGTGAAATGCATCGAAATAAAACATATGAAAAAATGGTAAACAAAATCTTAGGCAGTAACAAAAACAAACATATTGTGGACATTAAATGGTGAAAGTCAATTGTTGACAAACATTGAATATAAATCATAGTAAAATGCGAGACATTAGACATCAACTATTGGCAAATGCCAAATATCAATTGAAGGAGAACATTAGACGTTAGTTGTTGGTGAACATCAAGCATAGGAGTGTGCACAATTCAATTCGGTTCCGAACTAACTTGTATTTAAAGTTAATATAGAACCAAAACAGACTTTCATTTTGACAAACCAAATGGATAAGTTCAAGAATGCATGTCTTTAGTAAACATATTTTAAAATTTCAATTCAGTTATGTTTGTTCGCTTTGACTTTAAATATTTTTTCAGTAACATTGCTTGCTCAAAATTGATGGATCATTAAAACATCCATAAGTTTTCATGGTACTAAGAAGAATGATCGTGATTCATTACACATAATAAAGGTTAGGAGTAAGCTTTATAAATTTATGTATAAAACAATTATTAAATTTTGTTGGTTATTTTGGTTTTATAACTTTTAAACATAAAACAAATTATATAAGTTGATTTAAACAAAATTTAAAACCTAAACCAAACCAAATCAATCAGTTTAGTCAATTTAGTTTGGGCTAAATATTATGCACAAAGCTAGTCAGCCAAAGGTGGATCCCCCTCAAAAAAAGGAAATCAAATTGATCAACAGGCAACAATCAAGTTGACAAAGCGAGAAGACTAGGAGAATACCCAAAAGATCAGCCAAACTTTTAAAAGTAGTTAGAATTCCAAAATACTCTACAATTTGGAATTAAAAAGTTCTAATGTAAGAAATCAGTGCAAACAAGAACAATTTATCTATTTGGACGGTGCATTCCAATCATTCTCTAAAAATATAAAAAAATATAAAAAAATAGTTCTTGTTCTAATCGATAACAATTGCAACATATTGTTCTCTCCAGAGATGATCCCACCCATAGGGTGGCCAGCCTAAACCAATACTAGGTTGGGCAGCCAACCCACAACTAATAATAATGGCACAATAGTGGCCGCCAATGGCAAAGTCTCCAACCAGTGAACAAAATAAATCATTTTGAAGTTGTAGAAATCATAGATGCAATAAAGTTTACGAATTGAAAATGCTATAGTGGAATTATCCCAAACAATAATTGGATGCTTAATGGTTCAAAATTAGGATTAGCAATCAACAAAAATAATAAAATACAATCGTGGTAGATTCATTCTTCTCCTCAAGAGCAATCCAGAATCATTGATGGCACTATATTTAGAGCCATTTAAGAGAAACTCTTGAAGACCTACGAATCAATTTTTTTGCCACAAAATGATGTTAACAATAAGTAGCTACTTTTTAGGAAATATAATCTTCCCCCAATAGTAAATCCTAGAAATGGTTCGTGAATCAGACACCTGTGGAGATTGCAAAAGCCTGGGAAAGTCAACCATTTTGACAAATTACACAAAATCCAGTTAATGGTTCATTTGTTGCAATAGCGCATCCCAGATTCCCAATGCAGTTACATGGGGAAAGGAGAGATCAAGGTAACCAAATAGCCACCTTGGCCACCAATAAGCAAGTATTGATGGTAGCTGGCAATGGCAACAATGGCCGACGGCGATGAAAACAAAGAAGGTGAAGTAATAAAGAAAATAGGAGATGATATGCACATGGGCATGTTGTCTTCGAACTAGTTTGGAAGGAAATTAGAAAGATTCTTGGAACTGCTAAAATCATCATAATGGGACAGCCATTTATATTTAAAATTGCTTAATTTGGTGTTTATTTGTTTCGACAAATTATTATTGTAGGTTTTTTAAACTTTTGAGTGCCTTTAGGACTCATTTGGGCTCAAATTCAGGCGTTCTTCATGTTGTTTGAATCATCTCAAAAAGATGGCCTTAAAAATTTAAAATCAAACAAACCCTATATTAATTTCTAACTTTTTTTTCTTCCATATATTGAGTACAATGGGATCTGAAAATTGCATCAATATCATGTTGAATAAGGTGAAATTATGGAATCATATCAATGATGAAGGATTATTGACAAGGGGGCTAGGCAAGACCCTGGACCGGTTCAGTCCAAACCGGCCCTCTCTCGGCCTAGGGTTACCGCCCAATCGGAGTGGGCCCCACTCCACATGGTGGTAGGTCAATTTAAGTGTTTCTTTGATGTTTAAGGTTTAGTTTTTGATTGATTTGAGTTCGCAAATCCGTCGGCTCCTCTTTTCTCTTTCTATGGTTGCATCATAGGGTTTCAAGTGGTGCTTTGGTTGTATCTTGGTCTCTAAGTGGTGTTTATCCGTCCTATACCTTTCCCCATCCTTTCCCACATCGCTCCCACATCCCCTTCATCACTTGTATATTGTGGCCGCCTAGAAAATAAGAAACTTATTGTTTTCTATGTCCAACCTACTGCCGCCACCTAGAGACTACAGTTGTCTTGTTGTCCTCCCATTCCTCCTTGCTGCCACCACCCATAACGACCTTCCTACGGTTGTAGCTACTTGTTGCAGCCACTCTGAACCAACAGCCCCAAAGCAGTTCTGGCCCTCATCCTTGCTAATATTCCAACGAACAGCCCTCTTGCAATTGTTCCTGCTGCCTGCTTTCTGTATAAACTCCTGAAAACAACAGTCTTGTTATTTACAGCTTGCTATTCACCTCCATGTCACCACCCTGGAGAACCAAACCACAACTGACACCACCTACACCCATTCCATAGTATTTCCCATTGTTATTTGCTTTCATTTGTTGTATTTTCAATTTTCGCTTCTATAAAATTCCAGTGGTTGTGTTCGTGCTTCTACTCACCTTATTTTTATATTTATATCGGTATCATTTGGTATTAGAGCTAGTCAAACCCCAATTCCAATCCTAGGATGACCTAAACCCACCAAATCATAGTCAAATATTGACCTAACCCCTACCTAATTTTCAAAATCAATAACCCGAACATTTTTATGAACCCTAAATCAGCCCCATACACTCTCTTTTACCTCTCAAACCTAAACCCTAACCATGTCACTGGGGAGACAAATACCAGAATCCGATTGAAAACTTACCATAGAAGATATGCAACGGAAAATCCTTGATTTCAACGAAGAATTACTGAAATTGAGGACATGACTCATGAAGAGATCAACGTCAATCGTGATGATAAGATTCAAAGAGGAGAGAGGGAGAAAAATCTGAATCCCTTCCATAGGGTTGAATCCAGAGAAGAGGATGATAGGTCATGACAAATGGGATTCAGTATCTGAGGAGGTTGAGGGATGGAGTAACTTTTGAAAGATATGGAGACATTAGGGTGAAGGTATAATTACCGGATTTCGAGAGAAGAATGAATCCAAATGACTTCATTGAGTGGTTGCAGACTGTTGAGAAGCTTTTTTAGTATACAGAAGTACCAGTTGATAAGCAGGTGAAGCATGTTATCATAAAACTAAAGAAAAATGTCTCTTTGTAATGAGAGAATCTGAAGAGAGTGACACAAAGAGAATGTAGCAACAAGATCACAACTTTGGAGAAGATGAAAAAAGAGATACAGAGGAAGTACCTACCCCCACATTATCGCCAGAACATGTTCTTGAGGCTACATCACTTACATGAGAGGGAGTTCTCAGTAGAGGAGTTCACAGTGGAGTTTAGGCGACTCATGCTGAAATGTGAGTTAAGAGAGACTGAGGAGAACACCATAGCTAGGTATTTGGGAGGCCTAAAGTTAGCCATCAACCATGTCGTTTAGTTGCAGCCTTATTGGTCATTGAGTGATGTTCAAACAATGGCCCTAAAGGTGGAGAAACAAAAAAAGCACATCAAGACCCTGTCTTCATTCAGACAGTCACCCATAGTATGAGCCAGTAAAACTACACCTGAGAAAAGTGTGAAAATGTCTAGAAATATGATAGAACTAATCAGAGTAGGAATAAAACTGAGAGGAACAGCACACCCAGCATGGTGCCTGCAGGAAAGTGTTTCTAATGTCATGGATTTGAACAAATCATCTCTAGTTTCCATACTACCAGACTTGTCTCTTTCACTGATCATGGAGCAGGAAAAGAAGTGGACATTGGTATTGGAGACATAGAAGAGAGTGAGAAGGTGCAGGAGTACCAGCTTCCAACTAATGAAGGTGAAATGCTTGTGGTTCAACCAACGGGTTCTTCAAATTGAAGCAATGAGACAGCACCGGTAGCTTCGCCACATCTTTTATAACTGTTGCATTGTTAAGGAAAATGTGTACAGGCTTATCATCGATTAAGGTAGTTGTGAGAACGTGATGTCTACATATGTTATAGACAAGTTGAGTCTCACTACTCAGAGACATTCTCAATCATATTCTCCGACTTAGTTAATGAAGGGGAACAGAGTTAGCATTGACAGAAGATATCTCGTAGAGTTTTCTATTGATAATCAGTTGTGTGACTAAGTGCGGCGTGATGTTATCCCCATGAACGTCTGTCACATTTTGTTGGGGGAAGTTTGATTATAAGACTCGATATGATCGATCAAGAAACACTTATTCATTCATCAAGGATAAAGAGGGCATAGTTCTTCTACCTTTTAAAGAGTCTGAGGTTACATGTGCTCTTGCCATGAGAGGCGTCAATGAGAACAGTTTTGGTTGTTAGAGGGTAATGAGACAGAAGATTCGATATCACACACAGGAGAACCACTACGGAGAGAGTCTGAGGATATCCTAACCGACAGCTAACTGACAGTGCTACCATCGTTAGACGCGGTTCAGTCTGTCTTCACTTCAGAGAGAAATAAGCCAACCTTGAGTTATTTTCGGATGACTCTACGAAGTAGGCTTGGCATGAAGTTCCAGTTCAAATTCCGCAAATGGTTCAACAGATAGAGATGGTTACCCGCACATCAGAGAACTTTCTCAAAAATTTTGTGGGACAGTGCATTTGATGGTGTGACCCATGTAAGTTTATAGATACAGTCGAAGACCCTCAAATCGTAGGCGATTACGACAACTCTACCATTTTAACATGGCCCAAATCAAGGTCATATCATGAGAAGTCAGAAAATTCGACATATGAGATCAAAGCTCCGCCAACCCTATGTTCAATTACTCTCTCTCATAATTTGAATGTATAATGCATTAACTTAATTCCTCTACTTTTTGCACACTCTTGTGTGTCCCATTTATTTTTAAAATAAAAATTAGTACTCTTTCTCTACTCATGAAACATCTATTTAATTTTTTAAATAATATTAAAAATTTTAGTGAATAAAAAAATTTTCAAATCTTCTGAATATTTTCACACTTCTATTGAAATATCATTAGGTCCTACCATTTTTCCACACTTCATTTTCTTTAAAACCTCCTCACCTTTTGTTTTACTAAGGTAACGGTAGAAATAAAAAAAATATTAATATTTATGATATTAAGATCATTAAAGTCGATCGTATTTTTATAATCATTAAAAAACTTATCAAAATATCTTAACCACCTATATTAAATATCATCATCTAAGAAAAAAACTTCTCAATTTTTATCTTTAATGCACTTTACTTAAATTAAATATTTATTTTTTAACTCTTTGTTTGTCTAATTTATATATATTTCTTTCACCATTTTAGTATTAAATTTATTATAAAGATCACCAAAAATAGAATTTTTAATATTACAAATCTTAGACTCCCAATAGGTCCTCTTATATTTTTTTAATCTCCAAATTGTTACATCTAAACAAATTTTTATAGAAAAACTTCTTATTTTTAATTTTTTTCTTGCTCATTATTATTCCACAATTAATTATTTTTATTCATAAGAGTTTGTCCTTTAATTCTCCAACCATAACTTTTGCAATTTTTTTAATAGTGCTCATTAATCTATCACACATGGCATTAGATATTTCACGAACATCACAAATTTTAAGATCTTGAAATTTACTCATAAGAATAATTTCAATTTTTTTTAAGTGTTACCATATAATTCTATGATAATGATTTATTATATTTTTTTATATTCTAACATTTCATTTTAAAATCTAAAATTAATAATCGATGTTGGCTACTTAAACTTTTATTTAGAATAATTTTTAAAACTTTATAATCTCAAAGATATATTTTCATAAAAAATAATTAATTTGTATTTTATTGGATATATTATTATAAGTGATAATCTACTCATCTTTTTTCATAAATAAAATAATAGAATAGGAAAATTATAAGCTAAAATAAAATCTAATCAGTGTTATCAAATTGAAAAACACAATATGATGTGCAAGGCTTTATCTTTGTTTCAAAGTGCAAGGCACGGAGAAAAACGATGTTTTTATTAATCAAAGAGCTAATAAGTTATACAAAATTATTAATATATTAAAATAATCATTATAATTATAAAATATAAAGTATAACTTAAAAGTTGCTATAAAATAGAAAAAAATATGGTACAATAGATAACTTGAAGACAAATATTGAGGAAAAACTTGCAAATTAAAATTTCGAACAATTTTTAATAGTTTGATGTACTAACATCAGTGCTTTGAAGCGTGTCATAGAAAAGCAAAATGGGCATCATGTGCTTCGTTTTCTTTTGCTAGTAAAAATATTCAATCTAACATGGCTCAACCTCCTTCATTAGTCACTCCAAAATCAAGATTACCATGAATATTTTTAAAATTTTATATCACTCTATCAAATGTTCATTTAAATTTCCTCCATTTAAAAATTATTCTTCAAGAGGTATCTTTTGAATTAATTTTTTTTAGGTCATTCCCTTTTTTTTAAACATATATATCTAAATATAATTGGAGAGCATAAGCACTTATAACATTAAAAATTTTAGTATCGCTAACAATATTTAGAGCTTTGATTCTATCTTCAATTCTATTAATTTTTATAATAGTATCTTTCAAAATCTAATAAATAAATAAGTCTACACTATTTCTAACATGACTTCTATATGAATACCAAATTTTAAAACATATGTTATTAATTTTCTTAGCATTTTCTCAAACCTACTTAGTTTCTTAAATGCATAAGCTATTTATCTTCCTCTAAATCATTATATCTATTAATTTCATTAATTTACTTGTGAGAGTACTTATTTCAAGTTCTTATCCTAATAGACTAATACTTATCTTATGGACCAACTTTTTTGCCATTATCCGTCAATAATGTAAAAATCTTTGCTTATTTAACATTATACCCGAATGTCAAGGCAACAACGGTTGTATTCACACTTTTCACTAATGTGAAAATCTTGCACACTTTTCACTGTATTCAGTTTATACAACACTTCGTTTCTAGGGGACGCCCTATATGCTAATGATTTAATTTATGATGATGACTCATCAAATAAAAATGAACGTAGAAGAAGTGTTCACAATTTCTTCATTTATAATAGCCAAAAAAAAGAGCTTGGTTTGTCTTCACTTTTCATTACTTAAAAAAATGGAATTAATGATCGAGAATGAGCGTTTAGATAGCTGAACCCCTACACCTAATAGTTGAGATAAGATAATGACGAACACGATAATGATGACTAGAAACATAACACATATAATGTTTCATTACACTTCACATCACAAACTTTATCAAAGCTTACCTGCACTAAATATACCACTGCATTTACTGTATAGAAGGTTGGTCTTAGGCCATCAGTGGACACTCCTCGTGCCTGCCATCAACTCAATGTCATAACAAAAGAGAAAAGAGAGCCTAGCAAATAATGCATAACCAAACAACAAAGAAAAAAAAGTTTTACATTCATACCACTGAATTCTTATGCATTTACATATCCAACACATAAACTTCCATTTGTACATACATGCCACATTCCCCATGCATGAAAAAGCATATTTCACTTTTTAAAAGTTAAAATGTTGGTATTTTTGATGTGATATTAAAGATTTCGGAAGTATAAATGTAAAAATTAAAGTTTAGGTGTTAGATAAGTAAATAAATAGGAATTTAAGTGGCATGCATGTAAACCTTCCAAGAAAGAAATAAGAACCTGGTAATATATCTCAGCCCAAAAAAGTGCCAACAGCGTATATGTGGTGAAGAATGCGAGAGCAGGCATATCAAGAAGCATGTGTTGCAAAATCTGAAAACCATATAAGCCAGATTCAGTTCCTAGCGTTCTTCGTATAATACTTAATGAACATGAAGGATAATGAACAACCTCAGGACTTATTTTCTGCACTCTAGGACGGAATGAAAAGACAGCAGATCTAACTGCAAATGTCAAACAAGAAAACTTAGTGTGAGAAAGAAGAATTCGAAATTAGTATATGGAAACAAACAGAACAGGAACCCCACCTCCATTAACAAGGAAATTCAATAAATGAAACACCTTCTGCGTCGTCCATCCATACTCTGGAACCCTACACTCGATTCTGATCAACTGTATCTGCGTGTGTCAAATTCATTGGAGAAACAAAAATTCAGGCGCTAAACAGCAATTGAATGAACCACAAATCAATGGCCAGGCCCCCACTCAACCATCCGGGGATAAAAAAAACAAGATTGAAAAGAAAAACTTAATAACAGGATGAAGAAAGACCTATCAGATTTTTATTTTATTTTATTTTCAGCAGAGCCGCTTAATCCACAACAACACTTCCAATTCCTCTAGGAAAACAAAACCTAACCCTAAAGAAAAAAGAAAGCAATAGGTCCAAGAGAAGCGGATTACTAGAGCAACGAAGGATATCAACCCAAAAAGCGACGCGAGGGTTAAGAAGATCCGATTCTGCCACACCGCGGACTCATTCACCTCATCCCACCACTCCGAGGCGCTGTTAACAGCGGTGGTCGCCGCCGATGCCATCGCCAAACTTCCGTCAGCAACAGCAAAAACTCTGGTTCTCGAGGGCGGAATCTCAAGAATTTCGATGAAAATTTATGAAGGCGAGGTTTGGACTTTCGCCAAGTCGGAGAAGAAGAAGCTGATAGGGATGGTCGGATGGAGTCTATTATGGTAGATTTGCAAAAAACTCTCCCAGGGGTGGCAACTTTTTAGAAGGGACGCGCAATTAATTAGTTGTGATAATGAAAATCATTTCAATAAAATTAAAGATTTTATAATTTCTAACATTAGCTGTTTTTTTAAAATATTTAAATTTATATTTTTTTTTTATTTTATCTGCTAATAAAAAATAAAACTTATTTTCATATGTTTATGAATAATAAGGTTAAATATACCTGCCCTCATTAATTTTTTGTCCATAAAATCATGACATAAATTCTTTAATTCATGTTTAAATATGCAATGATGACAAGATTATCTTGAAAATTGTAAATTAGAATAAAAAATGAGATTTAGATAGATAACAATTATAAATGCACATTTTGTTCAATTTTATGGCAGAATAGAATATCTTAATACTAGTCTTCTTAATCTTAAAGATAAGTGCATAAGATTCTCTTATAATTCTCCAAAGATTATTTTGCCACCTATTTATTTATGTCCTCAAATATTTTATGCAAAGCTTTATGATATTATTGATGTGTGCTAGAAAATTTGCGACGGTAGAGTAATGGATTATAGTTTTAGTGATGAATGAGAATTCAGCACACACTCAGATAAGAAAACAACCGGTAGTGACAATTGAAGTTTTTACGTGGAAATCCTGTAAAGGAAAAAAAATTATGGGGTCAGACCCAGTTGTAAGAATTTACTATAAGTTGTTGATTACAGAGGCTTCTTGTCCCACGGGTTGGAAAGGGAAAGTCTTTTGAATTATAACGTCAAATGAACTTGTTGTAAGAAGTTGGTGGCAGTCAATGATGATCAATGGATGTTGACATATGGTAGTTGACGACAGTCAGCGATGGTCAATGGCGGTTAGAAATGAACGATGGTGGTCAGTGATAATCGATAGCGGTCAGTGGTCGTCAATGGCGGTCAGTCGCGATCGACGGTAAGGGGAGTAGTGATGGACTTCAGCTCATTCTCAAATCTTCAAGTTTTGTTCTCAATCATCAAGCTCTTCTTTCCCTCATAAGAGGTTGGGGTTCTTTTTATAGTGTTCTAGGTGCAATTAATGCAAGAATATAAACCATTTTGATTAGACGATTTTGAGAGTTTCCTTTGATTAGACAGCGTTTAATGAACATTTGAGTGTCTTAACGATGTCATAATTAAGCAATCTTGGGCTCGTTGACTCGTCTTGTCAAAACTCTCGATTCAACTATAAGCTCGCTGGATTCAACAACCATTTGACCTTCTAAATGCATTAAAAAAACTTTCAAAAGTGATTTAATAGCTTGATTTGACTTGGATTGAACCAATTTTGGTATGATTGGGTCTGTCTCGTCAAGACGATTAATTTGACTATAAATTTCCCGAAATAGAAGCTCTGAATAATTTTTTACCAAGATTTGAATATTTCTTACTCTAAAGATTATCTAAAGATCTGTATGATGCATCGAGATTTATGTCAGACGATGAGAATTTAATAAAGATGTATCAATTATTATGCTAAAAAAAAAGAAAAATTGTGAACGAAAAAATTAGATGATTAGATCTATGTATAATCTTTAAAAATATGATAGAATGATTTTAATTCACAATCACTTATCATAATTAAATAAAAAAAAATTATTGATAAATCTAAGATATTGTTTTGTATATGTAATTCATTATCTTTTCGTCAAAATTAGACATTAAGAAAACCTTTGTACAAATATAAAAAGAAAATTTTTTTAAGGTTCTATAAACAAAATAATAATTTTCGTGGGGTTATGTAAATATTATTTGGAAAAAACACTTGTCAAGAATTGTGAGCAAAAATATTTTATTATTTTATTTTGTTTTTTTTAATCTATAGTAAAACATTGCTCATGATCACATATCAATAATTCTTGCTCAAACATGACTATATATGGAATATGATGGACATATTTTTAGGGATATGAGGAATACTACAAAATAAATTACATTAAATTTTTTAAAAGCATGACCTTATTATCATATAAACTCTAACCAAAAGCAACACAAAAGCACATAAAGGTGGAGTTGTGCCTTTTGAACGTTGTATTTAGTATCGTTGTGCCATAAAATTCACACCGATAGAATCATAATTTAATGTGTTAGTGTTGCACGAAGATCCATTACACACATATAAAAAGTAATTTGATAATCACCAATTTTTTACATGGAAAAACCATACAAGAAGAAAAAAAAAACACGGGGTCTAACCTAATAAAAGTAATTCACTATGTGTTTGTAAGTACAAGGGTGTGCTTTTCTCTCACGACAAAGAGAAACGGGGTTACATTCTTGCACAAAAGTTACACTTTTTTTTATACATCACAAAAAAAGGTCTAAGTGTTGGACACAATAGATGTTGTATGAATACAACAGTTTCAAGCAGTATTCATCGGCAACCGGTGACAGTCAGTGGGGGTCAACGGTGGCTGAAGGGTGGTGGTTGATGGTGGTTGACAACTACAGAGACAGCAGTTACTCGTCAGATCTTCTCTCCATAATAGGTTTTGAAATTTCACTTCTTCTTCTCCTCCCTTCCCATGTGAAGATATGGGGTCTATTAATAGCATATTTGGGAGGGGCATTTTGGTATTTATGTTTACAACTTTCATAACCATGTAATCATATGACTCATGCTGATCCCGTTGATCATGTACAATTTTTTAAATATTTGAGTGTCTCAATGACCTCAAAATTCAGCAATCTTGGGTTAGCTTGATTCCTGCAATCCAGCCACTCGATTTGATTATAAATATGCCAATTTTAGAGATTATTTAATCATTCAATCAATGATTCAAAGTCTCTAATTGCGCTTCAACAACTTTATTTGGTTTATAGAACCCGGATTGGACTGGTCAGTTTGACTATAAATTTCTTGAAATCATGGATCAAATGATCTTGAATTTGAATTTGAATGTTCCCTTATCAAAAAATGCATAGAGATCCATGTTTGATGAAAAAAATTAATGAGGTCATGCTAAATTCTCTACATGTGTTGGAGGTTTATGGCTATACTTGGCTAAACAAGATGGATGTGTAGAGCTAGCAGTGTTTGAAAGACTATTTTCCTAAGGAGAAACTTTAATGTATGAATATGATGCTACCTATATACCTTTAATGAGTGGATTTCGAGGAAGTTGTGCCACTGCAGTATATGTTTGCTTTAGTTGTTAGGCTTCCTATAAAATTTGGAGGATCTTATTTTTTAGACTCATTTATTTGTCACCAATGCTCTTTAAAATGTGCAGAGGAAGTTCCTTCACCAGCTGGGTGATGTGTATTATTGGGAAACTAAATAGATGCTTGGCTCTCGGACTTCGAGGTCAAGAAGTTCATATACTGTATTTGTTAGCCATTATAAAAGTGTTGAATTCAATCAACGAGATTTTGTTTCCCATAGAAAGCGCCAAATTAATTTTGTGACAGAAGATTCACAATGGTAGAGTGATAATTTAACGTCCTAGTATTGCACGGAGATCCAACACTCATACGATAAAATAAAGTAATATGAGGAGACACTAAAATTGTTTACGTGCAAAAACCTTGAAAAGAGAAAAAAATCATGAGGATTACCCCGATCAAAGTAATCCACGATAAGATTGTTAGTACATATGTCTAATCTTCTCCAACATTTGAGAATATGTAATAACAATTTTGAAAATCACAAT
Organism: Phalaenopsis equestris; assembly: GCF_001263595.1. NCBI lineage: Eukaryota > Viridiplantae > Streptophyta > Magnoliopsida > Asparagales > Orchidaceae > Phalaenopsis > Phalaenopsis equestris. The sequence continues at coordinate 69,852,126 of NW_018164444.1, read as the reverse complement.
TGTACACTAGTCATCAAGGTTTAATAACTGCATTTGGGTTATAACAGAAGTAGTTTTTGGTGATAATAACAATAGTGGGCCACAAAGGCAGTACTTAATTGTTATAAAGGTAGAAGTCTTCCACAATGATTGGTGGTGGTTGCGATAGCGTCAGTTAACCATAGATATCATTGCTGGAAGCTATAGTAACATTTAACTGGATCAACCGTAGTTGATCGCACAAGCGGTGGTGATAGTTGTAGTAGCGTTAGTTGGTCAGAGAGCATGTCCTAGTTGAAGGCTACAATGACTGTCATTAACCACATACGTTGTAATGGAAGGCTGCAAAGATAACGATTGAGTGGGAGACTACAATGATAATAATCATCCACATTGGCTGTAGTGGGAACCTATAGTAGTGACTTGCCACATAGGTTGTAGTAGGTCCTTTCAAAAGTTTTAATTTGTCATTGTTGTTATATTGAAAGTTTTTAATGATAATAGTTAACCACATAGATTGTAGTGGAAAACTACTAAAGTAACTATCCACAAAAAACATAACAAGTCACTGCAAAAGTGTCAATAAGGCATAATGGGTATAATGGAAGGCCTTAATGATAACAAATAATCACACAGGGTGTGGTGAGAAAGTTACAGTAATAATTAGTCATATAGGTCATAGTCACTGCAAGACCGTAAGTTGGTTATGAAAGCTGCAGTGAAATACTACAATAACAATAATTAGTCATGTATGTCACAGTGGGAAGATATACGAGTGACTGACCACATAGACCATAGTGGGTCACTATAAGAGCGTCAGTAGCCAGAAAGACTGCAGTTGAAATATGAAATCACAACAGTCAATTGTTTTAGTGAGAAGCTATAGTAGTAACTGGCCACATAAGCCGCAGTGGGTCGCTACAAGAGCTGTAGTTGACCATAGAAGTCTTAGTTGAAAGTTGTCATAAAGTCAGTTAGTCACATATGTCATAGTTGGTGTTATATCAGTTGATTGTTGCAACCCTTCTCTCGGGTTTTATTATTTTATTCTAGAGACAACATTATCAATATATGATATATAGAAAACTTAAGGAATCCAGAGAAAATTGTCATATTTTGAAATCAACAGTTGTAAGTGATTGTTGCCAACATTTATCGTTGGATTTGTAATGCGACATTATATACTACATCATATTCAAGATACTAAGCAGTACCATATTTAAGATTTTTCATAACACCATTTTCAGGATACTTCGTTACATAGTATTTAGGTTATTTTGTTGCGCAATAGAGTTTGCCACGAAGGTGAGCAAGGGGGTCTGCAGTGATCGACAACGGTCAACAGGCAGTAGTTGACGGTGATCGACACCTACTGAGGTTGAAAGTTAACGCTAGATTTTTAGTTTATAATAATACTGGAATTTGACTAATTCTTCTCTTATTCTCCTCCCCTCAAGTGATGCGAGGAGATCTATTTAGACTGAAAGAAGGGCATTTTAGTCATTCGGTGAATAACACCCGTTTAATCATATAAGGTTTTTTAAATGATTTGAGAGTTATAATGACCTTGAAATCCAACGATCATGAGCTTGTTGGATTCCTCTTTTCAGGAAGCTCCATTTGACTCTAGGTACATTAAATTTAGAGTTCATTTGACCATTCAACTAATTACCCAAAGCCTTCAAATGTGGTTTAATTTTTTTTTTTATTTGGACATAATTAGACTTAGATTGAACCAATTTTAGTACCATTGGTTTCATCTTATCAAGACAATCAATTTGGCTATAAACTTATTTAAATCAAAGCTCTAAATATTTTTTATTCCAACTGAAATATTTTATGCTTAAAACATATCTCAAGATTCATGCCAAATAATGAATTTTTTTGATAACCTATCAATACTTTAGTAAATTCAAAATTAAGCGATACTTGACTCTTCATATTCATTTTATTGATATGCTTATTTCAATAATAAAGACTAGTTTTGAAAGACATTCCTAAATGGCCTTAAAAATTTCTTTTAATAATTTTTTTTTGTATTATGCAGTGCTCATCAATCTACCTCTAATACATTCAAAATTAAGCAATACTAGACTTTTATAAATCTTCTAAGTGTTTATTTCACGTGGTGTTCATCAATCTGACCATAAAATGAAAAAAAAAAAAAAAACTTGTTATATTAGTAGCTTCTTGTTATATTAGTAGCTTTATATTAGTAGCTTCAATAAATTAAATTATACCATAAATTTTTAGATTTTCATTCATAAACTCTTAATCCAAACTTAGAAAGAGTTTCATAAGACTGGACTCCACTTGATTGTGACACATGAATCATAAAAAATAAAAAAAACAGTAAATATATTCATCATTCATTGTTCTAAAATTCTGCCAATCAGAAACCTTCTGCATTCAATGCATTCAATAAAGACCACCAATCAGGCTCTGATGCAATTAATAACAAAATCAGGAAGAAATTAAGAACAGTCCACTGCTCAGAAAGATCTGCACAGTACTAAATTATGAGAAATCTACAGCTCCACATAATGAAAATGCTCACATGCCTCAAACCCAGCATCATCCCAATGGATGCAGAAGATTAAACTTCGCAAGCAAATTCCTTTTTTTCTGATATTTTTGGTTTCAGAACATTCAGAACAGAGAAGAAGAGCAGGAGTCTTCCTACTTTGCTTTATCAGGCAGCAGCTACAGTAAACCTCTTCGGTTAATGGAGAGGGTGAAGTAAATGAGAATCATTGTTCCGATGCTTGACCTGTGAATGATTAGAAGGGAGAATGAGAATGGGGTATGCAGCATGTGGAAGTAGAAACAATTAATATGGCTTGAAGGACAAGATTAAAAGAAAAGAAAAAAGGAAGATTGACTATATATACATTACACTCAATTCTTATCTATTTATATATTCTAACACATATCTAAAGAGGAGTACTCTATGACAAAAAGAATCAAAGAAAGAGAAAATGATGAGCCGTCAAAGTCGTTCGTAATTTAAACTCGAGCTGCCTTGATTGTCGTCAAAGTTGCTCAGGAGCCTCCGATCATAAAGCCTAAAAATTAAAATTTCCCAAGCAAGGTATTAGGATATCAAAATGACAAAGTATGGAGAAATTGATGGACTACTGGTGTAATATGCAATTCGGACTCAATTCAACTCGATCGTCACAGAACCCAAAATGAACACAAAAATTGATAGGTCTTCGTGCAATAATAATCATCACTAAAATTGAGACACCCGAATTTAGAACATTTTTAAATTGTGAGAATTAATTTGAATGATGGGATGTGGAGCAAGAAAAGTATATATATATATGATGG
>NW_018164444.1:69835197-69845248 GCF_001263595.1 Phalaenopsis equestris | reverse complement strand
ATATATATATATAAAAGGTTTTATTGATGAAATAGAAAATTGTTTTATTCTAAACCCAACTAGTAATTTTTTGCTGTATTCTTCCCAGCCGAAGCCACCGTTCTAGCTACTCCTCCATGCTTTTGCCCATTCCTCCGCCCTCCTTGCCCAACCAAATGATGCCACATGTTTTTTGTTCATATTTTATAAAAATTTAAAAACAAAACAAATAATAATAAAAAAAACCGAATCCCTAAAACCTCTTGTTTCCCTGAAAAATTTGCATATGTAAGACTTGCGCAACACTTCGTACGTTAAGGAGGTTATTCAAAAGGAATTGAGTGGTTATATTCACGTTATAATTCTTTATAATTTTCCTATAAACTACCTGTAAACTACATGTAATCTAAAAATATATGAAAATAGAAGCGCGAAACTTATTTATAGATTACAGCTTACCGGGTGACATAACACAACGTCCAAGATATAAGAAGGATATAACCCCTATAAACGCAAAATTTTCCCCTCGTTTCCTTTTGCCTCAACTCTAACGCTCCCTCTTCCTCCCCGCCGCCTTCTAATCTTCCTGTTCGTATAAGCCGCCTACTCCTCCACCCGAAAAAATATTACCTCAGGAGTACTGATGCACATGCATCAGTACTCCAATGAGGGGGTGCCACGTAGGCAATGGTCCCACCGTGGTGCCTACGTGGCACCCCCTCATTGGAGTACTGATGCATCAGTACTCCTGAGGTAATATTTTTTCCCTCCACTATCCTTTTCTCCACGTAGTAGAAAGACCGCAGATCCATCTGGATCACGTGTAGCCTCCGGCCCCGTTCCCCACTCCACGTGAAACAGTCCGCAATTCCTCCCCTCCTCCCTTTCAAGCACAGAACTTCTGTTCTCCTCTTCCTCGCCGACTGGCTCAACCCCTGGCCGCTGCAGCCATCCATCCGGCACGCATCAACCTCTCCTTCACGCAACTGCTCATGCCCGCAGGAACTGCAAGCCCGTTTCCCTCTTTTCTCCGTCGATCCACTCTCCTTCCGGCAAACAGACGGAAATCTCCTCGCCGCCGAGCTTAATTCCTGCAAGTCAACCTTCCCCCTCCCCAACATAACCTTCCTGCTTCACCACCGTTGAGCCGTCCCATTTCTCAGCTCCCTCCACTTGCCGGTAAAATTCCCATTCATCTCTCAGCCGCCTTCTTGACGAGCTGCATGCAATTATCAGGTAGATGAAGAGGTGGGGAAAGGAAATCAAGCTTCCACATTAAATTAAAATCTAATGCGTTCATTTTATCTTGCTGATGTGTATGGTGCATATGTAAATGATTCTGATGCGGGTAGGGGAGCGCAAGTTTACAAGTGATATTCATGAAGATGTGCTAAAATGATCATCTCATCGTCGCACGAAGGGTATAACACTCATAATTCTTGAGACATTTATCACTACACATTTGGCGCATCGAGCGTGGTGGGGCGAAACTCATATGCTGTACTTGCAAAGTAGTGGGCAAATCAAAAAGCTCCTGAAATATTTATTTTGACTTGTTCAATGTGTTGTGGGGAGCCATATGCATGTTTTTCTTAGTGTGTCGGGGTGCAGCTTGCTCATAATGCTCGAGACGTGATAAGACTATTCAAAATAAAGTACTCGTGCTTGTTTTCTTGACACTGCAAGGGAATATGTTGCGGGTGCTTCAGATTGCACGGGTGACATCCTTACCGCTTTTCTTAGCGTGGCGAGGGATCCTGTTTTATTTTTGAAGACTCATACAAGCATTTATTTGCATGACGGGATACACTATTATATGATGGTGGTGCAAACCCATCAATACACACCTTTCTTGGCGTGGTGGGCAGACCCAGACTTACGATGCAGCTCTTCAATAAGTGATGACACCGCAAGACTGTCAAAATGCTATCAGTTTTTTATTAGAATGCCGGTCATAAAAGAGCAAGCAAATTGAATTTATTGGAATCAAAATTCGATCAGAATCAAAATATTTTAAATCATAAAAAAATAATACTTAAATTAAAAATTATGACATCTGATGCTTTTGGACAAATCTTTATCCACCATCCACAACCATTTGTCGCAATGTACAAATTAAATGCTGACTCAAGCTCACAAAGAACCAATGCCATATCAAATAAATCACTATATTCAAACTCAAAGCAATTCTATGCTAGTAAGGACATAGTCAGAGTCTTCTATCCGCGTGATTCTTGCCGCCAAATGACAACATAAATAAGGGGTTACAACCGGAATACTAGGATCGGGTGGTTTGTCGCCAAATGACACCATTGTATTGTGGTCACAACTATAGCTTGTATGTTGCCCAATGACAGTTTGCCCTTTTAAGGATTGAATCATAAGGTATATTCGATAGGATAGAAAAACCTCTGTAAGCTAAAATCGACTTAGATTAGTCTTCTTAGAAAAATATTCACCCCAGATTTACAAAGTCCCCTTAGACGAAGCAACCCATGACTATTGACAAGGATCCCTTGCCTAGGTTTGGTCGACTCCCTCCTCTGACTAAGTACATACGGGGCCATGACAAGCCAAGATGACGAAATCATGGGATCTTGATTGGGTTTGTCGTCATTTACCCCACCATCCGCTTTAAGCTCACAAAGGTGATGATTTTAATAATTTAAATTCTCAAATTACTGCTATTATATGCTAAGTCCGAATATTTAGCACCTAATGACTAACTTTAATTGAGAGTGCTCTCCCATTATTAAGAGAGGTAATTAATCATAGGGGTTTGCATCTATGGGAAACCTCGAACCTTAGATCATAAAGTCCTCGCAAAATGAGGGCGAAATCTCTGGGTTATGTTTAATCTACCATCTCATCTGTCTTCTTAAAATTCAACCCAGAACTTAACACACACACCGTTTTAAGCCCTCAACGAGAGTCCGGTGCGCTTTTAGAATTTTTGGAGCCTACATGCACTTAATTTTCTGTTTTAACCCTCCAAAATTATTATTTTTTTATTTTCTCGAGGGACTTGAAGGCTTTTTATTTGTTCAGGGAGAGCGTATTCGATTTTGGCAAGGATTGCTGAGATTGTGCAACATAATTTATTTTCTTTATTAGTTGATTGGATCTTATCCCCTCTTCTATGAATATAAGCTTGTTTGAGCCAAACATATAAATTGTGCTCTTTTTTTGGTACCACGTCATTACTTTTTAGTTTTTTTCTATTTCATCATACTTATTTTTGAATTGATGCTTCATAACACAAGATTAGGCGTACTATCATCTTAATCAATTTTAACTTACTAATTAGACAAAAAAAAAATTCAGTTAATTGTTTAAAGTTAAAGTCCAACTAACACGATCCGAATCAACTTAATAAGACTACATCATTCGTAATCAGATTCAGGAGCCAAAAAGGTCATTTTAATCTAAAGTTTATAAAAATGTCAAATTAGTTACACACTCATTCAATGGGGCCAAAGTAGTCTCATTTTAGCCCCCATGAAAAAAATCTAAGGTCTAATTCAACATTTTTATACACTGTAGGACTTTTGACACCCATGTAAATAGTCAACGAACTACTTTGAGAAGAGAGAAATTGTCAACAAAGACAGTGCATTCAGCTGATGTCACCAAAAAAAAGAGAGATCGGGTTTGAAAGACCAAAATAAACCACAGTGCCAATCCATCCCCAGTAGCAAAAGAACTCACAAAGGAAACCAGAAATCCATAACCAGTGAGTTTAGCAAGAACTATGTGTTGCAACAACAAAAATAAATCGATCTAGTCATCCAAGCTTTATCGGTTTCTATCATTGCTCCAAAAAACCAAAAAATATGAGGTGTTGGACAAAAGATGCAAGCACCTCATCAAAAATACTTTCCCAATCAATGAACAAGACCAAAAATAGTATATGATAATAATAAGCCAAGAACTTCAGCATAAGCATCAATAAACCTTAAATGGGGATATCCTATGCAGATGGGGTTATTTTTTTGAGCTCTGTTTGTTATTTTGACCCTCAAGACTATTTTGGCACTTTTCTCAAGAATTATACTCTCTGAGTTCTGACCAATTTGTTTCAGAGTGAGAAGAACTTACATGGTGGCAAAAAAGAGGAGGATTTTCCGTGGGTGAATCGTTTTCCAACGCTGGAACCTTCGGTTTCTTCCGTCCCCAGAATCAGCTGAAATAGGGCTATTAAGCACAGAAGGTACTGCTATCAGAGCTTTGTTTTGAACCAACGGAGGCTTTAGTTGATCCAATAGCGGAGGCAGAACTGCAAGGAGTTAAGCCGCAGAGCTACTTAAATCAAATATCACAATTATATATATTCAGGATGGTTTACAATGCAAAAAACAAACTTCTAATGCTGAGTGAACTGATGCACAGTATTCTATTATTTAAACAGAACTGAAAAAGGCTAAAAATGAGTTGCTTTGAAGGAAATAAGATCACTCATTGCTGCATGCCTTTCACGAAAAGATTTTTTGATGGCTCCTCCATTTCCTGCTTCTCCATCCGGCAGGAACTCTTACGAACAAGAGATTTCTGCAAACTCGTTATAACAAAAATCACACACACTTTGTAAGATTTGCAGACATGTCCAGAGTTAATTAAAAACTTTTGTTAAGAAGAAAAAGAGCATAATTGGAATGAAGAAAATTGCTGCTTACAGAACTCCCACAGCAACGTTTATCAGGAGGAGGATGCTTCAGGCTTTCAATGTCTATGATTACATTACCAGCTTTATCCATGGTCATTGTATTACTCTGTCAAACAATGAACTTAGTAAAAAAAAGCAAATTTTGCATTGCCTATCATAATCATTATCAGAAAAACTTTAACCAACAGGTAACTAAAGCCCAGAAGAACCTAACTGAAACCTGCCATGCAAAAGGGCTAAATATTCACTACCTTACAGACAATCTTCATTACAGATTCTGCAAAGGGATATATATATTCACTTGTTCTAGCTCGAAATTTTCTCCTACAGCACAAGCTAAGAACTTTGAAAATATTTTATAAACTCCTGTATCATTTATACAAGAGAAAACAGAGAAGAATGTGCGACTCTCAGAAATCACCAACTACTAAAAGTATCAACTTTAAGAGCCTTGTATGGATTGTCCCACTGCACACATAAATATTCAACAATGAATTTAATGATTTTCTTTTGAGCTAATTTTTTTTCAGGATTTTACATAAATTTAGGAAATTATAGCAATCAAAGCTCCTTACTGCTCTTCTATTGTTTCCAGTCTGGCACCTTGCAACTAATAGTTTCAGCAATTTAATAGAGTAGTAAATTTATTTTTTATTTTACCATAAAATAAACATAATGTATCCGGATGAGCAATTTAAAAAGCATATATAAATCTTATATGAATTTACCTGAATCATAACCTCCTCCATTTCAATATCTACCAAGCAAAAGCTTTAATGAATGAAACTAAAAACAACTGCCTGCATTGAGAGAAGTTTTTATATCAGTACTGAAGATTTTTATGCTTAAATAATAAAACCAGTCATGAAGAAATCACGTTTTACAGAGTAAACTTCACTGCAACACATATAATAAAATTACAGTGGGCCAATGTGATTAATGACTGAGGGAACTAGGCTATAATGACAAGGCTGAGGGGTATGGGGAGTTTAATTGTGCTGAGTAAGTGGCTGAAACAGTAAGCAGAAGTTAGAAAGAGAAAACAAATACATGACAATTTCACATCTGAGACCAAGATACTAATTTTGTATCTCTTAGACTCTAAATTCCTTTTTTTAGGGGGAAAAAAACAGGTTTTTGTGTTTAAATGACGAAGGATTGATAAAGAATATGATTAGGTAGAGATGAAAGAGGAATGATGGATTCCAAGGTGCCAATAGGGAGGTTCTCTTTCTTCCCCACGGAATAAATTAACACTGCAATTTCAACAACACAGAAATTTCAATTCCTAGACTCACAAAATGAAGTTTTTTTCCAATTAAAAAAAGTGGCCTTTATATACATGCCAATAAATTCTTTCCATATCACACAAAAATACCATTATTTTTACTTTTAAAAAGTGAAATAGACTTTTTCCATTCATAGGTAAGGTCATATATGTAAAAATTAAGTTTAGGTGTTAGATATGTAAATACAGAAGAATTAAGTTTTATCGATGTAAATCTTCCGTAAAAAATACACCAGAGAATGGCTTTTTTTCTTTCTCATTCATTTGCTAATAAATAACAGAAAGAGTGAGCAGAAATTCTACCCACAACTGGAAGAAGAAGAGAAAACAGGCACATGCTTCCCTTTTTTTCCTCTCCTACGAGTACCGCTCAACTCCCCCAAGATTTCATTTTTATTTTTCAAACGTCGATGCCGTATGAAAAAACAAAAACAAAAAAAAGGCATTTTTAATAAATGAAATTTGTTAAAATCATGATTCAGAATATCGCCTACATTCTTTAAACAAAAAGCTCCCCAAAAATTATAAAAAAAGCTTTCCTTGCACCGCATGTTTCAATTTTTGGGACTCTGGCGACCAATTTTAATTGGAAAGAGTTTTTACAAATCCACATTATCTTTTTGCACATATATATATTTTTTGAACTTTAGCAGACCTTCCTTCAACATCAATTTTCTTACTTCAGCCCTCAAATATCTCCAAAAATTACAGAAACAAGACTGTTACAGAGGCAGAGGGATAATAAAAAAGAGAACTTTCGGTTAAAGTCTGCTAAAATTAGTCTCCTTTGACCGAGATAAATTGAAACCAAAGCAGAGAAGGAAAACCAGTAAGAAGAGGAAGCACTGTAAACAGAACTTACAGAAATAAAAAAATTTACAGTTTCAGGGCGATAAACAGCCGGAAAATCTTCTGTGAAGATTTATTAGCTTCCTCTGCGTCGTTTTTTCCTGTTGCAGAGTTCCAGATCTTTCGGGTCTTGTTGTAGAAATGGAAAGAGACAGCTCCAGTCACGAGATTCGTTGTATTAACACTAATTAGTGGTTAAGAGGTTAATTATATTTTAATTAAGAATATTTTAGTCTATTATTTGCTAACTGCCACACGGGGCTTTTTTATGTTGTTGTGGCACATGGCTAATCTCAATCTCTCTCCAAACTTTGACCATCATTTTTTCTTAATAATGTAAGTATTATATATATAAATGCTTCACTTAAATATAATTATGCTATGACAAATTAATCTCCTCTTAATCATTAGGGCAGGAGTCGGAAACATTATGGGAAACTTTTCATAAGATTAGCATCATGAATATCTAAAGTGAGCTAGTTAGACAATTAGACAAATACATGAATAATCATTGAATAAAAACTTAACATGTATATTTTACGATTGGATAATATTATAAGTATAGTAAAATTTTAAAACACTTAATCAGATGGTCAGTGCTGATTCATTCAATTACAGATCCTTCTTTTAAATAATTAGGTTACTTAACGCTATCAAATTTGAGTGATCTTGGATTCATTAGATTCCCCTCATTGAGGAGTCATTATTGCTGCGTGCGGAAATCATTCAACGTTTCACTTTGAAATTTCCAATTATATTTCAATTATTTGATTTGGGTTCATTTAGCCTCGAATTGAATCAATTTTATTGCCACTGACCTCATTATGTCGAGATATTTCATTAGGATTGTTCAAATCAATGCTCAAATGATCTTAAATTTAACTCTAATTTTTTTTATCAAACATGCTTCAAGCTCTATGTCTACTCAAATGAATTTTTTGGTGCATATTAATTGCCCTTATTTTTGGGCGGCAAAGTTTGTCTTATAAATATAAATATATATATATATATATATATATATATATATATAGTTTTCAAAAGATTTTAAGTTAAAAATATATAATTTCAAAAAGATTATAGGGTATGATTTCTCCTTGTGTTGTGAAATTTAGGGCGAAGAAAAACAGGAATCAACACAAAACCAGAAGAACGCAGAGATTTAACGAGGTTCGACAAAGATGTCTACATCTTCGGAAGCAGAACAGTGGATTTCACTATTTCAGATGAGTTACATACCCATAGGGTTACGCATCTATTTATAGATAAAACCCACAGATAAATTTACAAACACGCTCTCGCTCCCCCCAACCCACTAATCCAAGAGACACATCTTCACACCAAGAGACACTCCCCTTCATCCAGGAGACACACATCTCCATTTCAAGATACTCCAAATTTCCTGGTATATGAGTCATACATAACACCTTGAATGTCACTGTGAATCACCCCTTGGGTTCATGAACCAAGTAAATTATTCTCAATCATAATAAATTCATCCATTCTCGAAGGTTTGTCTATCAAAGCAAGAATTGTTAAATTTTTTGAATCACTTAAATTTTATTATATATGCTTAATTGGATTCTAAAAATAACAAAATTATATCTAAATCATCAAAAAATGGTGAAATTTGTATGTCAGGGACCGAGGTAGGTCAGACAGTCATTATCGTATGTGGCGATGGTACTCACACGCCCATAAGTGTGTCTGGGTGAGGGCATGTTCGTGCAACCACACATTTATGCATGTGAAGTAGCATGTACATACAAGCAATTAATCGTGCGTGAGAAATCATTTCAGCATGCAGGCAAGTGCACTTACACACAAACACACACACACACACACACAAACACAAATGTCCGGGCCAAGTTACCATTGTGTCTAAGTATGCATGCTTATTTGAAGATGAGAAAAATTTACCGTACGTTCTTCTCTTGATAAGTGCTAAAGCATGTCTAAAGTGAGATGTTGGATTATAGCCTACAGGTTATTGTTGCTTGATTGTTGTTTACAAGATAATATCGCCAAATTATATTTTTAAAATAATTGTTGTTAGATTATCATCTTTAGGCTATTATTGTATGATTATAATTTTAAAATTATTATTATCCGATTATCATCTTTGGGTTGTTATTATTTGATTATCATCATTATTAGGTTAGTATTACCTAATTATCATTTAATAACTATTGTTGGCTGATTATAATCTCTAAGGTACTTTGACTTAATTATCAATTTTGGGCTATTATAGTTTAAATATCATATTCTTAGTATTGTTGCCTACTTTTGACCTTCAAGTTATTATTATTTCATTATCATTTTTCAGATTGTCATTGCTTGATTATTATCTTTGGCCTATTATTATTGATTACCATGTTTAGGCTTTAGAGGACCAAATTGAGTTATATTGATGAATAGTTTTTTATCTAAAATATGTTTCCCATTATTTTACATGGATATTGTGAAAGCCCTCTTCACAGGCTCCAACTTTTTTTAAAGAGATTAAGTATTGTGCTTCTTAGACATAATATAGTTCCTCTTATTGAGCTCTGGAGCTTCTCTATTTAGAGCATGAAATTGTCTTTAATTGATAGAGGTATACAAAAATTTTCTCCTCTCTTCATGAACTCCAATTCTTTCTCATTAAGGAGAAAAAAACATTGTCCTACTTAGGTAGAGTTAAGCACATCTCCACCCAAGTCATGGAACTATCCTTTATAGCTGGTGCTTTTGTCACCTAGACTTATATTTTATTATGGCGAGGCTTTGATCATTCTCATCAGGTTGATTGCCCTCATTTGGATGAATTAATAACATAAAAAAATTGTAATTCATGTTGATAATATCAAAGTAAAAAGTATTTTGTTCAAAGTTCAGACAATATTTTTGATGATTTGAAAGTTGTATAAAATTTTACATAGGCTTTAGTGATAATTATGAATTGTATATTTAAACAAAATAATTTTGTATGAACTACTTTTAATTAATTGGAAGTAGTTCTGCCTGATAAATTCTTAAGTTTCTTATTAAAGTGACCACGGTTCTTAAGACTAAGTTTTGTATGTTATTGAGACGTGTAAATCTAGTATGTTGTTGAAAAGATATTATGTCATAATGGGAGCATAATGATTATGATCTTTTTCTAGATTAATTTATGCTCTTAGAAAAATTTAAATAAATATAACGATATGTTTTCAAGGATATTTTGAATATACATGTATCTTGTGAGGTTTATATATTCCAAGTTTCTTATATATATATATATATGGATGCTT
>NW_018164444.1:69828660-69835187 GCF_001263595.1 Phalaenopsis equestris | reverse complement strand
TATATATATATTTAGGCTTGCAACCTTGTGAGAATTGAGATGTATACATATTTTTGAGGACTATAGACTTTTAAGATTTTTGACTATATTTATAACTTATGCGACTTTCAATCATTCAACATTCTTGTGTACATCCATGACATCTTAATTGAAAACCTCATTAAGATCAATCTTAAAGTCTTTTTTGACATATCAACAGCTATTATATTATAAAATCAAATATTTGATTTTTACTTTTGAAATGATATTTTTTTCATCCTTGTATGATTTTTAACAAAGTACATATTAAACAATATTTTAATAAATAGTTCACTTTATATCTCTTTTTAGACAAATAAAAATCAAATTAAGAATCTCAAAGGAACATGATTGATTTATGACTATCAATTTGTTCACTTGACCATTTTAGTTATTTTAAAATAATTAATATGTTTTCAAAAAATAATAATATAATTTTTTATTTATTTGCCTTTAAATTAATACTAACTTCTAAGTTTAAGTAACTGAATGATGAATTAATGTACAAAATTTATTATTTTGTGAAACATATTTTGTTATCTGATTTTCAACTTGAATCCAACGGAAATAAGATCAAAATTCGTGTTGAAACTCATGGCCTATTGATTGGGGCCTTCATTTCTCACTGAATTAGGGGTTTTCAAAATATTTGTTATTGGCTATCCCCCGATTGAGCTTGAGATTTAACCAGATTACATCATAAACATTTAAATTATCTTAATATAATTTAAATAATAGAAGAATGATATATTAATATCAATTTGAATATTTTGAAAAAAAATCCTAAATAAACAAATTCATGACATAATGTTTTCTCTATTATTAATTTACACATCATATTTATGTTTATCTGATCAAAGCTAAAATTAGAAAAGATTTGAAATTGTCGGTTCTTTAGTAATCGAACCGGTTCAACGATTCAACAATTGCTTTTTAGCTCAACAATGAATCAGCCATTCGACCGGTTTGGTCCAGACTAATTTTTAAAATCATGCTAAACATAGCGGGCTTAAGGTTCAACTTCCTAAAATTAAAAAAAAATAAAAAAATAAAAGCTCAAAAAGCCATTTACATAATGAGTCAAGTGAGAGGCTCTGAGGTAAAACTCCCAACACACATTTTTGATCAATAATTAAGAGAAAATAACTCCATAACAACCAAATGGGCCCTTGCCTGATTAATTTTGGACGTCTCTATCTTTTGGATTTTGATCATTTAAAGGCCCATCAATCCTTCCAACATGTCGGCATGCACCTCTACATTTCTTGTTTTATGATTATGCATGGCCTCAGAAATAGTTTCCTTAAGCTCTCAATTTTCCACCAAAAAAAAATTAAAAAAAACGCAAAGTATTTAAATTTTATTATAAAATGTGAAAAGTGGATGTTGGATATTTTGCAGCTCAATTTAATTTTTATTTAATTTCTAAGCGTTTAAAAAAAAAAATTATCTTTCTATTATGTCTATAGTATGTTACAATAATGATATAATTGAAGGCATTAAACTTAGGGTGCGTTTGGGGGGGCTTATTCACTTCTCTATAATTTTATTAAGTTATCTTTCTATTATGTCTATAGTATGTTTCAAAACGCCAACTCCTGTTTGGAAATAACGTTTTACAAGATTTTCTCAAAATTCCGTTCCGAAACTTGTATTAGACGCAGATCGCGGGTTCCTACCCGCGATCCGCGTTACATTTGCTCGAAAGACAAAATAAGCCCTGCTTTCGCTTCCTTCGCTTCCTCACGCGCTCGCCTCGACGACCCTAGCGAATCGCCCGACCACCTCGTTCGCCCTCGCTCGCTTCCTCGGTTCCTCACGCGCTCACATGTCCACTGGCTTCCTCCTCGTTCGTTCACTCGTTTGCTCGCTTCCTCCTTCGCTTGCTCCTCCTTCGCTGGCCTCCTCCTTTGCTTCCTCCACGCTGGAATATTATATGTGAGTTTTTTTTTTAATTTTATAGTTATTTATTTAGATTTTTTGGATTATCTTACAGTGAGGAGTATTGCTGATGGTAAAAAAAAATTGGATTTTGAGATTGAAATACGTGAATTGATGCACTGTGGATGGAGTTTATGTGTAGGGTAGATGGTGATGATTTTAATTTTCTTCTGCAAATTTTGGTTTTGATGATTTTAATTATTAGAGTTTTTTTGTAAATTTAAAGATAAAATGCTCATTTTTTGCTGAATTATTTCATTTGTTTCAGATTTTTCAGTGGTTTTAGGCATGTATTTCTTTATCGTTCAATTACTTTATTTGGATCTCTTCCAGATTCGTGGTGAAACTTTGCCTAAATATTGAAACTAAGAAAATTTGCAAATCAGTATTTACAAAACACACAAAAACATTTTATCTAAAACATGGGCACAATGATCATTTATTCAGGAGCAGTTGTTTTCTAAACTCACAAACCAAACAAACAAACAACTTATTCGGATCAGCTACTTATCACCAGTTTATCATGATAAACAACTTATCTGGATAAGCTGGGTAAACTGTAGTTGCCCCAAACAGACCCTTAGATGAAAAAATTATGTAGGGAAGCTACAAAATGATGTATTTGGGTCACTGGTAAATCACTATAAAGTCTCTATAACCATAAGTGATGAATATGATCTCCTCCATTCGTCATAAAATCTCGAAATTTAAATATCTCACATGGCATAAGATTACACTCCTCTAAAAATCTCCTAAATTTTAAGCTAAAAAAAATGGGAAATTAACATATGTGCCAAACAAATCTTATATATTCATATATCTAAACCCTTAAAGTTCGATATTCATATGTATAACACTTCAAAATTATAAACCTATGCATGAAAATGTACATTCTTTTTGAAAGGGTTAATAACTTTGGTATTTTAAATATTATGTTAAGTATTTATGTTTTATATATGTATATATTAAAGTTCATATCAAATATGTAAATACATAAGAATTGTGGGGTATTTATGTAAATCCCCCAATAGACGCATGAATTTTTAATCATCTAAATAATTTAGGGGTTGTGCATCTTTTATTATTCATCTAAACATGTTATGACTAAATGTTAATTCAATGGTCCTGATGGATACATGACCGAGCAAGTTCTCAAAAAATTATGTATGAAATTTCTGACTATTATAAGGTGCTCGTGACTTATGTTTCTATGTGTGGACTATGTGTACAATGTTGGGAAAATTTTCTCTCTATAGTTACAAATGTTCTAGCAAGTATAAGCTCCAACTTTTCTCAGAGAAATAGCTACATTCGCTTAGTATTTGTACACTAAGAAAAATTTGCATAGACCAAGTCAGATTACTACAAGAATTTAGTTTATTACCGATGGTTAAATATTGTCAGTAATAACATATACATCTAAGTCATATATTTACCGACGGTTTAGCTATGACAAAATTGGCGTAACAAAAATGATTGTCGTTAATTAAATTATTGAAGGATTTGACGACAATTTACATTAATTGACAGTTAATCGATGCACCATAATTGTCGCTATAGATTCAAAAACATATCATGTTTAATGCAGCTAACCAGTCGGCTATATAGCCGACGAAAAATTATGTAGGAAAAGTGTTGTAGTTCTCTCAGAAAAGTGTCGCAATTGTCGGTGAAATGTAACCAAACCGTCGGTTAACCGTCGGAGTTTACCGATAGCTCTGTTTGAAGAAAAAGTTCAGCATTTTGCCCAGACATCACTTGTTCAATAGACCGTCGAAAAACCGTCGCTTGTTTGATAAGAAAAAAAAATAAGAAGTCCTCTTTCAACGCTACAATCTGCACACCTGCAATCGTAACAGATCATTCAAAAGACAACACAACATAATAACAAAACTAATTAATACATAAATCATATACATAAATAAAAGAAAAACATTTGAATTAAAACAAATGAAAAGAACAACTGCACAATGAAACTAATGTTCGCTAACAATAAAATATTTAATACACGCTAAACAAAAAAAAAATCCCTTACTCATCATCCTCATCATCCTCATCATCCTGTGTCCTCTCCTCCTCATCATCATCCCCACCCTCATCCTACACTGGCTCCTTCCCTTTCTGTAGTTCCGAACGTAGAACTACTTCGATCTCTGCCCTCATCTCCGATCTGAGGGTGGCTACTTGGGTAACAACCTCAGTAACAACTTGGCGACACATCTCCACCTTCTATGAAGTGGAAGTAGATGCACTAGATGTGCTAGAGGTTGGGCAGACATCATAGGTCGGCGCCTGAGACCCTAACCCGTAGACCCTGCCCTTCTTCCCGCTGACAACCTCCCTATAGAGGTTGTACTCAGAATGATCGTGAGATGTGCCCAAACCACAGACCGACTGTAGAGATCGAGTCTCCTTGAGCCTCAGGAAGGCCTCCTACAAAATATATGATTAATGAAAGTGAGAGATTAAATAAATTTTGAAATTTTTTTAAATTTTATACTTATTAATCTTGTCAATTACTTGGATCTCCTGTGATCAATTGTCCATCCAGGACTAAATTGACTGCCGTCTTTGGGTGAGTATGTAACTCTACAGCACATGGCTCCCGTCCTTTCTCCAATATATGTCAATATAATGCAATAGTCAACATACATTTAATATAAAATAAGATTTAATGCAAAAAAAATCTTACCGGTCTCTTCTTGTACTTTGTATGTGGGAGGGCTCTACTGGTGTGCTTTGAGACCCCCATGCCCTCTCAGTCAGAGCGGTGATTTAAGTTTGCTTGCTTCCTCTTCCTCTGATACTCAGAGCGTCTCAGACCTTGAGAAGTGCGACAAACACATCCTCATCCAGCCACAAAGGGCGTTCCTGTGTCCGACGTATATCATCGAACAGATCTCGCAGATGATCGCTCCCCATGTGCTCAAAGTTACTGTGGATGCGTGCCTTCTCCTCGGGGAGTCAGGACCATCAATTATGTAAATTGAATTAGAAATTGTTAGATTCATAAAAATAAATAAATGTAATTATTGTATTTGGGGTTTACCTTAAACTCACCAAATCACATATCCCGAACTGTGATCGGGATCTCCTTACAGGATAAAAACAGGTGTTTGTATTTTCTTTCAATTAATATCCGATGACATAATACTTAAGGTATTATACATAGATAAAATAGAAGGAGCGACTACATTAAAAATATTAGGAGGACTATTCCTAATCCTCTAATTCTGAAGATTAAAGTTATTGTTAATATTTTTACTCCTCTAAGCTTGCATCACATTCACATGAGCAAACAAGCATTTTTAGGACAATACTCATGATCATGACCATAAATGGAAGATGTTTTAGAAAGATTAGGTTTTCATTCATAAACAACTTGCTAGGAAATATCATGTCCATTAAGATTAAGAATAATAAATTCAAGAAAAGTAAAATCAATATTAACTTGAACATTAACACAAACAAATGTTAATCTTGATCTTTTAACTATTAAAGAATCAACAACAAGGGAAATACCCAATTTAGAGGCAATTTTTGATATGCCTCTCCAACCAACAACATGGTTCAAGATTAGACGAACGATCTCAAATGAGAATATCCTTAAAATATACTTTAATAGGCTTAAAATCATGAGATTACATATAAAGAAAAATGATTTATCATTAATAAACCAAGGGCCACCATATATGATATAACAATATATCTAAATCTTTCATGCAATTAAATTTGAACAAAAAAATCACTTCAAGGAAGATAAGATAAGCTAAAGCAAGAGTTTAAGAAACTTTTCTAAGTCATGGTTTTAGTTTGAGGACGCCAAGCAAGCACAATGTAATCATGTGGCATTGAACTTCTATGAATGTGTAGACTTTGTGGAAATATCTTCTTTATCATTGATGGCGCTTTTCCTTACTTGTTTGTAAGAAAATAAATTTATTATTCTTTATTTTTAATATAAAATATTTTTATATGAAAATTTTGAAAGATAAATTTAGCTGAAATTTAAATAATTGTGAAATTTAAATTAATAATATATGTGATACGCCATTAACAAATTTTCATCGTTCAGCACAAATCTCGAGGCATGATACGAATCTCAAAATAATATTTTAAATAAAAAAATATTCAAATCTTGATAAAAAATCATCCGGAGCTCCGATTTCAACAAACTTATAATCAAATTGAATGGTTGGATGAGACGAACCCAATGATATGAAAATTAGCCCAATTCGAGTCAAATCAAGTCCTAAGCACTAAACATCAATTTTATGAGAAAAATCTTGAAAATGGGAAAAAAAATTATGTTGGATATTATAAATTTATTGATAATGTATGAATATTAAATATAAAAAAACTCTATAAAACAAGCTGATAACCCGCCGAACAATTCCACAAATACGTTGGCTCTTCTGCCAAGAGAGACTTCGCATATCTGGGAAAGATAAGCAGCGGGAGCAGGGCAACGGCGGTGAAATCTGCGGAATTTTATATTATTTCTAAATTAATTAAAATTTACAAACATACATATATATATATATATATATATATATATATATATATAT
>NW_018164444.1:69828192-69828550 GCF_001263595.1 Phalaenopsis equestris | reverse complement strand
TCGTTCGCTAAGTTACGGAGCCAATCACGATTCAATATTTGTTCGTTCGTCTTCGGCTCGTTTTGGCTCGAAATACTACCAATCAATTATATATATATCTTTGATGAGCCATATTTTTAAAAAAAATTATTGACTGCAAGGCTACAAAAATTTATAATCAATTAAATGTATTAATGAAGAAAACAAAATAAAAATTGTTCAATCATATTCAAATTATGTTTTAAATTTTGTTACAATTCTTAACATCTTTTGGTTACGTGATTAGAGTTGTCAAAATGACTCTTTATTTGTAAACGGCTCGTGTTCGGCTCGCTAAGTAAACGAGTCGAACACGAACACACTTTTTGAGCTCGAAATA
>NW_018164444.1:69800284-69828077 GCF_001263595.1 Phalaenopsis equestris | reverse complement strand
AACAACTATATATATATATATATATTTCAGAGTTTACATGCATGCCCATGCCCCCTTTCCCGGCAGTTCTCGACCTGTTGACGGCATCAAAAATCGTGTCGGTTGGTGGCTCGCCCGTTCCGTTGTCTGAGTGTGTGGTCGCCGCAGCATTCAGCAACTTTATTCGTAGAAATGTTCGGTGGGTTTTCAGCTAGTTTTATAGCAGAAAGGAGGCGACTCCAATGAATTTTTTTTATATTTGATATATTATTATTAGGATGTTAATGTTAAAAAACTTTATGTTTTAAATTTCAAGTTGGAATAATAAATTAAATAAATGGCATTTTAAAAAATTTGGCGTAAAATTAATAAAATTGCTTTATAAATTCTTCGATCTATTTTGCTATCATATCATAGTTTTAACAAAGATAATAATAATTTATTGATTTAAATAAAAAATTTGTCATCAATCACAAACATTTTTGTTTTTTTAGAGGAAGGAGATTGCTCCCCTTCTTCTTCCCCTTCTTCTTTTTCTCCCCACTTTTATATATGAGAGATAAATCCTACACTAATGGTTGTAGTATGTATTTGTATCATTGCAGGTACACGGTGCCTTTTTATGATATCTTGATTGGGTGTGTAAACGAGCCGAACATGAGTGAGTCCAGACTCGTTTATATTTCGAGCTCAAAAGTGCGTTCGTGAGCCGAACACGAGTCGTTCATGAACAAGAGTTGTTTTGACAACCCTAATCACGTAGCCATAAAATATTAAGGATTGGTGCAAGATTTAAAACATCATTTGAATCTAATTTAATAATTTGTATTCTATTTCTTTATTAATACTTTTAATTGATTATAAATCTTTGTAGTCTTGTTATTAATTGAACTTTTTCAAAATATTACTCATCATATATTTATATATATATATATATATAATATTAATGTCGAACACGAACAAACAAATATTTATTTGTGTTGTTCGTGTTCGGCTCGCGAACCTTAACGAGTCGAACATGAACTTCTTAACGAGTCGAACACGAGCTATTCACGAACAACGAGTCGTTTTGACAGCCTTAATCTTGATGGAAATTTGTGAGCTTGATGCTATGTATTACCAACTAATATAAGATATTGGCGGTACAAAACCCAAAACTGACTCTCGAGTGTCAGACAACGTCTTAATAAGTGATTGAATGATGTCCTTACTAGTCATGATGACTTCCTCAAACTACTATCCTTATGTATGTAGGCTAGGCAATTCTTTCAAGAAATGTGAGAATGATTGATTTGTCATATGAGCTCCATTCAACTATTTTGGCAGGTGAGCTCGATTCAACCATTTCAACGGATATGCTTGATTCAACCATTTTGACAGATTGACTCAATTCAACCACCCCGGCAAATGGACTCGATTCAATATTTCAAAAATTTTCATATATCTTTATTTGCACATATAAATTATTTTTAAAAATATGTTAATTTATTTATTAAAGTAATAAAAATATATATATAAATTATACAAATCAAACATGCCTCAAAATAAGTGAAAAAAAAACAAAACATATAAAAAAATGATGCCAAACCAGCAAAGAAATCTGAGAAATAGTATTTCTATGCCATTCTAAACCCATATAAATAGAATTTCATGCTGATGGGGGGAATGCAACTCCACAATTTATATGTTACATGATGCCCATTTTGTAGCATCATTTATCTTTTGTATCTCTGACATGCCTCCAATCATATTCGTCCGGATCAGTCACTTTAATGATGACACATGACCATTTCCCACATGCATAAGTCCCCTAGCTAAGAATATCTAATGATGCCCCATAATTGCATATCAACAAAGCTCCTAGGTCAGAACGCAAGCTAATTGGAGGGTTAATTGTGGATTATATCATATCATCTAATTAGATTCAATCCCATCATTTATAGCACATCATTTATTATTGTTAAAATATATATTGTTGGTGGACTAAATACCATTCTCCATATTTACACAACATCATGTTAGCACATCAACTATAAATCCCTACTTTTTCTTCATTTTAGAGATCATTTGAGACTTTTTGACAAACTTGTTGTGGTTAAACTCTTGTGAGAGAGAGAGAGAGAGATGATATGTTTCCTTTGTCTTCGTTGTCTTCGGATTAGTGAACATTTAACTCCTGATTATAATGGATGTGGGGTTAATAAGCAAAGTCATATTAATGTTTATGATGTTGCATTCTCTTAATGTTTGCACACCCAAAGACTAGGCAGATTTGGTTAACATTGCCAACTTGCTAAAAAGGTTTGTGGGTCAATTTGATTCAGATCCACATAGGGTCTAGCTCGGCATGAGTTTAAGATACAACATCAACAACTCATCATTGTACCTAGAGCTCATGAGAACTTGATGAAAGTACTAGCAAAAAAAGAAGGTTTTGTTTTGCCCAACGTACAAATCATCCTTTTTTACATAGTCAATGCGGTATTCGCAAATTTGGCCCCTTATCCATTAATTTGGCACATCACATGCTTATAGATCTTGAATGTAAAAAACATCACTCAGGCCACAAGGCCAGCGACAACGCCACAATATTATCCAATTCACATGGGGACGTTACAACTCTATATAAGTCACGAGACATGCCTCAATATCGCACGCCATTATATATTTCATTATAAATTTTTATCTTTGTACTTAATTAATGATGCATGCTACAAGATTCGCGACGGTAGAGTAACAGATTGTCATCTTAGCATTGTACAAGAATTCAACACACACTCCGATAAAAGAAACAACTAATAGAGATGGCAGAAGTTTTCAAGTGAAAACTCGAAAAGAGCAAAAAACCATGAGGTTTGACCTAGTTTAAGAGATCCATTATAAACTGGAGATTACAAGTACAAATCATTGACCCACAGGCGGAGAAATAGTTATAAAGTCTCTCGAGTTACAACATTGACGTGCATATAAACTTATTGCAATGAACGTGAGGTGACCAATAGCGATCGACGGTGTTCGACAACGGCAAGACTGATGTTATACTTCAATATCTTCTCAAAACTTCAAGCCTCAAGCCTTAAGCTCTCTTCCAGGCTTCAAGCACTTCTCCTTCTCCTCATGAGAGTGATGGGGGCTCTATTTATAGAGTTATGGGGACAATTAATGTATGAATATGAACTGTTTTGATCAAACAACACAAAGGGCTTCATTCGATCAGACGACGTTTGATGGATATTCGAGTGTTTTAATGATGTCAGAATTGCAAAAATCTTAGGTTTGTTGGATTCATTTTGCCAATATACCCAATTCAATTATATGCTTCTCAAATTTGACATTTGTTAAACCTTCCAAATGTATCTATGAAGCGTCCAAAAGCGGTTTAATGTCGTGATCGGAGCTTAATTTGTTTCAGGTTGGACCAATTTTGGTATTATTGGGTTCGCATTATCGAGCTAATCAATTTGACTTTAAGTTTGCTGAAATCGGGCTTCTGGATGACTTTTCATCAAAGTCTTATCGTTTCTTACTCAAGAGATTGTCCTGAGATCTATGTCATGCCTTGTGATTCGTTCAAGATGGTGGAATTTGGTGATGACGTGTTAATTGCCCCCTTGTTATTGGGGGCCGTCATTTTCATCGCGTGAAAATATTAAAATCCGATAAATTTGAATTTTCGACAAATTTGATATATATATATATATATATATATATAAATTGTTGATTCCCGAATAATTATTAGATGCAAAGGCAAAAGCATATTTAGTGTTAAAATAATTATGAGAATTATGAGAATAAATTATATGTATATGTTAACAAAAAACCACGGGTAGCATGGTTGGTGGAAATGGGATTCCGTGATCACCTGGAGACGTCTCGACTATATTAAATTTTGTGGCGTATATAAATCCATCTCACAAAATTATTATGTATTTATATATTTCTAACTAAACTTTCATGTCTATTGATTCCATGTAGGCTGTCCGAATTAGGAACGACGACAGGCATTGCGATTCTGCGGCTTCGAGTAGTAAACGACGGTGGAATTTGGAGAATTAGAGACACGGAAGGGCAGGAATTCAAAACAAATCTCAACATACAAATCTTTTATAGCCTTTGTAGCTGTTCTTGTTAGTCTTTATGATTATTTTAATCATGTGATGTAATATTTATAGATGATGATAATATATTTCTTTGTACGTCTTCAACGTTACTTCTAAAGTTATTGTGGCTTCTCAATTAAAATTATAGTGTGCGCTTTATAAAAGATTATCAGGTACCTTTTTAGACACATGCCCTCTGAGATTTGTATCATCTTAGGCTTATATTTTCCAAGGCTTGTGCCTTCTCAGGCTTATGTCGTTTAGGAACTTAACATGTGCTGGTGTTTTTTGAGGCTTGTAGCCTTTTGAGGTTTTTGATGTACCCGTGCCTCCTAAGACTCGTAGTGTTCTGAGGTTTTTGATGTACCCGTGCCTCCTGAGGCTTGTAGCATGCTGAGGTTTTAATGTATATGTGTCTCCTGAGGTTTATAGTCTTCTAAGGTCTTTTAGTGGAGACCATGTAACAACTTGCTTTCTTGAAGTCTTTCTAATGAGGACCCTATCCACTACTAGCTTCCCATCGAGTCTTGCTGCTTAGACTCAACTTCTTGGCGTATTGTATCTTCCCATTACGTCTTACCTTTTGAGCTCAACTTCCAGGGGCAAGGTTGAAAGGATGATATATTAAGAATGTAAAACCCTTCCTGAGTTGTATAGCTGGAGATGCTCGACGACGTTAACCCATAACAGAAAAAGTCATATGAAATCCATTTAGGTTGGTTGACCTATCTTAAGTTGTTGGTCAAAACTTTCGCTTGAGAATCATAATTGTTATATAAGAGGTTGAAGGAATCCATCAAGAATTTTGACCTATCCAAGGATGTTAGTCGAAGTTTCTGCTTGAAGACATTTGTCTGCGATGGAAGAGGTTGAATCAAGTCCTAATGAGATCGATTAATCCCAAAATGAGGTGTCAGAGATGTTCTGTTTTTCTTAAGAATGGGGGTGAAAGGTCTCAATGAACTGTATGTTTCTTGAAATTATGGTTGCAGCCATAGTCAAGAATAATGTTTGAAAACTTGTTAGTTGCTGCTTTTGAATCTTTTGCTCCTAACCAGGGGTGTTTCTCACACGAGCTTGTAAAGCAGCCCCTATATCGAGCCTTGAAGAGATCAGCTTCTTGATTCAGTTGAATAGGAACTTCATTATGATGAGGGGGCGTTGAGGAAACATTATTCGTGACCAAGATTGCTTTCAGTCTAGAAGCGGTTTTCACAGTCGTGCTCTGACCATTAAAGTGAACAACCTTTCGAGACTATAAAGTTCCCCCCCCCCCCCGAATAGAAGAAGTTATGAGAGGCTATGTGTCTGAATAGGAAGTGAGAAGAACACCCCACTAAAATCGTGCCCGAGACGTTAACATGAACTATTTTTCAAAACTACAAAGAAGGTTGCACCCAAACTGAAAGAAGTTGTAAAAGGCTTCGTGTCTGAAAATGATGAGAGAAGACAACCCCACTACAATCGTGACCAGGAAGTTGATGTGAACGACATTTCGATACTACAGTGAAGGTTGTTCCTCAACATCGAAGAATGCTTCAGAGATGATCTTTAAGATGCAAAGGAGGTCCATTCGTCAGTTGGATGACATACCTCATTGGAAAATGAAGTAGGGGCTTAGCGTCTCAAAGTTGAAGATATTGTCGAACGGGACTTCGCAGACGGCACCAAACTAATACATACTAGAAGATTCGTGGTGGTAAAGTAACATACACAAGAATTCAAAACTCACTCAAATAAAAGAAACAAGTAAAGACACTATAGGTTTTTACATGGAAAACCTAGAAAGGGGAAAAAAAAAACACGGGTCTGGCCCAGTTGAAGAGATCCACTATAATCTGAAGATTACAACTACGACCCCTTGTCTCACATGCGAGAAAGGGTTATAAAGTCTCCTGAGTTACAATATTGTCGTGCGGAAGAACTTATTGTAAGGAACGAAAGACGAGCAATAGTGATTGGTTGCAAGCTATATGCGACAGTCAATGGAGGTAGGTCGGCGGTATGCGGTGGTTGTCGACGACAAGAGTGATGTTGGATTTCAACTTCTTCCTAAAGCTTTTGGCTCTTCTTCAAGTCTCAAATTCTCTTTCAGGCTTCAAGCTCT
The DNA here is from genome assembly GCF_001263595.1 of Phalaenopsis equestris. Taxonomy (NCBI): domain Eukaryota; kingdom Viridiplantae; phylum Streptophyta; class Magnoliopsida; order Asparagales; family Orchidaceae; genus Phalaenopsis; species Phalaenopsis equestris. Next base: position 69,821,891 of record NW_018164444.1, on the reverse strand, counting down.
CCTCCTTCTTATGAGAGGGACGAGGCTCTATTTATAAAGTCATGGTGCAATAATGTAAAAATATGAACCGCTTTGATTTAACGGTTTAGAGGGCTTTCATCGATCAGACTGAGTCAATGAACATTTGAGCGTCCTAATGATCTCAAAATTGAGCAAACTTGGGCTTGCTAGAAATGTGCACTCAAAAAATTCTCTCGAGATTTGTGATATGCCTTGAGATTCGTCCATGATATTGAAAATTTGTTGACGATGTATCAATGATAATATTCCTATATCTATAACGAGAGGGTCACATGTAAAAAAACAACATAATACTCGTTTAGATTAACATTTCCCTATATTCACTTATATTAACCTATCTCTCTCTCTCTCTCTCTCTCTCTCTCTCTCTCTCTCTCTCTCTCTCTCTCTCTCTCTCTCTCTCTCTCTCTCTCTCTCTCTCTCTCTCTCTCTATATATATATATATATATATTAAGCACAAGAGCTCATGTAAAATATTCCAAGCCCTTATATTACAAAATTCTATTCAACTTTTACCTGCAGCCAGGCCCAAAATAATAATAATAATAATATTTCCTTACTTCATAAATAAAATCACATAAATCCTGATTTCTAAAATTTAAATTGAAATAAAAAAATAATTTACACGATTTATAATATTTTCAATATTTGATTTTGAAGAGAAATTGCTGAGCATTTAATTTCCCGGGCAGAAATGCAGCTTGGAGCTTTAAATTCCATCACTAGTTTCCTGGGAGTCCTCACTCTCACTTGAGCCTTTTCCGAACCACTCTCAACCGCCTCTCTCTCTCTCTCGGCATCCACCACTGCTCTTATTTGTCGCACAAAGAACCCTAAAACCCATGCAGAGGTTCTCCTCCCCTTGTTCCCGCGGCCGAGAAGAATTTTGATTCTTCGCATTGATGTGGAAACGGAGATCCGCCCGATCCGAGAAACGTCAACAAAGAAAAAAGCAACGCCATTATTAATTTGGACTGCGGTAAAACGGCCACAGTCCATTATTACCTTTTGTTTATTATGTTAAGATACAGGGGAGCACTGCACTTCTGCTCTGCAACGTGGTGCCATCGTGCTCCCGCTTCAATGGATCTAGGGTTTTGGAAGTGTTAGTCGCGAGGAAGAAGATATGGGATCCAAGCTACCATCTTTCATCTGTTTTGTTCTGTTTCTCACATTTCCCCATTCTACTCTCTCCGGCGATGTGGAAGCTCTGCTTTCTCTCAAAACTGCGCTTGACGCCTTCGACCGCCTTCCATGGCGAAAGGAATCCGGCAACGAGCTCTGCACGCGCTGGCCCGGAGTTAAGCAATGCTCCCCCTCCGGCAGAGTCATAAAGCTCGTCCTCGAATTTCTCAACCTCACCGGAACCCTGGCGGCGGAATCTCTGTCCCCTCTGGACCAACTTCGCGTCCTCAGCTTCAAATCCAACTCGATTTCAGGCGAAATCCCTAACCTATCCGTGCTGCCCAATCTCAAGTCTCTTTACCTCAACGACAACCATTTTTCCGGGCAAATCCCGGCTTCTCTCGCCTCCATCCACCACCTCAAAACCATCGTTCTGTCCAATAATCGCCTCTCCGGCAACATCCCCAGTTCTTTTGTCAGACTTGCTCACCTCTACTCCCTTCAGCTACAAAGCAACCGCCTCACGGGAACAATCCCAGCACTAAACCAACCCACTCTACGCTTTCTCAACCTTTCCGACAACAACTTCTCAGGTGAAATACCGGCGACTCGTGCCTTCTCTCACTTTAATGAATCCTCTTTCCTGAACAACCACGACCTCTGCGGTGCACAAATCAGGCGTCCATGTCCTAAAAGTCAAAACTTTCCCCCTCCCCCTGCCAAAAAACCTCCCTTTTCCTCCTCCCACAGCCGCAACACGAAGAAGCTTGCAGCTATCATCGCCGGTTCGGTCGCCGGTTTCCTGCTTCTGCTAATTTGCTTGGTGCTGGTACTTTTTATGACATTTTTGAAAAAGAGGAATGCTGGAAAAAGCAAAGCCATTGACGTTGCCCCCTCCACAGCCGCAGCTGGCGGCGGCGGCGGCGGAGGAAAGGCTGGATTTTCATGGGAGGGCGAAGGGTTAGGGAAACTTATTTTTGTAGGCGGGGTGAATGGATTATATACATTGGAAGATTTGCTCAAGGCTTCGGCGGAGACATTGGGGAGGGGTACTGTTGGGAGCACGTATAAGGCTGTGATGGAATCTGGTTTCATTGTGACAGTGAAGAGGTTGACGGAAACAGGCCCGGTGTCGCCGGAGGATTTCCGGCGTCGGATGGAGGATCTCGGGCGGTTGCGGCACCCGAATCTGGTTGCTCTTCGGGCTTACTTCCAGGCGAGGGAGGAGCGGCTGCTGGTCTATGATTACTTTCCCAATGGGAGCTTGTTCTCGCTCATACATGGTAAATTGGTAATTGCTTTATGATTTATTCTTTTAATTATTTACTTTTTTTAAGTAGAATAAGTTACTCATAATGGTTATAATTTAAAGTATAAACTTATGATACTTACTCATATTTACCACTTTATTGTTATCTATTTACATATCTAACACTTAAATTTCAATTCTTACATACACGCCATTTTATCAATGCATGAAGCAGGGGCTAAACCAATCATTATGAGTCGCTAAAGCAGGGGCTAAACCAATCATTTGGGTCTGCCTCCGTCCCTAAGTTGTTTAATTCATAGCCTAATAAAAAAAATTCAAGCCATTAAACGAATTAGCAAAGAGTTCTTCTTCTAATAATTAAAATATATATATTTAAAATAGCGCCACGTGTACGGAGTCAGTGAGTCGGGCCTATCTAGTGCTGTAGTGTGGGCTCTGTCCCTATTGGTGATCGTGGTTAGTGGGTCCCGGTCGTCGTCGAGGAAACGTCAATGTCGACGCGGTTCTCTGTTAGAAACATTTTCGCATTTAGCGAAGAAGACGGAGTCAATTGAATTATTCATCCTCAGGGCAGATAAGTAAAAAGTTGGAGGGTAGTTCTTCAATTTGTCTTTTTGTTTAGGTTCTCGTCGTTATATTCACTGCCACCCTTCTCAGATTTGCTGCCCGTTTTGAATTCAAATTTGTACTTTTGAAATCAGCAGTGATTGGGTTTTTGCTGCCGGCCCCATCTAAACTCTCTTATTTACTCCATTGGATGAGTTTGAATTTCTTATATTGCCCGATTCTTCCTACCTTAGTGTTGTTCCTCTTCTTATTCCTGGCTTAATTCACTTTTACAATACATTTTAGGATGTTAAATCCGAAATTATCCGCGAATCACACCCAATGAATTGAGTGTAAAACAGGGAAAAAGCGAGAGAAAGAGAGTAATGAGGAGTTGTGAATAGTATCTTCATGTTAGATTCCACCCCCTCAGTTTTAAATAGTGATTCTTTATTTATGGGGGAAATTTTCTTATAAAATAACAATTATTCTCGATGTTGTGTTCAATGGACTGGAAATGACCTACTGTGTTGGGCAATGTGGAGACTTGGTCCACCAAATTTAATTAGCTTTTTAATTAAGTATCTCACCTACCGCTCACCTACCACACCCACCTATCGCTCACCTACCTCATCCCACCTACCGCTCACCTATCTCCCACCTACCGCTCACATGATTTCTATAAATAGTCTCTTCTGGTTTAAAGGAGAGCTAAGTCAAATAAGATCAAACCAAGTCATCTTGAGAGCTAAGAGAAAGAGAGAAAGAGAGGAAAGGAGAGAAGAAAATAGAGATTTTTCTTGTAAACTTCGACGCACTCGACGATGTAATTTCTCGAAGAAACAAATCCTCTGCAGCTTCATGAAAGTAGACAAATTTACCGAACCACGTAAATCTTTGTGTTGCTCTGGTGTTTTTTTGCGTGCAATTTTATTCGTTCTATTTTTCGCTTAATTGTCGTCGTTTTTCACAACATACTGGAGTTGGCCTATTGTTACAACTGGAGTTTGTTGGGTGAAATGGAGTTGCGGGGCCGAACGGAGTTAGATGAGCTGATTGGGCTGGCGGGCCGAGCGGAGCTGCCCGAGCCAAATGGAGCTAGCCGGGCTGACTAGGCTTGGCGGTCCGAACAGAGTTGGTCAGGTCGCGACTCGCGAGATATGGCCACCCACGCCGGACTGGATTAGTGGGCTAACAGAAGCTAGATGGGCTAATTTTAGTTAGCGCGCTAATTTGAGCTTGGTCGAGTTCAACAAATCCTTTGAACAATTTCACTTGCATAAACTTATAACTGAATGTCAAAATAAAGATATTATTAAATGAATGTTTGACCAATATGTTATTAAATTACATATATAATAAATAAGTATTTTCATGAAAAATAATTAAATAAAGTAATGCTTAATAATTCATAGATTGCTCTAATTTTCTTATGAATCTATTTATTAAGAGGGAAATTTACATACATACCACACAATTCTTATGTGATTAGATGTCTAATTCCTACACTTTTATATCTAGATTCATAACACTACTGTAATTAACTTGTAAATTAAAATGTATTTTTAATTTTTAAAAAGTAAATAAAAATAATGAGTTTGATGTGATATCAAAGATTAGAGTGTTATGCATGTAAATATGAAAGATTAGGCGTTAGATATTTGATATATAAGAATTATGTAGTATTTATGCAAATATCTCTTATTATTATAGATATTAAGTCAGGAAAGAGGTGTATCAAGTAATAAATATAATATATATTATAAAATAAAACAACTAAACAATCATTAAGTTTGAAAATTAGGGAATCTGTTGGCTGACAAGATTCAGAAGGCAGAGCAGGAGCTAAGCCGACAACCCCTCACCCTGCTTCTGCAAGCTGCAAGATTCCTTCTGGTCTTTTCCCTCCCTAAAAACTGCCAATTTTGCAAAATTCTACTATAAAGACATTATTATTAATATTGATTTCATAAATAAATTTTCTAATCTCAACACCTGACTTAAAGTGCAAGACAAAATTTTAACTAGAAATACTCAAACTCAGATTAAAAATGATCCAAAACTCTAATTTCAAGAGACTTTCAATCAAAGTCTAGTTTGACTAGACGAATGCAATGACATCAAAATTGACTCAATCATTTTTCTCCTTTGAGATGAGGGTTTGCATCTGTATCCATCAAGCTATAATGAATTATGTCTGACTAGAACAGGACTCAAGTGGTTTTTTTACTTTTCGGAATTTTCACTTAAAAACTTATCATGCCTCTACTTGTTACATTCATTACCTGAGTGTGTGACAGATTTCGTAATATACTAAAATGAAAACGTATTATTCTACAGCCTCTAATTGTCTAGCACAAATCTAACATGCCTAAACTTTTTATTATGACTTAATTAAATCTTTAAATTGTTTTATTACTCGAACACATTTTTAGCATATTTCGATGATATAAACTTATGTCTTTTTTAATTTATATAACAAATAAGATCTATTAGCATGTTTATATACATACAGTATTTTATGATGATAAATTGTGTCGCAGGTTCACGGCCAACCGGATCAGGGAAGCCGCTGCACTGGACTTCATGTCTTAAAATCGCGGAGGACGTAGCTACAGCTCTTCTTTACCTCCACCAATCGGGAGCCATCCATGGCAATCTCAAGTCCTCCAATGTTCTCCTCGGCCCAGACTTCGAATCCTGCCTCACAGACTTCTCCCTCCTCCTCCATTCCCCAAACTCCGACCACTCCTCTTCCTCCTCCCTCTTCTACCGTGCTCCCGAATGCCGCAACACCATCCATTGCTCCTCCTTCTCCCCGCCCTCCGACATCTACAGCTTCGGCGTCCTCCTCCTGGAGCTTCTCACCGGCAAAACCCCCTTCCAAGACCTCGTCGATCGGCACGGCGCCGAAATCCCTGCTTGGGTTCGTGCGGTTCGCGAAGAGGAGAAGGAAGCCGGCGCGTCGGCGGATGACTCCTCGGCTTCGATTGGAGGCGATGCGGTGGGGGAGGGCAAGCTGGCGGCCTTGATTGAGATAGCGATGGCTTGTTTGGCGGGGGAGCCTGAGATGCGGCCGGCAACGAAGGAGGTGGTGCGGATGGTGAGGGAGGCGAGAGCGGAGGGGGCTGCATCAGTGTCGTCGAATAGCAGCGGCGGTGGAGGAGGCCGAGGAGAGAATAATGGGCACTCGCCGGGGCGGTGGTCGGATACCGTGCAGAGCTTGCCGAGGGAATATGGTGCCGAAAATCTCAGTTTTGCAGAGAGGAATTGAGTGCGGGTTGGATTTGAAATGGGAATTGAGTGTTGTAGGGATTAATATGTAATGGTCGAATTGGGAGGATTGATTGTGCTTTTTTTACTGATTTGTAGAGTTTGATGTATATCATTTATTTTGATTTTAGTCATGGAAATTTGATACTTTGGTTAAGAGGATAGATGGCAATTCTAAAAATCATAGATTAGTATTCTGATTACTGTTTCGAATATCGGTGGTTGGAATGAATTTTAGAGGAATTTAAATACATAATGCAATTCTTATCTCTTTAAAGGCACATTATTGGAACTTACATATTTATGGCACTTAAATTTTTAATATCACATCAAAAATATTATCAATTTCAATTTTTCAAAGTATTTTAAAATATAAATAATTATTATATTATTTATACATTAAGATAGCAAATAATAATAATAAGTTATAAAAATATTAAATAGAATAAAAAAATTATAAAAAGTCAAATTTTAACAAGAATTTAAAAAGATAATCATAAAAATGATTCAAAATATTTTATATAAAAATAAACATAAATTATTTGATACAATATAAATTATCAAAATTTAACATTTTATTATATATATTTTTAATACTATTTATTAAATTTTAATTTAATTTTTTTTGAACATGCAAATCCAAAAAAAAATTATATATAAATACTTCTAAATTGAACCTAGAGATGCTGTATCAGTTACTTCCGACGTTGCTTCATGTCCATATATCAGATACTGTAATCCATTTTATTCAAGTGAAATAAAGTACTAATATCTCTCATAACTTACTATAAATTATAGAAATATATCAACCCTCCTTTCATTTTTTTCAAATATTATCCTTAAAGGGTCATGAAACTCATAGTTAAAAAATAAATCAAGTCCCACTAACTGACAATAATGATGCAAACAACCGGCTAAACATAAAAATAAAGTAAAATAAAATAAAATAAAAATTTGTGTAGAGCATATGAGGATTTGCTTCCTTGAAATTAAAAAGCTAACTAAAGGCATACCTCATCCGGCAAGAGATTGAGAAGCTATATAATAGCAAATTTTATGTTAGGCTAAGCATAGAATTGAGCACATTAAAACGTTAATGAAAACAGTTCAACCAGTCTGGCTCAAAGACTGAAAAAACTGCCACAAAAGAAAAACTAATCTTCTTACACTAAACAAAGACAAGTAAAAAAAGCCAAAACAAATTAAGAAGAGCGTGCCTGCTTGGCTCTTTCCAAGGCTTTCAAGCGATTTGCTTCCATCCGAGCTCTCTGCTCCTCTGTGATCTCTATCTTTTTAAACTCCCTTGGCTCACTGTCTGGCATATGGCTAGCTTGGGAAGGTTCAGATGATTTCTGCTGTGGTATGCCAGAATCCTTTAAAAGTACAAAATTGAAGACATAAAATAGATCAGAAAACCACATAAATTTTATTTTATTTTATATAGAAAATAGATTTGGGTCAGTGGAGGATTACATCCGTGGCATTCAGATTAATTTCATTGATCATTTCTTCTGGAATTTGGTCTGCACCATGAGCTTCTAATGGTGCATCTTCCATGTCAACAACTGGTTCTTCCATATGGGTAGGCTCATCACTGCGTTGCTCTAGAAATAAGAATGAGACTGAGTTAAGAAGATTCCACCGCATGAAAATAATTGAAGGAAAAAACCATTACCATGTCCTTTGGTTTGAAAGAAGTTATTTTTTAGTTTCAACAGCCTTTGTTTTTTCTTTTGTGCGATACAAGTTTATGGTAGAGAGAATATAAATACAAGCAAATTTGGAATGATTGAATGGTGAAAAGGGCAGGAGCTGCTATTGAAATTTTAAGTTAGAAGAACTATTCAAAATATAAACGTGATTGTGATAATCAATAGCAAGAGAATCAAAATGAGACTGAAGATGAATAAATAGAGAAAATTATGAATGATTTCAAACCACTAGCAGGTTGCTAAATAACAGGTCTAGAATTCAGACAAATTGTCATCACTGCGAAAATAAACTAGTCTTAACATGCTGCTTTTAATCCAACCTGCGAATGCTAAATTTTAAATATATGGAGAATGTGACTCACCTACCTCACCAACCGCGTCTCACCTACCTTTTCTCCCGTTTTTTTTAAATAGTCTATTTTGGTCTGTCATAAGGGCTAAGTCAAGTCCTCTTGAGAGCTAAGAGAGAGAAAGAAAATGAGAAGAAGAAAAAAAGTTTTCTTGTAAACGCCGAGGAGCTTCACGGTATAATTTCTCGAAGTAATAAAATCCTCTACAGTTCCGTGTACGTAAGCAAATTAGCCGAATCACGTAAATCTGTGTTATTTTCTGGTTTGCAATTTTTCGATCCGGTTTTTCACTTTATTGCAATCATTTTTTATACAAATTGGTATCAGAGCCCCGGTTCGAATCTGAGGAAGAACAATAGTCGGAGATGAAATAATGACATCGGGAATCGAGAAGTTCAATGACACAAATTTTTGTTATTGGAGGATGCAGAAGATGACTACCTCTATAGGAAGGAACTTCATCTTCCATTACTGAGAAAACGATCGGAAAAGATGAACGAGGCGGAATGAAATCTGTTAAATCGACAATTTTTGGGAATTATTCGATTAACCTTGTCAAGATCCGTTGCCCACAACGTCAGTTGCCCACAACGTCATCAAAGAAGGGACTACTGCAGATTTCATGGCAGTTTTATCAGGTATGTATGAAAAACCATTGGCGAATAACAAAGTGCACTTGATGAAAAAGTTATTCAACTTGAAGTTATTGAAATGTGTGTCCGTTGCTCAACGCCTGAATAATTACAACACTAATACAAATTAGTTGTCGTCTGCTAAAATTGATTTTGACGATAAGATACGTGCACATATATTGTTGACTTCATTGTCAAATAGTTGGGAAGTCAACAGTATGACAGTTAACAGCTCTGCAGGTAAATTCAAACTGAAATATGATGATATTCGTGATTTGATGTTGGCAGAGTTGCGCAGGAAAGATTCTGGCGAGACCTCGGGTTCGAGTTTGACACTGATTATTGATTCCAGAGAGAAATCACAGGACATAAACTCAAACAGAGGAAGATCAAAATCAAAGTCTAGTCAGCAGACAACCTACTGGAATTGTGGCAAGGCTGGTCACATAATAAAAACTGCAGGAATCTTTAAAAAAAGAACAATGATAGCGCAAATTTGGTAACTAAAGAAATACATGATGCACTATTGCTGGCAGTTCACAGTTCTGTTGATGACTGGATACTGGATTCAGGGGTTTCTTTCTTCCCATCAGGAGTTAATGTTGAATTATGTTGCAGGTGACTTTGGGAAGATATATCTGGCTGATGGAACAGCTCTGAACGTGGTGGGAATGGAGACGTTGATACTGATCTCCCTATCAAGAGCAAATGGACTTCGCAAAAGGTTAGACACATTCATGAGTTGAAGAAAAACATAATTTTTGTTGGGCAGCTCAATAAGGGTGGTCATTCGGTAGTGTTCTCAGATAGAGCTATAAGCGAGCCGAGCTTGAGCGAGCTTGGGCTTGACTCGTGTTCGGCTCTTTCGAAATAGCTCGTGTTCGAAATCGGCTTGTGAACAGTGTGTTCGTGTTCGGCTTGATTAAAATATTTGTGTTCGTGTTCGGCTCGAAATTTGCTCGTTAAACTTAAATTGAGAAAAATAGATGTAAAGTGTGGGATTCGAACCTGAATCAAATATATACAAAAGAATGCACTAACCACATTGCCACATGAGGTGTTATGATTTAAACTTAAACACAAATATATATAATATAGCTATATAATTTTTTTTTTTTGAGCTAAAACGAGCCAAACACAAGCGAACAAGGAGCTATTCGTGTTCGGCTCGTTTATAATTCGAGCTTTAAAAATTTGTTCGTGTTCGTCTCGTTTACTTAACGAACGAGCCGAACACGAGCTACTTAACAAGCCGAACACGAGTTGTTGCGAACAACGAGCTTTTTTGATAGCTCTATTCTCATATAGCACCTGGAAGGTTACCAAAGGAGCATTAGTACTAGCTCGGGGTAAGAAAACTGACACATTATATATGACTACAGATTTACTCAGGCGTGGACACATAAGTCAAAGGTGTATTGTAGGGTTTCTTCAAAACTGACAGAGCTCCAAAACTGGATCTTGTACACATAGATGTATGAGAACTTTCTCTAGTGGCATCTCTTGGAGGCTCTAGTTACTGTAAAAAGTTAAAATTTGTTGATCTACCAGAGGCCACAGTGCAGGGCAGTGATGTAAGTGAAGAGGAGAGTGGGTCTGGGACACCCATTCTTAATTGTTCCACAGACAGATAGTGGAGAACCGTAGAGCTATGAGAAAATCTTGCAATATGAAAATTCAAACAAGTGAGAGCTGACAAAACATCCACCAGAGAAGAAGACATTACAGAATAAGTGGATGTATCGGGTGAAGACTGTGTTTGATGACAGTAAGAGGTACAAAGATAGACTTGTTCAAAAGGACTTTCAGCTGAGGCAGGATATTGCCCATGCAATTGGAGTTGTAAGCAGATGCGAGAGTAACCCAAGAAAGAGTTTCGAAGTACAAAGCTATGTTGACGCTAATATGTCGACTAAGGGTGTTACTCTTGAGAAACTGAAGTTGTGTTTGACTTCAGTTGTTCTTCCAGCGTGAAAACAGAAGCCATGGGTTGCAGAGGTGGAGGAAAGTGGAGGATATCATGTTTGAAGAAAAAGATTGGTACAACGAGTAGATGATGCAGCATGTAGGTGATGCAATCAGTGTCCCAGTCTCCAAGTGTGAGAATTGTTAAATATATGGAGTCTGTGACTTACCTACCTCGCATACCGCGTCTCACCTACCTCTCTCCCACCTATCTATCTCCACCTACCTCTCTCCCGTTTTCTTTAAATAACCTCTTTTGGCCTGTCATAAGAGCTAAGTCAAGTCCTCTTGAAAGCTAAGAGAGAGAAAGGAAGAGAAAAAAAGAAAAAAAAAATTTCTTGTAAACACCGAGACGCTCGACGGTGTAATTTCTCGAAGAAATAAAATCCTCTGCAGCTCCGTGGACGTAGGCAAATTAGTCGAACCACGTAAATCTGTGTGTTATTTTCTGATTTGCAATTTTTCGATCTAGTTTTCCACTTTATTGTCGTCGTTTTTCATACAAATTGGTATCAAAGCCCCAGTTCGAATCTGAGGAAGAGCAATGGTTGAAGACGAAGTGATGATATTGGGAGTTGAGAAGTTCAATGACATAGATTTTGGTTATTGGAGAATGCAGATAGTGACTACATTTATGAGAATAAACTTCATCTTCCGTTATTGAGAAAACGACCGGAAAAGATGAACGAGGCGGAATAAAATTTGTTAGGTTGACAGGTTTTGGGGATTATTCGATTAACCCTATCAATCTTTGTTCCCCACAACATCATCAAGGAAGGGACTAATGCAGATTTCATGACAGCCTTATCAGGTATGTTGAAAAGCCATCAGCGAATAACAAACTACATTTGATGAAAAAGTTAATCAACTTGAAGATGACAGAATGTGTGTCTGTTGCTCAACACCTGAATGAATTCAACACTATCACAAATCAGTTGTCGTCTGTTGAAATTGATTTTGACGATGAGATACATGCGTTGATATTGTTGGCTTTATTGTCCAATAATTGATAAATCACGAGGATGACAGTTAACAATTTTGCAGGTAAATACAAATTGAAATATGATGATATTCGTGATTTGATTTTGACTGAGTTGCGCAGGAAAGATTCGTACGAGATCTCAGGTTCGGCACTGATTGTTAATTTCAGAGGGAAATCGCATAACAGAAACTAAAACAGAGGAAGATCAAAATCAAGACTGGTTACATAAAAAAAATTTACAGGAATTCTAAGAAGAAAAAGAATGATAGCGCAAATGTGGTAACTGAAGAAAAACAGGATGCACTATTGCTGACAGTTCACAGTTCTATTGATGATTGGATACTGGATTCAAAGACTTCCTTCCATACATCTTCCCACCAGGAGTTAATGTTGAATTATGTTGCATGTGACTTTAGAAATGTATATGGCTGATGAAACAGCTCTAAACGTGGTAGGAATGGGAGACAGTTGATATTGTTCTTCCTAACAAGAGCAAATGAACTTTGCAAAAAGTCTGACACATTCTTGAGTTAAAGAAAAAACTCATTTATGTTAGGCAGTTCAATGAAGGTGGTCATTCGATAGTGTTCTCAGATAGCTCCTGAAAGGCTAGCAAAGAAGCATTAGTACTAGCTCAGGGTAAGAAAACTGGCATATTATATTTGACTACAGATTTACTCAAGCGTGGACACAAAAATCAGAAGTGCATTGTGGGGAAACAGAAGAATGTCGGTTTCTTGAAAGGTGACAGAGCGCCAAAACTGGATATTTTACACAGATGCGTGAGGACTTTCTCCAGTGGCATCTCTTGGAGGCCCTATTTACTGTATAAATGTAAGATTTATTGATCTACCAGAGACCACAATGCAGGGCAGTGATGGAAGTGAAGAGAAGAGTGAGTTCAGAACACCCATTCCAATTGTTCACAAACAGATGGTGGAGAACAACAGAGTTATGAAAAAATATTGCAAGATGAAAATTCGAGCAAGTGAGAGCTGACAGAACTTCCACCAGAGAAGAAGACATTACATAACAAGTGGATGTATCAGGTGAAGACTGTGTTTGATGACAATAAGAGGTACAAGACTAGACTTGTTGAAAAGGATTTTCAGCTGAGGCAGAATATTGCCCATGCAGTGGGAGTTGTAAGCAGATGCAGGAGTAACCCATGAAAGAGCTTGGAGGTACAAGACTATGTTGATGCTAATATATCGATTAAGAGTGCTACTTTTGAGAAACTGAAATTGTGCTCAACTTCAGTTGTTCTTCCAACGTGAAGACTAAAGCCATAAGTTGTAGAGGTGGAGGAAAGTGGAGGATATCATGTTTGAAGAAAAGGTCGGCACAGTCAGCAAATGATGCAGCTTGTAGGTGGTGCAGTTTGTGTCCCAGTCTTCAAGTGGGAGAATTGTTAAATATATGGAGTCTGTAACTTACCTATCTCACATGTCGCGTCTCACCTATCTCTCTCCCACCTATCTCTCTCCACCTACCTCTCTCCTGTTTTCTTTAAATAGCCTCTTTTGGCCTGTCATAAAGGCTAAGCCAAGTCCTCTTGAGATTCAAGAGAGAGAAACAAAAAGAGAAAAGAAAAAGAAGTTTTCATATAAACGTCGAGGCGTTCGACGGTGTAAATTCTCGAAGTAATAAAATCTTCTGCAGCTCTGTGGACGTAGTCAAATTAGCTGAACCACGTAAATCTGTGTGTCATTTTTTGGTTTGCAATTTTTCGATCCGGTTTTTTTACTTTATTGTCGTCGTTTTTCATAACACTAAATTGTTTGTGGATCCACATCATCTAGACAAGAATACTCGAGAGAACAGAAAGAAAGAGTGAGAAAAAGAGCCAGAGAGAAAAAAAAATTCTAGGATTTTATTGCTCGGAGAATATAAATACAGAGAATGTGTAACAAAACCAACCCCCTTATTTATAGGTTTGGGAAGATCCTGATTATAGTACATAATTGAATACAAAATAAAATATAAGATCACATAAAAGCGCAATAATATAAAGCATCCTATGATTTTATAGGACGCCAGGCTACTAAGAAGACAAGTTACTGGCTTGGCTAATGGTCATGCCTAAACATAGCCTACTTGCCATACTAATATTTGGCAGACCTGACCTGAGTCAAGATGAGCCAACCTTGTGCTTATGTAGACTTTAACTCAACCCGTTTCAATATTAAATGAAAAAAAAGAATATTCTTGTTCAAAATGTGAACAAAGCCAACACAGCTTGATTATTTCTAGAGCTCTAATTAAAACGAAACTGCGATAAAAAATCAAGATTAAGAGCATGAAAAAAAAAACCTGGTTCTTCATTTGGGTCAACCAGCTCAACAGGTGGTTCATGCAATTTGGTTGGATCTCCCCCTCTGGCAACTCTTTCCTTCAATTCATGAATGCATCGCTGTTTGAAAAGACTAGTTTAATGCGCAAGAGAGAGAATACAAAATGAACTAATGAGCTTAGATAACCAAAAGCATTTTATAAGAAAGAACGGATATGAAGAAAATGGATTACAGTTTTTGGATTGCATCAATCCTTTTATGATATGGTCTGTCTCTAAAAGATGCACTCAATGTAATATTCAAAGGTTATGTTCATTTCCTTTTATTAATTTTGATATCATGGGGCCAAGATTTGTGTTTCTCCAATGCAGGAGGAGCAGAACAAATTAAGACGAGAGTAGTAGGATGGCTGCGCTGAGTAGTATTTGCATACATACCACCAAATTTATATGTATTTACATATCTAGCGCCTAAACTTCACTTTTTACATTTAAAGCACCCAAATCTTTCATATCACATAAAAATACCACTATTTTAACCTTTAAAAAGTGCATTGGTAAGGTGGCATATATGTAAAAATTTAAGCTTAGGTTTTATAAATGTAAATACATAAGAATTAAGCGACATGCATGTAGATCTTCCTAATAAATAAATTCAGTGGAATTCTCAAAAAATCAAGGCAGTCACTGATTGACTTAAGCTTACCAATGTATAAGAAATGTAGAGCATCTTATGTATGTTATTATAGTTTGCATAAGGGTTTCACAGATTTCTGCCCACTACAATAAAATACATTACATGCACATTACTTCTTAAAGCACTAACATATTATGTTTATGCTAAAACTTCACCATACATTTTTTTACAAATTTCACATTCAAATCTGTAGAAGTAGTTTATTAATATATTCATTAATTCTTTTTATCTTTTATACGATGAGATTGATTTAATTCGTAACTAGCACTCTATTTTTTAGTTTATTTCACAAATTGAAATCTACATTGCAGAATTTTTTATTTTGAATACTAAAGCTAATATTTCTGGGTCCTTTTTTTCTCAGCTAACAATTATTTTTTTTGGATTACATAGCTAACAATTATTTTAGAAGAATGGGGATATTATTAGTAGAATTCAAGTTGCTCGGCTGAAGCAGAGGACTGCATCAGGCCTACCATGCGATAGAAAAGTACGGCTTAGACTTCACGGAAAATTTTATAACACGGTGGTGAGACCAGAGATGCTTTATGGCGCAAAATGTTGGCCTTTAAAAGAGAAGCATAAAAGGAAGTTAATTGTTGTTGAGATGCGGATGCATGGGTGGATTAGTGGCTTGACACTTAGATAAAATATGAAATGAATGTATTTGTGAAAGGATTAGTTTAGCTCCAATTGTAGACAAGATTAGAGAGAGTCAGTCTTAGATGGTTTGTTCACATTAAATGTCAACCATCAGATGATCCAGTTGGGACGGTAGATATTTAGATTGGACTTATGTAATGAAGGGCAAAAGTAGACCCAAAAAGACTTGGGCATATTGTTTAAAAAATGAGCTTAATATATTATAATTAAATGAAAATATGACACTCAATAGGACACAATAGGGAAAAAGAATTTATGTAGCCGACCCCACTTAGTGTGATAAGGGCTTATTGTTGTTGTTGTTGTTGTTGTTGTTGTATTATATTTCCCGTAAAACACTGACTGACACCTTATAAGATTGGGTTAGGAACATTTTGAATCAACCTATACTAGAGCATAATTGAAAACATTATAAAGAATATTTCAACAGTTCACTATTCTCTAGAAAACT
Source organism: Phalaenopsis equestris (assembly GCF_001263595.1). Classification (NCBI taxonomy): domain Eukaryota; kingdom Viridiplantae; phylum Streptophyta; class Magnoliopsida; order Asparagales; family Orchidaceae; genus Phalaenopsis; species Phalaenopsis equestris. Next base: position 69,805,907 of record NW_018164444.1, on the reverse strand, counting down.
AAGCATATGTAAAACCTTTCTTCACTGAAAGTTTTGAGTCATCTTGAAAATTCAATAAAGGTGCATTTGCATACATACCACCCGATTGCCATATATTTACATATCTAACACCTAAACTTTACCTTGCATTTATACCACCCAAATCTTTCATTTCACATAAAAATTACCACCGTTCTAACTTTTGGAAGGTAAAATGCACTTTTTCATGCATAAGTAAGATGATATGTTCATAAAAACTAAAACTTAGGTGCTAGATATGTAAATATATAAGTGAGTGGCATGTATACAAGTCTTCCATCAATAGGGGCATTTACATACATACTACCAAATTACCATATATTTACATATCTAACACCTAAACTTTACTTTTTACACTTATACCACCCAAATCTTTCGTATCACATTAAAAATACCATCATTTTAACATTAGAAGGTTAAATACACCTTTTCATGCACAAGTAAAATGATTTTCGTAAAAATTGAAGTTTGACTGTTAGATATGTACATATATAAGAATTGAGTAGCATGTATGTAAATCTTGGGGCATTTACATACATACCACCCAATTCCCATATATTTACATAACTAACATCTAAACTTTACCTTTTACATTTATACCACCCAAATCTTTCATATCACTTCAAGAATACCACCATTTCAACTTTTACAGGGTGTTTGGCTGCATCTTAGATTTAATTTAAGCAGGATTTACTAAATCCTGTAAATCCAAATTTATTAAATTAAGTAATGTTAGATCTAAATCTGTGTTTGGTATTATTTCAGTTAAATCCAATTAAATCCACACAAAGCGTTTGGCATTTACTTTCAGAATTTAACGGAAGAAAGAAGATACGCAACAAGCTATTCTCTTAAATCTACCTCGAGATCAGATTTAGTAAATCCAGGATTGTTGCACGCTAGATAAATTTCTAGATTTAGCCAACGACAAGATAGAGGCGCAAAACTTGCGTTCGGCGGATTTACATTAAATCCATAAGTTAATCCTCCTAAAAATAGCATACAAAACAACACCTTAGAAGGTAAATTACACATTTCCATGCATAAGTACAATAATATGTTCGTAAAAATTGAAGTATAGGTGTTGAATATGTAAATATATAAAAATTGTGTGGCATGTATGTAAATCTTCCATCAATAGAGGCATTTACATGCATGCCGCACAATTCCATATATTTACATAAGAAAATGTTTACAAGAAACTCATCAGGAATCACCAGCTTACAAACTTTGGTAGGTATACAAAAATTCAAATGAAAGTTTAAACCAAGTGAGCAGACGTGAGAACTATCAAACAAGAATAGATCATAATGCGAGATCTAAAAAAAAAATCTGGAGAGATTACATACTCTGACTCTTCTACTTGCACCGACTTGCTCAACCTTGCGAATAAATTGATCAAAGGAGTAGTAAGGGATTAGATGAGAGTGCCATTCGGCATACATTCCTATCAGATTGCCAAGGTCACTAACCTGAAACACCAAACAGAAAAATAATTCATTGGGATTGAACACATGACTTACAACATGGATCTTTAAATCGGTTATTTTAGTAATCGGCTGCAATGAACAAACCAGCAAGCAATCATGAACTACTCATAATTATAATTATTCATCGCTCCACGCTTGAACTTTAATAAACTCAAAAAAGATTTGTTCTGAATTTTATATAATTTGCTCGATATGTAATCAATTTAATTTGAAATATATTTGATCTATAAAAACATGTAGATGAATATATCTATCAATCTTTTTTTTTTTTTACTTTTAATTTTGGCTCTAATCAAAATAAAGTTTAGTATTTTGCGCTGAAGTGGACTAGCTCAAATTTGACAAGACGTCAATCATACAATCTTGTCAATTACCGAAGGCTCCAACACAACAAAGAGGGATTCGTTGAATCAATTTATCTAAAACAAGACGTGCAAGCATAAATCCTGAAAAACTAATAAAACAATTGATAATTCATTACACATCATGATGAGTTAAAAGAATATTATCCAAACTTATTTGGGAGCTATCATGCTGCAAGTAAGACTTAAACCCCAAATCGATCATGAATCTCTGCAACAATTGCTTAAACCTTTCACTCCGCTTTTTATTTTTACTTTAATTCCCTCTTTCGCCCGTCGAAAAACATAATAAAACTTCAATAAAGCGAAAATAAAGAATCAGAGTGCGCTCACCTCATGGCCTCGGCCACGGTACTTGAAAGCGCGGGGAAAATGGCGGAGTACATAGCCAAGGCCGTCATCAGAGAGCAAGAGATCTTGCGTGAGCTTCGGCCGTGACCGTGGAACCTTCTTGGTTACAGGGATGGGGTTCCCAGCCGAAGACTGCTTTGAATAATTGGTTGAGTTCGGCTTAGCACCGGAATTAGGGTTAGGGTTTGTGTTAGTAGCGGATGAGGAAGGGCAATCTCGAGACCAGTGGCCTGGCCTGCCGCACTTAAAGCATCCCGTCGGCGCCGCCGGAGCTCCTTCAGCCTTTGCCATCTCCCACTCCCCCTCTCACTCCCCCTCCCACCGGAAGGATTTCGAGTTCTGTTTCTAAAACGGCGGGAAAACCGAGCGGGAAAATCTCGCTAATTTTTAAGCATCGGGAGCAATTAGGCTGCGAGCATGATTAAACTAAGCTGTATAATGAGTCCAATGGTAACTTTTAAATAGGATTTCAGTTAAATTTGAAATAATATTTAGTTCAGTTGGGCTGTCAAAAAGTCTCGCAAACAACTAGTGTTCAGGCACGTGTTCGGCTCGTTCGTTAAGTTAACGAGCCGAATAAGAACAACACGAACAATTTGTTCGCTCGTGTTCGGCTCGTTTTGACTCGAAATACTACTAATCAATTCTATATACATATACATATATATATATAATATATTTGATGAGTAGTATTTTTAAAAAACTTAATTACCACAAGGCTATAAAGATTTATAATAAATTATAGTATTAATTAATAAAATAGAATAAAAATTATTAAATTAGATTTAAATAATGTTTTACTTTAAAAAAATAATTTTTAAATCTTATCCTAATCCTTATCATTTTATGGCTACCTGATTAAAGTTGTCAAAACGATAATTTATTCATGAACGACTCGTGTTCGGCTCCCTAAGCAAACGAGCCGAACACGAACACACTTTTTTAGGTCAAAATATAAACGAGTTGAACACGAGCTGCTCTTTTTCGGCTCGTTTACACCCCTAGTTAGGATTAAATTCGAGGTTTTGTTTAATCCGTTGGGGTGGCGTTTTATAAATGCTGCCTCACATTTTGGAAACTGCGTTTGAGCAGTTTATCCGAAAATGTAGTTGATTTTTTACACTAAAAGCGGAACACAGGTCGAATCTTATGGTCTGCGTTTCCAAATAACCAGTTTATCTGAATAAGCACCACCTGCCCAAAACACACAATAAAGTTATTTGATACGTCGAACATAAATTGTTTTGACGCATTTTCTTCCTAAGCTGAATTCGTTGAATACATAGTTCAATTTAATCGTATAAGCGAGACGTTGTAAATGATACTCAAACAATAACAATATATAAGTAACAATCAGGCAACAACATGATGTAAATAATAATTTAGCATATCTCTTAAGATAGACATTGAAGCTTGCAAAAAGAAATTAGAGAAGTGAATTTTCTTTCTTCTAAATAGAGTGTTTGTACTTTAGAAATAAAGAAATATGTCGCAATTTAATTTTATAATGTTTCTAAGAGCTTTGGACATTTTAGGCAAATTTCTACATTTATTTAAAGAAAATAACTTTTGAAAATTGTATAGCTTAATAGATAAATATGCTCCCAAAAAAGCATTCAAATTTGAATGTGTTATATGTGATTCATTATAATAGGCAATCCCCGGGTATGTAGGCAGCGCACTTGCTTTTGTATGTTTGCATACCCGCTCGAGCTTGGGCTCATACTCCTGAGAGCTTGTGTATGTGGTGCATGCATCTATAACTAAATTTTAATTATTCAAGGAATTCAATAATTTTCATTTCATTAACAAGTCAATTTCAAGAATGATTGAAATTATCATTAATGACATTTTACTTGGTTCACATCATCGAGTGGAGGTATACGTTGACTAAAAATAAGGAGACAACTGATATGCCCCTTGAAAATTTACTTGGTTAGTGTAAATCTTAATGCATGTCGAATAAGAAAATTTTGAGTCATACTCAAGAACATTTTCGTTTTGATTTTATCAATTTTATAACATAATTGAACGCCTCGATAATACAGATCTAACAATAGTAAAAGTGGTTAAATTTGAGCCCATATGAGTTTGAATTAAACCTTTGAAAGAAAATCAAAAGCTTTGAACTTTTAATTATAAATTCAAATGTTCTTCAAACTTGACATGCTAATAATCAAATCAAATATACGGACAAAAGAAAATAATGAATATAATATAACTTAATTTTAACTTTATTAAGACAACTTAATGCTAATAGAATGATTTATCATCAAATAAATTAGCATGGATCATTAGTTAGAGCGTCACAAGATTTTAGTTAAAATTATCAAAATATCCCTCTAAAAAAACCTATAAATATGATCCCAATTTTAATAAGAGGGAGATAAAATGTAAAAATTAAATTCTAAATCTTTAAAAATTTGGAAGCTTGCAACCATCGGCAATTGAAGCCGAAAAACACTAATAATTGTTATGGAATGATTATATATATATATAACTCGTGTCTGGTTACTGAGCGCACAACATACTTGTGCCTGAAGTAGTTCCTTCATGATTCCTTAAATTAATGGTTTCGGGCAACGATGGCGTGAACTTTGTCGCGTGTCTTTCTCTGATGAGATTTCTTGAAGCGAAGAAGGGTTGAAGCGAAAGATTTCGATGTGCGTTTATCTTGTAAAATCAAAATGGTTTGAAGAAAAGTCATTTAAGTTCTATTGCTTGTAGAGTGGAGATCTAAGAGAGTTCTTTGTATTTTTCTGATTTTATAGTGAAAATTTTTTGTGGTGTAGCTCCGTGGGCTTTTCCAATTTTAGATTTTTCACATTAAATGCAGGTGTCTTTCACGATTAACTTTGTTGTGTTTTAGTTCAAACTTTTTGTTTTTTTTTTTTTTAATCAATGCAATCTTATTATTTGTGATCTTGATTTCAAATGGATTGAAGCCCTAATAAAGTATAAGAGATTTCCCTCACAATATTTATGATCCTATTTAAATATAATTATATTTGATATTAGTTTTTCACACTACCATGTTATTAGTCTTCGGTTTTCAAATAGTTGGGGGGTGTTTGACTGCTTATAAGATTTATGTTAAATATGATTTAGTAAATCTGGATTTTTCAAAACTAAATATTGTAAATCTAGAAAAGTATTTGATTCAAGCTAAAATTAGATCCATTAAAATCATTTATCGTGCTTGGCATAAATTCACTCTTATGACCGACCTTCTTCTCAAGCTATTTTTTAGGAGTCCCTGCCATATAAATGCTATGTAAGTAAAAATGAAAATATATGGGTCCCTGCCATATAAATACATAAGAATTATGTGGTATTTATGTAAATGTTCCAAAGTATTTCAAATTTAAAAAGAAAGCCAACCAAAGAAGCTGAGACACGACG
>NW_018164444.1:69799558-69800127 GCF_001263595.1 Phalaenopsis equestris | reverse complement strand
CACGACGCTTACACCAAAGGAAGCGGTCCCTGTCGTATATAGCTTGCCTGGCAAGCAATGGATGTCGTCTCGAGCCTTCCTATTTATTCCACTACGCATCTAAAGCGCGCCATGCAATTTTTTCGCTCTAAGGGTCTGTTTGGCGCAGCTGTGGATTATTTATAATCTGCTGATAAGCAGATTATTCTGATAATCTGATAATCTGCAGATTATCAGAATAATCTGGCTTGCTGTTTGGGGCAGCTTATTCAGACCAACTTATTGGTGGTTAAATGACATTCATGCCCCTGTTTGAATCAAAACTGTTTGGGGCAGCTTATTCAGAATAGCTTATTGTTGGAAAAGAAACATATAGTGCAGAAACATACGATAATCACAGATTTTTTCTAAAAGATACCATACAGTTCTCACAACTTAATGAGTACCAGAAGAACTAAAAAAAGGACAAATACAAGTACAACAACAAGGAGAAATATTAAAATATTCAACTTAAGACTCTGGCTACGCCTGTCCTCATCTGCACTGTCAGCCGGAAAAAACATCGGATTCACATGACTGCTGGCATGACT
>NW_018164444.1:69777970-69798727 GCF_001263595.1 Phalaenopsis equestris | reverse complement strand
AGCAAGATCCATATAACAGAGTTATTGGCTGAAATCAATTCACTTGCTGAATTTAATGCCATTAACTGAAACCATTTGGAATAATTCTAATGAGCATTGTGTCTCAGATTTTGAGGAGAACATATGGATGATATTATATGGTCATACACTTGTTACAGAAATTTGAATATCTACATACATACCACTTGATTCTTTACATATTTGCTGAAACTTCAAAGGCATGTAGAAGCATTCGTTTGTTGTTCATACATTCCCCATTTCAGAAAATATGTATCAGGTTTTTAAAAATTTGAAACATCTTAGATATGGAGAAATTTCACTGTAAATCTCATTTGAATGCCAAGATATGTGACTAGTGTCAATTAATAATGAAGTGGCTAGCAGTAAGAGGCAAGCAAGATCCATATAACAGAGTTATTGGCTGAAAACATAGTTATTGGCTGAAATCAATTCACTTGCTGAATTTAATGCCATTAACTGAAACCATTTGGAATAATTCTAATGAGCATTGTGTCTCAGATTTTGAGGAGAACATATGGATGATATTATATGGTCATACACTTGTTACAGAAATTTGAATATCTACATACATACCACTTGATTCTTTACATATTTGCTGAAACTTCAAAGGCATGTAGAAGCATTCGTTTGTTGTTCATACATTCCCCATATCAGAAAAAATGTCTCAGATTTTTTAAAAATTTGAAACATCTTCGATATGGAGAAATGTCACTGTAAATCTCATTTGAATGCCAAGATATGTGACTAGTGTCAATTAATAATGAAGTGGCTAGCAGTAAGAGGCAAGCAAGATCCATATAACAGAGTTATTGGCTGAAAACATAGTTATTGGCTGAAATCAATTCACTTGCTGAATTTAATGCCATTAACTGAAACCATTTGGAATAATTCTAATGAGCATTGTGTCTCAGATTTTGAGGAGAACATATGGATGATATTATATGGTCATACACTTGTTACAGAAATTTGAATATCTACATACATACCACTTGATTCTTTACATATTTGCTGAAACTTCAAAGGCATGTAGAAGCATTCGTTTGTTGTTCATACATTCCCCATATCAGAAAAAATGTCTCAGATTTTTTAAAAATTTGAAACATCTTCGATATGGAGAAATGTCACTGTAAATCTCATTTGAATGCCAAGATATGTGACTAGTGTCAATTAATAATGAAGTGGCTAGCAGTAAGAGGCAAGCAAGATCCATATAACAGAGTTATTGGCTGAAAACATAGTTATTGGCTGAAATCAATTCACTTGCTGAATTTAATGCCATTAACTGAAACCATTTGGAATAATTCTAATGAGCATTGTGTCTCAGATTTTGAGGAGAACATATGGATGATATTATATGGTCATACACTTGTTACAGAAATTTGAATATCTACATACATACCACTTGATTCTTTACATATTTGCTGAAATTTCAAAGGCATCTAGAAGCATTCGTTTGTTGTTCATACATTCCCCATATCAGAAAAAATGTCTCAGGTTTTTAAAAATTTGAAACATCTTCGATATGGAGAAATGTCACTGTAAATCTCATTTGAATGCCAAGATATGTGACTAGTGTCAATTAATAATGAAGTGGCTAGCAGTAAGAGGCAAGCAAGATCCATATAACAGAGTTATTGGCTGAGAACATAGTTATTGGCTGAAATCAATTCACTTGCTGAATTTAATGCCATTAACTGAAACCATTTGGAATAATTCTATTGAGCATTGTGTCTCAGATTTTGAGGAGAACATATGGATGATATTATATGGTCATACACTTGTTACAGAAATTTGAATATCTACATACATACCACTTGATTCTTTACATATTTGCTGAAATTTCAAAGGCATCTAGAAGCATTCGTTTGTTGTTCATACATTCCCCATATCAGAAAAATTGTCTCAGGTTTTTAAAAATTTGAAACATCTTCGATATGGAGAAATGTTCTGGCAATTGCTTCTCTAATGATATTTTGCCTGGTGATATGAGTAATCTTACTATTTTCATATTTCAGAAGCAATAGTTTTTTGACTAATCATATGTATAGACGACTAAGCAATAATTTGATGTTACCATATGTCATGCTTGCAATGTGATATGCATAATCCATAATGTCAAGGTCATATGCATAATCTGATTTGAACCAACAGAAATCGGGTAGAGATGAAGAAAAGAATGGCCGAATTGTAGCATGTAATAAAGATACTCCTTTCCCAAATCCATATTGTAGCATTCAATAGAGATGCAACGGATAATGTAAACAATTTTTTTGTAAGACGTTTCCCAGTAATGGAAGTTCTTTGTGAGACAGATGCCAAATCAAGAGAAGTTTTAGAAGAATATGTTAACTACCAAACAATCACTCGCAAAACTCAGAGATCCGAAGCAATAGAAGCAGGTACATGTAGAAGAACCAAAAAAAATTCATCGATCCATAAAACTCACGAATCCAGATCTTACCGGAGAGGGAAAAAGAACGAGAAATCGAGCCCTAATGATGCTTTCGTTCGGAGAGGGAGGAAGCGAGGGGAGAGCGCGAGGGAGATCACCAAGGGCAAAAGAAGGAATTGCAGCCCTAACGCCAACAGCCAACGCCGAACGCAGGAGGCGCCCCGCGATCCGCATAATGAAGAAAAACCGAACCGCGGGACGCAGCGTTCAGAACGCCGCCGAACGAACGCTCGAAACAAACGGGTAGGCGGCGTTCTGAAAACGCCACCGTCGATGAAAAAGCTGTGCCAAACAGGGCCTAAGTGGTCTTTAATTGAGTAAATTAGTGGTCATTTGTAAGGATTTAAGAAAATTTTGAATCAAGCATGAAAATAAGTTTTAATGAATTTTTAGTTTAAGTTATAATTTATTTTAATTGAATTTAGCTTTCAACCGATTTCACTGAATTTAAATTATATTATTCATTTAAAAATTATAGGCAAGTCACTCTCATCGTCCTCCGCAGCCCGCCCCCTTCCATGGCAACTCCCGCTGCCTCCCGCCCACCACCACCGTCGCCGCTTGCAAGCTGCACTCGTTGTTGCTTGCTAGCTGCCACTCGCCTCTGCCTCCACTCTTTGCTGCTAGTCGTCGACGCCGTCACCGACCGCTACCTTCTGCGCCACCCGTTGTTCGACGCCGCCTGCTACTGCTCGCCGCCTCCTGTCGCCGTCCACATCTCTTTCCCCAAATAAAAACATTGTTTTCAATCAATTTCAAAAAACAAAAAAATCTTAAGTTTATTTTACGGTAAACTAAACAACTCGAAAGTATTTCAAATATATTGCAATCATAAAATCTTTTATATTGCATCTTTTTTTAGTGAGAAAAATTACCCCTAAATCTATTTTTTTTCTTGAGCATTTGGAGCAGCTTTTTAGGTGTGGAGCGATAGCTAAACAAAATTTTGGGTGTTAGAAAAAAGCATTGTTGCGGATTTTTGGGATTATTTGAGTAAACTACATTTTGTTTATGAGTTCGACTTCCCTACCCTCACATTTTTTTCGATTGTGTGACCCCATCGTCTTTCTTTCGCAATTGACTGTCCTAGCTCATCCTCCTCTCCCCCCCTAACTGTGGTCGGTGATTCCGGTGGCATCTCTCTCCTCATTCCTTGCTCCATTCTCTCTGGTATCATGTTTTGGTGGCACTCTTCCATTGCTTTCTCACGATATTCTCTACCCTACTTTATTATCGTTAATATTTTGGGTTACGGTTTGAGGTTTGCTCTGTGCGGAATGCTCCTTGTGATTTTTGGCCTTAGTCTAATTGCAGTTTTGTTTTTCGTTGTTTGTGCGGTCTTTATGATTTGTGGTTTTGGCCTTTCTCTGTTGGAAGGGATCTATGAGTTTTTTTTGTGTTTTCTTATTCTCTATGTTATATGTTAGAATGATTTATGTGAATGGGATGATTTGAGGTCATATACGAATGCTGGCGATTCACGGTCTATTGTTCGATTTAGTGATTTGTTGGCCTTTGCTGGAAAGTTTTTTTTTTTGCCTACTGTATCTTGCTCAGCCGAGGCTCTTCCCTCTATTTTATTGGTCAATTGGATCAAACTTTATGCTCTACTCGTCGGTTCATTCTTGTTAGTGGTTTCCCTCTTTGTTGGATTAAGTAATGCTGTGTTGGTGGTGATGTTTATAGTGGTGATGTGGGTGATAATTTTGTGTCACTGTGGTGGTGCTATTGGTATTGTGGGTGGTGCTTTTTTGCCCTGGTGGTGGTGATGTGTCATGGTTGTTGTGTTGTTGGTGGTGATGTTGTGCCATGTTGGTTATGATGATGTGTCATGTTAGTGGTGTTTTTTGTAGTGGTGGTGTTGGTGATACTTTTGTGCCACCATGGTGGTGTTGTTGATGGCGTGAGTAATGTTTTTGTGCCACAGTGATGGTGTTGTTGGTGGTGATGTTGTGTCGTGTTAATGGTGTTGTTGGTGATGATGTTGTGTCATGTTGGTGGTGTTGTTGGTGGTGATGTTGTGCTATCGCGGTGGTGTTGTTGGTGGCATGTGATGTTGGTTGTATATGGGTGATGAAGGTAGTTTTTTTTTGTGATATGGTGGTGGTATTTTTCGTGGTAATATTTGTATTGGTGTTGTTCGTGATGGTTTGTTTATGCAATTTTGGTCGTGTTATTGATGGTTATGTGTCATAGAGTTGGTGTTGTTGGCGGTGATGTTGATAGTGATTTTTCTGTGCCATGTTGGTCGTGCTGATAATGGTGATGGTGTTGTGTTTGGTTGTTTGTAGTGATTTTTTGGTGACATAGTTGCGGCGGTGTGTGTGTATGTCGGTGGTGATTTTTTTTGTGACATGGAGGTGGCAGTGCTCGTGGTTTGTTGTGATGTTCCCTTTCAGTTACCTCTTTGAGTTGTGGTATTTTAAATGACACTTTATTTTTTTCTCTACTATATTGTTGACCTCATTTTATATAAAATCTAATTTCTCTTCTTTATGAGCCTAGGGTCTAGCCATATGACTTTCCTGTTGACTATCCTAGAGAACTTAGTAAATAGAGCCCTCCCACATAAAAAATCCAAACACTTCTTTAATCCTCTCGTGAAGTCTCATCTGGGTGGTTACAAGCCCCCAAATGTCATTTAGGATGGTCAAGACCAACATGTGGAGCAACATGTGGAGACTTGAGAGTGAGAGTGAGTTCCTATAGGTTTAATCATGCCTTAGGACAACCTTAGGTGACTTGGTCTTGGTCTCAACCTCACACACCCGCAAAACCCTAAAATCACATTGTACCTAACCTATCTCCCAATTTTTTTTAGAGACTCATATGGGTGGTCCTAGGTCCTTAGCTTTTGACTAGGACGCCAGAACCAACATGTGGATGATAAAAACTGAGCTCACCCACGGGTATCATAACATTTTCCATGACTTGTATGATCACCATGTCCAATGAGCCTAATTCCACCAAAACTCCCAACTTTGGCTTTTTACCCCTAAACTTGTTTCATATCTTATTTTACTAATAAGTGTACTTTCAATGTTCATTTGTGTTAATATCTAATCAAACTCCACATTAAAAATGAGACTTTTTTTGTATAATTTAATTATTTAATAAACTAGCTCATAAATATCTTATATCTTAATGCATTTATTTCATTATCACAGAGCACAAGTTCAACTTGTTTTTGTATTCATCAAATCATCCGCGAGTTAGTTAGGCTATACAACTTTCATATTCATTGGAAAATTTACTTGCACCCCTCAAAATTCTTATGTATTTACATATCTAACACATAAAAATTTGATATTTATACTTATAACACATTGCTGTAAAAAATAATGCATGAAAATATGCATATTTTACTTTCAAAATGTTAACAATTATGATATTTTTTTATGTGACGTTAAACTTTTTAATATTATGCATGTAAATATGAACATTTAGGTTTTATATAAATACATAAGAATCATTTGGTATCTATGTTAACACCCCTACTTTATTAGATAAAAATTAATTTAATAAATTATTATACAACAATTTCTTTCTTCTTCAACAAGCATGTTATATTAACATAGGGCTCATTTTATTTACCAAAAAAGAATGCAAATTTTAAATATATATAATTTAACAGAATAAAATACATTTAAAATAATTTATATTTGGTGATTATGTACCCAATAATGCAAACAATTAACTTTTTTTGTATTTGGGTTGAGGTAAATGGACTGGTAACAGTTGATGGCGGACCAGTGGATGATGGTGATGAATAGAAAAAATATTGCGTCTGGACAACAGACACGATGCACGGATCATATAGGAGAATTTTTTTTCCTCCAATGCATCTCACGCACGATCCGTGCATCGCGTCCGTTGAAAGGACGCAGCTTACGTCTCGACTTTCGACGCAACATTTTTTCGATGACTAGGGATGTTAGGATACTGGTAACAACGATAAGGGATACCAAATGTGATCAATGATAGTCGGCTATCCATGGGCAACGAAGCAAGCGCAACAACTTCTTCATTTCATATAGAAATCCGCCAAATTCTCGGATTCCAATTAGATCAAATTTGGACCAAAGAGTGAATAATTAATTCAACAAAATTTTATTGTGTTTATTTTCTTCCAAATAAATGTTGAAAATCGGAATTCTCATCTTTTTAATTTGTATAAATTTATTTATTTATTTTATAAATACCATGGAAAGAATAGATATCAATTTAGATGCAAACCACGCAATTGTCATGTATTGGTATATTTAATACATTTCTATTTTTATTTATATTAAAAATTTGGAGTCATAAACTTGTAACAAAAATACTTATCAATTTTTAATATGTAGTAATACTGATATTTTTGATAGGATATCAAAAATTTGATTGATTATATTTATATATATATATATATATATATATAAATACTTTTTAAAAATGTGGTTGTAAATTTGTAGTGGAAAACTTCTTAGAAAGCTGCTGTGTTAATTATAAATATATATTTTTCCCAAAAAAGACATATTCCTATCACATTTCTAGAAAAAAATAAAAATATTATTCTCCAAATAAAAATGTGATGGTTGTCTCAGACGCAAAGTTGACAAAGAATATTTCATAAATGGGAGGAAATATTACGTCTGCAGTCTAGACGTAGACTCGATCATGGAGTATAATACTATTGTATTGAAGGTTTTTTTTTCAGGACAATTATGTTGTACCAAGTAAGAGAAAGTACTCATATAAATAATTTGATGAGAAAAACAGAGAGTACAACATTTAGTTGTACATAAAGAAAAACTTTAAATACAATCATGTTATATTTCAAGACCGTCATTAGCTCCAGACTTATTTGCTTCTCTAAAGAGTGCTAAGTGGCCATGCATGTGGTACTGGTACATACTCAAATAAAATGTAATATGTTAATGTCATTTTTAAGGGTGGTCTACATAGCAAGGTTGTAGCTTTTTAAAAATGTGGTTCTAAATTTGTGAGGTAGGAAACAACTTCTTAAAAAATTTTGGTGAAAAAAAAAAACATTATATATATATTTTTCATAGTCTGACAGAGGGGCGGACCGCATTCTAGAAAGTTGTGCAATTCGATCATACGTAGAGATTGAACCCTCAACCCGAGGGACTTACACCAAAGATCACAACCAATAAGTTAGGCTAAAACACAGACATATATACATATATATCCAAAAAAAAAAACATCATTTTTCTTACGGCCATCACATTTTAAGAGGTTGGATTGAAAAAAAAAAACAAAATTCCTTCACCTAAATTTCTAAAAAACAATAAAAATATTTTTCTCCAAATAAAAGTATGATGGTGGTCTCAAAGGCAAATCAAACAAAGAAATGTATAATAAATTAGAGAAAATACTACATCTAAAGTTTAGACACAATTATATTAGAAGTCTTTCTTTAATACAATTATATTGTGAGGCTTCGTTGCTATACAATGCATGCGGTCCTGGTGATTATTCGTGGAAGAATGGGGACCACCGCAGCTAATATTCCTTCCGATTCTCGAAGCTCTCCTGATTGACCATGTTTTTCTACCATTCCTGTCACCAGCAAGCCGTCACTTTACCCCGCCCGGCATCGTTGAACAATTCTTTAATTCTTACTCGGCTAAGAAATAAAAAAGCTATGTCATCCTAATTTACGATAAACCAGTTTAATACTGAAAACGTAATCATCAGGAACTTTCTTCGTTCGTTCATAATTAAAAATCTCATTTTTATTTCTATAAATTGCGTTCATCCTATCCCCCTTCAAATTTACATTACTAAAAAGTACATTTCATCGATCTTCCTTCCCTATGTCGCCCACCATGAGCGTCGAAGCCGATGACTGCAGCCCAAACACCAAAAGCCTCCACTTTCTTCTCGTCCCTCTCATGGCGCAAGGCCATATGATCCCCATGGTCGACTTAGCCAGACTCCTTGCCGTTCGCGGCGTCCTCGTCTCCTTTGTCACAACCCCTGTCAACCTAGCTCGCATCCAGCCCATCGCCGACCAGGTTTCAGCCTCCTCCCTCCCCATCCACTTCATCGAGCTTCCCTTCCCAGCCACAGACGTCGGCCTCCCTGAAGGGTGCGAAAACGCCGATCTCATCCCCTCCGCCGCCTTCTTCCTCACATTCATGAACGCCCAATCCCTCCTCCGCGACCCGCTCGAGTCCCACCTGCGCATCCCTAACGCATCCAAATGGCCGAAACCATCTTGCATCATTTCCGACAACCTCCAACATTGGACAGCAGATGTCGCCCTCTCGCTAAACATTCCCCGTATCATCTTCCACGGCCCGTCCTGCATTTACATGTCCTGTCAACGTTTTATCGATCAAAACAGAGCTGAGCTTCAGTCGGCGATCGAGGCAGCGTCCGGCGAGCCTGTCATAATTCGCGGCCTTCCGCATCCCATTCAAGTCAGCAAGCACGAGGTGATGGCTGCGTGGCGCTCGGATCCTGGATGGTCAAAATTCGTAGAAACTGTTCAGCTGGTAGAAGAATCTGCTGCTGGAGTGGTTGTTAACAGTTTCACTGAGCTGGAGCCATGGTACTTTGAAAGGTATCGCGAGATGATGGGGAAGGGGAAGCCAATATGGCCCGTCGGTCCTCTCTCGCTTTATAACAAAGAGATCGATGCCAAGGAGACGCGTGGGCGGGCTTCATCTGTTGACACCAATGTCCTGCTCCGGTGGCTAGACGAGCAGGAGAACGGGTCGGTTGTGCTCGTTAGCTTCGGGAGCATTGCCCGCGATACGATGGATCAGTTGGTGGAGTTAGGACAAGGATTGGAAGCGACCGGCCGGCCGTTTATTTGGGTGGTGAAGTGGGCAGAGGAGATGCAGGGGATGAATGAATGGCTGACGGAGTTGGAGAAGAGGGTGGAGGGGAGGGGGATGGTGATAAGGGGTTGGGCGCCGCAGACTGTGATATTGGAGCACGCGGCGGTGGGGGGTTTTGTGACGCATTGCGGGTGGAATTCGACGCTGGAGGCGGTGGCGGCGGGGGTGGTTATGGTGACTTGGCCGCACTTCGCTGACCAGTTTTTGAACGAGAGATTGGTGGTGGATGTGCTCAAGGTTGGGGTGGCGGTTGGGGTGAAGGAGCCGACGGTGTTGGGTTTAGAGAATAAGGAGGAGGAGGTGGTGCAGGTGGGGAGAGGGGAGGTTGAAAGGGCGGTGGAGATGTTGATGGGGGGTGGAGAGGAAGGTGAGGAGAGAAGGTTGAGGGCGAAGGAGCTGAGGGAGAAGGCGAAGATGGCGATGGAGAAAGGAGGGTCTTCGTGGGAGGGATTGGAAGATGTCATCAAATATGTGGCGGAGAGTGCAGAGAAAACGGGAAAGGGTGGGCATCCATTTTGAGGCTGGAAACGCATATGAGAATGAGGACAAAAGATATTTGTTAAATATTAATTGCTATTTGATTTCTTTAATTAAAAAATTGTATTTTGGTAATGTATCCGTTCTGTGGAAGTCTTTCCTCTTTGAAAGAAGATATATCGACTTGTTATTCCTCTTCACAAGCAGGGCTTCATAATTGCTTATATAATTTTCAGCAGTTATCTATAAGAAAGATGAATTACCTTTATTTATAACCATACGATAAAATGCTTGAGCAACTTGCTTGATTCTTGGCGCGTTCATGTTAGAACCCGGGATTTCTTTAATGACTTCGGTATCCTTATTTAATAAAAGAGATTATTTTAAGCATAAATATCGCACACTGCAAATAGGAATGCATTACATGCATTTTTTTTTTTTCATTTCCATTCTCCAAACCTTATAGAGAGAGAAAGTTGGATTTGGGGTTGGAGAGACTGTCTAGCTTTAAGTAGGCTAATGTTAACCTACTTCATATTTCAATTACGTAAAGTTTTGATATTTTATTTGCCAAAATTTTATATAAAATCATATCTATGATGATTTACAAATTTTTCACCCCACAATTTTCTATATGTCGTAGACTAAACTATGTTGAACAAATCGACGTAAAAATATTTATCTTTTGATGGGTATTTGTTGCAAACTATACCACTAGTTGTTGTAGTATATATATATATATAAAATAGGAGAACGATCTTTGACGAAGCAAAAAATATAACGAGAAAAATTACACCATAAAAGAACACACAGATTTACGTGGTTTAACAAATTGCTTACGTCCATGGAGTTGCAGAGGATTTTAAAACTTGAGGAATTTACGTCAGTCGATCACCTCAACTTTACAAGAGGAATCTCTCACTCTCACTTTATTGTTCTCTCTTCTTCTCTCTCTACACCGATATACACCGAAGAAACTCTACACGATGATACACCGAAGAATATATATTTACAAGAGAAATAAACTCAATTTCTCTTTAGCCACAAGTCAGCGTGAAGAAGTCAAGGGAGAACAATCTTCTTCTTATTCCTTAACTGCAATGAACTATTGTTTGCACTTTTCTTCCTTCTATCCTGAGGAAGCCCGAAGAAGAACATCAACCGTGACTTAGAAACTTAAAGGAGATCCATCCGAAACCTTCTATCGCGAGCAGGAGGAGAGGCGTGACGATTCACAAACTTCAGAGGGAGTTGACCAGAGGAGTTTTTGAAACTACTGGGTAGCGGTCGCGACCTTTCGCTATTGGGAACATGAGGCAGAAGTGGGAAGCAGGAAGCGGGAAGCGACCGAGCGGGAGCGAGATTGGGCTTCTTCTACCGAACTAGGCTCCGGCATAACAAATCTCCCACTTGAAGACTGATACACCTGCTATAACGTCTTCTTCCTCAAACTAATATCCTCCATTGGTAGTGTCGTCATTTTCTTCCAACATAAATCCTCCACCTCTGCAACTCAAAGTCCTATCTTTACTCTAAAAGAACAATTGAAGCTGTGCACAACTTCAATTTCTCAAGAGTAACTCCCTCATCCAACATATCAGTAGGGTCCAAATAGCCTTGCACCTCCAAGCTATTTCCTGGATTACTCTTGTCCCTGCTTACAACTTTCACTGCACATGCAATATCCTGCCTTTGTTGAAAGTATTTTTTAACAAGTCTAGTCTTGTACCTCTTACTGTTATCAGACTCAGTCTTCACCTGGTACACCCACTTGTTGTGTAGTGTCATCTTCTATGGTGGAAGTTTTGCTAGCTTCCACTTGTTCGAACTTTCATTTTGCAAGATTTCCTCAAAGCTCTGTGGTTTTCCACCATATGTCTGTGGAACATTAGGAATGGGTGCCCCAAACCCACTATCCTCTTCACTTCCATCATCAACACAACTATGAACTGCCAGCAATAGTCCAGCAATAGTGCATCATATACTCATATACTTCTTCAGATATCATATTTGCACTATCATTCTCAATCTTCTTGAGATTCTTGGAGTTCCTCTTTATGTGATCAACCTTGCCAATATTCCAGCGGGTTGCCTGTTGACCAGACTTTGATTTTGATCTCACTCTATTTGAGTTCATGTCCTGTCATCTCCCTCTGAAATCAACATCCAGTGCTGAACTCGTACCTGAGATCTCGCCATAATTTTTCCTACGAACTTCCTCAGCCAAAATCAAATCACGAATATCATCACATTTTAATTTAGATTTACCTGCAGAACTACTAACTATCATCCTCATGGCTTTCCAACTATTTGACAACGATACCAATAATATCAACGCATGTATCTCATCATCAAAATCAATTTCAACAGATGACAATTGATTTGTGATAGTATTGAAATCATTCAGATGTTGAGCAACATAAACACCTTTCACAATCATCAAGTTGAATAACATCATCATCAAGTACACATTGTTATTCGCCGATGGCTTTTCATACATACCTGATAAAACTCCCATGAGATCTTCAGTCATCCTCTCCTTGACGATGTTGTGTGCAACGAACCTCGAAAGATAAATTGAATAACCACAAGAACTTGTCGATCCAACAAATTCCATTCAGCATCATCCATCATTTCAGGTATTTTCCCCAATAACGAAAGATGAAGTTTCTTCCCATAGAGGTGGTCTTCCATCTGCATTCTCCAATAACCAAAATCCATGCCATCAAAATTCTTGATTTCTGAAACCTTCACTTCAAGTGCAACCATCATTCTTCCTCAGATCTGAACAATTCTCTGATATCAGTTGTTGCGAACAATACCACTAGTTGTTGTAGTATATATATATATATAAAATAGATATATATATATATATATATATATAAATCAAACAAAACAACGATCTTTGACGAAGCAAAAAATAGAACGAGAAAAATCACACAAAAAAAAACACAGATTTACGTGGTTCGACAAATTGCCTACGTCCACGGAGTTGTAGAGGATTTTAATACTTGAGGAATTTACACCAGTCGATCACCTCGACTTGCAAGAGGAATCTCTCACTCTCACTTCGTTGCTCTCTCTTCTTCTCTCTCTACACCGAGATAAACCAAAGAAACTCTACACTGAGATACACCGAAGACGATAAACTTACAAGAGAAATAAAAAAAAATTTTCTTCAACCACAAGCCACCGAGAAGAAGCCGAGGGAGAACAATCTTCTTCTTCTTCTTTCTTTTTCCTTCACCGCAAAGGAACTACTACTTGCACTTTCCTTTCTTCTCTCCTGAGGAAGCCTGAAGAAGAACACCAACCGTGACTTAGAAACTTAAAGGAGAGCCATCTGAAACCTTTTATTGTGAACAGGAGGAGAGGCGCGGTGATTCACGAACTTCAACAGGAGTTGGCACGAGCAGTTTGCGGAACTGCTGGGTCGCTGTCGCGACCTTTCATGATCGAGAATAGGAGGCGGAAGCAGGAAGCAACCGAGCAGGAGCGGGTTTGGTCTTCTTTTATCGAACCGAGCTCCAACATAACAATATTTTGTGTTATCAACAGTTTATATATTTTGGCATGCATGTTAAACTTGATAAAATTTATTATAGAATAATAAATGATTGAAGTATTATTTCAAATATTTCATATCATTGGTTTTGCAAGCTACGATTGTCAATATGTGCATATTTATTTTTCCACAAATATTATTATTAATTACTAAATTTTTTAGACATGTTTTGATATTTAATAAATCAAAATTGTTAGTAATTGCACGCTTTTGTATCAAATATATGTGTCAACAATGATAAAAATGAAGGAATTGTAAGTGATTGTTGTTGGACGGCTATATGTTATGTGCGATTAAGCAATGTTATAAGAGTTTTTGCACATATGTTGAGTTTGACACGCTTGAAGGTGTAGCAAAATCTTAATGGGCCTGACACGTGAGTTAGCATAAGAAAACAAAACAGAGGACACATATTTCTTTAATGTGTCACTGTTTGAGACATATACATATATATAAAGGAGTTCCGAAGTGGCCAGTTGCCGAATTGCCTATTTGCCTAATTACCCAGCTGACGAATTGGCCAACTATAGAATTGCCCAGCTGTTGAATGATCAAAGTCTAACTGCCAAAGAGGTTGAACCGTCTAGCTGGAGAATGAGTCAAACTGTCAAACTGTTGAACAACCAATTTCAACTATATGATGAAATTTGACATAAAATTATTGGAGGTGATATAAAACTGCAACATGACATAATATGGCTGAACATTAAATACAACTGTTGGAAATGACATAAATTTATTTGATATGAGTTAATATTATATATCTTTATATATTTTTATACTAGGATAAGATGATACCGATGGCTTATAAATAAAGGTCCAATAACAAAAAATGAAATGAAGGACTCTCCGTCTCCCTTCCCACAGCTTTTGCTCAATTCTAATAGGATTTAGGTATAATCCAAAGGTATTATTGGACTCTATCTCATAAAAGGATTCAATATTCTAAAACATGAGACGAGCGTGAATGTATGCTTTGAATTTGAGGTCACAAAAAAAAAATTCTTCAGAGGGACAACATAGAACACATTAGAGGAAATTTCAACAAATGAGATAAGATATTTTATTCTTATATCGTTCATTTTTTGCATCTTTTAAACTCTACTATCTTTAATTTGGTATATATGTTTTTTTATTAATGATTTCATTTTTTATATCAACAAGCTTGTCCGTTATGAGCAAGTTTCAAAAGAAGAAAAAAAATCGTTCAATTTTTTAGACCCTTCCCAGCTCAATAACGAAATGTTGAAGATGTCTTTGGAGAAACTCTTTCTAAAATATAACTTGATTGAATAAATGATGACGTCAATTAACATAGGGATTAAAGACCATTAGATATCACACTTGATAAAATGAAAAAAAAATATGATGACTACTCACTATAAGTGTAGCAGAATTGCTCCCAGGAGAAAGATAGTCTGAACTTAACGAAACTATATTACCTCATTTATAACTGACTTATATTATAATGAAACAATACATTTGGTCGCACAAAAAAATGATAAAATTTTTTCTTATCGATAATATTAAAAAGGATAGTCCATCGAGTAAATTTTACACTATATGAAGGCGAGCCTTAATGCTCCCATGATGAAATCCTGTAGGTGTAGCCAAAGTGCCCTTAGAATGATTCTTTGTAATAGTGTTGAGAGCCCCCATATTTATGTAAAATCAATACAAAATGACATACGCCTTTCATTTTTAAAACGAATCCATTTTTGGATAAATGAAATATCATTAGTCTTATAAAGACTAGTAATATGTAGTTTCATGTTTTTCATTCCCTTATTATTTTCACAAGTGTTTGTTAAAGAGATAAGAGAATAAAAAAAAATTAAATGCATGCACCTTAAAAAACCTTATGAGCTGCTCAACTGACAAATTACCGAGTTACTTAGCTGGCGTATTGTTAGAATATTGCCCAACCACCTAATTATCCAACTGGGAAATTATTGAATTATCCAACTGCCTAATTTCTCAACCGACAAAATTGCTCAGTTGTAGAATCACCTAATTACCAAGGTGATGAATTGTCCAACTGTAGAACTGCTAAGCCTCCGAATGATCGAACTGACAACTGACTTCCTGTCGAAGTGATTGAACTGTTAACTCATAAAACTGTCAAACTATTGAATTGTTAAATTCAACTATTTAGCGAGACATAATACAAAGCTACAGGATGTGACATATAATTACTATACATGATGTAAAATTTTTGAATATGAATTAAAAGTATGTATCTTCACATATTTTTATATTACGGTAAAATGATTAAATATGTGTCAAATATAAAAGTGAAAAAAAGGACTCTTTTTTCCCACAAGATGTTTGTATTTTTTTTCTTTTCTGTCACTTTTGCTCAATACTAGTAGAATTTGGGCATAATCCACACATATTACAACACCCCACATCTTATATATATATATATATATACACACACACACACACACATATATATATATATATATATATATTATATTTTTAATTTTTAACCAATTATTACTTGCAGCAAATGTTTCCGATAACTTACATATTAATTATAATAGGGGCTTTATTATCACAAAATAGCTATGAACATATCTTAGATGCAGGTTGCATACTATGGGCCTTTGTCCTCAAAATGAATGCAATTCAAATAACTCCTCACCCGCCCTGAACCGAACCGGACCACAGGACAGCCTATGACCGCATACCCCTCCGTCGCCTCGACCATCCGCCGCAACGCCAACAACCCTTCTCTCGCATGGCGCCTCTTCAAGCATCTCTCCTCCGCCTCCCCTTTCTCCGTTCTTTCCCCTTCCTCTATCTCCTCCATCTCCCGCATTCTCGCTCGCTTCCAAATGCTTCCCGAGCTCAAACAACTCCATGGCCTCCTCCTCCTTCACCCCTCACCCTCTACACCCTCTTCTCTTACTACTCTGGCACTCTCTTCCGCCTCATTCGGCCTCCTCGACCTCTCCGTCTCCTTCCTCCCTTCTCTTCGCTCCTTTTCTTCTCCCCCTCTCTCCTTCTACAACTCCCTCCTTCGCTCCTCCCTTCGTTTAAACCGCCATGACCTTGTCCAAGTCATCTATCGTGAACTAATTCTATCCGGTGGCGCACCGGATGTCCAAAGCCTAAACCTTTTGATGCTTTCACTAAGTAATTCTGGTCGATTGGATGATGCTATCCATGTGTTTGATAAAATGCCGCTGAAGGGGTGCCAGCCGAATGAGTTCAGTTTCGGGATTTTGATTCGTGCGTATTGTGGAGCAGGACGGGCTGAGCAGGCGTTGGAGGCGTTGAATCAAATGGGTTCTCATGGTTGCAGGTCGAATTTGGTGATTTATAATACCTTGATTGCTGGGTTTTGCAGGGAAGGGAAGGTGCTTGAGGCGGAGAAATTGGTGGAGAGGATGAGGATGGATGGTTTGTTTCCAAATGTGGTAACTTTCAATGCTAGGATTTCAGCTCTTTGTAAGGCTGGAATGGTTTATGACGCTCACAGGATCTTGAGGGATATGAAAGAGGAAGGTGGTGATGTGGGACTGCCAAGGCCAAATCAAATTAGCTATAATTTGGTGCTGGATGGTTTATGCAGGTTAGGATTGGTGGAGGAAGGTGAAATTTTGGTAGAAGAAATGAGAAAAGATGGGCTTTTTGTGAAGCTGGAGAGCTACAACATATGGTTGTCTGGTTTAGTGAGAAATGGGAGACTTTTGGAAGCTACGAAGGTTTTGGAAGGGATTGCAATGTGTGGTTTGGAACCTAATGTGTATTCCTATAATATTGTCATCGACGGGCTGTGCAAGCGGGGAATGGTTTCTTTTGCTAGATCAGTAATGGCTTTGATGAAAAGTAGAGGGATCATGCCAGACGTAGTGTCCTACAGTTCTTTGTTGCATGCATATTGTCTGAAAGGGATGGTGATAGCAGCCAACTGGATTCTGCATGAGATGGCAAGCAATGGGTGTTTTCCAAATTCTTTTACCTGCAACATCTTGCTGCAGAGTCTCTGGAAAGAGGGAAGAACATGGGAGGCAGAAATACTGCTGCAAAAGATGAATGAGAAAGGTTATGGTTTGGATATTGTGAGCTGCAATATAGTTATTGAGGGCTTATGTCAATGCGGACAGTTGGATAAGGCAATGGAGATTGTTAGTGGTATGTGGCTTCATGGAAGTGCAGCGCTTGGTGAAATTGGTAATGCATTCCTTGGTCTTGTTGATGACAGAAATGGCAGCATTAAATGTTTTCCAGATCTAATTACGTATTCAATATTGATAAACGGGCTGTGCAAGGCAGACCGCTTGGATGAAGCTAAGAAGAAGCTGCTTGAGATGTTGGGAAAGAATATCACTCCTGATGCCATAATTTTTGACACCTTTATCCATGCTTTTTGTAAGCGGGGGAAGATCTCCTCAGCTTTTAAGATTCTTAGGGACATGGAGAAGAAAGGCTGTCAACCAAGCACAAGAACCTACAACTTGCTGATTTGGGGCTTGGGAAGGAAAAGCCAAATCAGCGAAATACATGAATTATTTGATGAAATGTGTGAGAAAGGCGTTGCTCTGGATGCTATCACGTACAATAACCTGATGCAAGCTTTTTGTGACGGTGGAATGATTGGTAGAGCTGCTTCACTTTTAGATGAGATGATGAAGCGCGGAATCGTCCCTAAGTTAGCTTCTTTCAGCCTACTAATTAAAGCCTTCTGCAAGGCCGGTGAGTTTGATGCTGCTCGAAGTGCATTCAGAACTGGTATTGCCACCTGGGGTGAGAAGGAGGCTCTCTATAACTTGTTTTGTCATGAGTTTTGTAGATATGGGAAAGTGATGGATGCTAAGGAGTTATTTCAAACTGCCTTTCAGAAGGGCTTTGTTGTTGAGAACTTCTCATACAAATATCTTATTGAAAAACTCTGCAATGAAGACCTAGTGGATGATGCTCACAACTTGCTTGTTGCTATGATAAATAGAGGCTCTCTTTTAGATCCTGCTACATTCATGCCAGTGATTGATGCATTGGGTAAGGAAGGGAATAAAAATGATGCTGATAAACTTTCTGAACAAATGATGGACATGGTCGCCCGTCATGATGATGAATCATATAATAAAGTTTCAGAACGCCGAAGTAAAATGATTGAATCTAAATCTCACATTCGTGTGATGAACAGTTCGAAAGAAGATGATTGGCGCACTCTATTGCACAAGTAACATTCTTGCTTACTTTTTTCTGTACTTTCATTCTTCATCATAGGTTGTGACGGTAGTATTGGCATTTTGTTTGGGACTTCCTTACTTATAATAAATTAATGACTCTAAATTTATATTTGTTTTTAGAGATGATGGTAGTGGAATAGTTATGAAAGTTCTGAGGAAAGTGCAAAAGGGTTGGGGACAAGGAAGCATACCAACCACACGCAAACGTGATGTTGTACTCGATGATTGGGAAGGTGTTGGATGATCAAGTTTATTCAATCAATATCCAAGCCTTTTGAGGTTTTTCCTTATTCTTTGCATTATTTTATATTTTTTCTTTTACTTTAGTGAGGTGATAATTTTGTAAGGACATTTAGCTATGTTAATTTTTTTTTTTCTATTTCTTCTTATTGTATTCAATAATTTGCTATTGTTGTGAGAAACGACGACAATAAAACAAAAAATCGGATGGAGAAAAATTCGCAAAGCAGAGAGGCAGCGGAAACACAAATTTACGTGATTTGATAAATTGCTTACATCCACAGAGCTGCAAAGGATTTTATTAGCTTGAGAAATTACACCCATCGATCACCTCGAAGATTACAAGAAACAACTTTCTCTACACCTTCCTCTCTCTCACCTTCTCTCTCCTCTCCTTCTCTCTCACCACCTGTAAGTCACACACAAGAAGAAGAAAAACAAGGAGCAGTAACCTTCACATCAAGAGAGAAGCACACAGGTTTACGTGGTTCGACAAATTGTCTACGTCCACGGAGCTGCAGGAGATTTTATTAGCTTAAGGAATTACACCCGTCAATCACCTCGACGATTACAAAAAAAAACAATCTCTCTCTCTCTTCTCCCCCTCCTCTCTCTCTTCAAGAGAGACACCATTAAGAAGAAGAAACGACGGAGGGAAACCAAATCCTGAGAGAGATTACAAGGGGAGCTCGCATGTCTATTTATTAATTTCATCATGTCATTAAACCCATTAAGAAATTAATCAAATAATTAATGAAACTCATTAATTATTTTTTTCTCTTTTGTGAAAAATTATAGAACGAATCAAGAGCAATTAATTTAACAATTAACTTCGAGTATCAAATCTACTTTGCTGTCAAACATGATAAAATGTCAATTTGAACAGTGGATCAGTTTCTATATTCGCAACAAATCTCCCACTTGAAGACCGGGGCACTGGCTGCATCATCCACTACTTGAGTCGTTCTTTTCTTCAAACGTGATATCCTCCACCTCCACAACTCAAAGTCTCTGTCTTCAAGCTAGAAGACTAGCTGAAGGCGAGCACAACTTCAGCTTCTCAAGAGTAGCACCCTTAGTCGATATGTCAGCATCAACATAGCCTTGTTCCTCCAAGTTTTTTCCTGGGTTACTCATGTTTCTGTTTACAACTCTCACTGTATTGGCAATATCCTGTTCTGTTGAAAACTTTTTTTAAAAAGTTTAGTCTTGTACCTCTAACTGTCATCAAGCTCAGCCTTCACTTGGTACACCAATTGGTTCTGCAATGTCTTCTTCCTTGGCGGAAGTTCTGTCAACTCCCATGTCTGAATCCCTGACAGAGAATCTATTTTTTTCGGTCGCTTTTCCAGTAACGAAAGATGAAGTTCCTTCCCATAGAAGTAGTCATCTATCTGCATCATCTAGTAACCAAAATCTGTGCTATTAAACTTCTCGATCCCCGATGTCATCACATCATCTCCGACCATCGCTTTCCCTCAGATCCGAACCTGAGCTCTGATATTAGCTGTTGTGAAAACAACGACAATAAAACGAAAAATCAGATCGATAAAAATTCACAAAACAAAAAGACAACAGAAATACACAGATTTACGTGGTTAGACAAATCTGCTTTCGCGGAGCTATAGAGGATTTTATTAGCTTGATGAATTACACCAGTCAATCATCTCGACGATTACAAGAAAAAAACTCTCTTCCTTCCTCCCCCTCAACTTCTCTCTCATCTCCTTCTTCTCTCTTACTACCCGTAAGTCACAGACAAGAAGAAGAAAACAAGGAGCAATAACATTCACAACAAGAAGGAAGCACACAGATTTACGTGCTTTTGCAAATTATTTGCGTCCACGGAGCTGCAGATGATTTTATTAGCTTGAGGAATTACACCTGTCGATAGGGGTGTAAACGAGCCGAACACGAGCGAGCCAAGCTCAGCTCGTGTTCGGCTCG
>NW_018164444.1:69777290-69777953 GCF_001263595.1 Phalaenopsis equestris | reverse complement strand
CTCAAAAAGTGTGTTCGTGTTCGACTCGTTTGCTTAACGAGCCGAACACGAGCTGTTCAGGAACAAAGAGTCATTTGAACAACCCTAATCATGTCGTCATAAGACAATAAGGGTTTGAGCAAAATTTAAAAATTATTATTTATATGAAAACATCATTTGAAACTAATTTAATAATTTTTATTCTATTTTCTTAATCAATATTTAAACTTTGTAGAAATCTTTGTAGTCTTTTAGTCAATTAGATTTTTTTTAAATACTGTTGACCTCACTTTTGGGTGAGGGTTTTGGGTCTTTCCTTTAGTGACTGAGATCTAGCCTTAAGACTTCCCTGATGACTATCTTAACATCTTAGAAATGGAACCCACATTCTTCTTAGACATTTCAACCAAATCTCTGTTCTCTATGTTGGTTCTATATATGATCAATAATTTTTTAATACAAAGATTAGATATTACATAAGGGAACCCTGATGAGAATTCCTATAAGACCTTTGGACCATAGGAAAGTCTTGCACTGTTCTACACTTCTTTGAACTCCAATACTTTGCATCATCATTCATAATCCACATGATCATCATAAACATTGCATTTTCATATCACAATGTTGCAGTCATTACACCCATGGGGCTGACCAAAATTATTTGAACCCAGTTTCCCCTAAAAT
>NW_018164444.1:69775020-69776251 GCF_001263595.1 Phalaenopsis equestris | reverse complement strand
CCCCCCCCCAGAAAACGCCTGCTCAAAAAAAAAAAAAAAAAAAATAAAATAAAATAATATATATATATATATATATAAAATATCTCTCACGCATGGCATGCATGAGGCATGCACCTCTCTCAACTCCTATCTCCATTTATCTCTCTCTCTCTCCCTCTCTTCCTATATAAACAGCAACACCACACCCAAAAAAAAAAAAAAACACGTCATTCCTTCTCCACACACACAACAACAACTCCCCTTTCTTCTCCCTCGCCGGAAAACGCCGACGTCGCCGGAAAAGCCGAAACCGAGCTAAATTCCGGCGGACCACCTGGACAAATTCCGGCGAACCTCCGACCCGACGAGAAAATCACGTCAAAACAACATCACGAGAAGTTAGATAAACTCAGGAAGACCTACTTATTCAAACCTAATTGAGCACAAACCTCATAGGCTCAGGTATATCTCTTAAATTGAAATAATAATCTCGAATTTCCCTCCCTTCCAGATCGAAGATCGAAAAGTAGATCACAAAATATTCAAGTATCCGTATGGATATGATCTACTCTTCGAGTTGAACAAAACGAGCCCAAAAACGCAAAATTTGGTTGAGAATCGGCGGAGAACGGACTCCGGAAAGTTTCGGCCGTTGGTTTTCCTCCATGCATGCATCGGGGTCAGGCTCCGTGGGCGTCGCGCGAGGGAGGGAGGAGATGAGAAAAATTTCTTTTTATTTTATTATTTTATTTTAAAATTTATAATTAAATTTCAAAATTTCATAATTTTTAATAGAAAATTCCAAAAAATAAAATAAAAGATGCTATGAACTCAGAAAAAGTATGATAATTTTTAAAAACTAAAATCATAATTTTTCATAAAATAAATATTTTTAAATTATTTTTTGAAATTATGGAGTATTTAAATCATAAAAATTAAAATATAAATAGGAAAAATATGAAATTTGACAGAAATATTAAATGGCCTTGGGAAAAGGTTCTCTGACTTTGCCAAGACATTTTATTTTCTCTATATTCGTATTTTGATTTTTGAATGAAACGACACATCTATGTAAATTAAAAATTATAAAAATTATAAAGATTGGAAAGCTCTCTCTGATTTAACGTTTAACCATTAACAGAGGTTTAAAAATTTTAAAATCATGTTTAAAATAATTTTTATAATTAAAACACGTTAATTAGAGTTCAGGTTTAATTTAGGCTAAGTTTACCTAACCCAAGCTCAACCTAAG
>NW_018164444.1:69764058-69774367 GCF_001263595.1 Phalaenopsis equestris | reverse complement strand
TAACATAAACCTTAGGTTAGTTAACCCTAAACCAATAGGATTAGTTAATCGAAATATTATGTTAGTTAACCCTAAACCAATAGGATTAGCTAAGCCTAAACCTTATGTTAGTTAACCCTAAACCAATAGGATTAGCTAAGCCTAAACCTTATGTTAGTTAACCCTAAACCAATAGAATTAGCTAACCTAAACCCTAGGTTAGTTAATCATAAACCTATAAGATTAGTTAACCTAAACCTTAATTTAGTTAACCCTAATCCAACCCTGATCTTTAAGGCTAAACAAACCTTAATCATAGCTTAGCCTTAAGCTAAAGCTACTCTAAACCTAAGGTTAGAACCTAACCCATAGGTTGAACATAGAAAAACCTTTTAGGTAAAACCTTAAGCCTAAGTTAAACCTAAACCCCTCAACTTGAATATCAATTAAGAAATAAAATAAAATATATTGGGAGGGATAAAATTTACATAAAACACATTAAAACTTAAACGTAAACGAAAACAAATACAACAGGGCTTTAAAACATGGCTTTGAGGTTAAGTCTGCTTCGAAGTCGTCAACTTCACATAATTAATAACAAGTGAACCAAAATAACTAAAATAAAACACTTAAAATCCGACAACAAGATGTAAATAACCTAAAATATTTCAACCCTAAAATTGATGAAGTAATTCAAAAATTAATCAAATCTTAATCACAAAGATCACATAACGCAACTTAAACCCCTTTTTGTTCTAGTTTACGAAGATTCCTTGGACGATGCATTTTGTGGATGTTGACAAGAATCTTCCGGTCTTGGTGGACAACCACCTTTCGGACTAAGTAAGCTAGAGCACCAGGCGACCCGGGACGATGGAGCCATAGACATCTTGACTGGGTTACCACTAATTAAATCATTAAAACTTAATAAAAAATTGATAAAACATTGTTTCCTTATTTGTTATATTTATTGCTTTATGTATCTCAATGCATGTTCTTTTATTGCTTTTATCAAATATGGAATGCATGTGCTAAGGACAAATAATGAAGAAATAAAAGTTGTTTAGATTAGGGAGAACCTAGAAATCATAACATTAGGTGATTACTTAGGTTAAGTAAACTTAACATTGACCTAGATTTGAACAATACCTCCACTACCCTTTAATTAATTCACTATAAAATTATCGAAATAAATAAAACTTTTAATAATAAGATTGGAGGACCTGAAGACTTGAAGACCTGAAGACATTTCAGTATGGAACTTGGAGCAGACTTCGTGGGCAGCTCGTTCAAGACTCTTTCTTTAGTTTAAATAATAATCCTTAGGATTTCGAGGTTGTCTTTTATGACACGAACCTCTCCCTTTTTTTAGGCTCCTGCATAGTCCCGATATGCAGTATGTCCTAACTTGTTTTAGGATTCTGAGGTAGTCACTCGACGTAAAACCTCCTATCT
Source organism: Phalaenopsis equestris (assembly GCF_001263595.1). Taxonomy (NCBI): domain Eukaryota; kingdom Viridiplantae; phylum Streptophyta; class Magnoliopsida; order Asparagales; family Orchidaceae; genus Phalaenopsis; species Phalaenopsis equestris. The sequence goes on along the minus strand of NW_018164444.1, from coordinate 69,772,933 downwards.
TTCTAGGCTTTTTGTGTAAATCATCATTACACAAATCTAAGTCCTAATTAATAAAACCGGCAAGAGTTAACTTAAATTAATATCATCCTAAATTGAGCCAAACATTAGGACAATTTGGGGGATTACCAAGAACCTATTATGGATCCTTAATCTCCCCTACTATCTTCCTTTGATTCTTAAAATAAAATCTTTCACTTTTGAACCAATCCCTATTGAAAACTCCACAATCATGTTCATCGAAAACCCTTCATTTTGAACTCATGAAAACAAAAGATTCCTGATTTTTATCGAGAGTTTTCTTAAGTGATTCGTTTGCTCAAGATGCAATTAACTATAGGGGTTTGCTCTTTTAGGAAACTTAAAAGAACTTAGACTTAAAATAAACCCTATTTGACTCCCATATCAAATAGGGGAATCTGTCGGTCATCATGTAAACTTGCAGATCAAACGGAAGTCATTTATTTCTATAGTTTATTTAATTGAGCTCATTATCAAGCAGTGTATTACCATTCAGGGTGGTACATTACTCCTGATTAACTCGATTATCCAAATTGTAGGAATCAATGGGATCAGTTTGACCCCATTTTCTTTAAATTAAAATACCTAATTTCTAAACATTATATTACGCTAAATTATACCGCACCCAACCGCACCGATGATCGACAAAGCCTCATTCCTTAAGCTGATCAAGTGAAGTCAATTTTTATTAGACATCTCTGCAAGCTTCTCCTCACATATACTTTTTTTTTCGTTTTTTTTAGGATCATTTTCAATCTTTTTTTTATTTTATTTTTCATGTGAGGACTACTATATCTGGATATCTGTCGATCACCTCGACGATTACAAGAAAGAACAATTTCTCTCATTCTCTCTCTCTTCTCTCCCCTCTCATTCTCTCTCTCGACGAGAGAGTCACCATCAAGAAGAAGAAATGTCGGAGGGAAACCAAATCCCATGAGAGATTACAAGGGGAGCTAGCATGCCTATTTATTAATTTCATCATGCCATTAGACCCTTAAGGAATTAATGAAATGCTTCATTAATTACTTCTTTTTCTCTTTTGCAGCAAATCATAGAAGAAATTAAGAGCAATAAATTTAACAATTAACTTTGAGTATCAAATCTCATTTGCTACCAAATATGAGAAAATGTCAATTTGAACAGTGGACCAGTTTCCATATTCGCAACAACTCTACATCTTTTTTATCTGCAGTTCTCCAAAAATGTTACATGCAAGTCTATTTTTGTCATATCATTGATAAAGCTTTTAAAAAAGGTATGTTTTTAATTGTTAACAGATTAATGAATGTTACTTTAGCTCCTTTCACAAATGGTCATAAGTTGAATCTGATCAATCCACCAAAAAATTGTGTTACACAGCCAGATTCTATATATTCCAAAATATCATACTAATATTATTAGTTACTTCCTTTTTGGTTTGGCAGCTTATACCTTCTTCCTTATCTCCTCGGACCCTATGATTATATTATCACTGTGATCCATTCAAAATTCAAGGAAAAGCAATATGGGCATGGTTTGCTTCTTTTCTCCTCATTTATCTTAAAGTTCATTATTATTATTATTATTATTTTTGGTTACTATACTTTTAATTAATCTCATTTCTTTTCCCATTCATCATGCTTTATTGATATTATGTTTGCGTTATTAATTCTACCATCAGAATAGCAAATTAGCTCTAAGATGAGAAGCCTGTAATTCACAATGGAATGAGAACCAATGAAATAATAGGCTTTTTCTGGCCAAATTGATAAATGATTATGTGACTAAGGTTTAAATTTCTTGGTCTGATGAGATAGCTATGTTGAATACATCACTGTAACTTCACTTGAATCCTATCAAATGATAAAAAACAACTCCTTTTATGATCTGTATGTTGGATTCTTACTACTGTCATTTCCCCATCTAGATAACTCAACTAAGCTTATCATTAAATGGAACCTCAAATCACCCTAAAAAATTTTGTAGGTTTATTTGGGAGGTCTAAGGAGGGAATCTTTTGTTCAGGAATGGCTAAAAGAATTGATGAAATAGTCAACTTTTTTGTTATCCCATTGAGTAGAAAAGGACCTTTACCTTTCTAGATTGTAATTGAATTCAATTTTACGAAGCATGTTCCATATGAAAGCTGAAGTTGGGCTTGATAGACTATTATATTTTTTAATTTTTTATATGGGAAGATTTTCCATTACTTTCTTATTGCGTCAATCTAACAGAACTCTTTTAACACAATCAATTGTCATGCACTACAAGCCTACTTAACTATGTAAAGTTGCCTTATGATGAGGGCAATCATGGTTGAAGGCTATGAAGATTCTCATGAGTCACAAATCACTGAAATCATCTAATCGTAATCAAAATATTGATTAAAAAATCATTTGTTAGGAAGTGAGGACCGAAAGGAAAGCAGAGTTTGGCCTTTTGCATTAATAGTGACATCTATTTTCAACTCAAAAGGTCAATTCTATGATTAATTGGTAATCAATTTGTCTTTTTGCACAAACATATTTTAAACTATTGATTTAGGACTGAACCTAATGTTTTCACTTGTATTAATGTTTAATGGGCTTTATAGTATGATAAAGAGTTCATTTTTCCTTGTTTAAAGCATTATGATTAAGAAACCAATAAGCTCAACACCGATTACAATTTATAGACGAATACTTTCCTTTAATATTTTGTAGAAAAAACATTCTAGCACTGAAGTGCCGTATTAACCTTTGAACGCAAAGAATCTTAATAATGACCATTCTGCATAATAACTAAACTTATGATAAATGACAATGAATTATAAAGAGTTCCAAACTGGTTAATGACCAAGAAAACTTTGGATAATTTGATAAGTTATTTTTAAATATTTTTAATATTCTCTTGTGGTTTATTACTTCAACTTTCTTTTTTTAACAGCTAGCTCTAATAATAGAGGTTTATGATCCCCTTGATTTCCCCATTCTTTTGGTTTTAGTAGATCTTACACGATTAAACTCATTACAAATATGCATCACTTCTTACAATATTAAATGAATTGTAAATTTCCCATATATATATATCCTTTATACACTTTTTCTTGTACACTAATTGAAAATCCCTCATCTTCATATGTTTTTCTGTTGTTTTAATTCTCATACATCAAATGCTACTTTATGTATCAGCATTCAACACTACATTACATACACCAAGGTATATTTCATTTTAATGTAATTATATTTATTGCTGCTAATGATTAGTAAGTAAAAAAGAATGTACAAAAATGTAAATTGGATTAGCACAATAATAGATAATATATATCTAACAAAATAAGAACATTAAGTCACTTACTTAATGCAACAAACCTTGACTCATCAAATTTATTGCAACTAAGCACATAATAAGCAAGATCATGAACAGACTCTCCGTTTTGTATTGTTGTGTTGTAATGATGTACTATACTGAATGGTGTTCTGTTTTTTTGTCAATGAAATCAAATGATTAAATTCATGCTAAGATTATTATCAGAGATGTAAGAACAGTTTTTTAGTTAAAATAGATATAACACTAATATGAGCTGTTTGAATGATTAAAATGAATATTATTTTAAATTTCATGCAACTATTATATAATATCCTTATCCCAATTAATCTATAATTAATTAAAATAATTAGATAATTTATTAAATAAGAAAGCTAAAAGTCATGAAAGTACTTTTTTTTGGGATGCTATCGAAAGTATCTTTCATCTTAAGAAAACTGGCCTGCTTTCATAGAACAACTTATTCTCACTTTATTTTTTACTCTAAAGCTTTTTGGCTATTTAAGAAAGCATGAGCAGGCAACATGAAGCAATAGCAAAATTATCCTAAGGTGCGAGTATATTGCAGATTTCATCGTTGCTTGCATTCTTTTCACAGCAAATATTCCATATATTATCAATTCTACAACTATCATATTGCATATTTCATCACTGCTGCCATATTGATTTAGCAAGCTTCCAAATAAGTGCAAAATTTTGATTTTACAACTATTTTTTATCGGGAATTTGTCGTATTATGTTCCCACCAGATATCTTTATTTTCTCGTCTTGATTCAGTAAATGGGCTGAATTTAGCATGTATTTTTTTCCAATAGCTTGAGTAATAATATTAACGATTTCATCTTGTTATTTAACTTTTATTACATTCCAAGAAGCATAGTGTCCATCCTATAATTGATTCACTTTTCAATGTTCTTGATATCTCAAATGATTTTTATTCCACATTTCTTGCTTTTGAATCTACCCTATCTAAAATTATCAAACTCCATATCGATGGGTAAGGGGAGTAGAGGATGAGAGAACAAAGTAAGGTAAAGCATTGAATTCGAGTTAATAGCTTGGCATTATTGCATTTCTGCTAAATACTTAGGAAAGAGGTACCCCAAAACTCCTAAACACCGAATTTAAGATTGATTAATGGAAAAAATAACTTAATAAATATATAAAAATTGATAATCAATCAACTCAAATAAGTCAATTTTTAGTAAAATGTTTTGAATTTCAATATTTTGAATTAAGTTAGGAGATGATTAAGTATTTGATCTAGGAAAGAGTTGGCATTCAAAATCATTAGAGAAAATCTTAACTAAAATATAGTAATCCTCAATAGGGACCATTTCCGTCTAACCACTGCCACCATTGGTCCATTGTCTGGCCGACACCACCGTTAAACCATTGTTTGGTCACCTTCGCCCGACCTAAGTAATTCGGTTACCACTCCTGCCAAACTGCCGCTTCTCAGCCACTATCGGCACTATCGCTGGACCATCATCGTTCGGCTGCCACCACTCTCTGTATCACTAGCGATGATAGTTTGTCCAACCCAATTTTTAGTATCTTTTTTCCTCTTTGGCCATCTGCATTATTTCCGACTTAAAGTTGATATTTTAAAATGAATATTGAGAACTTTTTGGATAAGGAGCCCTGCAAAAATGGCAATGCTAACAACTAAGGAGCAACTCTTTTTCATGATCCCTTCAAGACTAATATTTTACAAACACAATTTACAAAAATTGGGGATATATATTCAATGTCTTTGACAGCGACTTCTGAAAATTGGGGGCAACTGATACGTTCTCAAAATATTATTTTAATCATGGACGAATCTCAAAGCATTTTGAATAATAAACGTTCCAAATTCAAATTCAAGATCATTCATGCCTCGATTCTAGCAAGCTTATGGTCAAACTAACCACCTCGATAAGGCGGGCACAATGAAACAAAAATTGGTACGGCCCGAGTCCGATCAAGCCCAAATGAAGTTTTTTAATCACAATTAGAGGCTTTGAATGCTCAATTGAATGGTTAAATGGATTCTAAATATAACAAGTTTATACTCAAATTGAACATTTCATCGAGACAAATCTAATGAGTCCAAGTTCACTCTATTCTGACAGTATTAAGTCACTCAATTGCTCATAGAACACCATCCTATCAAGGTGATTCATCTAGGCCGTCAAATGGAGAGCTCCAGATTTATGTTGTATTTATAGAGGATACTACTCACAAAATTTGTAAACGGACCCACACCATCTCTGGTATTTGGGATTTGGACCTAGAAAAGAGGATGAAGGGAGATCCAAGCTCCTAAGGTCTCTCGAGCTCCATCTTCGCCAGACCACCAGTGCCCGACCGCTGTCGTCGAGCCCCACCATTGCCGAACCACTGTCGTCGAACTCCACCACCGTCGGCCACTGCCTTCAAGCTCCACCACCATCGAACCACCAATGCCCGTCCACCGCCATTAAGCTCCACCACTGCTGGGAAATTGTCGTCGAGCTCCACCGCCACCGGACAACCTTCATCAAGCTCCACCACCGCCAGACAACCTTCGTCAAGCTCCACCACCACCGAATCACTGTCAAGTTCTATGTTTGACTGCCGCTGCCAAGCTCCACCACCGCCGGACCATTAGTGTCTGGGAACCAACATTGGAATATCACTGCTCGGTTGTTGCCACCATTACTACCCTGCCACTGCTATCGGTGCCACCACCGTCGCTGGGTTTTCACTACCAAAGACACTAGCATCGGTTTTCCTAGTAGAAGACCTTTACCGTCGGTTTTTTTTCGTGGCAGTTAGGTTGTCATCACTTTCTCAGTGTTTTCTATCCCTTCCCTAGTGAAAAACACTCCCTGCTTATATAATATTGCTTCCAACTATTCAAGAGATAACAAAGTTTTGTAACTTACAACAACATAATGAAAACATTTCAACTCGGTCAAACCTCGTGATTTTTCCGATTGATGGGTTTCCACGTAAAAACACCTACTCTCTTCTTAGTCAATTTCTTTCTACTTATGTGTGTGCTGGAGCTTCGTGCAATACTAAAAGAACAATATGTCACTCTACCCCCGCAAATTTAGGAGCACTTAACAACCCTAAATTTTGAGTTCTTCAATATCAACTGATCAATCTTTATGCGAGAAATCACTTCAAATAGGAATTCTGTAAAATCTTCAATATTAAAAACTAAGCATAATAGCCATTGCTTCGTTTAGTTGACATCCTTCTTTCTAAAATTATTATTATTTCTATTTTTCTTTTTAATGATCTGCGTAGAAATTTTTTTTCTTTAATTCTCTTTATCAAATCATTAATTTAGCACATCATGTGGTTTAAATCGAAGAATTAAATGCAGGCAGGCATTTTTAAATGCTTTCATTGCACCGATGTTTTAGCCACTGTTTCATAGCTAATAATATTTTTTATTTCCCTTGCAGTGCAATCTATAAGACAGAATTGGCTAGCGAAGTTCTTGGCTACATTCTGTATGAAAGATGGGAACATTTCTGGAATCCCATAACTCTAAGATGGAATTCTTCTGGTGTTAATATATGCATGAAAGATGGGGGATTTACATACATGGCACACAATTCTTATATATTTACATATCCCACACCTAAACATTCATATTTACACAGGCAGCACTTAAATATTCACTATCACATCAAAATTAGCATTATTATCACCTTTAAAAAATGAAATATATTTTTTCATGTATGGTTCCAAAGCACCAAAGTGCTATACATGTATATATGAAAGTTTAGGTGTACAACATGTAAAATTAAGTAAGAATTGCTTTCTAAGTATCTAAATTTTCCTAAAATTTATTTTCATCGAAGTTTTTATTTTTGTACTTGTAAATACCACTAGCGGCGGGGCAGCGACCAACAGCTCAAGTTAACCTTCTATCAATGCATCAAGTGCTCCATCTTCTCTATAAATTTCACAGGACATCCTCATTTAAAGTTATAAATAAGCAGAGCCGAGCTCTAGTCTCTTCTAACTTGAACTCGGTTCATTTGTCAAAGTGCAAGCACTAATTTGAGTCGAGCTCAAACGGCGAACTCGAGCTCGGCTTGCAGTCATGATGGTCGGTTGGCTCGTGAGCACGACCCGAAGATAAAATTGTCACGATAGCTGGCCAAAGGAAACATCTATGGGAGCTCAGTTCTTTGGTCAAATATCCTCCATTCTATGCCCTGAGTGGATTCTTGTATGAGGTAAATGAAAAGCAAATTTAAGGCTTGCTCCATTAGCTTTCTATATATTATGTTGTGCTACCAACTGCATGCATTATTTCGCATTAATTTTTCCCATGTCATAAGACTTAAAAAACCGTTCAAAATGCTTCAATTGTTTATGTTTTTGCAGGAAAATGCACTATATTCTATGCTCAAATCAGTATATTTAATAGGTCTGGTGAAAATGGCATCATATCAGTTTAATGCCACTTCTTTTATTTTTCTTTTTGGAGCAAGATGAGTGCCCAAATTCTATTAATTGGAATTCTTCACTTTGTTACATTCGGGCATATTGTTTTGGTTCTATTATATTTGGTAATATGCCCCAATTGTATAGTTATAAATACACTTACTACCAACTCAACTCAATGTGATTAAAATTTTGTTTTTGATCATAATATGCTTTTTCTTAGTTGCCTCTCAAGGGCAAGGCTGAGCATGGGAAAGCTAAATTTGGTAGTTCAGAAGTAGAGATTTTCAAGGTTTAGGGTCCTTTTGGGGTGGCCATGTGGTGGCGATAGGACACCGCACTGCAGTTTTGTCTGTTTATGTAAAATGTGTGTTGTCACTGAAATTGACATTTTTTTATCAGTCCTCTCTAGGTGTGGTTGTTGCTTAAGCTGTAGCCTGATTTTTTTTTTAAAAAAAATTGTAATTGCCACCACAGTTTTTCGAACATCAGATTATTTTTTTAGCACTTTTATGAGTATTTTTTAATAAGCTTCAGTTGCCCCCAAACAAACCCTTTATCTGTCTAATTTTTAACCACAAAAAGACAATATAAGAAATGCACATTGTGAGACATGTTGGCATTTAAAGAATTGGACTCCCCTGCATTTGGATGCTATTGTGTTGCTTTAAAAAATCAAAGGTCGTTATTTATGATGGTGAGTGGCTATGTTATGAGATCATTAATATAGTAGCATAGAGGATCTTTTTTAATATTATCTAAAACAGAAATATAAATCTAAGTTTTCCTTGGCAGAAATCTCTCGAGTCAAATTAATAATATATAGATATTGATATGCCACCAACAAATTTTCATCATCAGACTCCGAACTTGAGGAATGACACGAATTTTGAGATAATAGTTTAGCAAGAAACATTCAGATATCAATTAAGGGTCATCCAAAGCTCCAATTTCAACAAATTTATAGTTAAACTGGCCGGCTCGATGAGAATGATCTAATGATATAAAAACTAGTCAATTTGAGTTAAATCAAGCACATATCAAGTCATTAAACCACTTTAAGAAGATTTCCGGACATATTTGGAAGGTTGAATTAATGCCTACACTAGTAAACCTATACTCGAATCGAGCG
>NW_018164444.1:69756513-69764048 GCF_001263595.1 Phalaenopsis equestris | reverse complement strand
AATCGTGCGTCGTAACTAGACGAATCCAACGAGCCCAAGATTGCTCAATTCTGATTGGGGGAAGCTTTCCAGGCCGTCCGATCAAAATACTTCATATTTCTGTATTAATGACACCCAAAACACTATAAATAGACCCATGCCCCTCTCATGAGGGGGGAGTTGAAGCCTATAGATAGAGCCTGGGATCTGCAGCTCAGCATCACCGCCGACTGCCGTCGATCACCGTCGACTGCCACCAACCTTCGCGGACCACTGCCGACCGTTGTCAACCACTGTCGGCTTTCGTCAACCACCACCAACTAGATGTCGTCAATCGACACTTTAATCTGAAAAATATAGTAACCATTTCTTGTCTGTGGGACAAGAGCTCGTCGTCGTGGTCCATGTACCAACAATGACGCGGTCCATATGCCAACAACGACCTACATTGTCATCAATTCATGCAGCTCCTGACTTTAGCTCTGTGACCTACGAACGTCATTCATAGTCGCTCTAACGACCTAAGTGGTTAAGAGCTCATACAGCTCCCGACTCCGGCTCCCGCTGCCTACATACATCATTCATGTTCGCCTAACGAGCTACGTGGTCATCATCTTATGCAGGTCCTGACTTCGGTCCCTGCAACCTACGGACGTCATTCATAACCGCCCCTACGGGCTAGGTTGTTCACAACTCATGCAACTCTGGACTCCGACCCCCTGCGGCGTACGAACTTCATTCATACTCGTCACTACGACATATGTGATCTACAGCTCCCACAACAACTTACTACGGTTTCTCTGGCCAATCAACGATTATGGAGCAACCATCTACAACACTCACAACGAAGTACTACCTCCACAACGATCAACAATGACCCTTGCAACTTGTTGTCACCAAGAACTGCAGTCAGATTATAGTTATGCAACTTTGTAATTTCATCTTCCCTAATTTAGGAGAATTGTGTACTCATCATTCACTTGTGTACTCATCATTCATAATAGATTATTTTCAACTGAGCTAGGCCCCGTAGTTTTTCCCCATTTCAAGAGTTTTTCACGTAAAAAATCGAGGTGTCTCCTTTTGCTTATTTGTCTTCTGTTATCTATGTGATTCTCTTATATTATCTATGTGTGTTGAATTCTCGTGCAACACTAAGACGATAATCCATTACTTTACCGCCACGAATTTTCTAACACGCATCACACACACAAATATATATATTAAAAGATGGTTATGTGTTCGAAATCGGGATAAAGAGGACTTTCGTCGAAGCTGTCAACCAATAAGCCAACAGTTGCACCCACATAAGATGGTTATGTGTTCGAAATCGGGATAAAGGGGACTTTCGCCGAAGTTGTCAACCAATAAGCCAACAGTTGCACCCATATATATATATATATATATAATATTCACAAAAGGACAACACAAGAAATATATATTGTGAGATATGTTGGCATTTAAAAAATTAAACTCCCCCTGCATTTGGATGCTATTGAGCTGTTTTAAAAATTAAAGGCCAGTATTTATGGTGAGCGACTGTTATGAGATCATTGATATAATAGCAGATATGACCTTTTTTAACATTATCTAAAATAAAAAATATAAATATATGTGTATTTTATTTGCCAGACATCTCCCATCTCAAATTAAAAATATTTAATTATTGCCCACGACAATCAAATTATTATTAGTATAATTATATTTTCAAGATTTGCAAACTTCTCAATATGAGTTATAAAGTGTCTTTGTGTTGATTCTCATATCTACATATGCAAACATTTGAATGACTTATGAATTTTTTTTTGTAGCAATATCTATTAATTTATTGATGATCTTCTTGCAAAAGAATTCAAATCATTTCTCTATTGGGATATGTTTGGGGTGGCTGCAACTCTTTAATAATATGCTTGCAAAACTGTGATGGAGAACAACAACTTTTTGGAAATAGCTATGAGAATTATGAAAAATCAGACAACACGAAAGTAGTTATTCAAACTGAATCGTGGTGACATTCTGAAACGCAAAGTATGTAGCAAGTTGTCGCAAATAAGCCATTAAACCCTTGTATTAAAGCTTTCTGCATTAAGCTTTGCCTACTCAGGTGAAAAATACAGTAACAAAAATGGGCAATATCAAGAACTTTCTACTTCAAAAGACTTGCATACAAAGAGGTCCCACCTAGTTTATCTCTTACATTAAGACTTGCATTATTATTATGCATCTCTATGCGAACTTAAATGATGCTTTTAAGATAGTTTTTTCTGTTGTCTATGCCAACTTAAATGAAAAACTAAGGTTTTATGTTAGAGAATAAAATGCTTATATATAGTCAACTATCTGTGTTTGCTAAATGGGTGATATTTATATGATTTAGAATTGTTTTAATCGATCAAATAGAGTATTTATGATATTATTTAGTTATAAGCTGCTTGTGATAAACAATGATTTGTGATTGCTACTAAAATTTTTAAGCATTATTTAAATGCTGCATTATTATATATTTGTATGTGAGAAATGAGTGAGCATGAATCTCGAGAAAGTCTAATGAACTTGTTGGATCTCAGATTGTTTTTGTGAATACACATCAAGTGTTAGAGTCGAGTGAATGGGAAAAGAAAGAGAGTAATGAAGAGTGGAGAGAATCGAGGAGAGTCCTTTTATTCATATTTTTGTTTTTTTATTTATATGGGTGTACTCTGTATAATTACAAACAAGATGGAACAATTATAGAAACTGTTCTTAATATGATCAATGCTCTAATAAATTGCATTTATTGCATTTTATATATCTATTACAATCTGAATTTTGATATAACGGTAAAAGGTTGATCGACTTGCTATAATTTGACCGGCTTAGGCGATTGACTGGGCGGTGAACGTGTCTTATGTTCGGTAGACCGAGACATTCAGTCAATTGATGATCTCGTTTGCCGTTGTAAAAGCAGGTCAGCTGTCCAATTGCGATCAAGGGGTTTCTACATGCGCTTCAGTCGGTTGATTGGTCAGCTGATGAGTCGATTTGTTTTGTCGAGTGAACCGTGGTTCATCTATTACTTTGGCTCAAGTCTAAGTCTCACGGAGCCTACGTCTAGTCCACCTGGTTGGTTCGTCGCCTTAGTCAGATATCCCTATTTGCAAGGACTTAGGTGGATCTTGTTACTGTCTATGTGGGGTATTAGCTAGACTTGCCGCTAGGACGAATTATGCCCAGCCTTTGGTAGATCTTGTCGCTATCGGATGAGGGATCATTTCCAGAGCTTTGATCAGCCCCGGTGTAGAGACGCGACTTCTTTTACTTGGCGGTGACTTGTTGATTAGTTGTTTACCATTGAGGGAAGCTTTTTTATTTTTAACAGTTCGATCTCTTTGAGATTCGTGCTAACAGTTGCGGTGTATACAAGACTAAAAGAGAAGTATGGTCAAGGATGACCCTCACAAAAGGAAGAGCAAAGGTCACATCACAGGAAGATAAAAAAATTTGATTGTCAAAGCAAGTACATATTCTTTAGGTCAAGACCCGAAGTTAGCCAAACAAAGGTCGTACAAGCTAAATACCAATATCTATCAAGCCGAGAGAAGATATCGGCCCAACTCTCGATCTAGCATCACCAACCTCCTTATAAGAACCTCTAAAAATCTTCAGGAGGCTGAAGGTTCTCTCCATGATACACTTCGCACACACCCTAAAGCGACCTTCGATCAAGGGGTAAACTACCTATCGAATTACAATGATTCACTTTCTGCCTGACAGCCTATTCTTATCATAGAGATAGGATCTTCTCATTTAGGGGTCGATAGTTGACAGCTAGACCAAAGGAGCTAATCGATAAGCCCAACTTAGTATAATTGGTTGAACGAGCCTTGTTGATATATGGACTACCCATCTTAGCTGACCGAGCGATATGGTAGCCGAGACATAGTTTCATTTATGTAAATACTTAACATATCCGGTTACGCACTTGTTAAAGCATGAATAACAATGTAAATATGCACACAGTGCCCCCTCTCCTGTAAATAAGACGGTCATTTCTATAGTAAGGGGTAATCAAAGAATTATTGGAAATTCCCTAATTTAGCTTTTCTTTATTGACCTCTCCCTCTCTCTCTCTCTCTCTCTCTCTCTCTCACTCTCATGTTCCACGTTTTATTCCTTAGGTGTGATTCACAGGATAAATTCAGATTCAACAATATTTTTGAAATTTTTCAAACTTATATGTATAAAATTTTGATTTCTTTAAACATGGGTAAATTTTTTATTTAAAAGTAATTTAAAAGTATTTATTATTGAAACAATCTGCCATCTTTTATAGCAATTCTTATATATCAGACATCACATAATCATTACATAATTTTAATATACGAATGTAAGAAAATAGGAAAATTTACATCAGTCACACCTAATTCCTACATATTTACATATCTAACCTCCATATTTCAATTTTTTTCATATACATGCCACTTTATTTATGCATGAAAACTTTTTAGAAGTTTAAATAGTAGTATTTTTATGTGGTATGAAAGATTTATGTGGAATAAATGTGAAGTTGTTAAGCATGTAACTGATCTAATGAACCAAATGTAGCTCATTGTATGAAATTTCATGCACTACAATGATATGTAGAGGAAACGATAATTTTAGAACATAAAGACGATAACTTCAAAATATTCCTTCATTGAGATACGTTTCCGCCCAATTTAACTAGAATTTGATCGAAGTTAATTATATTATACTTTTATTTTATGTGATTTATTTCAAATTTATATTAGAGCTATGAAGTGAACGAGGACTTAACCAACCAAAAGTCAGGTCAACACATATTAGTATTTTCCCTAGGTGAATATTATATTTGTTGGTTAAGAAATAGCTCTTTTTAATGCTAAATTTGCCAGGCTAGCTTTGTATAATGAATCAATCTCTTAAGTATGTGCAGTCAACTTAAATTTATTAATCAAAATAATGTAAATGAATGGTTCCAGTGGGGATGGAATTTGGAATCATATTTGTTATTTATTGGCTCTCCAACATTGGCTCTAACTTATGGACTAAATTCATTTAATCTTAACTATAGTTAGATTCCACTAATTAATTTTAAAATTTTGAAAAATTTACATGCATACCAATAGATTCCTCTGTGTTTACTAACTCAAATGATTTTAAAATTCATCATCTATTTTTGGAAAGGTGAATCTCTTTTTAATTTTTTTCTTATTCAAATGTGAAAAGATTTTTTCATGTATGTCTTCAGACAGACAGACAGACAGACAGACAGACAGACAGACAGACAGACACAAAAAGAATTAATCATAAACAAGATAAAAACAAATCACAAGTTTTATGTTAAAAAAAAAAATGCAAATCTAGTTCTTATCACTTATTTTTTTCGAAAGTAATTTAATTTTTTAATGATATTGTATTTAAATTACATATGTTATGACCTATTTGTCACGGACAAAAAGAGTCACTTCGACTAGGTGTGTGACCGAAAAGTTGTATTTAAGTTTTGGGATGCTCACCACCCTGAAGAGCTCTTTTGGGAGGTGAGAAGTGGTATCAGAACATATTACTGTCTGTCAGGTGTGTGGACTATCCATGATCCAGTGGGACTCTCGACGGAGCTGATTATTGACGAGGGTGTCACATGATTGGGGGTAGAAGAATGTCACGGCCAAAAAGTCTCACTTCGGCTAGGTGTAGGGCCAAAAATCAGTATTTAAGTTCTGGGCTACTCACCGCCCTGAAGAGCTATTTTGAGAGGTTACATATTGCTTAATATCTTTCAGGGTGAAATTTACGAGAAGCCCTTCCCTGCATGTTGGCCCAGTATAGACTAAGCACTTAATTCAGTGCAATTCAGAACTTCGCTGTGACGCACCGACCTGCACGAATTTTATGGTATTTATTATTTAATTACTACGTACCCATCGTCCCACGAAATTAAATGCCACGTGTTGCATGTTCCATCTTGGAGCTGTTATCCTCTCCAAAAACATTGAACTTATATTAATAATTTTCTTACTTTTTCAAGGAAAACGAATTACATTTTTCCAGCCAAGAATCGCCCGCCAACTTCGCTTAAATTATATTGGGTTGGTATTTATTTAGCAAATAATATTATTTTTTATTTTATTTCCTCAAACTAATATTGTGTGTATACATACATATATATATATATATATACATCCACGATATAAGACCCTCATATCAGGGGTTCAAATCCCCTTTGATACAATTCCTTAAGGAGGTGGTACTTAAATTGTTAGACACATTTGGGGTGTGACTGGAGGCTCGTATAATAGCCTCTAGCCATTCCTTTATAATATATATCAAATACAAACAAACACAAGGAATTGCATACACTCTAATTGAAGCATCGAATAAATGATTATCATAAAAGCTAATGCAAAGCAAAATTGAACATATGTTAGCACCTTCAGCCTCCAACAATAAGAAAAACAAACCCGTGCACATGAAGCTACTCATGGAAGAAACTTGCAAATATCCTCATAATCTACCGCCTGAAGCACCCTCCCGTCATAAATCCCCTTCTCAATTTGAACCTTCGCACAAAACCTTTCAGTTTCAACAGAAAGTAGTCTCGCAGAGGAACCTCTATAAGCCCCATTCACAATCTTTACAACACCTCCAATCTGTGGAATAACCGTCTCCAGCTCCTCTTGATTGTTTCATGAGAATTCATCACACACTCATATAAAAGAAAACAACCAGTAGTGACACCAGAATTTTTTAACGTGAAAAACTCGTAAAGGGAAAAACCCACGAGACTTTGACCCAGTTGTAAAAATTAATTATAAGTTGATGATTACAAAGACTCTTTATCCCACAGGAGGGAAAATGTTGCAAACTCTTCCAAATTAAAACATCGACATTCGAATGAAGTTGTAAGAAGTGAGCAGTAGCCAATGACGATCAGTGGAGGCCGACGGGTGGTGGTCGACGGTGTTCAGCGATGATCGATGGTAGTCAACAGTGCTCAATGACGGTCGGCAGTGATTGACGGTAGGAGTGGTGTTAGATTTTAGCTCTTTCTCAAAGTTTTGAGTTCAATCTCAAGCTTCAACCTCTCTTCCCCCTCATTAGAGGGGTGAGTCTCTATTTACTGTGTTATTGGTGCAATTAATGTGGGAATATAAACCACTTTGATTGAACGGTACGGAAAGCTTCATTCAATCATAAGGCGTTTGATGAACATTTGAGTGTCTTAACGATGTCGGAATTTAACAATCTTGGGCTCTCTAGATCCTTTTTATTGTGACGCTTAATTCGACTATAGGCTTGCTAGATTCGACATTTTTTTTAACCTTCTAAATATGTTTGCAAATCTTCTAGGAGTGGTTTGATGACTTGATTCGAGCTTGCTTTAAATCGGATTAGACTAAGTTTCTATCATTGGGTCTGTCTCATAGAGCTTTGATGACTCTTAATCATAGTTTAAACATTTCTTGCTCAAAAGTTACTTCTAGATCAGTGTCATTTCTCGAGATTTATACTGGATGTTAGAAATTTGTTGATATAGTAGCATATATATATATATA
>NW_018164444.1:69738137-69756501 GCF_001263595.1 Phalaenopsis equestris | reverse complement strand
ATATATATATATTCGTTTAGAGGTCATATGGTAGAGCATTCGCTTCGGCGGTGTAAGTATTCTCTGGACTTGTTCGAATCCCGCATCTGGCAAGTGTTGCCTTGAGGAGGGGGTACTTAAATATTTAAGCGCATGAGTCGCCCCAAGACCTGACGGGATTGAGCCAATAGGGTGGGAGACCTCACGCCCCGAACCATTCTTTTATCTATCTATCTATCGAGGGACTTGTGAATACAGATGACTGCAACATTGTTTCATATATTGGCATGACTCGAGAAGGAGAAATATTAAGTCCAGAAATGTATTTTAGTTTGGTATTGATTTAAACAATTGGCGGCGTATAGTAGTAACAAATTTTTGGACCTTAATTTTAGATACTTCTCTTGGATCTGCCGAGTGGCTATATGCAAGAGATAATGATCGCTTTTTTTTCTTTTTTTTTGCCCATGTAAAGAAAAAAATTATCAATATACTTGTTGCGTGCTAGAAATTTTATGACATTAGATTAATAAATTATCGTTTTAGCATTACACGATAATTAAATATACAATCAGATAAAAGAAACAACCAGTAAAGACATCAGAAATTTTTAGGTGGAAAACCCATCAAGGGAAAAAAAAATCTTGGGATCCGATCCGATTGTAAAAATTCACTATAAGTTGATGATTATAGAAATTCTTTGTCCCACAGAAGAGAAATGATTACAAAGTCTCCTAAATTACAACGTTGACGTGTGAATGAATTTGTTGAAAGTACGGGCGGTGACTGATAGAGATTGGCGGTGACTGACAAGTGGTGGTCAACGATGGTCGGCAGTGGACGACTGGTGCAGAAGTGACGCTATACTTCATCTCATTCTTAATGTATCAAGCTTTTCCTCAACTCTCAAGCACTCCCCCTTCTCGAGAGAGGGGTTGGCTCTATTTATACAGTTCCAGGTGCAATTAATACAAAAATATGAACCACTTTGATCGGATCGTCCGAAGAGTTTTTCTCGATCATACGATATTTGATTGACATTTGAGTGCACGAATTAAAAATATTAATGAAGTACCCAAAACACGATGTAATGGCATACCCTAAATACTGTGTAGTGACCCGCTCTGAATACAAGATTATAATGCATCGTGAATACTATGTAATGATGCGCCTTGAAAATGGCGTGATGATGTACCTTGAATACTATGTAATATTATACCATAAATACGATATAACAATGCATCTTGAATATGCTGTAACGATATATCCTAAATACAGGATAATGAATAATATTGTATCAAAAGATCCATTAATAACCCTAAGAGATAATTGCTTACAATTGCAGTACTAAGAATAGGGTTAATTTCTCCAGACTCTTGAAGCCTTCTGCATATGTCATACACGAACAAGTGTTATCTTTAGTGTAATTAATATTAAACCCAAGAAAAGGGTTGTGGCCACCAACTCATGTAGCCCTAACTACACCATTTGTGGCCAACTGACGCTATTCCAGCTCCCCATTATAATTTATGTGGCCAACTATTGCCATTACATGCCTCTACTATAGTCTTTGTAGCCAACTAATGCTCATGCAGCTACCCACTACAACCCATGTGGCAAACCACTACTGCATTTTCCCATTATGACCTATGTGGTCAACTAGTATAATTACGACATCCTGCTAAAACATTTGTGACCAACTGAGACTCATGAAGCTACCAACTATATCTTATGTGACCAACTATTATTATAACTTTCAACTATGATCTTTATGGCAAGTTGATGCTACTACATATGTCTACAACATTTGTGGTGGGCTACTACGTTTGTAGCAAAAAAAATTACTCCTTTTGCGGCCCACTGTCACTATTATCACCACAAATTATATTTAGTGAAACTCAATTGCAGCTATTATCATTGAACTAATATTGTACATTTATAATTATCAATTTTGTAATTTCATATTCTCTAATGCAGGAGAAGGGTGGACATATGTACTTACAATCACATAATGGATTATTTTAACTGGACTAGACCCAATGATTTTTTCACTTTCTAGAAATTTTCCAAGTAAAAAATTTTGTTGTCTTCTCCAGCTACTTCTCTAATATCTATGTGTGTGTTAGATCTTCGTCCAATACTAAAACATTAAATTATCACTCTAGTGGGATGAGTTTTTTTACCCACAACAACAACCTTAGGAACAGTTTCAGAATTAAAGTACTTTTCAAAGTTTTGGATTATCAATTGAATGGCCAAATAAACTCCAAACTTTTATATATTTATATTCAAATTAAGCATACGGACGAGAGGAATCCAATGAATCTAAGATGAGTTCATTAAGGTACTTAAATCATTAAAATAATTCTAAGATCAAGGGGATTAATATAAGTCATCCAATCAGGTGATTGTGGATGTTATTCGCCGAAAATCTTCTTTCCCGTAGAGCCTATAAATAAACATTCTTTTCACATGAGAGAGGGAAGGAGAAGAGAAGCAATTTCAAACAATGTTATGGACTGGAATCCCAATGATAACTTTCAGACTCTGTAACCACTAACTACTGTCAATCGATGCCCCTTAGACGCAGTCGGTTGCCCTTGCTTGTCGTTGTCCGCAACACTTGATTGCTAACACCGTATCACAAATATATTCGTAATATACATTATCGTATTGAAGACTCGACAATAACTTCAAGCCTTCGAAACCTCCGACCATCAACTACCGCCGCCCATCGGCCGCAATCGACCATTTTCTGTCACCCTGCTCGTCGCCATTGGTGACCCCTACTTACTAACGTCGTATCTCAAATACAACCGTAATTTATATCATTGTATTGAAAGCCCATCAATAATTTTCAATCTGCATAATCGCTGGCCTACGTCGCCACTTAATTCCGGCCACCAGCAACCCTATCTTACAACCGTCGTAGTTTAAATTTGACAATTATTCCCAACTTCTATATTTTTTTTGGTATATTGTAAATCAAAAAATGAGTTTTCCCAGTCCCAAGAAAATATATATATTTGTACTTACATGTTTATAGCATATTACTTTAATTGTGTTAGAACCTTTAATTTTTCCCACTATGGTTTTTCATATAAAAAATCAAGATGTCATCATGTGCCACATTTTTATAATATGTCTGAGTGTTAGTAAATCTCTGTGTAACACTAAAACATTAAATAATCACTATCATCATAAATTTTCTGACATGCAACCAACATAATATTATTATAAGAAATTAAAAATTTGTGGGGTCCATGAAACTCAATAACATATGATTTATAATTTTATAATCTTGGAAGTACTTTGCCGACTTAGCACTAAAAAAGCAGCCAAATTTGATATTTTCACAGCTTCGCGTTTTTCTCTAATTTAATAAAGCAAATATAACTAATTATATCTATTTCCTTCATAGCTTGCTTTCTTTTTCTTTTTTTTGACAGATTAGCATTTTATTAAAAAAATAATAACTAACACATGGCCGGTTAATTTGACCAGATTAGTTCCCTAATCCACATATTTATTTAATCTAAAAAGATTAAATAAATTAACAAAAAAGATTATGAAATTCAATTGCCACCGCCCGCACCCTTTCAGTTGACTTTTATTATTCTTTTTTTCATTTTTTAATAATTTATTTATTTATTTATTTGTTTTGCAAATAATGTTACGCGTCTATATTTTCTTTAAAAAATTAAGGCCCAATCATCTAACAACTATATGATATATATTATTCTATATTATATTTTTTAATCATTTTAATTTTAAGGGACATTTACATGCTTGCCATAAAGTTTATTATATAATTATTTTAATTTTTTAAAATAAAAAAATATTTTTTTTTAATTGACAGCTAAAATGTCATGTATTTAAAAATTGAAGTTTGACTGTTAGATATGTAAATACATAAGAATTGAGTGGTATGTATGTAAATTTTCCTATGTTATATTTAACTTTGTCAACCTGGGAATTGTGTGCAAGGTATGTAAATTTCCTAAAATGTCCAATTTACATATTTTATATTAAGGTTCATGCTTCATATAGGTCATCAGCAAATTTACATAATCTGGCACAGGACTCAGGATATGACACTAAATTATAAGATATTTTTTTAGCAAAAAATACTAAAATTCAAATTAAAAATCATGCACGCTCTAATTTCAGTAAACTTACAGTCAAGCTCATCGGTTTTATGAGACAAACTCTTTGGCATCAAAATTGATCTAATACAAGACGAATCAAGCCCGTAATATATCGTTAAATTGCATTTAGAAGCTTTGAGTGGTTAACGAGAGGGTTAAATAAATCTCAAATGTAAGAAGCTTATAGCTAAATTGAGTGTCTCTATGAGATGAATCCAGCAAACCAGAAGATCACTCAATTTTGACATCATTAAGAAACATAAATGTTTCCAGAATGATGTTTGATCAAGGGAATCGTTTTAGGTCGTCCAATGAAGTGGTATGAATTTCTGTCTTATTTTCAGAGGTTGTCACTCTCATATTTTATAAATAGAGTCCTCTCCCTTCATGAAGGGGGGCCATGAGCTAAAACTAGAGCCGGACCAGGATAAAAAGGAGCATATTTTCAATGTTGTTCTGGATTGAAGACCAGAGAGTCCCATTCTCCATAGTTGTGACCACCGTTGACAATCATCTACTGGCCAGTGTTGATCACCATCAACCGCACCCTGTTCGTGGCTATTTGTGGACATTGCAGAGTGACGATGTATGTTGTGGAGTACCAAAACACTATACAGTGTAACGAAGCAACATGCAAAGTAATGATGTATGTTGCGAAGTAACAAAGCACCATACAAAACAACACAACTTTCTGAATAGTACACAATGAAAAGGGATGTCAAAACAACTCATTTTTGCCAACAATTTGTATTCTGTTCGTTAGAAGCTTGTGTTAGATTCCTTCGCTAATCAAACGAATTGAAAATGAATATTTTCTTTGCGCTTAATATATAAATGAACTAAACACGAACAAAGATTCATTCGTTCTTGTTGAGCTTGTTTAGGCGCTATTGAAAAAATTAAATTAAATTATATATATATATATAATTATTTTTGAATGATTTAATTGACTACAAGACCACAAAGATTTATAATCAATTAAAATTATTAAATTTAAAAAATAGAATAAATATATTACATTATATTTAAATGATGATTTAATATAAATAATAGGATTTAAATCTCGCCCCAAATCTTAACATCCAACGACTGCGTGTTTAGGGTTGTCAAAACGGCTTTTTGTTCGCGAATAGCTCTTATTCGACTTGCTAAGCAAAAGAGTCGAACATGAATAAATTTTTTGTGTCCAAAATGTAAACGAGCTGAACACGAACAATGATATTTTTTAACGAATCAAATACGAGCTGACCTAGTTCTCACTCGTATTTGGCTCGTTTGCACACCTAGCAACGACATACCTCAAATACAATGTATTGAAGTTCCAGTGATAATTCCCAGTAGCAACCACTAATCAACGGATTGTTCTACGTAGTGACACTGTAAGGGTCTTTATAATCATTTTCCGTTTGTGGGATAATGATCTATACTTGTACTCCCAAGCTTAAAGTGCATAATTCTGACTGTGCCAGTTTCTATTATTTTTTCCCAGTTTGGGTTACCACGTATAAGTTTTTAGTGTCTCTATATGTTATGTCTACTAAATGTGTGTGTGTTGGATTTTCTTAAAAGTTAAAACGCTAAATAATCAATCTACTAACAAGACCTTTTGACATGTAAAAATACTCATAAATCCTTATCATTAAAAACATATATTTAAATTCAAAGCAGTGCATATATTAATGTAAGATGAGAAGAATGAATAAAAATTATTTTCAAGCAAAAATGGAAGAGCTTAACTTTGTAATAAATTTGCAAGAAAGCAAGGCATTATACACTTCATAAGGAGTTGGGCATGTTCTAAACTACTGCAAGTCGTAGTTACTGTTGAAATACTTTGTGAATGCTATGTCTGTCCCCGGGTGATTAATATGCATGCCTTGAATGGCTATTTCTATTGGTTTGGATTGTTGATTATGGTCTCAATTTTCTTATTTACTATGGGGGCACTTTCGTCATATCACTATTTCAATATTGTATGTTAATGCCAATACAACTTTCATTGATATTGTGATGTAGTAGCATGAATGTTTAAGGTACTGTGGTTTGAAAGAAAACTGGAAATTCACAGACATGACTTACAAGTTTTCCGACATGTAAATTTTTATTATTATAGTTTGTAATGCATTGGTGTTATGTAGTAACAACTATAGATAAGTCTTGTATAGTAATTTTTAATAAAGCATAGTTTGAGATAACATTATTAGTCACTTTAGTTGATTTACGTACACACCGCATAGTTCTTATATTTGTATATGAGGGTGTTACAGTTTTTTTCTCAGAAATAATTGAGACACATTAGATGCATAGTTGCACTATCTAGACAGACGTACAATTTTACCAACAGTATCTTCCTCACAGCCACTTCTCCTGACAGTAGCTTCACAGCTGCTTATTGAAACAATTGTTGTTACGCCAAAACAGACCCTAAGGCCGCCCTCAACCCTTATATGTGATTCTCAGCCATTTTTATTTTCTTGTATTCTTCTTTATTTTGGTGAAGTTTTATGTCATTTTTCCCTTTTCTTTTTTTCATTAATGAAAGTGAGCTACGAAGCACATAATAATCTTAACGAGAATGATAAAATTCATCAACTATGCGGATCTCATGTCACCGAAAAAATCTAATCGAAGTTATATCTGAATTCATTGAACTGCAAATGCGAGGTCATTAATCTGCACGAATAAAACAGTGTTATCAAGAAATAGAGAGCCTTCTTTTTACTTAAGATGAGGTATATATGAGCAAAAATTAGAACCAACATCTTATATTTTATACTAAGGATCATGATCTAATTATACTTTGTGTATACATATTCTTTTAAGCCCATCATTAAAAATAAAATAAATATCTGACCTCTATACATAGACATACCACTTACTATTATGGTATTCAACTATTGAACACCTACGCTTATCTATTAATATAAATTATTACTCTGCTAACACTATTCTCACATTTCCAAAATTCCAAAACCCTGCTTGTTCTTGGCCTCCTGAAACAGCAAAACCAAAGGCGACGCCATGTAAGTCTGATTCAAAAAGATAATCAGAACGTGGAGAAGGAAGAAGAAGAAAGCTAATTAGAAGGCAAGGCTTCAAAAAAGGAGCATTACCAAACCTTTTTGCTCTAATTCCGGCCTACCTACTTAGCTAACCTGATAGAGGGTGCAGAATTCTTTCCCCTCATCCTCATTAGCCAAATAAATAAAACTAAAAAATCCTATAGCCATCAACAGGGACAATAAAGGATTCATTGAACTAACAAGTATTAAGTCAAAATCTTTAAATAAAGACAATCATGAGTACATGAATGCAGAGAAAGTTTCAAGTGGTAGTGGGAATAAGATTCATGTTCCAGAGAAAAACAATAGAAAGTAGAACCAAAGTTCTCATTTAACTCTATGAGAATTTCTAGAAGGTTGGGGAGTATAGAGATTTTTCAATGTAGAGTGTGGCTTATTGTCTCATCTAGAGTGTAGGGGACACAAAATCTCACAATTTAATTATGAGCCTAGCTACAAGCCTACTCAAGCTTCAAAATCTTTATTTGAAAGGAAGAAAATGCACCTCCTACTGCCTAGATTGTGAGATTATCTTGACCAAATTCTACCAAAAGAGACGAAAGGATAAATGGATAATGTTAAGAATTTCTTGATTGAGATTTGCTTTCGTTTATTCATGAGATTGACATAATTTAAGAAACAAGTGCAAAATTATAGTAAACCCATTTTATTAAATAATAAAAGCTTTGAAATGAGAGAGAAGAGGATTTATGTTAGGAGCAGGGGCCTCTCTCTCACTTTCTTCTCCCTGCTTTAATCTCTCGCTACAAGTTAAGAATTAAGATTTAGGGGTCAAAGGCTCTTCCATCTCATTCTTTATGACTTCAGTGTAAGATTTCTCCCGGATTATACGAACCCACAAACAATACGGGACCCTACGTCCTTACAAAATTCAATAAGAAGAATATGTAAAGTGCTTTTAAAAAAAAATTGTAATAAGTACAATAACTTCTAAAACTTTTATTTTTTGTTAATAATAATTTTCTAGTTATGTTTACCAACAACTACTCCCAGCAAGTCCTAAGATTTGAACTGAATCTTGCCGCATTCATCTCAACTACCAACTAGAATTTGATGGAATTCTTTGCCCAATATTTAATCAACAACTTTCAAAAAGAAAAAAAAAAGATAAAAATCCTTGTTTTTTTAGCTGGATAGAAATGAGTGTTCCGACAGTACTGTTAGACTGCGACAGTTTTTAAATGAAATCGGTAAGCATTTATAACCTTCCACATCATAGTCAAAATCTATCCGTTAACTGCATCATCATCATATCATCATCTTCAGGTTTATCAAGACCTCGTCGCCGCCCCCTCACCCCACAAAACTCCCCAGTCCAAAGCTTCCATTACCGCCATTTGTCTCCCTCTCACTCCCCGCCAAAACAAATCCTTCCTCTGTCACTCTCCCTCATCTTCCACCCACGCATGCATCTCTCCACACCATAAATGTCTTCCCCACCCACATCTTCAGCCATGGCAGCCTTCCCAGCTCCTTATGACCCTCCTTTCCTCCAACATTACAGCTCCCTGTTCCCTGCTGCAGCTGAAACAGAACGCCATGAAGCCGGAGGAGTCATAGAGGAATGCGAGCTTCCCGTTATAGATTTGAAAGATTTGCAGCTAGGAGGTGAGGAGGAGAGGATGGGCTGTGTTGCAGAGATAGCTGCTGCTTCGTCGGTGTGGGGATTCTTTCAGGTGGTGAATCATGGAATCAGTAAGGAGCTGCTGAAGGAGGCGAGGAGGGAGCAGAGGAGGTTGTTTCATATGTCCTTTGAGAAGAAGAATGGATCCAAGGATTTGAATGAGTCTTACAGGTGGGGGAATCCCACTGCGACTTCATTGGATCAGTTCTCATGGTCTGAAGCCTTTCATTTTCCTCTTTCTAAGCTTTCAGAGGGTGGTGGTTGTGATGAAGACGAGTTCAGATCTTTGAGGTAGTTTCTGTTTCTTTGTTTAATTTTCAGTTTTTTAAATAGTAAGTTTATGCATTATCATAAACCAGAGATGATTTTAATAACTTTTGAATTTGATTATATTAAGTAAATAATAAAGGAAAAAGATGATTTTGAGAGGAATCATACATGGAATTTCATTGGAGTATATTGACTTGAAACTTTTTTTTTGACTAAATAGAGAGCAAATCTTTGACAAATTTGAAGTTGCCTCTTTTGTGGTCTTAAACGCGGATTGGAGCATGAAAGTAAATGTTTTTAGACTAATTTGGTGTTTTTAGACTCCTCAGAAGACTTCAATGACGAGACTTTTAAGCTACTTTAAATTTTTTTTTTTTCTTGGGAAATTTACATCTTTAACACCTAAAGTTTGGTATTTATATTTACAACATCTTGGTATTGAAAACCAATGCATGAAAAGGTGTATTTCACTGTATAAAGTTAGGGATAGTGGTATTTTATATATATATATATATATATAATAGTTCGGGTGTTACATATGTAAATATATTAGAATTGCGTGGTACTTATTAAAAGCCCCTATTTTCTTTTTTTTCTTTTTTTTTTGGTGTGGGCTTTTGCTTGATCAAACAAAGCTAAACAAATATATTTTTCTAAAGAAAAATTGTTGGGATATAAATTTTCTTCTTAATTCAACCTCTTTTATTATGATTAAATTCAAAATTTGCTAAAGATCTAAGAAATTGCATCTCATACAGATCTTGATTCCTAAATATATACTCATCACATTGTCATGCCAAACAATTTTCAGATTTTATTTCTCTGAAAATTTAATAAATTAGACATAAAAATTTTCTTATTCAAATTATCATGATTAAACCTTTTTGAAAGTAAAACAAAAACAAAATCAATAAGATAAAATTTAATTTTTTCCATTTTTCTATTGAACGGCTCCTACTTCTCCTCCCATAGATTGTGTTTGGTAGGATTTATCAAATTCAGTAAATCCAATAAATTTGGATTCTATCAAATCTAGTGTGCCACGGAGAAGAAACTCGCTAGCAACTGACATGATAAATCTATCTCACACGATCGGGTTTAGTTAATCCAGATTTATATCATAAAAGAGACGAAACACGAGAATAAAAAAGAAAGACGAACATAAGAAATTATTGTTTGATTGAATGTAAGTTAAATTTACCAAGTGATTCAAACTAGTCCACTGTTCTATTTCTAGGGAGTCGATGCAGAAGGTTGCTGATTCTATGTCACAATTGGCAAGGATACTCGCCGGCGTGCTTGCCTACAACCTCGGATGCTCAGACGACTTTTTCACCGAAAATTGCAGGGAGAACACATGTTTTCTCCGCCTGAATCGATATCCATCGTGCCCATTTTCACCCGAAACTTTTGGTCTAATGCCTCACACAGATAGTGATTTCCTAACAATTCTCCACCAGGATCATGTCGGCGGTCTCCAATTGATGAAGGATTCTAAATGGGTCTCCATCAAACCAAACCCAGAAGCTCTCATAGTCAACATTGGGGATCTCTTTCAGGCATTTCTTTCTCCCAATTCTCATCTATTTATATATATATCTAACACCTAAATTCTACCTTTTTATATTTATACCACCCAAATCTTTCATTTCACCTAAAAAAGATAAAATAAACCTTTTTTTTTATGCAGAGCCGTGTAAAAATTGAAGTTTGGGTGTTAGAAATATAAATACAAAAGAATTGAGTGGGTATGTATGTAAATCTCTCGTTTTTATTAAGTTAGTCTGATGTTGTGATATTCAATGACAGGAGAGGGGCGTGGGATAAGTATAATAAGCTTTAAGTACATAGGATAAAGACCATGTTGCTGCCTTCTCCTTTAAGCAACACTAACTTTCCTTAGTGAAAGGGATGGTGGACCTGAATCCTTCTTATCTAAAACAAAGTGTCCCAATCTCATCAATCACTTAATTACTCCTCCCTTCTGTTTTGATCCCCATTCATCATTTTTGTTAGCAGTCTTAGTTTATATGAATGATTTGGGTTTTAATACATGATTTAAACATAATTAGACTTAATCAGCATGAAAGTGACCCAAAATACCTGAATCCACTATATAATTTGGTCTGGTTTTACCCAGATCCTGCCATCAAGGAAGATAATTGAGTTATTTTTTTAAGGACTTGGTGTGTTGGAAAATATTGGCAAGTTGATTAAGCTTAAATTTACTTGGAATGACAGGCATGGAGCAATGATGTGTACAAGAGTGTCGAGCACAAGGTGATGACTAATAGTACAGTGGAGAGATACTCCATAGCTTACTTTCTTTGCCCTTCCTATGACTCCATCGTAAGTAGCTGCAAGGAGCCTTCTCGCTACAGGAAGTTTACCTTCAAGGAGTTCAGGAGACAGGTTCAAGAAGATGTCAAGACAACTGGGTATAAAGTGGGGCTCTCAAGATTTCTATTATAGAAAATTCTAAGTTGGGGCGCGGCGCATGATTTTTTTATGTATTTACATACCTAACATCTGAACTTCAACTATTTACATTTATAACACCCAGACCATTAATATCACTGTTACTAATTTTTAGAAAACAAAACATATTTTCATGCATAGCTAAATTGCTACAAATTTAAAAATCAAAGTTTAGATGTTGATAATGTAAGTACATAGAAATTGTGTGATATGTATGTTAAATTTTTCTTCTGAAGTGTGAGTTTTGTTGGCTTACAAATAGATAAATCTGCAGTTAGAAATCAGTGAGCTTAAGTACTACTGAGTTCTTGGACTAACAAAAGAAAATTAATTCACCTAACCCCCTTTACATGTTGGAAAGGAGCCATTCAGGTTTTTGTAAGCTTTTGTTTTGGAAATAAGTGATTGGGGAACTTTTTTACACCTACTTCAATTGTTTTTTTCAGGATTTTCTTCTTCTTTGTGATAGTGGAGATGAAAAGTTGTGTGATTAAGCTTTCATTTTGTCATGGTTTTACCTATATATTATAAATTTACTGTCTTAAAAATTTCTGCAACAGGAAAAACTCTATATTAAACAGGCTTTATGGAGTCTAGTTTGTGCTCTATGAAGAAATATGTTTTCTAAACTTGTTCACCGTCGACCTTCACATGAGTGTTAGGAAGGTTGGTGTGGGAAATCAAAGAAATAATTTGTATTTCACCCTATTCTTTGAATTGATCATACAAGGTATTATATAGGAGATTAAAAGGAGAAAAACTAGGAAAGTATTTAACTAATTCCCTTGATTTAAAGGATTACAAATTTATTCTAATTTCCTTAATTTAAGGGATTTACCAATTAATTCTAATTTCCTTAATTAAGGAAATTAGAATTAATTCTCACAACTTTATTTTTATCTCAGTCACTATCTCAGTCACCGTCTCGACAGTAGGGGTTGTATTTTTTACACAAACATTATAGTGAAATCTGCAACATGACTAAGTTGTCAATTAAGCGAAATATTTTTGTGATTTTATGTTTTTTTCCCCCTATTTGTATTGGAATAGATTTTACCTATCATCCTGCATAATACAACTACAAAGCAATTCTCTATGCATGAAGAATTGTTTTATTTCATGTAATAATAGAACATCTAACTAGCACATCTAAACCAATACCAAGAGAAACCTAAGCAATTTTAGTTGTACAAGTTATGCTAAAGATTCTCACAAACTTACCCTGGGCGTCTTATTTTAGGGTTTAAGGTATTGGCAAAATTAGTAGTCTCTTCAGTTTTATTAGAAGAAAATATGTAATAGAAGACTCAAAAAAATGCTAGATTTCTTAATGATTTTATGATCGTGAATAACACAGTTAAAAGAACCGCTCATCGATCTTTCTGATTAACAATTCAATTAGAGAAGATAATTAGAATGGTTTATGGCATTCAAATACTTCGGGCGTGTTTAAAGATAGCTCCACCTGCAATACTACAGAACAATTAGTTTCATCGCATCCATGCAATTTACTTTTAGACGTTTATTTTTTTTTTAACGTCAAGTATTCTCCAGATAAAAAACATACCTTCAAAACTATATTTAAATGGGTAATAATGAAATATAGAAAGCATGGCCTTGAGAAAAAAATCAGTTTATTAAAAAAAAATTAGCAAATGATGGGACTTTCCCACTTTAAATGGCATGGAAGCCCCCAACTATCAAAACAAATATAAAGACTAAAATTATCCATCACTAGAATATAAAAGCTGCTGAAAGAATTAGAGATCCACAAAAATCTCAGTGAAGTTAACACCATTCTAAAGCTCGTAGGTGTGAAAGAGCGAAAACAAGTGGAAGGTAAATTGTATGATGGGTAAGGAAATGGAAGGAAGAATGTTGGCTGAAATCTGACATATATGACTGCAGGACAGTGGAAAATAGCAGATTTCCTGGTGTAAACAACAGATAACAATGAGCCTGATGGCTGCCATGTTGAAAACAGCGCGCAGGGCAAGATACCAATACACCATTTAAGAAAAAAAAAAACAGCATTCAGAAAAAATAAAACACAGAATAAAATCTCCCAACACAATAACAATTATCAAATGTCTCCTCAAAACAGAAAAACAAACATATAAATAATCTCATAATAGAAAATAACCTATTTAAAAATAAAAGAATTGGAAAAAAATCCAAAAAGAAAAAATATCCGGCAGCATTGCAAAAGGGAGGCATCCTAAGCCAAAATCCATTCATATGATCACGGGAATTTGCAATTCCAGTTTAGGAACTTCGGCCAGAATCACAGGATCCTGGCTGTTCCACGAAATTACGAAAGTGGGAGCTCCCATGTCATTCTCTCTGGGTCGAAGGAGTTTCATCTTCTTCTAGGAAGCTTTCGGAATCGGTCTACCACCACCATGACAAATACATCGACTTGTTGTGTCTTGGGCAGTCCCACTGCAAAATCTATACTCGCATTCATTTCATGCAACTCTAAAAAGCATACGTTCTACCGAAGTCTATCAAGATATAATAAATAAGCATCCTTATTTGACACAATCAAAGTTGAAATCGCATCTAGGAAAGCCTCTAACCATCTAGTGTTGTAACGGATGGTTGCATCCAATAGGAAAGTTGGTTCAACAACATAAAAAAATTGGAATGGGATTTATGACATGTTGAATCTCTCTCCGTGATAATCCCCCCTAAGCTAAATTGTTAGTCAGGACATTTGTATCGACTCCTTGGACTTAATAGCTTTTATAGGATAAATTATTTTAAATCCTATTAAAACCTTTCTTATGAGCTCAACTTGAATCATTAGTATCTTTCCCTCGTCAGCTGCAAATTAATACTCCTTTTTGACATTTACATTGCATTCTCTTCATCTCAGTAAAAGATATCATTCTCCTGTTTGAGCAATATAATATAATGTGCTCAAAATTATGGCAGCACTTCTTCATTGGGATAGATCTACAAGTGTTGGCAGACTCCAGCTTTTCTCCACCCTAGATTGGTTTCTCCTCAAACAGGATTAGCTTGAATGCTCTACTAAACATACTCTTGCTCCCCAATCCTAGGATTGAACTCTGCCTATAAGATATGGCGATTACCTGATGACGTTCAAAGCTATGGTCTATAAATTGATTAAGAACCAAAACAGTTGTAGCAATATCACATTATTAACAGACGGCCCTAGTACTACAAGATATCTAGTTATTATATGTGTGGAATCTACATTTCAGCATGAGTTGATCAAATTTAGCTGTGTGTATAGAAAATTCTCTTTGACACCGGTGAAGTTTTATGAACAAATAATATCGGTAATATGGGGAAGGTATTTACAATGCACCTACCTTTTCATCTTAAACTAGGCTTTGATCTTATTCTTCCTTTCCCACTGTCGAATAAATTTCAAATTCTCCCACAAGAAAATGTTCTTTTTAAGCTTGATGACTGCCAGTTTAACTCTCCTGTCGTAGGGAAAATCTTTGTAGTAAAAAATTTATTCCACTACTTAGAGTCACTCGACAAACTTGTCTGGATCCATGTGATCGTCAACATCCGATAAATCCACCCTTCAAAATATTTGTTTCTCTTCTGATATTTCATGCCAAATCGTCAAGGTATTGATTCTTCGTCAATGGTTACTTTTCAATGGAGAAGATTCACTTCGCCCTCGTGATATGGAGAATCACTATTGTGAATATGGGTGGTCTCACAGAATTTTCCTCTCAAAGGCGACAAACCTCTATAACAATTGGGAGATTTCTCTTTACATGTCTTCCATAGTAATCTCATGAACACCCTGTTGCAGGTTTCTCACTGGCAGCATAACATCTTTTCTTCCTATAAAAGTTTTTACAGAAAGAAAATTGTGCTTTAAGGTTTAAGATTAGGGCCAAGTCTAAGTGGATAATGTGAGGAAAAAAATTTTTGGTGGGGGTGTTAAGTTAGGTTGTATGAATTCTTTGTTTAAGTGTAGGAAAAACAAATAGTTAAAAAATTGGAGTT
Source organism: Phalaenopsis equestris (assembly GCF_001263595.1). Lineage (NCBI taxonomy): Eukaryota > Viridiplantae > Streptophyta > Magnoliopsida > Asparagales > Orchidaceae > Phalaenopsis > Phalaenopsis equestris. The sequence goes on along the minus strand of NW_018164444.1, from coordinate 69,740,920 downwards.
TGTCTAGGCATGATACCAAATAACACGGTTCTAGGGCAACTAGATGGTGTGAAAAAATAAAAAAATGTAGGTAAGTTGTAGAATGGGTAAAGAAGGCGGGAGGAAGGATGTTGGCTAAAATCAGACATGGTGGCAAGACAATGGAAACAACAGGTTTCTACTATAAGCAGCAGATAATACTAAGTCTGACGGCTGGCTTGCTGAGAACAGTGGGTAGATGGTAAAATGGCGGGTGTGGATGGTGGGGGGTCCTGAGCAAGATACAAATGTACCACCTGCAAGAGGATGAGAATGCAACACTCCAGAGAACAAAAAACAAGGAATAAAATATCCCAACACAAATAAAAATAATCAAAAGTTTCCTAAAAATAGAAAAACAAACTTATAAATAGTCTCATAATAGAATAAAACCTATTAAAAAAATGAGAAATAGGAAAAAAAACAAAAAAAGAAAAAGTTTGATTGAAGTGAGAACGGAGGCCGTCCTAAGCCGAAATCAATTCCAGCGATCACGAAAATTCGTAGTTCCTGTTCGAGAACTCCAACGGGGAACGCGGGATCCTGGCTGGTTCACTAGTTCCACAGAATTACAAAAGAGGGAGCTCCCATGTAAAGTTTTACAAGATTTGGTCATATTCTTCGACGTTAAAGACAACAACTAGTAATGAGTGACTTGCCCATTAACATGATGACTAGAATGGCTAACAAATCCACGTTACAAATATATTACTTGAACCCTCTTTTTTCTAAACTAAAAAAAAAACAACCGAATAAAACCAAGGGATTTTTTACAATTTACCACACAAAAGTGAGTCGTCTCAATAATTTGAACATCACTCAAATTGTGTTATAAATAGGACGACCGGTGCAAACTGACATAAGACTTTGAACCTTACATTGATACTATACAAAGACTAACAAAAAAAATAAAAATAAAGATAAAAAATAAAAATATATATAAAAAACCGAAATATTCAAATTTCAGATATTAGGGATCAGATGTGTGAATGTCTACTTATGAGAATTTTAAATTACCTTAATGTTCAACAAGGTTACATGGGCCTTCACTCGGTAGGGAACCAATCATTTTGTCCATAATAACATATATATATGCAGCCGCAAGGGGCATTTAAAATTTTATTGATCTGATAGTGCAGCGATGAATCTTTGGATTCTCCCCTGTGCACGTTCCTTATTTTCAGGCCCATCCATATCACCAATGTTTTCATGATACTCCTGCAACATAAATGGTTGATGATGAGACCCAAAACTTTGCATTATGAAGTTCATGGTGGAATCCATTTTCAACACGCAAAATGAGTCACAGCATTAGTTTTGATGAATAGAATTGGGGAATTTCCAAATATACCATCCAATTCCTATTTATTTACATATATAACATCTAAAATTTACTTTCTACATTTATACCACTTAAATAATTCATATCACATCAAAAATATCATCATTTTAACTTTTAAAGAATGAAATGCATGTAAAGGTAAGACAGCATGCACGTAAAAAATAAAGTTTACATGTTAGATATGTAAATACATAGGAATTAAGTGGTATGTATGTACCATGTAAATCTTCCATAGAATTAATTAAGAAAAAAACGATAAAACAAAAAAAAATAGCATATTTGCTGAAGTACATCGTACTCATAAAACAGGTTCTAAATGAATGGGATTAAGCTAATGACAGATGATGATAAATTGTTCAAATGCTGCTTGGATTGGTAAAGAGCACAGCATCATTTTCCAACAAACAAAAAATAATCAGTATAAGGAATATCTACAAAAAGCTGTAGGGAACTCTTTGGCGCGCTATGTCTTGGAACGCACAGTAGATAGAATAAAAAAAGCAGCAATTTTAATCAGCAATGGCTGTTCTGTTAGCTAGATTGTCACAATTAAAACAATCAATGAGCATTTGATTGGTTATAGTGTGCCCATCTAACAAAATAGATGGAGATGGATTCAACTCTCACCCATACGCACTATCTTCCCAAACAAAAAAAAAAACACCACCATCAAACCACCACTAGATTTTGTCTTAATACCATTCATGAATTCAGATTTTATTTTCAAAGATCTAAAACAAACATTGCAGCATCATTTTCCAACAAACAAAAAATAATCAGTATAAGGAATATCTACAAAAAGCTGTAGGGAACTCTTTGGCGCGCTATGTCTTGGAACGCACAGTAGATAGAATAAAAAAAGCAGCAATTTTAATCAGCAATGGCTGTTCTGTTAGCTAGATTGTCACAATTAAAACAATCAATGAGCATTTGATTGGTTATAGTGTGCCCATCTAACAAAATAGATGGAGATGGATTCAACTCCCACCCATACGCACTATCTTCCCAAACAAAAAAACACCAGCATCAAACCACCACTAGATTTTGTCTTAATACCATTCATGAATTCAGATTTTATTTTCAAAGATCTAAAACAAACATTGCTGAATATAATAAGTAAAAAAATTAAGCAAAATCTACTGATAGATGTTGACCTCAATTTTCGTGAGGTCTAGTATTCCAAGCAGGAGTTAGGATCTAGCCTTAGGGGTCTTCCTGCGACTATCTTAGAGCCTTAGAAGTGGTGCCCGCCTCGTTTTAGTTCGACCTATTTTCGTCCTCTTTTGGAGGTTTCGCGTGTGCGGTATCGACTTCTAACACTTAGAAGGATGAAACCGACATGAGGAAACCCAAAATGGATTCCTATAGGACCTTTCCGAGCTTTAGGTTGACCTTCTGCACAATTCGCACTCCTGCGCGCACC
>NW_018164444.1:69736564-69737438 GCF_001263595.1 Phalaenopsis equestris | reverse complement strand
CTTTGCTTTAGCACTCTCGAGGTACCCCTCTCTTCCCCCTTTCTTTGGTGCCCTGTTTCCTTGCGGTTTTCTTCTTGGCCGAGGCTTTGAGCCTGTTTCTGTTGGATGATACAGCATGCTATATTTTTTTTATTTACTTGTCTGAAATGAAATTTGAGCATGTGTCAAAACTAGACTTGGTTACTTGCTTAAACTAGGGAGGCTATGGCATCTTTATGATAATTGTGGCATGTTTATGTTGGGAACATTCAGGGAGTTAATGCATGACTTTGAAATGATTTTTGCTCCTCTTGCAAGCATGTTGGGGTTTCGGCTTTGGCATCTTATGACTGGTTCTTGCTTAAAATGAATACTAGGGAGTTCGCTTTACTCCTTATACATATATGTGGGGGCTCGGCTTTGGCTTCCTGTGGCTTTCCCTGGCTTGAAATATATGTTATAAGAGAATTTATTTAGTTTGGGAAAGCTTTGTATCTTGTTTTGAGAGCTTGGCTTAACTCTTCATGAGGCATCACCCCTGTTTAAATATCTGTTGGAACTGTTTCATGCTTGGAATGTTGAGATATGCAGGTTGGTTCTTTGGCTTTGGAGGGCTTGGTTTTACCTTCAGGGGGCTGAAATTTTAATTTCTGTTAAAGCTTAATTCATATCAATGTTTGGGCCGGTTTTAATCTTGTTGAGCTCTGACTTTTGGCTTTTGAGTTTTCGATTGAGCTCGGTCTGGCTCTGGTTGGTGGGCTGGCTTTGGCTTTCTTGCTGAAATTGGTTTTGGCTCGGTTTGAAGTCATGGTTTTGGGTTTTAAATGGCTCCTGGGTTTTGTTCGAGCTCGATTTGGCTCTGGTTTGGGGCTGGCTTTGGCTTTGTCTCTAGCTG
>NW_018164444.1:69708492-69733461 GCF_001263595.1 Phalaenopsis equestris | reverse complement strand
GTTTTCGTAGTCTATTTGATTGAGCCTCATCCTCAAGTCTTGTGTTTATCCCTCGGGGTAGATACAGGGTTTGAGGTTGAGTGCTCTTTCATTTAAACTATGGAAAATATGAGGTCAGTTTGATTTCATATTTTTCTAAAATTATATATATATACGTAAATTAAAAAGTCCTTCCGAAGCGGGCGACGGGATTTCGATTCCGGCGACCGACAGCTTCTTACGGGCAACCCCCAAACATTAACTTTTTCCCCTTTTAAGCGCCGACAATAGAATAAAGAGAAAAAAAAATTGGAAAACCATTACACTAAGAGATATCAAAGTATAGGGCCAGTCAAGGCATGCGTACAAGACTGATGAATTGTGCGATCAAACCACCAAGATCAAGTTGACCAGCACCTTAGTGCAAAAAAGAAATTTAGTCTTCTAATGGACAGTTTCTTTCTTAGATTAATTTCAAGCAAAAAAACCCATTAAGAATTTGAATCCTTCAACAAAATCTGAAGTGGTGATTGGCCAGAACCGCAAAATGATGCACTGGAAGATAACTATAATGAATTTTCATTTCATAAGAATGCTAAAAAATGCCTGGTGCATTCCTTAAGAAGCAAAGGGCGAAGCAAACACACAAGTTCTAATATAAAAGAATTAATCACTTCATGCAATAATGGAAAGCACATAACATGCCTGACCAACCAAAGGGAAATCCCTATGCCGCCTAGGCTTCCACGCAACTTTTTAATAGAAGAATAGTTTAACCACAGGACAAAGTAAATCAGAAAATCTGTATCCTATTTGATAACATTGACGAAACAGTCTAAAACACATTTAACAAAGTACCAAGATAGTTTTAAACAAGATCTAATCACACATTTTATATCATGAGAAATATCGCAAGAGAGCTAATAGCTATATTAATGGGACATTGGGATGCTTAACAATCCGCACCTTAAGTACAAGCCTCACATCCTCCTTCGTCAATCTCTGCTGCCGAAGTAGTAGCTCTATCCTTCCCCTCATCTGTTGATGCCTACAGCATGAAATCTAAAAAATAAAAATCTAGACAAGTACGTGAAACCTGAAGATAATGATAGTTGCAAGAAACCATAGAAGAGATTAACCATAACTTACTCAGAAGACCATAGGTGACCCAGAATAACAGCAATCAACTGAAATCCGTAAAGGGCTTACCATTAGTTATTGAACTGAAAATAAAAAGTAAATCTTCCAACTAGAAAGAGCAACACATGAATTAATCATAATAGAATGAAGCTAATACAAACATATACTCACTTGGAGAGTGTATAATCCAGCTTCTAGCTTACGGTTATATTGTTCTTCGACGTCCATCTAAAGCATTTATGACAAAAAGATGGCAAATAAATAATAACATTCAACTGAAAAAGTAAAAGCATATAACATATGATGATTACCTCCAGGTCATCTAAGTCAAGATTGTTTAGCCGTTCAGTCTCAGTTTTAACTCTGTCAGAGTACCTGCAATATTATAAAGACTTCATATTTCTAGCCCAATAGTTGGCACTAAAAAATAGAGAAAATAAGCTTAAGCTTAAATCATGAGAGGTTCCAAGGACAAGTTACGAGAAAAATGTTAAACTTACCGCAAATATAATTCCATAAGCCTATCAATTTTCTCACATTCATTTTCGACAAATTTGCTCAACAATCTCTCCCTTCTCGAGCCTCTTGTAATGCCAACTGATCAAACCAAAAGATAGCAAATATATAACCAAAAGTTGACCATAAAATCAAACATTTTGTAGATTTTAAAAAGAAAATTTATATATTATGCAAAGCCAGCAAAACATGGGTAAAGTTAAATAAAAATCATGATTAAGGTCCATGAGTAAACAACTCCCCTTCCCCCTCCCCCCTTCCCCCTCCCTTACCATAACCAAGGTAGTTATGCAATCAAGAAGAATATCCACTCTATATTTCAGCATCACTAAAGACCCAAGTTCAACACAGATACTATCTTCCTCATCATTAACATGCTTAAGGGTTCAGTCAAAAATCAGGATCCCTTTCTCAGTCAACGCTGGCCATGATTACCGAAAATCCAAGTCTCATATAAGTGCTCTCTTCCTCATCCTCATCATGTTAGGATCCCATCAAGCAACTGACTCATGCCATCTTTATTGTGTATCACCAAAGATCTGAGTTGTATTCCATCACCAATGATCCAAGTTTGATACAAGTGCTCTTCCTCATCATGGTTAGAGTTCAACCAAAACATTCATTCCAATTTTATGGTTAATGTTGTTTATCTTTTTTGTGCACTTTCTATTACACAATGTCACATAAACAACAACTAATCTCCAATACATAGCTGAATCCATTAATATAGACCAAGCCCTAATCATTTCCCCCATAACAAATATACCAAGCTTGCTTTCAAGCCTAAATAGGGTTCAACATTCCCACAAGCACTTTAGCTTGCATTTTGGCATCTACAAGGTTCAACACCAGCACACGCATTGTGGCTTACTTTCCTAAACTGCACAGCTCAACATGAGGACATGCACATCAGCTTGCTCTCATACCATAAGCATAAGTATTTCGCTTGTTCTTCCTTTTCAGGGCCATCATTCAAGTGCCTTGGTTTGTTTGCTCTTCAACATCAAAAGGGCAATTGGCACTAGAATTTCAACCAGCTATCATTTAGCATAACCGTATAGCTTATTCTACTGCAGAAGCAGTATGCATTCTCATTCTATTAATCTTATTATGTTATTACTCAAGCATTCTCATGACCTTAAATTTCTTTATCTTCATGATATCCATATTCTTTCCTTCACAAAATAACCACGCCATCATCAAGTTATTTCAAAATCCGTACTCTTGAGATTCATGGTATGCATAATAATTTTCCATAGATAAAACATCCTGTTTACAAATATTATGGCCATTCATACATATATTACATGTAGTCACGAAAATAGAACTATGAAAGGATTTCATTCAACTGCTGTCTTCATGTGATATATGAATGGTGATAATATTCGTAAAAAAGATGTCTTATCTATGGAAAATTGTTATTATGTTTTACAAATATTATCTATGTTTTATTCAGTTAAAGCTGTCGTATATTTCATGCAACATGCAGTAAAATATTCACGTATATTAAGGTAACTTTCATGTAGCATCAGAAACCAGTCATAGTAAAACATATGAGGATCTTCTCATAATCATCCCTTATCCACATGCTTTACCAAAATCATCCATAAAAAGCATCATGCAATAGAAGAGCTCCTGCTTTCACTGTTAAATCAGAAGCTAACCATACAAATCCGAAAAAAAAAATATCATCAGCAAAGCTATACCAAGCTTTGCTCCCCCTTCAAACTTCTCCTAAAACTCCTTCGAAGATCTCAGAATCCCTCAAACCTTCAAAATGTTAAAAAAATGGGCAAGCACCTCACTCCACCCTGATATATCACAAGTGCGAAAACTTGGTCAAGCACCTCTTTAACTTTATGTTTACCTCCACCAAAGATCGCATGGGCAAAAACAATGCAGTTAGACATTATAGACCACCAATGGCAAATTTGCAGCTTCAAACTGCAAGCAACAACTTATTATTTTGCAGCGCTCCAAGCTAATTGAAAAACTAACCCATTCGCATATCCAAGTCCAAGACAGTATATATGATCCTCACAACTATGAATTGAATGTGCGATCAAGAGATGGATAAACCAAGTGTTAGCCAAGTTCAATGGGTTACATACAAATATATATATATATATATATATATATATATATATATTATTTTTATTTTTATTTTTATTTTTATTTTTTTTTTGGCAGCCAAAACTAGGAGCACAAGCATTTAAACATTTTTGGGTTATCAAAACTACATTAGGATGAATCTACTATGGATGACCACCAGGGAGATCCAGAGACCGAAGCAGTGAAATTGAGAAACACCTTGTTAGCCATTTCAAATATAATATCATTTCTATTGGCAAAACTGAACAATCAGAGCACATGAAGTTGTAAACAACAATAAAGAATTGACACGGTAAATAGTGGTGATAAATAGAAATTAGATGTTATTCCTTCAAAGAGGATATAAAGCTCGAGTGGTGTTATTACAATGCAATTTTCAATGTTGAGGTGATTGTTAATTAATTGGAGCATATTGATGCATAATTCTCTATATAAAATTACTTCAAGCTGAAAGAAATGATTTTGCATAACTTCAGATCTTGAGTCTTGGGGTTTGAGTTTTAAAGAGATTTTCTACCTCTCTAATTGTAGGATTTGGAAGAGATGGTCTGCTTTTTGAATTGTAGAAGCTTATCGTTTGTATTCGTGTCTAGTTGTATGATGTTCTTACAATAAAATAATTCATTTTCCCTAATTTATGTGGAAAAATCATCTGAATTTTTATCAAAGTGATATCAAAACATCGGATCTTGAGAAGATTGCAATGTTTTCATAGGAATTTTGGGGGAGAGGAACCTTGATGACAGAATTTCAAGATAAAGTTGCAAGCTAACTAAGGGATCGCGCCTGGGAAGGTATCAGATCGCGTTGGGAAGCCAAGGATTGAATCACGACGGGAGCAACAGCAGGATCGCACGTACTTGTAGTCGCACTACAATCGCGATTCCAGCTAGCTGGGAAGCCACATAAAAGGGTTGTGGCATAGAGATCGTTGCGTAAAGGGACACTAAATATTGCGATACAATCGCTAGTCTAGTCAACATGAAATTTGTCGAAGTGATTGCGTATAACAATATCGATTAGAGCTAGCGAAGAAATATCACACAAACGGGCGAGTGCCCTAGCAGCGATAAAGACACGATTTGAGGACTGCATAGCAATGGATGCGATCGCGGATTAAAAGTGCTACGCCTTCGTGATCAGTTATCTTATTGGTGGTCATGGCTGCCAAGAAAATGTAGTCTTTGGAGGAGAAATTATAGAAAGATGTGAGTAAAATCAGATCTGAAATGGATGAGCGTTTCTTGTTCTTAGAGGGGCAGTTTTCATCCATGGAGATAGGGTTGTGAATGAACCAATGCACTCGATGAACAACTCGAACTCGGCTCGATTAAAACTCAATCATGTTTGTTCAAATTAGTAAATAAACAAGCTTGAATAATTTTTTAAAACTTGAATCTTAAATAAACAAAATATGAACATAATCAAACTTGTTCATTTATGTTCACGAATAAGCTGGTATGTTGTTCAACAAGTAATTTGTTAATATTAAGCTTGAATATAACACATATCATATATATTATTTAAATAAAATTTGATTAACTAGAAATTACTTAATTATAAATTTGATAGTAATATACAACTATATCAATCTTAATTATATATTTATTCTGTTATTAATTATAAACCATTTAAAAATTAAAATGATGAAATTCTGAAAGTGAACATCATATTGATCATTCTTTTTTACTATGTTTGATCTGACCGCATTTAATTTTTCTCAATTATTTCGACAATGGATGAATGGCTTCACGTTATAAGTTACTTTAAAATACTAGCTCATTTAGTTTTTTTTGCTCGTTTCAATATTTTTTCTCCATCTTAAAATTCATTCTTGTTAGAATATATATATTATTGATACTAGATGATAGTATGTGGTTTAGTTCATTAGTTTATATAATCTATTCAATTATTTATTTATTTAGATTTCTAAAATTATTTATTATATTATTTATATAAAATTCTAAATACTTGTTTGAATTTTTAGCTCGTTCATTAACCTTTTTAAATACTCGATCACTTGTCATAAATAAATCAAATGAAAGCATTAAAAAATTTAAACAAGTTAAGCTTGAACAATACGTGAAAGCTCGATACAAGCTCAAGCAAAACAACTTATAATTTTACCAAGTCAAGTTCAAACTATGATATAATTGGCTCGACTCAGCTCAATTATAGCACTTCACGACGGCGCGGTTCGAGAGAAGATTCACGGTCCTTGAGAAATGATGAAAAAGATTGTAGATTTTCACACAAAATTGCCTCAGCTAGCCGCGAGATCGAGTGATGATGTCTAGAGGAGATGCAAGAAGCAACAATCTGAAGGATTTGTGCAGCAGCAGGACATCATCCTTGCTTTATGAGGATCTAGTCAGAGTTTGAATGAACGAGTCAGAAACAGATTTGAGCGGCAGCATCCAAAGGGAATGGTGCAACATCTGGAGTCTTGGAACGAGCGGTGGCAGGTGAAACAAGACATGTGATTCGGAGCTGGAGAAAATCGCTTCAATGAATTTCGGCCTAGAAAAGGAAAACACGATGGGTGAGACCACGACGGAGGGTTCTATCCAACTGTCTCAACCCTTTTATGGAGGCAACTTTCAAGTTGAAAGGCAATTCAGGAGTCATGAAGAGAACGGGACAAGTGAAATAGAGCAGAAGAGAGTGTAAGGGACTAATTTTGACATTGCAGAGTATTAAAGAGGGAGACAAGATGGTGGTGTTTCGTAGTGACCCCAATTTTTACATGACTTTAGTAAAGCTCAAAACCATGGTGAGGCAATTCAGGACGCAAGGCTAAGATTCTAGATCAAGTTGTACAGCATGGAAGAGAAGTAAAACGAAGTTTACAGAGACGTTGGTGATCTATGAGCTACTGGAAGAATTATTTGGCCCGTGATATTCTCTAAGATTGACTAGAAGTCAAGATACCATCAAATTTTGATGCGGTCGAAGGATGTGCATAAGATGACATTTTAAATTCATGAGAGTCACTATATATTTATTATTAAATTGAAAGATTGTCAGATGATGACGGATCGTGAGAATCGTACAACTTGATCCAACATCAATTTTTTCACTTTGAGGACAAGGTGCCATGAGTCTTCAAAGCTTAGCACAACCATATTAGTCATTAGACATGAAGGAGAAAATTAATATGATGGAAACAGGTAACAAAAAATACAATCATCAAGTTCAAGGCTATACAATCCAATTTCGAAGAGAAACAATTACTTCAAATATTTTATTAGAGGAAACATCAATATTTGACAAGTACTTTGAAGCGCTTCATGTTGTCCTAAGCTGAAAATCAAAGCGCTTTCAACTAGCAATCAAATGACTAAAATCTGTAATTGAAGAGAATAACTGATCCAATAATAACTGTAACCAAAATCATCGATAAAAGGATGGATACAAAATTTAAGAGTAATAATGAGAGGAAAAAAAATCACAACCACAACTGTACAAATTGTCTATTCAAAGAAGACAAAACTTTTGGGAGCTTCATCCAAAGTTAGAACAAAGGAAAAAAGAAGAAGAAAAAATTAGAATCACTAATGTTGATGAGATCATAGAGCTTCAGATTTGGAAGAGGTCAATGCCTTGCTCTCTGATGGCCCATGACAATTGCAAATAGATGGAAAAGATCTATTTTGCCTAAATATTCTGGTAAAACTATCAATCATAAGTGCAACATAGATCACGGAAAGAATTCAACTTATTCAAACTTACTTGAAAATCTTGGTTGACTGCTAATATGCATCCAAAGTCTAACCCTTGGGGTTGCTTGGAAAAAGCACTAATCACGGGATGAATAAACGAAGTACTGAAAACTTTCCCATCACTGGGCAAGAAAGAGACGTTACAAAAATAAGAAGGAAATGAAATAAGTGCCTCAAAAGACGGAGAAAGTTTATCATCAATAAATCCACAACACCGCAATCAAAGACTATCTAACAAGCCAAAATATTCATGCATGCATGAAAGGGAAATCAGGTCCATCTTAAAAAAAAATGACAATATGACCTTTATTCCCAATATAAAAAAAAAAACAAAGGATATCATGCAAGGAGAAGACAAAGATGATCCTAATCTCATTTGTAACCCATTATCCCACAAGTAAAAGTAAGTCAATCCCAATCTCTTATTGATACCCAAGCTAACCCAAACCACAATAGGAAAAGAAATTATTATTACTAGAGCAAATAGGCAGTTTCAACCAAACACATTTGAAAAAGAAAATTCAACAAACACAACACACAAACTCAAGTCAGGATGGATTCCGGTGGTGGTGGTGACGGATAGGGGCATGGAGATGGGGCGGCAAGTTAAGGAAGGGGTTTAGGGGCTGGGGATAAGGGTCGGCAGCTATTCGGATCGGCAGTGATTAGGGTCGGCAGCGATTAGGGGCAGCTGGAACAGTACGACAGCAAGGGAACGAAGTCCAAACAGCAGCAATTTGTTGTTTGGAGGGCTGCACGAGTGAGGGAAAAGAAGGATGGGGTGGCAGCAATGTGGGAGAGCTGGAAGGCTGGTAGCTGCAAAGTATGAGGGCTGGAAGGCTAGTAGATGGTTGGGAAAGGGTGGCAAGGAGGTATGGGGCTGCAAGAGACAGTAAAGGTGTTGTCCTTGGGGTGGTTGCAGCAGTAACGGTGATGGCGGCAGCAAAGGGATGGCTACAGATGATGGGAAATTCCAGGATAAATACAACCTAGGGAGCAAGGTACAATCAAAGCACCACTCGCCCGTTGACACAACCGTAGAAGGAAAAACAGGGAACGACAACAGCTGTCCTGACACAAACACAATTAAAAACTAAAAACCCAAAACTCTAAAACAAAACATATGCGAGAAATAACTAGAAAACAAGGAAGGATAAATATGAAACATGCTAAAATTTGGAGAAAAAAAATTCAAAGAGAAATCTTTTCGCTCTGCTATGCCCTGCCTGGACGGTCGATGCAGGCGTCTGGAACTCAATCGCGAGACTCCCGCCAGTGTGAATCCCGTGACATAAGCAGGAGATGCTCCCGGGTCACTTATGTAACCTCTTATCCAATAAGAAACACAAGCCAATATTTAACTTATGGGTAAAAGTTTGTTTCTTTTTTTCCTTCACTTATAAATTTAAGAGTATTGTAAGGCTAATGATAGTTCAGCACCAATTGCATATTGCAACAAGTTGCTTTAAATTTGTAATAGTAATATGTTAAAATAATAATATTATTATTAATAATAATAATAATAATAGTTTTTCTATTTAACATAAGAAAAAAAAATTACTTTACGATACCTACAAAGCAGGTGTCATTTGAATAATAACTCCACCGCCCATGGGGAGTTAAGAATGAGGATTATTCCTCGTCTTCACTCACTCGAACAAGGCAAGGGAGACAGAGGAAGCGAGAGAGAGAGAGAGAGAGAGAGAGAGATCATGTCATGGAAGGAGGAAGATGAAGTTGAAGGTGAAGAGGAATAAGAAAAAATTGAAGGAGAAGGAGAAGAAGAGGAAGAAGAAGATGAGCTAGTCACCTATTGCAATCATTTCCTTCTATTTTCACGATCGAACCAAAGAAAAGAGAGCTCGAGCGGCTCTATCGAGTATTGCGAGCGGCAAAGAAAAGGAGGAGGAAGAAAGGGAAGCTTGATTCAGTGCCTAGAAGACTCTAACGACTCATTCGAGCTCTACTTTTTGTGTCGTCAACAATCCTTCGGTCGTGTGAAGCCTTTCGCGGTCGAGCTGAAGAGGAGAGTGCGCGTTGAACTGAAGAAGAGAACGGGGTGCTCGTGTTGTTGGTTTGAAGCTCGAGTGAGAGTTTGGAGAGGAAAGGAGGCTCGCGGGATCTACGTGCAGGAGTTTCTCCGAGTATGGCTCAGTATGAATTTTTTAGAGGAAGGCAGAGTCTTATAAGGTAGGTTCGGTTATAAAATTTAACTGATTTAAAATTTTAAATTATGAAATTTCAATTATTTATTATTTATTATGATTAGGAATGTAAATTCTAATGAATTTAATTACTGTACAGAAAATCCTAATGTTGAATTCTTAAAAATTTAGGGAATTTTGTTGAGATAGCTAAAGAAGAGGAATAAGGAGAGGAAATTCAAGTATAGTTTGTTAATTTCTTAATTAAGGAATGTTAAAATGAAATAAAGACCCATAAATGTAAAACTTACTTATAATTAAGTTTTATTAAAGTTAGGTATGCCCAAATGAAAATTTTAGATGTTTTAACATAAAAATTTAATTGCATGATTCTACATATACATGTATAGATAACTAAATAACTAATTAATAAAATATATTATGAAAATGATGATAGAAAATCTAGAATTAATAAAAGAGAATATTAGCTCTGAACAAAAAAACTAATTATATTTAAATTATTATTATAGGTGCACCCAAAAGCCTAGACTAATTGAAGGATGGAGCAACAAACTTTAGATGGCACCCTAGAGGTGGGTAAATGAGTTTTATTTTACAATAGTTCAGTTTATTTAATGTTTCCTGACATTTATTTTAAATGCAAAAGTACTTGTTTTCTTTTAAAGATTAAATGCAAAAAAAATCAATAAAAAATAATATATACATGCATATGAACCCCTGGATGGAACTGACGGATGAATGCAATATATTCATGCACGAAATGAAAATGAAAATAAAATGGAAATGATTTCTATCTTTATGGTGAGTTGGAAAAGGTTAAACATATATTTTTTTAATTATATGTTTAGACGGTGACTCAATTATGAAAAGTACACATGAATAAATCAAAGTAAATAAAATTGATTTCTTTATTGCTCACTTTTACTGCACAGCAATTTATTGTTATTGCACGTTCACAAAATAGTTTAAAATATGAATTATTATAATTTAGCAATATTTTCCCACTAAATAGATTTAACTCAAAGCTTAGTTGCTAACATTTTACTTAAAAACTAGTTATCGAGTAGATAAATCCCAGGGAGTACGTGTACAGGCGTCGTGGAGCGCAAGCTGTTAGGTATAGTGAGTTAGCTTTTATTTTTTGTCAGTTGTAATTGTTTAAAAATATGTACAAAATGGTTGTAATCTTAAATTTTATAAATATAATGGATCTTTTGTGTTTTAGAATTTATTTTTGTTGAGAAATGAAACTATTAGATAGGTTTCATTCGTCCAACTGATGGTTGCCGCCTTGGTAATTTCAAGTTTTTGGGTCGTGTTGTGACAAAGTTAATCTCTTCTTCTTCATCCTCCTTTAGTAGCCACACCAAAGATGCGCCAGCAAACCAAGCAATAGCTTTCTTTCCATATTCATTATGGTTAACACTCAATAAAAAAGTATATGAATATCATATAAGGTCATAATTATTGCCTATTGGTTTAGTCTTCCTCTCAGCCACTTCACACCACAACCCATAACCATGCTTTGCTGAATCCATTACTATTTCCCTTGGTTGAGCAACACCATTCACTTCTACCCTAACCTCAACCTTTTTTATTTATAACTGCACCATAAGATACAAAAGTAATTGTTCCCTAGAATATATTCATTTTCTCCATCTAAAACCAGCCCAATTTTCAATAAGACAGACTGATATCATCACCTAATTTTTGAATTTATTTATCTACTCATGAAAACTAGCTTTCGAATATTCAAATTATTGAAAAAATCAAACAAAATTTTTTGTTGCATGTCTCAAACTTTTCATTAGAGACTAATGACCTGCAAGTTCTTTTTGATACTAATAAAAATCAGTTACATGAATAACCATAGAGTGTTTCAAAAATACTTACCAATAGCATAAAACAGTGCTTATTATAGCTCATTGCATGGTGAGTTGAACCTATTATGCATTTGTCATTGCAAGGCACAAAAATAAATAAAATCAACCATGGCATAACACAAATAGCGTGCATTATTTTGTTTGACTCCATGTTTTATTTTTTATTTTTATTTTGGTAGATATTTAAGATTTATGGTCTTAACTATGTGTTATTTTAAAATCACTTCATTTTTTTTTTTAAAGTCGCTCCCTCCAGCCATACAAGAAAACAGGACCATTCAATTTCTGTACACAGCTCGACAAATCCTCCTGGCACCATGTTGTGTAGCCACATCAAGAAATATTTACAACTGTGCAAAGAAAGGCCTGCTTCAGCACTTTTTTTGAAAAAATTGCAGCACTGCTTACATCCAGGGAATTGCATGAGGCTTATGCCTCACATAATGTGAGAGCCGCCTCAATGTGTATCTCATCTCAGTTCAAAAGAGGCACAGGCAATTAAGTCTAGGATTTTTTTAAAATAAATAAAAGCAAAATAAACCTTATAAATATTCCTTGGTACCCATATAATGCACAACTGAGGATGGAATTAACGCTTTTTTATCAAAAAAGCCATTACTTTAAATTTTAATAAATATTTTTATTAATTAACATTGAGATTTAAGATGAGAAATGAAAGAATATTTTGATGATCCTAACAAAGGCTCATAAAGAGATAATAGTGATGGGACATTTGAATTTAGAAATTCTAATCTTAGAGTTTTGTTATATTCTTTGACAGATAAAAGTAGGAGTGTCAGACAAATTAATCGTATCGAACTTATTTTGATATGTAATGTTAGTTAGTCTTACTTTATTGTTTGTATAACCCTTCTTATTTTATAATTCAATCTCCTAACATGATACTTATTATTTAAATAATTTATTACTTTTAACCATATTAAGATGCTAATATGTTACATTTTAAACTATTATTAGGTTGGAATCTTAATATATTACTTCTTACTAGATATCTTGAACTTAGTGCAATACTTCTTGCTTTGTGCAATTTATTAATTTTAAAACTTACACCTCGCAACATAAACAAAAGATGCCTTAATACTCAATTTTAAACTTTGACATTGGTACATCACAACATCCTCAAAACATGATAGTCCAACGATAGGAGATCGAGAAGCCATGACCACAAATGACACCTATTGAACCTTGCATACGCTTCTCGCCTCTCCCTAGTCTTTCGACCCTCATTAAACCTCAACAACATATGTGTTTGGACATTACTTTCTCAATAAACAAATTCCCTGAAATAATGTCCTCACGTGTTTGTATATTTTCTTTTGATTCAGTTGAATGATTATTTTTCTTCATTTCAGACTACTTCACTTCTTTATTTCCCTCTATTCATTTATCATTTATATCCTTTCTGCCCTGCAATGGCCTTTGACATGCATTTTTTTCTCAAATTTTCAACTTCGCTTGGCCTAATAAAGCTGTTGGTAGCTAATTTTTTTATAAATGTTGCTCGGAGTTTGCTTATTATTGTTGTTTAAAATCGTGAATTTATTAAATTTTGATTAATTATTTAGTGACGATGTTAAAGCACATTTTAATGTTCATTAGCCATTAAAATTTTGAGGGGGAAAAAAAACCAATTCAAACCAATCTTCTTAATCAAATAAGAAATATCAAGAATGGAATCAGGTTGGCTTGGTCGAAGAAAATGAAATCAATTGACTGAAATATGCTTTTTCTGAAAAGAAATGCATCATTAATAACATATTATTAGTTATAAAACACTAAAATTTGAGGTAACTACCCTTAATATTTGAAAATCAAATTCCAAAGCATTTGAAGAATGAACTAAAAGAGCAAATAATGAAATGAACATGATGATGTGGATGGAGATGATTTTGATGAAATGGATAATGACCTTTTAGCTCTAGGCTCATAAAAGAGTTGTTCAAGATTAAATCGTTCCAGTCCAAGTTCAATGGATGCTTCTAAATTTGAAGGTCAATAGATAAAAGGAGCTTCAAGTATATTAAAACAATTTTAAGCTCTATTTATGTCACATTGCTTTGGTTAAAACCATTAAAGGCCATGTTCACTTTCACTAATTGGATTAGTTGTTCATGGGCTAAGAAATTTGAGAGAAATCAAGTTAGAAAAACTATTTTAAATGAAATATTTTTGGGCTAGTGTCACATATGCATTAGCAACCACTAGGCCATTAGTACAAAAGTCTTGAGGATAATGGATGGAGAGAAGAAGCTTGCAATGGATGAGACCGAAAAGTTAATAGTAAATAATCTAGGAATGTACTAGGAAGAGAAGAGGGCACTTAAAAATAAATTTGGGACATTATTAGTGAAAATTTTCAATATGATGAGAACAAAAATTTCAATTTTTACATATATTTTGTCTGTGTATTTCACTTTTTAAAATTGAAAATAATGATATATTAGATGTGATATGAAATATTTGGCCAACATAAATATGAAAATCAAAATTTAGGTGCTAGATATGTAAATACACAAGAATTCGATGTCAAAAAAGCAAGTGATCTTTTTATTTCTATTAATGAATAATTGAATAAGAGGAATTAAATATTGATGTAATAAAAAATAATATATGCTTGTTTTTTAATATCTTAAGCTAAATAATTATCTATGAGCATCTTAAGAGTCGGTTGGGATTATCTTTGTTTTCTTTTATATATTTTGATTTAAATAAAAAATGTTTGATTGAGATAGTTCTTTTTAAAAACTCTCAAAATATCTTCTATACATTTTGATTATTTTTACATAAGATTTAATTTATTTTTAAGAAATAAAAAATAAAATATGTAAAAAGTATATTAACTTAAAAGGAAATAAAGGTGAAATCAAACAAGCTTTTAATTTAAAAAGTTAGTGTTATTAAATTTCTTATTTACTCTTGTGTATTATTTTTTATATTTTATCCATTAAATTATATATATTAATAATTGTATTATAAAGGTGTGTCTGAAACATTTTCATGTCATATATTTTCATCAATAGATTTGTCTCTGTATCTGTGCAACATAGCCAACTATACTATTACAAATTGCTACCAAGGTAAAAATTTAATATCCAATTTATTCTTTGAAACAATTGTTGAATATCTTAGCACTATTTTTTTATTTTTAATTACATAATTTTCTTACATGTGGATTCGATTTGGTGATGATACGCCAGAGCTCCCACATTTTGCCATTAAAGTACTAGGACTTACATGTTCATCATCTGGATGTGAGCATAATTGGAGCACGTATAATTAAGTTCATACAAAAAAAAAATTGTCTAACAACCACTATGATGAGTTATTTGGTGTATCATGTACAATAAAAAATTGAATGATAGAAATTAAAAAAAAAGGTTGAAGGATAATGAGGCTCCTCTTTTATGTGAAAAAATGCCATCTGATGATAAGTTGTTTGTAGATAAGGATAATATGGTCACACCAACGGAGTTAGAAAAAGAAATCTGAATATTGATTTCTTTAACGGTGACACAAACAAAGGTTTTCTTTAACGGTGACACAAACAAAGGTAGTACACTAAACAAGAAGAGATAAAAAATATATATATTATTAAAAACTAAAGTATTTGAAATTTTCTTGAACGTTAATTTTTAGCTTTTTAATTGATTAATCTTTCATAACTGGATAAGAGAAAAAAAATACGTGAGGTTGAAGAAGAAGAAGAAGAATGAGAAAACTTAAACTCAACTAACGAAAAGGCGGGGGATAAAGCTACACATTATGATTATGATTCCAATTAAGACCTCTTAAGTGATGAAAGTGTCGAGGACTTTTAATTATGTTTTATCTTATTTACAACAATGGATGATATTATGTTGGTGACAATGGGAGTGAAGTATTTTATACTAAACTTATCTTATGCCTTATATATTTTGTGCAATTTATCACTTTTTATCATGTTATAATGTAAATATGTTTTACTTATAATTATTACATTTTACTTATATTTATAAATTATGATGCTATTACATATTTTTACCCATTTATTTTGGCTACACAATTTTCAAATTTTAAGCTTACAACTCATATAGCCTCAACTCTTATGCCTCACCTCACAAATAAAAAACGCCTCAGTACTGAGTTGCACAATTTTAAACATTATTCAAATGATCACCATATTAAGTAATCATGCTAGCATGAATATCGCACAAATTATTCTCATAAACATGCCAAGAATGAATGAATGGATAAAACCAATGCAATGAATTAAACCCTAGCCGATCAAATAACTCCTTATTGTTGGAAATCTATATGCTGAACAAAAATGTGGAGTTTTAACCCAAAAAAAAAGGCTCAAGAAATCCAAATCCAACAAACTATGTACTTTAATAACTAAAAAAAAAAAATTTAAAAACTTTAGAAACCCGTGTTTTTTAAAAAGTTCACTTTTTCTTCCATAGTTATATTCATAGAGCTCTGACAATGCAATTACTGATTATGAAACTATGCAGCTATGTTAGAATTAAAAGGAATAGTGTTGCTTAATCCGAAATAGCTGAAAGAAAAATAGAGCAGCAATTTTTTGGCACATCATGTTAGATAGCAATACTAAAATTTCATGTTCACTTGCCTTCTTACCAAATAACGATGCGATTAGAGAAATGATACGCTCTTCTAGCTCCTCTTGGTAGCTCTCCTTCTTGTTTTTCTTGCTAAGAGGAATCTGAATTGAGCATAAAAATTACACATTGAAGTACTGAATAATTATACTAGACAACAAACATATAATCATGACACAAATCATCATCATTCAGCTCAACAAAATCTCAAATATGCCCATAGTCAAGGATTCTTTCTCATTGCAAAAGACAAATAATATCAAGAAAACATAATCATTTCTTATTATAACAAGTGAATCAATACTAACACAATTCTTTCAACAGAATCTCAGGCTAGACATTCCGGGGGGGATTGCTGCAGACTTTAATCAGGCAAATCAGCCTGAATAAGTTTACAGTAAATGTTGAAAATGATGCCAATAAGCAGAGCAATTTTGGTTCATTTTATATGTGCTAGAATAGCAGCACAGCTAGAAGAAAAATTCCTCGTGCTAAGAGTGACCGCAATTGAAGCAGTAATGCGACATTGAAATCAGCAGAAGTAAAAAGAATGATCAAATGGCTATGCATGTGACTATTTAAATCAATAAATTGTATAGCAAGCAATCCCTGTGCTGCTTGACAAGTCTCTAAACATCTCAGCTTCCTCATATAAGTGCAGACAGGACAGTAATTATAAATTAAAACAACAGATACACATGGATGGATAAACCTCCAAGTTAACACCTCAAAAAAATGCTGGAGAAATGGTTGTACCAAATATCTGGCACAGCACACTCCATGTCGATTTAACAACGCTCATGATAAAATATTACCAGGAATGTAGGAACAGTTTTCAGACCATTTGAAATCAATGATCAAAGTTATCTTTTAGAGTCTGAAACTGCAGCTTTCCATCCACATCAATTCAAAAATCTGAAGCATCTTTCCATTTTTTGTTGTGTAGCTAATCCTAGCTTCTAGAATTTAAACCTAATTTTTCAGAGATATTGATTTATCAAATAGTTGTTTCTTCGCATATTTAGGTGCAGTTTCTTTTTTATATGAATAATAGAATAAGAGTCGATCATAAAATCTCTCTCTCCTTTCTCATTCAAAATTTCAAAAATGCCATTTTTTTTTACTGCAAATGGTGGCATTCACCACTTATTCTGAGATATCTTCACCAAAAAAACATGTAAGAAAACAATCATTTTCATTTTTTCAATGAATTTTTTTACCATGCAGTTTTACCAAATTCAGCATTTTTAAAATAAATACATCACAAATTTGCTAAACCTTGCAAGCAACAAAAACATATGATTACAAAACTTAACGAATACACAGTCGAGCATTTACAGAATTGTTCGCGTTGCCTTGCCAACATCATAAAAGATCCATATATTATATCCCCGTGAGAGCATAACGTGATAGTAACTAATCAACAAAAGTGTAAGAAAATATCATATGAGAAAATGAGTTAAGGTTGATTGTAAAGATTTCAACTCTTGCAATATAGATATGGCTATCTTTCACTGTCGATTTACACCCAAGAGATAGAAACTTGAACTAAAAGCCATTGTCGATTTACACCCAAGGAATAGAAACATGAACTAAAAGTTGATAGCTTGCTCCTAAACATAATAACTCAGTGGACAAGTAAAAGCTTTCTGCTGAATCAAAACTTCTATGGAAGAAGATGAGTCCATCTTGTAAACAATTGAAATGGCTGCATTGAACATGCAGGACTAGTAATGTGCCATTTTATGTTGCTTTCATTCTCTATTTACGCCCAAGGAATAGAAATTTGAAGTGGGAATTGACTGCTTGACTCCGAATATGATCAATCAAGCACAAGTTAATGTTGTCTTCTCATTCAAAACTGTCAGGGCAAAAGATGAAGCTATCCTGTGAGTAATGGCAGTGCTATACCAGTGCTGTGATATTTAATGTCATTGGAAGTAAAATTGTTACTAGCCTCTAAATGCTTAAGTTGCATCTCATTTGTATTCTAAATGGTCCTGAACCTGCAGCACGTTATAATGGGTGTGGTTTCCCTTTATGCATTTTCCACGCAAACTTGTAGGCAGCATTTGTGAATCAATGCATAATGAACCGTTGCCCTATTGCACATTTATGCTCTATATTCCTTTTAAATCACCATTATGCCTCTGTCCAAACCAGTACAGCTACTACTATTTTAGCAAGCTCCCCCCAGCCACCACACCAACCTTCTCCCACCCTACAATATAAACTCCATAACATGTTGAACCCATGAGCCTAAGAGACTAAGATGTGACTAATTGGTGGCTCATTCAAAATGAAACGATATCTTTTGGTCAATTCATGAATTATATTGCCTTTAAATCACCATTATGCCTCTATTCAAGCCACCACAGCTCCTACCATTTTTCTAGCATCCTCCCCACAACCATCAAACCAGCCTTCCACAACCCCACAGTTTAAACTCCCTAACCATATTGACCCCATGAACCTAAATGAAAGTGATGCTACAAACTTTGTGTGGTATCATCTAATGGTTTTAAAAATATTTTCATTTAGGTTAATTAGTTCATAGCAAACATGGTGATAATAATGATGTTCACCAGACTTGCTTGGGCCTTTGGTCCTTGTAGATGAGCTCGGGATACATTTCTCAATAAAGCTCAAACCAATTTCACGATTAAGGTTATTAAGCTCTACGTGTATTTAGAATATTACAATCTAAATTAATTAAGATACCAAAGCTCTCAAGAATAATGAACACAAAAATAAAATTAATTAGATTTATTGTTATTTTTTAAAAATATATTTTAGATATTATTAAAATGATTTCATAATTTTTAGGAATTTGATTGGCTTAATATTATAATAATTTGATTTCTTCAATATTTATTTATATGCATAGAATTATTTTATTTAATATTTAATTTACAATAATGTGCATAAATCATTTGTATTCAAAAACATAACACTTCTGACTTCAGAAAATTTATATGATCTAAAGTTTCATCTTATATTCATTTAAATTAGCCCCAATATATTTAATTTTTGTAAGTTTATAAATAGTTTCTTAATTAAGAAAAAAGAACTTATTGATAATGTCATGAATATTCATTAACTATGTCCTTATATTGAGGCGGGCACGCCTGTGAAGCCCCGAGAGCGGCGTAAAGGGATTCGCGCTATCTTTCATGATTTCCTTCGTCTAGGCCAAACCAGTCAAGACCCAAGAGGGCAGTCAGCTCTTCCACGAGAGATTGGCACCTCTATTCCATAGAGGGATCTAATCCTAGTTATCTAGGGCTTAAATATGTGATTCTTGCGTTTTAGATTCAACAATTTTTCATGTGTTTTGTATCGAGACAGCCGTCAAGGTATCTTCCCTTCGAGTGATGTACCCTGGGATTCCAGGCGGTGCATCAATTGTATCTTGATCATCAAATGGTGGTTATTCCGTCCCAACTTCTCTGCAACCATCCCTTCATTGTCATTGTCATCTTCCCCGGGAGCCGGCCAGACAGCTTTCTGTGGTTGTCTTCAATGCAATTCTCCGCTGCCAGCAGCCATCATTCCTCTCACCTTGTTTGCCGCCTTCAAAAACAGTGCCCTCCCCTTTCCAACTTGTTGTCGCCATCCAGAACCCTCGCTTCTCCCATTCCACCTTGCTGCTGACACCCAAAACCAGCAGCACTCTTGTTGTTGTTGTTACTGTTGTTGTTGCTGCTTTGGAACAGTAGCATTTTTGCTTCCATCATGCAGGAGAGCCCTCCAGCATGGATCCCTGTCGATTGCTTTCATCCCTAACCATTGGAAACCAACGTTGTGCGGTTTTTTGTTTGCCAACCACCTCGTCCACCACTCTGCCGCCTTCCAAGCCTTTGTCAACCACCAGGACCACCACTAGATTCAAGCCTAGTTTGAGTGATCGTGGTCTTTGTTGTTAAATCAGTCAATAATCTAAAAGACAAGATGGTATTTAATTGTGTGCAACCTTAAATCTATCAAACATTAGACGTATAATATAAATGAGGATACAACTTCTGGCATAAGTAAGGTAGCCAAAATGTAGAAAAGCCAAAAAATATATCGGAAAACTTATGAGAAAAGTTTATTCAACAATAATTTCATCAATTTTGTTGTATAGATAAAGAGAAATAATTAAATAATAGCCAAAAGAGTTGCAAAATTAAGAATATTGAGGTGAACATGTGGTTAAACTAGAAAGGATAAAGAATGAAAGGTTGATAATACAAAATGAAAGAAAAAGTAATATCAGCTGAATATAATGCATGAAACATGGACTTAATGGTCTAGGTCTATGTATCAGATGAAAAAGCTATGAAGGGATAAATTTTAAACCAAAGGTAACATGATGAGTAGTGCAGCATGACTCTACAAATTCACAAACATGCATTGTTCTATGCTGATGAATAAAGGACGAAGATCCTTAAGCTAAACTATAAATAGTTCACAAAATGCTACTGAAGGAAATAAAGATGAAAAAAATAATAATTTGAATGCTTTAGCTTTGAAATTCAAAACACAAATCCCAACAATTTTCTTCTAAACTAAGAGTTCATAAAAGCCTTAATTGTTCTTAATACCAGCATCAAAAAGAACATTTTTTTCCCAATCACTACAAAAATAGCACTCGACTGCTACACATAAGTTTCAAACAAAGAGAACCCGCAAGAAACATGGAGTTAGTTGCAGAATGGAAAAGTTTAAAATAAGTGTTCAGACTTAGATTTTATTTGCCCAAGTCGTTGCATGGCATGCATGCTTTAATTTTCAGATATTTTGTTACAGGAGTGACAAAAAATTTCAGCTTAAATCAAATTTCTGAAAATGAAAGCAGAACGTGAGGACTTGCCTTACCCATGAACGCTGCAAATGCTGTCTTCAGCCCAAGTACATCCACGAAACGCTCACAGGCAGGAGGATAATTGGTCATTGCAAAATCAAGGGCTCTAATGGCAGAGCCATAGGCCGACTTCTTCTGTTTCATGATGATGATCATTAGCTCCACTCCTTCAGATTTGATGAACCTCTCTTTGTTCTCCACTGGCATCAACAAGCAACACAGGCAATCAAATAGATTCTCCAGCATCTCTTCCTCATCTGAGCTTTTCGGATCCCTGGACTTGTACAACGCCACAGCCTGCAACACCCCATCCACACCGTTCATCTGACCTAATCTCTTCTGGTTCGCAGTGCTGTTCTGCAGTAGAATGGCCAATATCTCTGAAGCGTACTGCTTGTTGCCATCAAACTCTCGTATCTTAATCCTCCCCAGAAGCCACCTCAACAGCTTTGTCCGCTCACAAACGAGCTCCGCCACTGCAGGCTTTACCTCGATCATGTTCTCGATGGTGGCCAGCGTATTGTATATGGCGGCAGTCTCGTCTGGATCAACCTCGGAAAGGCGGCTGATGTTCTGGACGAGAAGCTCCAGAGCGCTGTTCTCAATTAGGGCGTCAACCAGGATACGAGCTGGCTCATCGTTATCCTCGAGAACATCTTCGTCTGTGAGATCCATGAGGAGGCCTACCACGTCGATGGCGATATCGATGTTGTCATGGCCGAGCAGATCGACTATAGAGGGAACTGTGTTGAGAGCAACGAGCTCGGGATAAAGTTCAGGGCCTCCAGCGAGGATCTTGAGTCGTTCAATCTCCTCGTGGAGCTCGACTTCCGAGTCGGCGAACTTATCCGGCTGTTCAGGGTACTTCATGCGGGCCTCAAGGTTATCACGGAGTCGGCGTTCGAAGGATAGGACGAGCTTCTTCATGGTCCTAATGTCAAGGACCTCCACGCCGCCGTTGTGGGAGCTCTCCACAGCTTCAAGAAGGGACAGATCGATTACACCGGAACCGCTTACTCCATGGAAGTCGCCATTCTCAGTAACCAGAGGAAGAACCCCCGCTTCCTCGTCTCGCCTGCGCTTGTTACGGTGATCCATGGCGACAACCAAAACCCTAATCCTGGAAAGTTCGATCTAAAACCCTCCCCTGCTCGTCGTCGAGTTCGTCCGGGTAATGATTGATTTTAAATTTTTCTTAGGTTGATTAATCTGTTAATAAACTTGCGTTAGTTATTATAAATTTTTTATCTTTCGAAAAAGTCACACTGTAGCCAGAAAACTATCATCCTAAACATTTCAACGTTTTGAAAATGCATAAGCTATCAAATCACAGTTTACCCAAACAGTTTAGGTGTGTTTCAAAACATCACCGCACCAAATAAGCTGCCATAAACGGACCATTAACATTGTTCGTTAGCGTAATCAATGGAAAGAGTCCCCCTTGAAAAAATACTACATTCGGCTTAATATAATTAAGAGTACCTTTGGGGGCACATTTTTTGTGTGGCTGCATTATGAAAACGCCGCCTACACATTTGATTAATGTATTTGGGCGTCATTTTCGTAATGCCACATTTCGAATGAATATGATACGCGACTGTGGGATCTGACCCCGCGGTCTGCGTTTGTTCGTTGTGCTACCTGGCTACCCTTTTTCTCCTCTGCCCTAAGGTGATCCCGAATCCCTCAAGCTCTCAAGCTCTCGAGCTCTCGTGCTCGATTCGACTCCTAACTGCTCCTAAGCCTCTTATTTCCTTCCCTCTCATTACGGTCGATCTATAAGTATTGCATATAATTATTTTCTTTAGTGAGTGCTCTTGCAGTTGGATTTCATTCGATGGATTTCCTCGGGTAATGTTGGGCTTTTGAATGATTTGTTGTGTGCAATTCACTCGTTTTTAGAATGTGTTTGGCATTTCAATTTGTTCCTTCTTCTTTTCTCAAATTTTCACTCCCAGTTGCAATTTCATTAGGTTGTTGTGTTGGTGTATTTGTCTTGTCATTTCAGTTTGTTTCTTTGGTTGGATTTGTCAAGATAGCAGGTTATGCTTGTTGTGCAATTGGCCTTGGTGGGAGCATGTTTGAATGAGTAGTTTCTTCTTGAATGGTTGCAGGGCAGTTTCAACAATGCTTGTTCTTCAGCTATTTCGTTCTATGCATGTTTCAATGCTTGTTCAGTGAATGATTAGAGGGCAGTTTGGATCTTATTATGCTTGCTCTTCAACTGTTTGGATATTTGCATGTTCGAATGCTTCTTTAGTTAATGGTTGTAGGGCAGTTTGGATATTATTATGCTTGCTCTTAAGTTTTTAGTGTATGGTTGCAGGCAGTTGGTGATGTGGTTATTTTATTCCTGCATAACAAGGCCCTTAAATTCAATGCTTCTTATCATTTTTAAAGTAATTGGCTTTTTTTTTTTAAAGTTGTTAGCCTACACTGTAAGCTCAATGATCGCTTAGGATGTCCAATGCACCATCCGTGGGGCATAATCATGTAAGCATCAGCATTTATGACCAAGCTTAATGCTCCAGTATCTATCGAGCCAAGCATTGACATATATTAGCATTTGTGTCCTTGGTGGTTAAGTATTAACATCTATTCATATGGCCTTGGTGGGTAAGTAATAACATTTGTTAGCATCTATGGCCAAGCTTAATGCTCCATTATAGGCTCAATCTCATAATATAAATTCACTCTTTTGTGAGATTACTACTTCCCATTAGCCTTATTAAGATGATATATTTGATACCATGTTTCGTCTTCAAAGCTTTTGGGTACTTTTGCAAGTGATATTTTATGGGTAAATGCATAAGAATTCGTTGGTGATGTTTTGCACACTATAGTAGTGTTGTAGGTTTTTTTGGAAGTAGTGTGCAGCTGTAGTCGTGCATAAGATTGGTGGGGTTTGGGTTTCATGTGTATATGCATCATAATTGATTGTTATGTACACATATCACTTCTTACCTATCACTATTGAATTGGATTTAGATATTGGATATGTAAATATGTTATGAATTGGGTGGTATGTATGCAAAGGTCCATTAATACATATGCATACAACCCAAGTGATCCATTAATGTTGGTTGGAATGCATACTATTGCAGTTGGTTGGTATGCATAATACATGCATACGAATTATGATCTCTTTCATGATGTCTTTGATCTCTAAATGCATAAGAATTGGTTGATATAGTTTAGGATTTGATTGGTGGCTATAGGAGTGTTGTAGGTTTTTGTGGAAGCTGATATACAAATTCCTATCACAGGTACATCCATAGTTGTTTATTATGAGCTGTTGCAAGTGTATATGCTTACGGATTGGTGTTGAACTCACTTTTGGTTGAGGTCTAGGAACTTCTTCAAGTAGCCTAGGTCTAGCCATAGGATTTTTTTATTGACTAGTCTTAGAAAACTAGAAAAGGTACCCTCATCATTAGAAATTCAAAACTCATCTCTTTACTCAACTTAAAGTTCCACATATTGACCTTAACCTCTAGCATTTAGTAGGTAAGATCATTATGAGAGAATTCAAGAAGAGTCCCTATAGGATTACTTGGCTTTAGGATTGACCCTGGGTGTTGACTTGGAACTAGGTTACACCATATCTTTACAATACATTAATCCATGGTTCATTTAGAATGGATATCTATCAAATTCTATGAGAAATGCCTAACTTGGTCTTTTGCCCCTAAGCACCTCCAAATTACCTAACTGCCCTTGGGACCCAAATTTGGCCAAAATTCCCAAATTTTGCCAAAATACCCAAAATTGATCAAAACTCATTTCAAACACTTTGAATACATCAAAATTTGCCAAAACTGACAAAAATAGCCAAATTACCAAGATACCCCTCCATGACCCAAAATCCAAAAATTCCAAAAATTCCTAAAAAATCCCAATAAATCCAAAATATTCCCAATTTCATTTTGTCTAACTACACATTGGTCCAATTTGGTCAATTTGACCATCTTTGACAAAAACCCC
>NW_018164444.1:69690569-69702058 GCF_001263595.1 Phalaenopsis equestris | reverse complement strand
TTGGTTTCGCCGCCCACCCGGATGTCATAACTTTCTTTAGTTTATTTGATCGAGCCTCACTCTCAATTCTTGCGTTCATCCTTCGGGATAGATACATGATTTGAGATAAAGTGCTCTTTCATCTAAACTATGAAAATTATGGGGTCAGTTTGACTTCATCTTTTTCAAAACTAAATTTTTTAAAACGTCCTTCCGAAGCGGGCAACGGGATTTCAATTCCGATGACCGAAAACTTCTTACGGGCAAACCCCACACCAAAAATAGTGCCGACAATTGGTTTGTATGTATTATAAACTTGTGCGTGCTATTGCAGTTGGCCATTTTTGTGCAACTGCATATGAATTAGAATGAGTTGGCATGTCTGCATACCATTTTAGGTGTTTCACGTGTAAATGCATTAAAATTGATTGGTATGTATGCATATCATTTCTTACCTATTGTGGAGTTGTAGGTTTTTATTGAAGCTTACATATAAATCTCTATCATTGCTAGCTCCATATTTGTTTATTATGAGATCTTTCATGTGTACATGTATATGAATTTTTTAGGGGTATCCCTCACCTGCAAAGCTTTAGATGATATTGAATTGATTCCTGATATTGGATTGCACAAGATAGATAGATGTTTTCATACTTGTGATAATCATGGGGTCCTCCTAATGTTTTCTAGTATTTTATATGGTTGTTGCAGGGGTGTTTCAGCGCGGTAAGGTTTCTTCCGTTGGGCAGACATTCTAACATATTTCACTACCGACAGCGACCGGTGTATAATGGTTTCCCAGGAGGACAGTGCAGCTGAGGACATTCGTCGTAAGGGTTTTAAAATAAACATTTTAATAATTTTTATTGTGTTTGTAATTATTTTTCACTTTATTTTATTACTTTTAATACTCACATGTAAGTGAGAACTCTTTCATATTTTTTTTAAATTTGATCTGTAATGGTTTGCGACTTCTATTTTATCAATTATTTTGCCCATACAGTTTTGTTTCAAACAACATTACTTAACAGGGGCAGAAGAGTCATTTATCCAAACACAGTTGCAAATAAGCAGTTTTAAATAAGCTCCCCAAAACAACAACCGGCTTATCAGAACAATCTGTAGATTATCAAATTGTTAAGATAATTGGGTGTCCACTAAATAAAAAATTAAAAAAAATTTATGATCCTGACGAACCCAGTCATCAAATTTAAAAAAATAATCATTCACATTGAAAAAATCTTTATTTTCTTCTCAGGCCATCGGGTAGAGTTTTGCCAAGCGATTTTCTCAGTTCAACTCTCTCATCGGACGAGAAATATTGCTTATACAATATGTAAAAAATGGTGAGACGTTTGAAATAGAGGTGAGGAAAAATTAAAAAAATGACGAAATGTTTGAAATGAAGTTGATGGATTCTTAAAATAAAGACGAGAAGTTTGAAACGAATGTGAGTTTAGTTATGGTTGAAATGTCATTAATTTATGGTGTTATTGCGGTGTTTTTGTGTCGTTATTGAGGTATTTTTGTGACATTTTCTTAATGTTATTTAGTTATTTTTGAGGTGTATTATTATGATGTTATTGTAGTTTTTTTTTTTTTTTTTTTTTTTTTTGTCGAGGAGTTATTGAAGTGTTATTGCAGTGTTAATTGAGAAATATTACGGTTATTCTATGGTGTTATTTTTGTGGTGTTATTGAGATGTTATTTTGGTGTTATTATGTTGTTATTAAGGTATCTTTATGATGTTATTGAAGTGTTATTTGAGTGATATTATGACGGTCCCATGATGTTATTAAACTGACATTATTATGATGTTATTATAGTATTATTCTATCGTTATTATTCACTTGTCATTGAGACTTTATTGTGGTCTTATTCGACTGATCTTATTGGAGTCCTATAATTTTATTATTTCAGTATTATTATGGTGTTATCCAGGTGTTATTGTTTTATTTATGGTGTTATTGTTTTATTTATGGTCTTATTAATTTTATTTCTTTTGGGAAAGTGGTAATAATAGTTTTTCCCTTTTTATTAATCTTATTTGCTTTGATAGAGATTTGTGCAAGAAAATTTAGGAAATTAAAAAGTTATCAAATCCAAGGCTAAATATCACATAAAAGCTAAGTCCTAATTTAAATCCTATCTCACCCCTTTGATTTTAATAGATGAGAGTTCAATGAATAATAATGAAACAATTCACAAAGAAATATTTCAAGTAACATGAAGATTATATTTAAAACAAAGAATTATAACAATATTCTCTGAAGTTTAGTCATAATTAATTATTTTTATGCATAACACATTTATTGATAAAAACATGGCTGATAAGAAATCTTTAAAGTCTCCAATAAAAAAAAGAATTCATGCAATTGCATTTCATTGTTAAATAAATATTATTTATCTCACATAATAAATTTTGATTGTTAAATAAATATTATTTATCTCACATAATAAATTTTGCAAGAGAAAAAAAAATACATAAGGGGTGATTGTACTTGTACAACTAAAATAATGTTATCAACAAAACCTCAACCATGCAACTAAAGCTTATAACTAGAGTGATACATCACAAACCCATATTAACTTAAAAGTTTATTAAATAAAGTATTATTAAAATCATTCGGTTTTTTTATTCTATCTTTTCATATTATCATTCTCATATTCTTAAAAACACTTCATTACATATCATGTTCTTACAATCATGCATTAACTTGGGTTCAATAAATAATAAAAAATTAGAAACAATGTCAAATTTTAAGATTGATTAAAATTGAAGCTAAACAATAGAATAGCTTGGAAAGTCACTGAGGTTCTCCTCAAAATTTGTGACATCTCCTATTTTTTTTCCTTTGAATTTCTAAAATAATTGCTCCTATTTGATCCATTTCATTTTGATTTTTCTATGTTCAACATTGAAAACTAAACTTTGAAATCCTGAAGATAAATACCTCTGATCATTATCGAGAGTTTTTTTAAGTGACGTCGGTCGCTTGGGATGTAATTAACTTTAAATGTTTGCCTCTCAGGTAATGTGAACCCTATGTAATTCATATATTAACTAGAGAAACTTGTTGATCAACATTTAAAAGGTTCGTAGACCAAACGGATGTCGTAAATTTTTCTTAGTTTACGTAATCAAGCCCTACTAAGAAGAAATCTATCTATTTCTAAGGATAGGTGCACTATTTTGTGGTGTGGTACTCGATAATTTAAACTATTAAATGTGTGAGATATTTTGGTATCATTTTCAAAATTAAACTATTATTTTCAATATCAAAATTATATGTATATTAAATTAAGTACTATTTTCAAAAAATTAAATTAACTCAAATTCCTGACCGACATATATGTGAAGTTATCTTTAGATAAATATATTTTTTATTATGGGAATGTTATAGTAGACTCAAGTAAAATTTGTTTTAGTGATAAGGGCGATCATAGAGTTAGGATAGTTAATATAAGAAAATAGGGATATGCTTTAACTATTTATAGTAGGAATAAATTATATTTTTAAAATACAAGGAATCTTAGACTTACACTTTTAAAAGGAACGAGACTATGAAATATCATTTTTATAATAATACTCATTATTAAGTAAGGAAATGTGAGAAAATTTTAACTTTAGAAGAAGGACAGTGAAATTAAAAATCATTAAAAACAATCCAGATATAATAGTCCTCGCTCATAAAAAAGAACAAAAAAGAGAAAAGAAGAAAAAAAGAAAAAAAAATTATATATATAGTTGACTAATTAAAAATTAGTTTCGCTACAATTATATAAAAAAAAGAAAATTAATTACAGTTTTAAGCCTATTTTTAATTTCTAAATGTATTAGTCAACTTTTACTAGTAAAGTTCTCCAAAATTCTATCTTTAAATTTTCTAGGATTCCCAAGTTTAGCGAATTACAATTAATTCCAAAATGAATAAAAAATCAGAATTCCTAACTTAAGTATTAGATGTTCTTATACCCAATCTCTATTCTGAGTTAGTGAAAATTTTGTTAAAGTTATATTGTCACATTTTTTGGGGCAAAACTATAGGAATTCTTAATGAAACCCACCATCATAAGTTAAAATATTTGATATCAAAAATATGAGAGTTACTTGAGGACAAGTGACAGTGAAATTTGAGAGAATTTGACATATCCTGTAACATGCTTATTTTATTTCATATTTAATATTTATTTTTAATGATACTACACTTTAATGAAATGTATTTTTATATTTTTGGTTACAAGTGTATCAGGTGAAGTAATTGGAATGAAAACGAAGCAAAATGGAGTCAAATGAAACTTTTAGGCAAGATTTTGGAGCCTGGGCGCCAGACCCTACCGAAATACAGAGTAGGTGGAGCTTAGGCGCCAATTCATTTTATGAAGTTCCAGAGAAGGTGGCGCCTAAGCGCCGCAGTTCAACGCCTAGGCGCCATAATTGAAAATGACAGTTTCTCAACGGTTTTAAGAGTGAATTCAAGGCTCTTTGAAGGGGGATTCATTATAGAAGAAATATAGAAGGGAGAGGAGAAAAGTCATGGAAGAAAAGACAGAAGAAAAGTGAGAGATTGTTTTATCTTTTCTACATTTTAGTAGTACGATTAAAGAGAATTGTAAGGAAACTCTTGTAGAAGTGTAAGGAGCTCTGAAAAATTAACATTTGGAGAAGTTGTTTTTGGTCTTGTTGGTCTGTTGTTTTTTTATTGTTACTATAGTAGGAATTTTCATATTGAAGACTTACAATTTGAATTAAAATGTTGAGTTTTTTGTTTTCTCCGTGATTTTTGAGTAGTGCTCTTATCTCTTCCTCTTGTAATGAAGTAGTATTATGTTTAGGTTGTAGACTCAATCAGATTGAAAAGTTAATTTCATGACGATGATTTATTTACTTCATGCTTCATTTACATTTCAATTTGACTAATTAAAATGTTAAAATTCATTGTGAATCCATAATGATATGAAAGGGCTATGGAATTCAAAAACTAGTATAAATCAAATTAATCTATAGGGTGAAGTAAAAGTTGTTCGTGTGTTAGTGCAAATAAATAGGGATATAATTCTAATGGAGGTAACTAGGAAGTTTCTAAGGGTGACGGGCAGAAACACCTTCTGATTGAACTAGGTTCTTTATGCACTTGAAAAATGATAAATAATATAAATGTTCCTATTTCACACTAAATTCATCTATGTTTTCTAGTTGATCTACACTTTTAGTATGTACTAAAATCATTACAATTTGGAGGGTCCTTCTAAATAGATCAAACTTTCTAATCTTTGTTAAAATTTAGTAAAGTGTCTTTAAGGTAATTGTTAGGATTAGTGGTAATCTAATAGAACTAAGTAGACATAACTTAAAACCGAAACTTATTTTTCAGGCTAAAACTAATTATAGTAGGCTAGACCTTCAAAACTTATTTTTCAGGCTAAGACTAGTTATAGTAGGCTAGACCTTTTCTTAGGCCTTGTTAGTTGACATTGTTCCTCGTGGGATCGATATTCTGAGTTTTAAAGAAAATTCTATATTACTTAAATGATTGCGCACTTGTGTTTCATGCCTAGTGAACTCTTAAGATAGATAATTATAAGATACATTTTCAAAATAGTAAATTCCTAAATCACTAGGTGAACCCGCCATATTAAGTGTTAAGGAGGTCACCAGGCACCATATAAGTACACGGTTGGCCCTAATTCGATATCTCAATGAGATTTAGAATTAGTGTATGAGACACGAGCAAGCAGCTATTGGTCCCCATTATGTGGTTCCTCCCATTATGCACTTCATAACCCATGCATGTACCTTATTTATAATAATTGACACTCCTATGGACTCTAAAAGTATAGAGAGAAAACAAAAAAAAAGTACCTGAACCGCATGAACATATTGTTAACTAGAAAGCAAACCAAGATACAATGTAAATGATTCATGTCTGACGGGAGAAACAAAGTAACACCACAAAAAAGAAAGTTAGTCATAATCATTACTTTGCTCCTCTCTATTACATGTGAGGAGTGCATTTAGGCATGACTCCCTACAAGAGACCAATTAATATACTATCATCCATATCAAAACAATAAATATGCAAGCACACCAAAGGCACAAAAGGTGACACCTGATTAGAGCAACAAAACCGACAGATAATTATAACCAAGACATCGAAAAGGACTATCTATCATCCAATTTATTTGCCTAGCACACCATCTAACTTGGTGTCCTAACCAATATTTAAGTGAGTACAGAGTTATGTCAGTGGGCTGATAATGTTTTGACGAGATCCTCATCTCAAGCCCCATCCTATGGATCCAAGGATTCTAAGAAGTGCCACTATATACAAGTTCTACAAAAGCTTTTGAAAAATTTGACCTCATATACAGTCTAAAGCAAGGATGCAAATACTTTCAAAATAGATATTTGAAAACATGATGCATAAAGTAATAAAAATGTAAATTTTAATACTTTAAAAAAGGTCACGAGGAAAGAAAAGCCTAAGTGGCACTAATTAGACTTATTGGAACATTAGCACAACATACATGTGCTAGTCACAGTGCGATAGCTAATATTGCCCTCTGAGACATCCCCGCGGGCAATATTAGCTGTCATTTCATGACTAATAGCGAGTCACTCAGCTAACAAGTTAGTTTCATCCTTGAGAAGAATGGGGATGCACATGCAGATACAAAGTGGTCCAGTGCACTGTCGCGACTTCATAGAGGTCGAAGCGATCACAACATAACATATATCCATCACAAGTACATGGTGGCACACACTATCAATGAACATGCTGACAGTGCATAGATGCACTTACATGACACAACATAAAAGTATTATGTTTAGTCACCTAGGGTATAAAACGCAACTAAGGAGAATTACACCTTGTCATAATAAGACCAAACACAGATGCAAATGACAAGCACATGCAGGGTATAATGCACATTGTAAGCAAGCAAACAGACACATGCCTTACTCAAAGGAACATGCTCGTGGCAGTGTAGGGTGTTGTCACAATATAATAAATATTTGTCACTAGTATACGATGACATATATCAATGATGAATGCACCAACAATTCGACGGTGTGCATGAAAAATATACAACACAGGTGAAGATGAGAGTGAGCAGTAACCCTAAATTGAGTGTTTTTTTGAAGTAGTGACTCAAATGTCGGGTGTGTTGTGGAGGTAGTAAGCCTAAGGGGTGGGTGTGTCATGGAGGCTGTGACAATGAGGGTAGGTGTGTTGTGAAGGCAGTAACCTGGAGAGTGGGTGTGTCGCAGAGGCAGTGACTTGGAGGGTGGGTGTGCTGAGGAGACAGTGACCCGGAGGGTGGGTATGTCAAGGAGGAGGTGACCTAAAGGGTGGGTGTGTCGTGGAGGCAGAGACTCATAGGGTAATCTACAATTGTCTGATCGGGTGTCATATGAAGAGAAGGTGAAATAGTTCTCATTTGGGAGAATTACATACCGAGCAGGCATGATGTGCAATCGTTCGTTCACATGATGTGTGAATGTACGAAATAAGTGTATTAGGACACAAATCTAAATGCACACATATTCAAGCATACATGTCATAAATATGTAAGATGTCATGCAAACAAACACACAAGAGTGCACGAGTGTAGGTGCATATACACAAAATGTGATGCACTTTGACTTAGGGATGTCATGAGATGGGCACGAAAATTCATGCCAAAGAGGGGCATAAATGCCCACCATGAGCATATGGGGGGCACATGCTCGTTAATGCACAACTGGGTGCGTGGTATGAATGTATTCAAGCAAACTGTATGAAACAAACATGCAATGATGCAACATTCTACAGAAATGGTCAATCTGACTAATTGGGCCAATGGGGCCTATTGGATGAGCCAACAAAATGGATTGATTGAATTGATCGGGCCAGTGCGGCCGATCAGATGAGCCAATAAAAATAGTTGATTAGACTGGCATGGGCGGCCTATAGATGAGAAAGGCTCGGTTGGATCGATGGAAGTCGATCGATCGAGCCGATGAAAAGGTCAATTGAATTGATCAGATTAGTGGTAATCGATTGTTCAAGTCAACAAAGGTGGTCGATCGGGTTGACATAGGCAGCCGATTGACAATGAAGGGACGGTCAAATCGATTGGACTGGCGACGTTCGATCAGCTGAGTTGAAAAAAAGAAAATTTGCAAAAGTGATATTTTGATGAAATTTTAAAAAATCATGCAATGCACTCAACCTAGAAATGAACACATGCATGAAATGGAGGTTTGATCATGCTCGACAATGAAAACAAACTCATCCTGACAATCTAAGAGGTTTTCTAGGAAAAAAGTAATGTGGCAAAATGAATGTCGATACAAAGCGATAGTGTCCACATCCTTTTGCTCAAAACAAATAAATTCCATGGGCAAGAGTTCTCATCGCATGTCGAATTTCAAATTCATGGAACTTTCCATTATATACACCTAAATTAACAGATTTTACTCCCCTCCATCGTGGGAACTAAATCACTGTGTGGTCAGTCAAACTCGCCTAGTGTGGGCGACCAAAACCCACAAAACCTAGTAAAATTTACTCCAAAGGCCGACTAAGAAATAAAATGCAAAGGGATCAAGGAGTTTCACCGACGCGACAATTGATCGAAGTGTTTTTTTCTTGTAAGAGGAAGTTCTCCTTGCTGAAGTGTCGTTCGAGATGGAGTAGATGACCATATCATTCTCCTAAGTGATGAAGAAGCTTTCCTCATCAGAGAGAATGAAAGAGTTATTGAAGTTGTCATTTCCTTAAGCAGAGAGGAAGCTCTTCTCGTCATCTCACTGAAGTGTCATCGCATGACCAGTAAAGTGGAACAAGTGATCAAGAAAAGAGGAAGATGGTATCCCTCAAGAAATATCCCTGGAAGCTCTTGAATCTTCCCCTTGCTCTAATCCTCCCCTGCAACAATAATGGTGGTCGATCCCTAGAAAAGTGCCTCCTCCCTTAGTTAACAGCCGCTTTTCTAATCTGTAATGGACCCAAAATATCTCCCATACCACATTTAGGTGAAGAACCAGATAAAAGAAGATGGTTCAACAATCACGACCATCTTGTCGATTGGAATCCAGAGACAAGAGGGCCAAAATTTATGAACTAGTCCCAGCAACGTGGCCACGCCAGGCTCGGATGTGGTCACACCACTGTTTAAGGCATAGCGAGATAGGGGTCTACATTGCCATGCCCCAAGCCTGACGTAATGATGTCAGGCGCTTTGTCTTGCGGCTTGATTATGCCTGAGGTAGGTGTGGTCAAGCGGTCTATAGGACTTTTTCTGCTTATGTGTGGCCACGTCAAAATCCAAAAATTTTGGGCTTTCAAAAAAGCTCACAAAGGGGTTCCAGGCCTCGTAGGACCTCCAAACGATCAAATGTGAGCAGGTCATGATTGTTGGACCTCTGTAGGGATCACAAATGCATGTCATAAGAGTTTAAAAGGTCAGAACATCTACGTATCATCAAACAAAGTGACTCCAACATGAAATTCATCTGACTAGGCCTTATACTTAAGGTCTGAATGTGGTGCAGGATACTCTAGTTGATGGTCTACATCACGAGAATGTCCATGTTAGCATGATATGACCCTGTGTCACAGGAAAAATTTTCAACTCGGAGGATATTAGAAGAAGTGCTGACTTTCCAAACATCGACTCGGGGCACAATCGTGATGGTGCAAACCCCACTTACATTGTTGTGCACTCAGCGAGGATGTCTTATGTATGTTGCATCAAAAATGGATGCCAACACATCCCTGATTGTCTTGACGATGAAATTGGCTCATTGGCTGAGTGGCTTCCTTTTATTCACGATGCAACAACTAGAATTTCCCATGAGGATGCCTCAATGGGCAATACTAGCTATTGCACCGTGGCTAGCACACGTATTTTGTGATAAGGTTACAAGGGGCCTACTTGCCTCTACTTAGGCTTTTCTTTCCTATGAACTATTTAAAAGGTATAAAAAAATTACATTTTTATTACTTTATGATCATGTTTTCAAAAATCTATTATGAAACAATTTGCATCCCTATCTTGGATCATGCACAAGGTCAAATTTTTCAGAAGTTTTTGCAAAACTTGCATATAGTGGAACCCCTTAAAATCTTTAAATCTTTAGGGAGGGACTGAATACAACAATCTCATCAAAACATAAGCTAGCCCACTGGAATATCTCTGCACTCACTTGTATATTGTGTTAGGACACTACGTTAGATGGTGTGCTAAGATAAAGAATAGGATGCTATGTAGTTTTTTTCATTTTTATGACTATAGTTCTTTGTTGGTTTGGGTGCCCTAGCTCGACATCACCGTTTGTGCTTTTTGGTGTACTTGCATGATTGATACCCATGTGAGATCGCGAGAGATTCACTCTCACCCTTGGCTTAGTGGAGCTTTGAAAGCATTAGAGTATTTCTATGCAAAATAACAGTCCTTCACTAACCCTATGATAATTATCACTACTAATGTAAACAAAATTCCTTTGGATTAAGAACATTCTTGGGAAACTCCCAAGATGTAATTAAACAAGTGGGATACGTCCCATTGGGAGTACTCTAAACCCTATAACATCTGAATCATTGGTTGTGGGTATTGGTCCAAGGTGCTTCCCTCTGATCTTATTTAGGCGGATATACTTGACCAATCCTTGCAAAATTTATTGCACGTAGGCTCTCTAATTTTTTTTTCTCTTAACTTTCGTCTTTGTCGTATGTAAATTTTTTCTGGTTCATCTCTTCTCTTGATTATTCACATGAACTAAAAGAGAGACTTATTCAAAAAACATAAGTATATGATGATAGACAAACTGACGATAAAGAAATGAAAACAATGACCTCTTTGTTGGCATCAATTTTTGATGTCACGAGTGTAGGGTGTCCACTTGCATGACTCATGATAGTTTACGGTCTGTCTGTGACGTCCGATAGTTCAAACACCCACCCGAGACCTTTTTGGCACGTGTTGAGGGGCACGTAGCCAGGTTCATTCTGCTAGGCTATGACTTTCACTTAGGTGAAGGCCGATCGGCATTTGACACGTCAAATGACTCCGATCGGAGCGAAAAATATTATGTGGCACGTCGCGCGCAATTTTGGCTCAAATTGGCCCGATTTCTTGACGAAGTGGTCCAGATGACCCCGGATGTTGAAACGGACCCCACTAGTGTGTCCGATATTTTGATTTCGCTTACGGAGGACGTCCACTTCGCTACGGCTTCGCGGGCGGGGGTAAAATGTCCGAATTATCGTTTTGGACACGATAGTCAAAAAAGTGGCCCAAACGACCCCGTACGATGAAACGGACTGCGCCAACGCGTCCGGAACGTCGATTTTAGCCAAG
This sequence comes from Phalaenopsis equestris, assembly GCF_001263595.1. Taxonomy (NCBI): domain Eukaryota; kingdom Viridiplantae; phylum Streptophyta; class Magnoliopsida; order Asparagales; family Orchidaceae; genus Phalaenopsis; species Phalaenopsis equestris. The sequence goes on along the minus strand of NW_018164444.1, from coordinate 69,690,733 downwards.
AAGGATGTTCACTTCACCACGAAGACGTATACGGGCGAAGAATATGCGAACGATAGTTATAATAATATAATAATAATTATTATTATATAATATAATATATTATATGAATTATTGAAACCTACGCTATCTCTCCTCCCCTCTCCCTATCCATCACATGCGGCTCG
>NW_018164444.1:69689119-69689464 GCF_001263595.1 Phalaenopsis equestris | reverse complement strand
CGAGCTTGGAGCGAGCGAAGAAACGCGTCTGCAACCGTCACGGTGGTGAGACTTTCTACCTCCTAGCCAGCCTTAGGAATAGTGGAGTTTAGGCGTGTGGGTTCGATCTCCCACACGGGGTGCGTGCGCCGACGTGGGTCGGCGTGACGGCTTGCCTGCGTGATGTATCGTTGAATTTCCTAGAGTCAGCCTTTAGGTTAGGACTTCTTATGTGTGGCCAAATACCCCAGTAGAGCCGAGTGTCTCCCCTCTTGTTGCGAACCTTAGCACAAGTCCCGATGGGTCGGAGTCCCTCACTCTCCTTGCTTTGGATTCCCCAACTTTACTTGGAGAAGTTGGGAGATC
>NW_018164444.1:69686036-69688331 GCF_001263595.1 Phalaenopsis equestris | reverse complement strand
ACGGCACGCCCATCCCTTTTGGGCCCCTGTCGCCACGACACGCCCATCACTTTTGGTCACTGCTACTACGGTGCACCTTTCTTCGGGCCACTGCCTCCACGGCACGCCCATCCCTTTTGGTCACTGTCGCCACGACACACCTATTTGTTCGGGCCGCTGCCTTCACGGCATGCCCACCTTTTCCTGAGTCACTGCCTCACGGTACACTCACACTTCCGTCACATGACTGATTGCATTTGTATTTGCATGTTTGCATGGATAGCGAGCCAGACTCGTTAGGAGAGTGACCCCGTGTTGGTCGCGATGCCTTAACGAGCATTGCTTGCTGGGTTGATCCCGGTGAGCAATGCGAGTTAAGTCATCGGGATTGACACGAGTATGACTGTGCTAAAGATCTAATATATCTATCTTGTGCCACAACTCTTCGTGACACCCTTTAGATCCTTCAGATCTTTAGGATGGAGTCGGTATGACGACCCTGTCAAAGTCATAATATACCCAGACTTACCCCACACTTAGATACTAGACTGACGCACTTTTCGTTAGATGGTGTGCTAGGTTAGGATTTAGGGTGCTAGGTAGTCTTTTTGATGCCTGACTATTATTCTTTGATGAATTGGTTGCCCTAGTCAGGTATCTTTCTTCTGCATTGTGCTTGTGATGTGATTGCATGCTGCATATGTGTGGTAGTGTGTTAGGGCACTTTTCTGCAGGGAGTCATGCCTGTTCATATGCACACACACAGGTACCGCTATGGAGGGAACAAGTAATGATTTCTGACATTTTTGCTTGCAGGTGTTATTAGCTCCCCCACTTTTAAGACATGACTCATGATACACTATTTGCATGTGAGCTTTCCCGCTGACACTTGTTTTCATGCAGGATTGAGTCTTTTATTTTCCTATGTACTTTTAGAGTCTATTGTAGTAGAAATAAGATACGAGCATGGGTTCAAGACGTTTGGCGCGGGAACCATGTAGAGGGAACCAGGAGCAGATGCTCGTGCCCCGTATCTTAATTCTGCATTTTATATTGATGTATAAAATTAGGACCGAGCATTTATATGTGGAGTCCGATTGCCTTTTTTCTTTTCTGGTGTACGTTGTCAACCTAGCAGCATCGATCTATTTATTATTTTGATTTGACTTATTTGGCTTTTTGCATCATATTGCATGTCTGCATTTGCATGTGTTTTCCTTGTTTCTTTCTATGGTTTATTTAGGATTTCACGATATAATCTAAGCTCATTAACGACCCTAAAATTGTAATTTTCAACAAAATCATAAATAAAATATTCAAGCTAATTAAAATTTATGATTAAAATATTCAGGATCTAAGAATTTCAACATTAACTTTCCTGCATATATTAATAGGGCCTCCACAATACTTAAGGACTGCTCTAGATAACTGCATTCATATTTGCATGTCTTGAGGAGGAGCCCCCATGCTTCTTCATTATGACTGGCCCAACATACCTTTTGTAGGTGGTTGTCTAGTGCGCCTAGGGTACTAGAAGGCTCTCCGACCCAGAAAGGGTATAAGTCCTTTTGTTTGGAGCGTTTCTAGCTTTGTAGATGAATCTTCACATTATTTTCCTTCCTGAGGCATCCTTGCCACTTTAGCAGGTATAAGTCCCACCTCTTGGAGCTCCAGCTTTTATTTAGGGCTACCGAGGTTCCCGTGGATGATGCAATTCACGGATTGCTGACCGGGGATCTCAGGGCGTGTTGACTACCTTCACCACCAGGTAGACTTAGGGTCCTGTTAGCTGTGGATGACGGGTCCGTGGTACCCCGACCCAGTTACCTCTGCCTTTTAGGATCACTCTACCTTCCTTTTTGTTAAGCCCCTTTGAGCCATATCGCTCCTTGACTTCGTTGACATCATTTTGACGACCCGATGCCGATGAGCTGCCACCCATTTGGGATACGACGATTTGTCCTCTGCCCTTATGACCCGGACGTGCTTTGACGTGTTGGGATATCCCCGTCAAGATGATTTAGGTTATTTTGTGGGCCTCGTGTGCAGATGAGCCGCTACTCATTTGGGATGTGAGAGACTTACTCTCTGCCCGACGGTTTAGCTCGAGCTTTTGAGCATCGGGGCCGTTTCAGCGCGGAATAACCTTCCTTTGAGTACCTATTGCCCCAGGTTCACGATAATCCGAGCGAAACTCCTTTTATAGAGAGTATTCTTGGGTACCCCCCAAGATGTAATTAACCAAGTGGGATACGTCCCCTTGGGAGTGTTCTTGACCCCAAAACAGACACCTACACCTGAATCTCTGGTTATGGG
>NW_018164444.1:69684575-69686012 GCF_001263595.1 Phalaenopsis equestris | reverse complement strand
CGTAGGTATTTTTTCGCGGATATCGGTTTCAGGTGCTTTCGCCCGATCTTGTTTGGATGGACACTCTTAACCTATCCTTGCGAGGTTTACCGCACGTAGGCTCTCCACGTTTTGTGTTTTTCTCTTGTTTGTCTTTTTTTTTGTATGTCCATTTTTATTCGATTCCTCTCCTCTTTGAATCATTGATTTGATTCGAGAGGGAGATTTATTCGAATAAGGGAAGTATACAACGATCGACAAGCTGACGACTCCTTCTAAAATAAAAGAGAGAAAAATGAACAAAAACACTCTTCAAGCTGGAAGGTCAGGGTCTTCCTCCGAAAATGACTGGAATTATCCTTGTTACGTGGACTTTATTTGATCCTCCCGGACAAGCCTGTTTTTGGGTTCTGCTGCTAGAGCTTTTCCCAGTCGTTATGCATGTGCGCTGACTGAAACAAGCTCTTTTGGTTTTCTGGAATTGATGAGTTCCTCAATCAGGTTTCTGAGGCGTCGACATTCCTCTGTGTTGTGACCGTGGTCACAATGGTACTGACAATACCTATTCAGATCTCGTAAGGTTGGGGCCGCCTTCAACGGCGGGGTCGGTTTGAAATAGTCATTGTTCTTGATGGACCAGAATATTTCATCCATTGGCACATTGATGGGCGTGTTTCCCAGTAAAACATGCAATCACTCGTATTATTGAACCAAACACTGTTCAAAGCGTAGCTTTCAGTCATGTTGCCCTCGGTCACATCCCCACTGATCCTGAGACCGAAAGGTTTTGTTATGATGACTGGTGGAGGACTGATTGTCCATTGTCTTATGCAATTTACCTAATTTTTTCCATTTCTTTGCGGGATGATCGTGCAACTCCGGCTTACCCTTCGGGGAGTCATAGTGGTCTTCTTTGATGAGTATGTGCTTCTTCTCCATTTTCAATACCTCTACAAAAGTAGTAGGCTTAAAAAGGATTAGGTCATACCTTAACCACTTACTTCGAACTCCTCATTTCAAAGTCGTTCTGTCTATATCAGGTTTTGGATCTCTAACTTCTAACATCTTGTTCAGGAAGAGGGTGATGTAGACCCATAAGTTCTTGTTTTCTCTCTATTTGAGATTGAGCAGGGTGTCCAACTCTTTCAACTTTTGTACATTGAGAAGTGCAAAACAAAGATTCTCTTAAAATCTTAATCACTCGGAACAATTTTGGTTGGCAGATCGTTGAACCACCGAAGGGCCAACTCTTTTAGGTGATCACGAAAGACGACACATTTTGGGTCATCGATCAAAAGCAAACCAACTGATAAATTGAATGATGCTACACGATAGATCGGGTCAGTCCTCCCTTTTGTAAGAATCCAGGTCAGGGATACTTAGCTTGGGCGGGGGTATCACCTCTTTTATTCAGTGAATAAAGCCCTTTCTGCGAGCGGCCAAACAGACACTCACATC
>NW_018164444.1:69659157-69684565 GCF_001263595.1 Phalaenopsis equestris | reverse complement strand
CGCTCTTCCCATCACTTGTTCTTATGTGCAGAAGCAACTATGTTAGTGTGCTGGGGCTCTCCTTGTCTTTGTTGGCTGGTGACCTAGTTGTTTGGAATATACAGGTTCTTTGATGGGGCCCTTTCGGGTCAGACCCCCTGAGGTTTTATTTCCATACGAGGCCTGTGGATGTTCTTCTGAGTTATTGATGCCTGGAGGTTATCAAATTGCTTCGTCATGAGGGGCATTTGGGCTTGTAGGCTTTGGACTTGTGCATGGACATTCAATTGTGTAGCATCTCTACTGGCTTCCATGAGTGTTATCTCTCTTTGGGAGGTTTCTTCTTTGTAGTCTTTTTCACTTCTCGTCTGTAGCATGATCCACACTCACCACACCACCTTATAGGAGTTTGAATCCTAAATTGTTATTTGTGAACACGGTTTCAGAGCTAGACTCAGTTGAAAGATGAATGAGAGAGAGAGAGTAAAATAAGTATAGAGTTCTCTGTAAAGAGACACGGGAGAGCCTCTTTACTTGTATTTTTCTTCTCTAGTTTATTCATGAATATTTTGTACAATTTCATAAAGGAGAGAACAGATATGAAAACTGGTTTTAATACAATCAATGTTTGAATCAATCACATAAATTTCATACCATATAAGTATCACAATTTGAATTTTAATATATCGATAATTGGTTGGTCGACTTACTTGAATTTGACCGATTGAGGCGACCGACTTAATAGTGACCACGCCATGGGGTGGTCGACCGAGGCGCCCAGTTGAGTGTCAATCTCGTCTAGCGCGACAAAATGGGGTCCGTTGATTGGCAACGATCAAGGGTCCTTGAGTGTGTTATAGTCAGTAGGGATTGCAGGCGCGATCTGTTGTTCAGATCCCTCGTCATAGTGTGCCAGCCAATCCTTGATTATGCAGTTGGTTGTGGGACGGTAGGATGCCCTGATCTCCTGGTCGGCTTCTGGATTGTTCGATTTCTTTAAGATCCATGCTGACAGCTTTGGTGTGTTAATTATCATTTTGTTAGATTTTATTAACTAAAGGGGCTTGTCACTTTAATGATACCATACCTCGTAATTAAAATAAAGCTTATCCTTTTATATCCATAGAGTAGTGATGAACCTACTTTAGGATTGGATCCATGATAGGGTGACTTTTCTTCCCTCGATATGATATATTATTCCTTAATAATGTCATATCCAATCATAAGTGAGTGAGAAATTTCTTTTTTTTTTTTTGTGTAGTCCCCCAAATTTACAAAGTGGATGGCTGGCCCCAACTGAAGGATTCTCTAATTATAGTCCTCGTTCCTCCAGTCTTGGCTGAAATCCACCAACACTTGATTCTGAGTCTCATTTATCGTGGAAATATGATCCATCATATCAAACTTTTTAGGAAGCGAAACCAGGCGCAATTGCACCTGAGGTCGTGGCACCAACATCCACTTTTCTCCTCCACTTTTCTCTTATAGGGGCGACTTGTATGTGATATCGATTTCTCTAGCACAACTTTTCCCTTGCCCGCGGGCACTGACTTAGGACTCAGGGAACTGGATCCTATTTCCTAATCACCATTCTCTTCTATGACATCCTTGCCTTCTCGGGAGTTTTGTAAGGGAATTCATATCCTCCTCATCTACATCCACTTTTAGTGGCCAATGCGTTAGCGACTTGCTCCTCATCATCTCCTAACATTGTTTTTGCAATTGGCTCGAAAAGTCAGTAGCCTTGGCATCTCCCTTATCTCTTAGTCATTCAACATGAGGCCATTACACCCTTTCTGAAATAAAAGTATGGTATTCAAAATAACTTTCAAAGGATTATTTAAAAAACATCATCAAAATCCAATAGATAGTGTCCGATCATTAATCATATTACTGGGCTTAGTTCATGCTAGTATTGAGCCCTTCCCATGGTCACGAGGATCACAACAATCAATAGATCGCGTTCTATGTGACGTTTGGATTAGTAAGCACTGATTGTATGAAAAAATAGGGAAATTTTTTTAAAAAAAATACATAAAACTTATAGATTTATAAAAATTAAATAATGAAAAAAACAGAAATAAATAAGTTACGAGCTCAAGAAAAAATAGAATAATTCAATAAAAAAATAAAAGCCTAAATTTTATTGGGTAAATTTAAATTAATTAATTAAAAAATAAAATAAAATAAAGCTCATCAAGCAATTCAAATTTATCCCAAATTTATTGGGAGAGTCTCTTAGGTCACCACTAACCCCTCGGAATTTTCCCAAAAGAGTATGCGAGTGAAATTGGATGGCATTTAAAATTTAAGCCACCCACCCACTTACTTAAAAAAACAAAATAAATTAGTTAAGCACTAACAATCATTTAAATCATCCCCAAACCTTTTCTGAGATCACCCCTAACGACGCCTTTCAAGGCTTTGTGTTAGTTAGTTAGTTGACTTAAATTAATTTAAATATAAATAAATAACTATATAAATAAAGTATATAAATTAATTAACCTAGAACCTTACAAATTTATAAAAATTCAATTAGGGTTGGGAAATTCCTCTAAACATTTGGTGAGAAAGAAAAATAAAATAAATTATAATAAAATATATACAATTATATTTTTTTTCTAAATAGTAATAACAAAAAAGGATGAATTACATACAAATCACCCGAAACTTGTTATTTACAAATCAACCACCCTCTCAATAGTTTGATTGTAAAAAAAATCAGCTGAGTGGTTAATATATAAATATGATTATTTTATGTGGCTTTTATGTAATTATCCCTAATAGAAAATAAAAATAGATCCACACCGCCCCCAAATCTTTCTCTAATTTTCTACAGCTAACTGCCGCCTCAAAATATTTTAAATAACATAAAACCAAATCAGTTGTCAACACTAAATTTCCTGGAAGGAAAAGCCGAGGGGGCTTTCGTAGATCAACAGACAAAGAGTACCTCCGTGTTCGCTTGCCTATAAAAACCGCGTGGTCCTTGCTTCTGGTTATTCTCTTCAAGGAGGAGAAGACAGTCGGATCTCTGAAGTTTTTTCCCTCCCCTCGCTCTTCATTCTCTGCCGGTTTGAGTTCTTCAACAGGGTTTCACGTATGAGCTGGTTTGATAATCTCCGCGGACTGTCAGATCCGAGCCATTTCTTAGATGGTCTCTTGATCTTTATTCTCTATCACTGCCCTATACGTTCCGATTCTTATTCTATACCTTTGAATTCGTAAGTCCTGGATCTGGGATCGGGGTGTAGAAATTTATTTTTTGGTGGCAATGGAGTCGAAGAATCTCTCATCCTGCGAGGATTTCTCAGTCGCCGGTAAGAATTTCGTTCTGTGTCTCATAAGTGAGTGCATGAGGTTTCAGCTCGTTCGATTTTTTGGCTCGAATAATTGGAGCTTGGTTAAATTTGGAGTGGTATTTTGCTTTTTTTAGTTTTTTAGTGGAAATTGGACGAGTTTGGAGTTGGAGCCCATGAATAGTAGCTTTCTCTTTAATGTTGAATTGAGATCCATCTATTATTAACATTTATTTTGATACTGCGATGTTTGACTTTCCAGGATAATACTGATGCCGCTGTTTTTTGGCAGTCTGTGCCTCTGATCCGGCAAATTTTTTAAACTTATTCTCATAAGATTCATATAGGATACGAAATTAGAAAATTCTTCTAATTAAGCACTATTTCTTATGCAATTTTTAGATCTTAAGCAACCTAAGTATTTAGCTTATCATATGAACTCAATTTCTGAGAAAATTGTAGCTGAAACATTGAGGCTCGAGAGTTCAAAAACATTCGGATCTGAATTCAAATGGGCCTAAATAAAAAATTAACAAGCATAGTGAAAAAATTGTGAGACCCATCTGATGAGTCAAGTTTCTTAAAAAATTTACGTCCCTTATAGTTGAAAGAGGCTTGATTAGACAAATTTGTTGAGCCCAATACAACTCAATTCCATGTTCACTAAAACATTGAAATGCCTCGAAGTATAAAATTATCAAAGGTTACCTTTAACTATTTGATGAAGTGTCCAGGTGGACTTTATAAATGATCATAATGTACCTTACGAAAATCTATAAACAGCTTCTCATCCTGCATATTGGAAGAGGACTTTTGACAGAGATAACTCTAGGAATTTTGGAGTTCCCATCAACGTTAAGAACCCCAATTGCTTGCCTTTGGGACTTTACCTATATAAACTTGTTTGTTTTCTCCTGATTGCCCCATTCAATCTGAATATGAGGACAAACTCGTTGGAAACCTTTCATGACTTGATGATCGGAGATCAAGTGAATCAGGTGAGGAGTCCAAATGAGGTATCATGAAAGTTAACAAGAGGACTCATGAGAGGATCTATGATTTAGCTTAGAGGATCTCAAACTAGGAGCATTATTGTTGAGAGAATTTTAGGAAGAGAAGAGAGTTTATAAGTGTTATTGGGTAATTATGTGACCTACATGTTGAATATCAAGTACTAGAGGTCTTGAAATGCAGAGATCTTGAGAAGGATCCAAAAAGGATCTAGAAATCCTCAGAAGGGTTCCAAAAGGTGCATGAGGAGACATAAGAATGAGAGATTTTGAGAAGGGTTCAAAAAGCACCGAAGAGATGATTTACCTCGAACTTGAGAAGATTGCTGATCACAAAGTAACAATGATAGTCCGGTTATACATTTTACATTTTTGGTATTGGTAATGGATGAGACACATTGTACCTTCCTTTGTTTGCAGTCTTTATTTCCTCTAATAAATTCATGATTGTGATTTCATATCATACCACATTAAATGTAGCCAATATTGTAACCAACCCACCTTATTTATAAATGGAAGCTGGATGGTTCAGAGTACAACTACTATTTTGAAGGAAGAGTGATTTTTGTGCTTTTAGTTTTTAGATTAGAGAGAGTGTTGAACCAAAGAGCTTGAGAGAAAGAGAGAGAGAAACTGACATAGACTATATTTAAGACTGAATTACCATATTTAGTTTAGAGTCTCCTTGATGCTTTTTTTCCCTAGATTTAAAATTCTAGAAAAGAAACTGAGGCTGAAAGATACAAAAAAAGGTAGGAATACACAAATGACGAATTCATATTGTTAACATACTAAGGAGATAACTCATATATTAACTTCCATTTTAAATAAATAGTATATTGCCAAAATAAAACAACATTCTTCCTGAGTAGATAATAAGTTAGCATAACGGTACATTTATTTGTTATTTGTAATTACAGAAATGCATAGGGCAATAATAATACAAAGCGGTACCTAGGTCGTGGAAAACTTATATTTTTTACCACATAATGAATTTTTCTATGACAATATCACTTCATAGAAATTGTTAACCAACAATCACTATATAATTTTATTATTGAAACTACCTGGGGAAAATCTGTGAAATTATTTTGAGAGTATTTTTTATTTTATGAGGAGCAACCATAAAAAATTGGTTCAATTTAGATGAACTTACAAATCACATAAACTCTTGAATTTCTGTAATCAACTAAGAGGCGTTTGACAAAGTTTTAATTTTGAGAAGCACTCCTTACCAAATGATAACATTTCATTATTTATAAAATTTATGAAAGAAGGTTGTAATAGTTGCACCATCTGAAAAGGTTTGAGAAATTATCTACATTTTTGTAGAAATTTATTGAATGCAGTGAAATCTCAGTCTTTATATCAAATAATTTGAAATTGAAAAATTCAAGGCAACAAAACTATCCATCAATTTTTTTAGGAAAGGCGTATGTGTGTGGATGAGCTCACAACAAAATTATAAAAAAATAAAAAAATCTGACCAAAATGATAAAAAAAAATTGGAAAAATAACTAAAATTATCAAAATTAGTTGAAAATCATAAAAAATTGGGTTGTCAGTAGAATCACTAACCTTCTTGTAGGTAACTCATTTATTTGTCATATCATGAAAGATTGGGTTGTCGTTGCACGATTCATCTCCTTATATTAATGGTACTTGTAAAATAAACGAAAATACAAAAGTTAAAGGGCATGGTGATCAGAGTTGGGAAAAGGCGCTTCTGATTGAAAACCTACCACAATGAATAGGTTCACTGAAAGCAATGGAATCTTTTTTTTTTGCAATTATTGATTCTTTTGAAATAAACATTTCATATTTCTAATAAAGCCGGTATTGTTAGTACAATTTTCTTTCCTTTTATCTGTTTTATATGATGCCTACTTAAAAGAAAAATTAACAGTCAAAGTAATTTAGTCTTCTGGCTACCCTAAAATGTCATTTCATATATTTGCCAATTTATGTCATTTTCTTGGCCTTTTGAGAGTACATTTTAAGAGGCTAGTTATTTTCGTAAAGTTGGGAGAATTACAACGTTTATAACAGAAGGCGTATCATTGTAAAAAATTGTGATATCATAATTGTCATTATAGAATCTGTTGAGGATTCGTTAGATGTTTATAAAATGATGTATTTGAATTTCCATACAATATTCTTATCATTTCCTTTTGTTTAGATTAGAAAATTGCAATATCATTTTAGGTTTTCTCCACTGATTTCAATTGGATAATGGTGGGTACTTAAGTTACAATCGAATTTGATGGGTACATGACTAAGGTTGCTAGTAGGGGGAGCTTTCTAAATCTGTTTATGGGCATTATATTGGTTCTGACTCGAGTCTTGACGGTGGTCTTTTTTGCAGGAGACATCTTAGTATTTTTTTAGCATATTTTTTTGCCGAGTAATCACCATCTTTGGTTGTGAAATTGTCTGAAGTTAGGCCATCTTGCTTTTTGTAATATTGAATCCTTATTCTAACTGAATTCTCATGTGATATTGCATTTTGAATTGCTGAACACTTTTATCTCTTTGTCGTAGGTTCCTTCTTCTCAGCCATTGAGAAGCAGCCTTCGTCACCATCAGTGATTGTAATTGGTGGAGGAATTTCAGGAATTGCAGCTGCTCGGGCATTGACCAATGCTTCATTTAAGGTAATAACTTTGTTTTAGTATTGGTGTTTTTTTTTTTTTTAAGATAATATATTATATATGGGTTTATTTTAAGATTATTTATTTATTTATTTATGTTTTTGGTTTTCTTAAATTTCAGTAGTATTTTTATAATGTTATATTTGATTGATGCAAATATTGTTGTGATTTATGAGAGTCACATTCACTTCAGGTAACACTTTTGGAATCACGTGACCGGATTGGAGGTCGAGCATACACAGACTATTCTTTTGGCTGTCCTGTTGATATGGGGGCATCATGGTAAATATATTTTTTTTTTTTTTTCTATTTGCTCATATTTGTACTTCAGTCAAATTGCCATTAATTTTTTTAATTATACAAGTTTCTAGCTTCACTGAGCCCAAGTGTTTTCTATATGACCATTCAGGCTTCACGGTGTTTGTAATGAGAACTCCTTGGCTCCATTTATTAGGTTGTTAGGATTGAAGCTATATCGCACTAGTGGTGAAAACTCTATTCTGTATGACCATGACCTTGAGAGGTACTTAAAACTTTTAGTCTAAATTCTTCATTTTTAATTCTTAATGTTTACTATATTCTTTTTTCTTTATCTCCATGTAAATGCATCTTTTTTTTCACATTTTTTTGTTAAACCTTTTGTTAATTTAAGCCCATGTGGCAAGTATTGTCTCAAACCTGTCTTCCTTTTCGGGACCTTATATTTAGCATAATTGGGCCTTCTAGTGTTCGCTGGTGCTAGATGTACAATTATAACATTGTCAGTCTTGGAGCTAGATGTAATATTGAGGCCGTGATAGCTTTTACCAACAATATGAACCCTTGTGTTCTTTTCTTCCAATTTTCTCCGCCCCAGTTGTCAGTTTTTATCTTCCTCCTTTGTACCACAAAATAAATGAAGACTTTGTGGAGATTTTTTTTGTTTTGTCCGGATCTACATTAACTTTTATTCTGTTGGTATGGCTGTGTGAATATTTATGGATAATTTCAAGATAGTTTAAACAGGTATTTAAATATTATATGTTACTCATGTAATGTTGACATTTTCAATTATCTGATATTTTTAGCAGTTTATCAGCTTGTTTTTTTTTAAAAAAATATTAAGATGCTTCATGCAGCTATGCGCTTTTTGGTAAGGATGGTCACCAGGTTCCTCAAGAGCTCGTCATCAAAGTTGGAGAAGTATTTGAGAGAATTCTCAAAGAGGTACTAAATTGTATGTTTGAAATTGAAAGTTTTGAATGTTCCATTGATATAGTTTCATATACAAGATCTGATGGTGATTTCACAGACTGTGAAAATTAGAGATGAGCATGTAGATGACATGTCTGTTTTGCAAGCAATTTCTTTTGTTTTGGATAAACATCCAGAATTAAGGTATAAATAGTCTTTTATTTTTATCTTGATATATAAGCTTTGGTCGCGATAAAAAATTTGAGTGCTATGTGAGTTTCTTCTAATCATGTTGTATAGGCAAGAAGGTTTAGCCTATGAAGTTTTACAATGGTACATATGTAGAATGGAAGCATGGTTTGCTGCAGATGTAGATGCTATATCACTTAATAACTGGGATCAGGTAAACACTAATCTGAAGAAACCTCTTCTTTTTTAATGGTTTTTTCCTCGAGTGTTTGAGTTAAAGTCAGTCATCAGTTCATGTTACATTATTGTCCTTTCCTGAATTGTTCTGTCATCCACGCCCTTCGCAATCCACAAGCTGCATGAGAATGCAATAAAAGGTTATTGCATTGACTGCAGAAATCCAAAATAGGGAGAGGTTCCAAGAGTCTGTTGGAGTGTTGGTTCACCGCCAATCTACATAAAGATTTTAAATTAAACTTGCTGGAACATCGTGAAAAATTTTCAGATCATCTAAATGATAAATTATTATTGTTTGTCCAAACGTGTATTGGCCTGCAAATGCTAATGTAACGGTTTAAATTGGGAACTTAATTTGCAGAATCACTTACTCGCGTTGTGATAAGAAAGATTGGGTCATTCTATTGTTTATTTTGTCATATTATATCAAGAATTAGAACTTGTGAACCAAATTAACATTAGCATCATTGAAAACTCTATGGCGATAATATTCTTGTGAATGCAGGAGCACGTGCTTACTGGCGGTCATGCTCTCATGGTGCAAGGCTACAATCCTCTCATAGAAGCTCTTGCAGGAGACCTTAATATCCGTCTGAACCACAGGTATGGTTTTCTGGATGGCTAGTTATTACCTGCTAAACACAGCTCTTGTGCTAACTCTAGTTATTTTGTTGTTTAATCATGTCAGCTACCAGTGGCAACATTTAATATTTTGGGCATTTACATACATACAACTCAATTCTTATATATTTAAGTATCTAGCACTTAAATTTTTACATTTATACCACATTACCACCCAAATTTTTAATGTCACATAAAAAATATTAGATACATACTTTTTCATGGATAAGTAAGGTGCTATAAAAATTGAAGTTTGTGATAAATGCTTACGTATATAGGTGATACGTCACCAACAAATTTTCATCATCTGACACGAATCTCGAAACATAACACAAATCTCAAGACGATATTTTAAGCAAAAAACATTTAAATCTTGATAAAAAGTCATCCAGAGCTCTGATTTTAGCAAATTTATAGTCAAACTGACCGACTCGATGAGACGGACCTAATGATATGAAAACTAGTCCAATTCGAGTCAAATCAAGCTCAGATCAAGTCATTAAACCACCCTTGGAAGATTTTTTGACACATTTGGAAGGTCAAACATATATCGACACTGACAAGTTTATATTCGAATCGAGCGGCTCGACAAGACGAATCCAACGAGCTCAAGATCACTCAATTTCGACATCGTTAAGACACTCAAATGTCCATTAAATGCGGCATGATCGAAGGAAACTCTCTGGACCGTCCGATCAAAATGGTTGATATTCATGTATTAATTGCACCTAAAACACTATAAATAGATAGTTGAAGTCTAGAGAGAGAGAATCTGGGGTCTTGAGGAGAAGCTGCAGCTCGGCACCACCTCCAACCGCCGACGACCACCGACGACCACTGCCGACCTCTGACAACTGTCATCAACTACCACTAACCACCATCAATCACCACCGATCAGATGCCGTCAGCCGACGTTGTAATCTAAAAAATATAGTTACAATTTCCTGTCTGTGGGACAAGAGATTCATGTAATCAACAATCAATAGTGGATTTCTGCAACTGGGCTAGACCCCGTGTTTTTTTCCTTACGGGTTTTCCACTTAAAAACTTATAGAATCATCACCGTTTGTTTCTTTTTCATTTGTGTGTGTGCTGAACTTCATTTGTGTGCAACGCTAAGACGATAGTCCGTTCCTCTACAGCCGCGAATTTTTTGGCACGCATCAATAGGAATTTTTTTATCATATTCAACTGAAAGAAATGCATATTTACAATGATTTAGCAACTGTCCAGGAGATCAAAATTTCTTTTTTTTTAACATCCTTTTTTTTATTATGGAAATCAGGGTAACAAAAATTGTTCAGCGCTGCAATCGAGTTATCGTCACCTTAGAGGGAGGAACCAACTTCGTCGCGGACGCCGCTATAATAACCGTTCCTCTCGGAGTCCTCAAAGCAAATCTTATCGAATTCGAGCCTAAGCTGCCAGATTGGAAACTCTCCGCCATTTCTGATATCGGCGTCGGTATCGAGAACAAAATAGCTTTACGCTTCAGCACTGTTTTCTGGCCAAACGTTGAGGTATTAGGCGTCGTTGCTCCAAGCTCCCATGCTTGCGGTTACTTCCTAAATTTACACAAGGCAACTGGAAATTCTGTTCTGGTGTACATGGCTGCTGGGAGCTTTGCTGTTGAACTGGAGAAGTTATCAGATGAGGAAGCGGTTAAGTTTGTAATGTTGCAGCTCAAGAATATTCTTCCACACGCAACACCACCTGTAAGCTCTTAACCATCATTCTTTTCTCAGTTTAGGGCTAGCAGATTTGTGATCTGAAATTATGACTTTCTCCAGGTACAATGTTTGGTTTCGCGATGGGGGTCGGATATGGATTCTCTCTGTTCTTACTCGTGCGATCTTGTTGGTAAACCGGCTGATCTTTATGAGAGGTTTAGAGCTCCGGTTGATAATCTCTATTTTGCCGGCGAAGCGGCGAGCGTCGACCATTCTGGAACTGTGCATGGAGCGTATTCTTCAGGAATATCAGCTGCTGAAGACTGCCAAAGGCGTCTTCAAACACAGTATGGTATTTCGGATTTCTTTAAGAATGTTTTTTGGGAGGATTTGTTTGAAATCATGGTTCCTCTTCAGATTTCTAGAATGTGATGAATTTTTTGCTGCTTATTTGATTGTATTCCTCAATTGATAACATGAATTTTATGGGATTGTTTTGTGCGGGATGATATCTTCCGTTCAAATTTGGCGCTTTTAAACTTTTCTATTATTGTAGTTATGCAGTAAATGTTAATCTTGTTTCCACTTTTTATGGTTTTTGTGGGAGAGTTTGATGCTTGATTATAGTTTTTTTTTTACCGGAATTTATGTTTCAGTGATACTTTTTTTTGGCTCTTCATAAGTTCAAAATTTTAATCCCGTTCTTTTTATAATTTTAACACCTAAATATTTTTTTAAAAAAAATTATAGTTCAATACATGTAAAAATTTAATATAAAAAGATATAAATAAATATTATTATTTATTTATTTATTCATTTCAAGCTAAGATGAGCCAAACACGGATGAACAAACTTTTATTCTTATTTGGCTCATTTAAGAATTAGACACGAGCTGTTTAACGGGCCAAACACGAGCTGTTGGTGAATAAGCTTTTTTGACAACCTTCTATATATTTTGCTTCCAAATGTGAATAAATTTAAATTTTTTGTTCTTATCTAATTTTAGTGAACAATATGAATAAAATTTTGTGAGGATATCAATGTTTTGAATTAAAACTCTCATTTTCATCATAAATAAAAACTCAATTTCTAATCAATTGATTAGTTAAGCAAGAATTACATGAATATTTCCCCATTGATATCGCTACCAAACAAGTGGGAGCAAATTTTACTTCCTATACATTTTCTCGGTCAATTCATTTATAGTGTCTTGCTCTGATATAACTCAAAAGGCAAGTCCTATTTGGGAAGGATTAATTAATGCTCCGAGCTATTTCTTATTTAGAGGAGATGTTCTTAGGTGACTTTGTTTATTTGGAAATATCAAAGTTCAGTTTAATATAAGCATGGCTAAAAATGGATCAACAATCATATTTTACTAGAGATAAATATTTATAATAATAGTATAAAATCAATCTATTTCTAATAATATAAAAATATAAAAAAAATATTGTTTGAAGGTCGTTGATTTTTAGGGAAGATTTTTTATATATGGTCAAAATGAATGATTGTCTTTTTTAGCAAAATGTTTAATGCATTTTTAATAATAATGCATATTTATAACTTAGGCAATCATAATATGGATGATTTAATAATTACATTAAAAGATGCATAATATAAGTTTCCAAAAGAAAAAAACATTCCTTAAAAATATTGGGAAAGAATGGATGAGAGAGCTATTGAATAATCATTTCATCAGAATACTTTATCAAGCCACTTCAAAACATATGGATTGGTTTTCTTTTTTGAAATATATGTTTTGTTTGAACCAACAAGCAATTGAATCATTAATCTATTCTTCAAATATGGGACTCTAAGCTTAATTGAAGAGAAAGCTTTCCAAATTTAGTTAATAATTCTCTACTTGCCATTTCTACCACACTAGGCGAAGATTTCAATTCATAAGGCTTGTTCATAGTTGAAGAACACAGATACACCCTTGACGATCGAATGTCTTGTGCAGCTTGACCGGGGGCATTATTATCAAATTATAGGTTTTTGATCTATTTGGATTCTTCATAGATTTTAAGCATATGTTGAAATTGAGGTTTCACCTCCGTCTAGAAATTTTTTCTACCCGACTTTACCTCCTTAATTTAGGGATATTACCAACTCAAAATCAAATCTTCTAAATCCATCGTCCTGATTCAAACCTCCGAACTTAACCTTCTCAATCAAGTTTTCAAATCAAACAAACCTTTTCCAACCCTTTTGATTTTATCTCAATCCCAAGTGAACTCAAATCTTCAAGGTCAACCATACACCTAAGTTGGTCAAATCCTTTTCCAGGGCTTTTCTATTACACACAATTGTTAGATTGTAAATCTTATCCTTTAAACTCAATCCCTCCAAATATTTTGAACTTTGATCCAGTCATCACTGCCATTTAGAATTCTAAAGTTTGAAAAAGTCCAACCTGAAAAACTAAATGATGTAAGTCAATATTTAATCGAGATTTTTCTCTAGAACTCATGGCTCTAGAGATGCAACTAACTATGAGGTTTTGCTTTTGTAAGGATATCATACCTTATAATAAAATAAAATCTATCATACACTCGCAAAATAGGGGAAAACCACTGGTTCCATATACCTATAAATCTTTAGGATTTTTCATCATCCATATGATTAGAGCAATTCCATGGTAAGTTTTCCTCCCATCATGGTGGCACGTTATTATTCCAATGTTGTACTTGATTATTTAGATCAAATTTTTTTTTTAGATATGTAATGGACACACTTGAAAAAAAAAAAAAACTCCACTAGTGGGTATTGACTAGGTGATTCTCTTCCAGTAGTAAAAAAAGAATTATATTTTTCAGTGAAGATGGTTATTGGCAAGCTCTAGTAGCTCGATCAACACCTTTGACCGTTACAGACCTGAAGCGTAGCAAAAATGGCCTTCTGTAAGCCCTTGTGCTAGGGCAACATACACAACAACAAGTTTGAGGTCTCAGACTTCCAGTATTTCCCTTTGAAAGTGTGGTATGAATGTACACAAGGATTCATTTTGCACTTGGCACAACTGTAGAGGAGCTTGCAAATTTTTTATGGTTTGTGTGCATTGGCAAACTTAGCCATGGACATTATCTTGAAATTCACATAGGGGGTAATCACTTACAGTGGTGGACCATTCAAGCATTAGAGGGTCGATTCTCTGTGTGTTTTGATGAATAAGAGACACTTGAGCACATCAATAATTCTCAATAAGCATACAATCGACTCAAAAGAGGCAATGTGATTGACCTGATTCGATCAACCCATAAAAAGATTATAAAGCCAAGATTTTGAAGCACTCGGGGGGGATTGACTTCAGGGATTTGCTGAGATAAGACATTTTCTGGCGACATGGGTTGTGACGCTTCTACGTATTCATATCTCCGATGTTTGAGTGGCATAGAACCCGTACTGTCCCGGTAGCACGTGTCTTGATATGGTTCATCGTTTAGGAAGGTTGTCCTTCATGGGAATATGGCATCGCCGGTCTTTATGGTTGCACCACCTTGCGAGCAAGTGTGTCTTTGATTGCCTCCAACATTTGTTCCTTTAGCTTGTGGATCTTTTTGGGTATAGACTCACGGGCGCATGTCATGTTTTTTTTTTTTTTAAGTGAATCATCTTTTTGTCTGTGATATGATCCACCTTTATCGTACCTTTTAGGGTGTTATATCCAAATTTGTATGTAGATCATACCCAAAAAATGAAGTGTAGGAAAGAGAGAGTGACTCAAGAATCCAAAAATAAGTGTTATCCTTTTTTCCCTAAAAGAAGTTCCTATGCATTTTAATGTTTCTAAATTTATAACAAATAGTAGTTATATCGTGAAATCTCGATAATGCAATTGAAATTCTATACTACCGGTCGGTCGTCATAACCATCATAATTTTTGTTACTATAATCGAATCCTTTTATATCGGGTCTTCATTTTGCTAGTCTCAAGGATGACGAGTCGTTCTTCTTCTTATTTCAGTCGACATGCTTGGTTCGATTGGCTAAATAACTCGCTCCACGCTAAATGATAATTCTTTGTGCTCAACTATATATATTCTTTAACATATGTCCCATTCAGAATAGTTGAAACCGATCGAGCGTATTTTGATTATAGAATTAGATAAATGAATGCATAAGAACCTTAGGAGCTGAATATAAATGCGCTATTTTATTTAATTTTTTCGGGTGATAAGCCTAGATTCATCATATAAAATATCATACATTCTCATGTAATGAGTAACTCATTTCTCACCATCTTGGTTAGAAATAAGCAATTATTGCAGTAAAAATTTTCGGCATTTTCAACCTTTAGATCTACTTTATGATGCGTGCAAACATTAGTGGCCCGTCTTCCATGCACATTGAATGGCTACAACCCCTCCCTTTCGAGCCACCGTGTCGCCGTCCTTACCGCTTCCAGCAGAACGCTCCGCTTTACGCGGAAACAAACCTAGGATCTTCCCTTCGCCTCTCCCCCCTCGTCCCCATGTCCACTTTTACCCGTTTCGTAAGATCCGCCTCCGGGTCGGCTGCCACGCTATCTGCGGTGAGTAGGGCGATGTCGTCGGTAGTTTCCGAGTCGAGCGCGCGGATGCCGGCAAGCTTTGGGCTGGCGGGTTCGTCTGTTCCGGTGGTAAGGAGAGATCCAGCGGAGAGGAACGTGCAATGGGTTTTCCTTGGGTGTCCTGGTGTGGGCAAGGGCACTTATGCTAGCCGCCTTTCGCAGTTCCTCGGTGTGCCTCATATCGCCACCGGTGATCTGGTCCGGGAAGAGCTCTCATCCGCCGGACCGCTAGCTGGTCAGGTGATTCGTCGTAACTTGACTTTGATTTGAGCCGATGAATTTATCATTTTATCCAGTAGCTCTTGGATATGTGTGCGCACTGTACAGCTTAATGAGATTGAAGAGTGGATTTTCTGATGACTTGAGTTTTTTGATTAGGATATAATGGCACTCGTTTTTATGCTGCTTGACTTCAAAGTGGGTCTAGCAAATTTATGTTTCTATGCTCCGCAAAAGAAGTAAATTATAAGGGTTGATGTGTACGTGGACGTTGATGAGAATAATACCTAAATCATTTATGGTTTGCTTTATTGAAAAGGCTGCTTAATACAGACTTTTTCGTGAAATTGTTAAAAAAGTTGATGAGTTTATAGTTGTTGCTCAAGCATCAATCTTTGATGTACAATGGTTGTGGCCCTTATAATAGGAACTTGATTGCTTCTACAGTTGTGTAAACCTATGATGATGAATTATAGATATTAGTGAATTTCATGGAAGTATGGAAGTGAGTTGCAATAGATTTTAGGATGAGAGATGGATTTATCATCTTTTATGTATCATCTAATCTACTAATTTATGTCATTTTAATGCCTAAATTTGAATGAAATCATTATATTTTGTTATTTCGTGGTATGTGTAGTTGTCTTCATGTACTCAAAACTCGATGGAAATAATTTTTTTTATGCGATAAGAAATTCAAACAATAGAAGTTCACCTTATCTGTTACAAACAGTTTGTTTTGTAAGTGGAAGCAAGGAACATAAAATTGCAATGTGTGCAAAACCATAGGCTTAAAAGCATTGTTTCACTTTGTGTTGAAATTAACATATTACATTTTCTCGTAGTTTAAGCAGGGTGAGCTAGACTAGATTTCAGTTTGGCGAAGGGGAGAATCACTTTTTTGCATCATGCTCCATGTTGAAATTCCAACCATAGAAGTTCACCTTAGTGTTACAGACAGTTTGTTTTGGAAGTGGAAACAAGAAACATAAAATTGCAATGCGTACAAAACCATGGCTTTAAAGCATTGTTTCGGTTTGTGTTGAAATTAACATGTTACATTTTCTAGTAGTTTAAGTAGCGTGATTGTAAAAGCTAGTCTAGATTTCAGTTTCATGAAGGAGAGAATCACCTTTTTTTGCATCATGCTCCAAGTTAAAATTATGCTTTGTGACTTTAAAGGAAAAAAAAAAATTCCATTAACTTGTACAATTCTTTAAATTCATTTGAATCATCTCTATTTCTTCACTTATTTTTATGCCAACTGAATCAGATATTGAACAATACTAAAAAAGTTCTCTAAGTGTCATAAACAGACGATCATACCCATCCATCGGTAAATGGACTCATTATTTTAATGTTGGTTAGATTTTCTTAACAATAAATTATTTTTAAGCCGGGCACCTTATCATTTTTTTATCAGGTTTTTATAAATGGAAAAATTGTCTTTTTTTTTACCTTGAACTAGTTCTTCCTTCAAAAAGCACAAATGTTCTTGGACTTGAAGTATATTCATTTATAAATAGGCTTTATTTTTCTTAAAAGAGTGTCATTTATCGATTTATTTATTAAACCTTATTGAAACAGCTCTTGAGTTAAACTAGTTGCAAATATCTCAATTTGGTGTCCTATTTCAAGGATTGCATTCTCTCATTTATAAAATAGATTAGCAAGGTGTAATTGTAAGGAGATTGACATGGTAGTGTTAAGAACTTGCTCTTCTTATTATTGACTTACTATACTCTGGCGAGCATAATGATAATGCCTTTGATATGCTATCACAATTGAATTCATGGAAATTGAACAATACCAAACAATCTTTTTGAGAAATTCAGCTATACAGTTCAATCATTTTTCCTACATGTTCAACAATTGTCTTCATTTATTAAATATTGATTTAGGATAATCCAAAAGTCATAACCATGTCTTCCTCAAAAGTGCACAAATATTTTGAGACTTTGAATTCTATTGATTGTTGAAGAGTTTATTTGTTTTTGGAAAGAATGGTTGGGGTTCAATCATTTTCTCGACTAAAATAACCTTTTTCTTAGCTGAACTAGTTTTTTTTTGTTTTTTGTTTTTTGTTATGCAGACCACATTATCTGCATTGCTTTAGCATATGATTTTGTTGTTAGTAATACTTTATTTAAGAAAAAAGATGAACATCTTATTACTTATAAGAATGGATCTAAGAAAACACTAATTGATTATTTTCTTATGAGAAGAAGAGATCGTCAAGATTGTAAAGATTGTAAGGTCATTCCAAGTGAGGATTTAAGTACCTAACATCGTTTATTAGTTCTAAATTTTAAGATCAAGAGTTGTAAAATGAAGAATAGTAGGGCTCATCATCGTAGAATTAGATTGAAGAACTTAAAAACACAAATAAAATTATTTTTATGAGTAAAATTCAAGATTTCAGAATTTGAGATGTTCATGGTGAAACAAATGCTATGTGGATAACGTAACAAACACTATTAAACAAGTAGCAAAAAAAAACTTGGATAATCAAAATAAAAAAAGTTTCTTTAAATAAAATAGTTGGTGGAATAATAATATGCAAGAAAAGATAAAATATAAGAAGTTATGTTATAAAAATTGGTTTAAATGTAGAAGCTGAGAAAACTGGAAAAAATATGAAATGACCCGCATGGAGTCTAAAAGAACAATATGTGACGCTAAAAATTTTGCTTTTAACGATTTTTATAATAGATTAGATATTAAGGAGAGTGAGAAACATATGTATAAACTAGCCAAACAAAGAAAAAAAGA
This sequence comes from Phalaenopsis equestris, assembly GCF_001263595.1. Classification (NCBI taxonomy): domain Eukaryota; kingdom Viridiplantae; phylum Streptophyta; class Magnoliopsida; order Asparagales; family Orchidaceae; genus Phalaenopsis; species Phalaenopsis equestris. Next base: position 69,666,193 of record NW_018164444.1, on the reverse strand, counting down.
AAAGTAAAGATTTAAATCAAGTAAAGTGTATTAAAGATGGAAATCAAAAAGAACTTTTCTTAGAAAAAAATATTCAACATAGGTGGGTAAGTTATTTTGATAAACTTTTTAATAAAGTTTATGAAAATACGATCAATCTTAGTGATCTTTATATGGTTAATAATAATAAAACGTTTCATTTTTACTGTCGCATTAGTAAAAAAGAAGTTGAGGAGAATTTAAAGAAGACCAATGGTGGAAAATATGTAGGATCTAATCTGTAGGACCTAATGATATCCCAATATTTGAGTGATTTGGGTGTTACGTATTACAAAAATTTCTAATAATCAATTTGGTTTTATGTTGGACAGGTTTACTATGGAAGCTATACATGTATTGAGAAGTTTAATGGAGAAGTTTAGAGATAATAAGGAGAATCTACATTTGATTTTTATTGATTTAGAAAAAAGCTTACGATAAGGTTCTAAGAGATGTATTTTGGAGAGTTATTGAGAAGAAAGGTGTTGATATGACTTATATTCAAGTCATTAAAGATATGTATACTAGAGCTGTTACATGTGTTCGAACTGAAGGAGGATTGACCAGATTGACCAAATATTTATGACATTAGGGGTCGGCTTTAAGGTCATATCTTGTTGCTTTAGTTGTGGATGCTCTAACTGGACATTTACAGGAGGATGTACCTTGGTGTATATTTTTCGCTGAAGATATCCTTCTTATGGATAAGATTAGAGAAAGTAGACGAGAGAAAAAACCCAGGAAAAAACTTGAATTATGGAGGTCTACATTGGAGTTTAAAGACTTTCGTTTAAGTAGAACTAAAACTGAATACATGGAATGTAATTTTAGTAGTAATAGCTCTAGTGACAGAAGTGTGACTTTGGGTGATCAAATTATTAAAAGGTGTGAACGATTTAGATATCTTGGGTCCGTTGTCCAAAGCGATGGTGATATAGATGGGGATGTTAATAGTAGAATTCAAGTTGGTTGGTTGAAGTGGAGGAATGCTTCGGGCCTTTTGTGTGATAGAAAAGTACCGCTAAGACTGAAAGGAAAATTTTATAAGATGGTGGTGAGACCTGCAATGCTCTATGGCGCTGAATGTTGGCCTTTAAAAGAGAAGCATAATAATAAGTTAAGTGTTGCCGAGATGAGAATGATTAGGTGGATGAGTGGCTTTACACTTAGAGACAAAATGCAAAATGAATATATCCGTGATAGGTAGGGTTGGTGTAGCTCCTGTGACAGACAAAATTAGTGAAAGTCGTCTTAGATGGTTTGGTCACCATCTGATGATCCGATTAGGAGAGTTGATGTTTTAGATTCGACTTATGTTAAGAAAGGCAGAGGTAGACCTATGAAGACTTGGGCTTATTGTATAAAAAATGATCTTAATTTATTAGAACTAAATGAAAATATGATACTAAATAGGACGCAATGGAGAAAAAAGATTCATGCAGCTGACCCAACGAAGTGTTGTTGTTGTTGTTGTAGACCACATTTCTGCTTTTCAGAAAGATTAATGAGATGTAATTCAAGAGAGGCTAGATAATATTGTTAATGCACTTGATGTTATAAATCATAGGTTTAGTAATCTTAAAGCAAACTATAATAACTACCATACCTTATGCTAAAATGTGATGCCTACTCTTAAAGGTTTTCTGTTCTTCCTGTTATTTTTGACCATTTAATAGCATTATTATGAGAATAGGAATGATCTATTATTCTAGAGGAAAACAGTCTCTTTCTAAAGATGATGGATCTAGTAACTAAATAATCATAATTATATTAGATTTCCTTGTGATTTTGATTTTATTTATTGAAAGATATTTTGGACTTACTGCTACGTTTGGAAATATTATAGTTTCCAATTAATTATGTTTCATCATGGTTTTCGCCTCATTACCAAGATCATGAAATTATAGTATCAGTATATCTTCTAGATAACCACAGAATACCATAATAATTATAAAGCCAAATGAGATCTTATTCCATGGTTGATACAGGAGATTTGGATTTTCACCTTTTTTTCCCTTTCCTTTTTTTTATGCTTGCTAAATTTTTGAATAATAAGTGCAATATTTGGGATAACTTATATTAAACTTTTAACAAAGATTTTATGTATTCTTTGCGTCAAATTCAATAAAGAATGGAGATTGCTTTACTTGATGTTAGATATTATTTATTTGATATAAGCTTTTTATATATGTATACAGATATTACTTGGAACTTGTTTATTTTAGTTAACTTCTATCTTTTGAATCTTTGATGCACTCTAATCTTTGCAAGATACAAAATTAAATAATAAAATTCTAAATAAATAAGATAGAGACCTTAACGTGCTTTCTATTACTTAAACTTGTTCAAAGAATGTATTTATTGTGAATTCTAAAAAAGGTTCATAAAGCTCTGGTGTCCTCAACAATGTGACTTGTTAATGGTTGTTGAAATATTAAAAATGTGAAATACCTTTTTCCCTTGTTTAGGATTTTTGCCACAACAAACTTTGAAAGCTAATTTAAAAAGTATAATAATTTCTATTTTTTTTCATGCAAGTCATGTGACTGGAGAGAAGCCGCCCAAACTTGCGACGAAATTTTCCTTGGGCATGTTCTATTTAACACATATTTTTAAGGTGCACTTAGATGAAAATTTTTGGGTTTAGGGTCGATCCTTCTTGTTAATGATTCTGACATTTTATTGTGAAGGAGCTCAATCTTTTCTACAATCCTCATTTCTCATATTTGCTAAACAATTTACTACATATTCCTTATATATTTCATTAACTCCATGTAGAAGATCATTTTTAAGATACCTTTTTTGTCATATGAGCGTTATGGCCAGATTTGAGCAACTTATGGAAAGCCTTGCAGCTACTTAGTGCTTGAAAGAGGAGTTGCAACATATTTTTTTATCATTAGTTTTGTTTATTTGTAATTTGTGTAACGTCTTTATTTGTTGCTCATAGAGATTATATTTTGCATATATAGTGTTTGAAAGCTATAATTACCATTTAATTATATCAAGATGGGTTTTTCTTAAAGCAATTCACTCGAGCTTCATAAAAGATACTGATGTTAACTCTATATTGATTTTGATGATTAATAATATTCCTTGTGAATTTTAATGGAAAATTTATCTAGGCTTATGTAAAGAATCTTTGAGGTGAAAGGAAAATTTTGACAAGAAGCTTAATTCAATTCAATTTATGATAGAGTCAACATTTAATGCAGTTCGAGGGATGGATATAAAGATTCCTTATTTCTCATATATATATATATATATACTTTTAGGTCTTTTCTTAAACATACTAAATCATACTTAATTTAAAAGTATTCTCAAGTCAAATTAAGTCAAAATAATATGAAGATCCTTAATGAATCTAGCTTTATTTTTTTTTTAATATTTGAAAATTTAAGAGCAAGTTTTACTCAAAATTTGATGTATATGCTATAATACACATATGACATTATTTTTAAAATACTCCACTTATGCCCCTATAGTTGATATTTGCCAACAAGTTGGTTCTTATTTTATATTGGAGTTAACTCAAATTACAACCGAATGATATTTTATTACTGAATTTAAAACTACAAATCCTCAAGATAAAACAACATAAACATAGAAACTGTACATTACGACGACGACTCTGTAAAACTAGAAAAGAAACGACACAAAACACAAAAATGGCTCTCTGGAGGAGAGTGGTTGCCCGGAAGGGAGGGATGGAAGCGGCGATCGTACTAGAAGGTGGTTGGCAACCCGGGGCTGCGGCACCGGATGATGGAGGAGTGAGGGCGGCCTGCTGGGAGGAGGTTGACAACAAGTGGCGGTGGCGTAGAAGGGATAAGATAGATGGCCGTGGACTGGACAACAACAGGAGTTGGTACGAGGAGCTAGAAAACAACAGGAACCAGTGTCCAAGGTGTTGCCCAGCAGCAGAAAGAGGTCTGAAGGTCGATGCAACTGCTGGAAGGCAACTGGAAGCAAGAGCAACACTAGGAAGAGGGGCTGAAAGGCCTATGCGATGGCTGGGAGGCGGTTGGATTGCTGGATGATAGCAGGAAGAGGGGCCGAAAGGTCTATGCAGTGGCTGGGAGAGCATTAAAAAAAAATTAGGAAGGATAAATATTTAATTGGGATTGAGTTACAACCGGAGCACCCCTCGAACCTTTGGAGAAGATCATCACCTCAGACGAGTTACAGTCGGAGCACTTTGTCAGTTTTGGATACAACACTAGAAGGGGAAAACCCAACGGCTGACTTGGACAGAAATTTGAAAATCTGGAAGACAAAAACTCACCCTAACCAAAGCAAACAACACACACAAATATATATATATATATATATAATGAGGAATAGTAGTTAGAATATGTAGAAAATAGAAATGGAAAGATGATGGAAAAGGAAGGAGGTAGACAAGGAAAGTGTTAGAAAAGGAAGGGCTAGATAAGGCAAGAAATCAAATGCGGTACTTAATAGCTACATTACCGCATCCCTGTAAGCTCCTGCTACAGTACAACATTCCTGTAAGCTCCCGCGTCACTATCATTCCTATCGTAATTTTTGTATTATTTTTTTATTTGGATGCCCTAATTGCTTTGAAATTTATATCTAACTTAGTTGCCTCTTTGATATATGCTTGCTTCAGTTTTTGTCAGCCTTTTCACTTTCGCTTGTTTTTTTAATTCAGTGTTTCACCATTCTTATTCAAATTTAGGGACTATCAATTGACAACTGAAGAAATTTCACGCTTCTGTATACTAAATTTCTATTATATTTTTTAGAAGGTATTATTTTCCTTATTAACTTGGTCATGCAATGTCTTGCATTTTTTGCTACAAATTTTGTTACGGATTCTGCAATTATGTACTTTGATTATGTTATTAATTTTCTTACGTGTTTTGGATTGCGTTAGAGCTTTTATTTGCCATTTTCTTATTCTCTTTGGGCTCTTAATTGCTATGTACTAGTTTGAAAGAGGAAGATAGATGTAGGCTTAGAGGAGAGATTCCAAGATTATCTTTTCCATCCTCCCATTATGGAATGCTCAAAATGTAAAACGAAAAATCACATGGTCTTATTTGGTGGTGAAAACTTAAATGATGTTATTGATAAGGGATTGATTTCAACACGCAAAACCAATCTTCGAAGGCCTAATGGCATTTTAATATGTGCTAGGACTTTAGTGAAGTCTTTTAAAAGTATGGATCTATGTCAAGTGAATATATTTCGTGGATCTGAGTGCAATTTCTCCAAGCTTCAAAGCAGGAATAAAAAATTGACCGATCCTTTTTGTTAAACAGAAGGCTTTGCCCAAGTTGGCTTATTTGCTAAGTAATCCAGTTGGTGATCGAGCAATCTGCACTGAAAAGACAAACTAGATCTGTCTTTGTTGGGTTGGCCAGATTTGCTGAGGCAATCTTTCTGGTTAACTAACGAAGTTTTGCATTTTTTTGCTTCACAGATGATAAGTTGCTTTGCCTTCATGGGGGAGAACAATGTGGAGCTGTTCAAGGAAATGTGAGGAGTGGTTTTTAATGGCTTAATTCAACTAATTCTCATCCAATATTTGATTAATGGGTGACTAAAAACTCTAACAACTTTAATTTCTTGGTCAGACAAAAAATTTGCTGCTATGAATTCCTAGTTGGAGGTTGGGAAATGACTTTTCACTTCAAAGAACTCTTTAACCATGGTTTGTGCAGAACTTATAGATTCAAGCTGAAACCTAAACAAAAAGGTTTAGGAGGAACAACTTCGGGTCATAGCATTCAAAATTTTTTTGCAGTCTTTCTTTGAGCTTTTTTTGCATATCTAATCTCTTAAATCTCGGAGAGGTTCTATTTTTGAGCAGCACTTATAAATTGTTCTTTATTTACTTCTGTACACTTTAAAAATTTTAATACCATTTTCTTCTTGAGATTTTCTACATGGAATCTAATTGTTTTGAGTGCTCCTTTTGTAATTCTTTTCCTGCTAATAGCTGTAAGATCACCAAGGACATCTTCTACATACTTCTACATACTTGTAGAAGGTTCATCCTTAATCTTGAAGGGAGAGGTTACTTGTTCTTGAAAGGGAGGTGATTCTATGGTTGATCAGTGTCATGCATAACGATCATGATTTAGTATTTAACAATAAGAGAGGTGTGAGTGTTTTGAGCATGTTCCATGAAGAAGGCAAGTATTGGTGGAAATTTTCCAAAGGGGAGTGGACATATGTTTCATTTAGAAGTCTAACTATTAATTGAAGTATTGAACATTTGGCTAGGTTTATCTATATTTTCTCATCATTTCATATTTGCGGACATTTTTCCTGTAATCTCATGTACTGCCATTCTTATACCTTCACCCCTTACTTCGGGTGTTTAATCGGGGTAAACATTTTTTAATTGTGCTGGATGCACATGAGCTCAAATTTGTTATCGAGTAGAAAAATATTTTGTGTTTTGTTTGTTTATTTGCTAGCCAAATTTGAGCCAAAGGCGCAAGTCAATTCAATCGACATAAAAAGCATTGATAGAATTTTTTGTCAATGGCTTGAATTGTATTGAAATATGATTTGAGATTTTTATAGTACATCTTTTATGCATCTTAGAATTTTAAACATTTGTTATTTATAATTTTATAAGGTATTTAGTGCTTTTTAATAGTTGACCATATGAATAAAAATAAATTTATGCGCATGCATAGACATTTTGATACTGGAGGGGCCCACACCACAATCCAAATGCGAAATATTGTTGCTGAAATTTAATAGGGTTACAAATAAGACCCTTGACAGACTCGAGTGCGGGTGTGGGGGCGGGGGAGAAGGGGCGAACACTGGCCGCACAGCTCGTGGATGGGCGAGGAACAGGTCTTCTGGTGTTGGGGACAAGCAAGGGTCGGCCAAAGGAAGGGAGGGCGTTGGCTGGGAGAGCAGTTTGGGAGAACGACAGCAATTGGAAAGCTAGAGGATGGCTGGTTTTGGGAGGAAGCAGTGGTTGAAACGTGGGGCTGGAAAGCTGTCATGAGAAAGGGGCTTTTGGGGG
>NW_018164444.1:69645968-69659143 GCF_001263595.1 Phalaenopsis equestris | reverse complement strand
GGGGGGTGTTGGTAAGTTGTGGGGGAGGGGAGAGCTATAGTGGAGGAGAGGGAAGGGGTCTAGCGGCAGAAAACAAGGAAGGGCTTCAGCGGGTTACGACGACAACACTAGTAGGTGGAGAGGTTACGAGAATACGAGAAGAAGTTGGGGCCCAGCGGGAAGGCTGGGGTGCGGTAGCTGGGAAGGAGTGACTTGCGGAGATGGGTTGCAGGGCTATAGGACAAACTTCTGGGTTGCAGTTTTTGGTAGTCCGCGACGACTACCGTAGGAGGGAGGTTGCGAGGGAGGGGAAATCAAGGATAATCACCACCTCGAAGGATGTTACAACCAGAGCACCGTCTGTCCTCGGATACGCCCTAGAAAGGCAAACAAAGGGGATGTAGGTGGCTGTCCCAACAAAAGTCTCACCACTACACCTCACAAACTAAACCCTAAACATAAAAACTAATATAAATAGAAGAGGGATGGGCGGGAATTGGAAACATGAAGGGGAAATATTCCCGCCTAATGAAAAGAAAGGGGGAGGGGTCGGTTCAACCCCCTCTCAACTGAACCGATTTAGGTCAGACCGGTTTAGTAGGGGAGGAAAATCCCCGTATCATTCTTCCGGGGTTGGGAGAGCTTCAACCTCATTCGTCGAAGCACCTGGATCGATCATCATGGTTCGACGTTAAGTCCCTTGGTAGGTTGATCATGCCGGTGTTGTCATTCCACAACACGTTCTAGTTGAATAGGTATTTGTCCATCTTTAGCATGCCTTGAGCTGGAACTGTAGGTAGACGAGCATTCTCACAGCTCAGGTATCGAGCCATTCCAGGGGTAACCTGCTTTTTTCATTCCTCGTAATCGACTGAGTGTAACCGAAGAACTAATATGGGAGTAGAAATCAATTCAGGGGTGAAATTTGTGGCAGGTTGCACCCCTCTCAATAGCACCTACTCAGGAGAAACATCTTCTTCGCTGATAGGGCCTGTATCCCATTGCAAAATTTTCTTCGGGCGCATTACCAAGTTGGGGTTCATCTCATCTATCTGGACATCTAAAGATGTGTCCCATGCAACTGAAAATAACCTCTGAGTAACTCCACATAATAATCCTGTCATGACACAAAATGACCTCATTTTTCATAAGATGGACCTTCCTCCGTCGGGGCAATTCATGAGGGGGTCTATACGTTTGAAAAATCTGTATCTCGCTTATTTGTGATTGTTGACCTCATTTTGAGGTCACTACTCCATTTTCTTAAGATCTTAAGATCTAGCTCTAGAAGTTCCTATTGACCATCTTAGAAAACTAGCATTGAAACCTGTCCCCTTAGAAATTCCAAAACACTTCCTGTTTTCCTGTGATGTCTAGCATTTATGTTCTCAAAACCATCGTCTTATGGACGAGCGGTTAAGTGCTATTGTGTGGAGACTCAAGGAGAAATGCCCAATAGGATTTCGAGTCATAGGAAAACCTCATCACGACTTTATTGTTATACACACACTCCAAATACACAAAATTCACAAAATTGCACGAGGTCGGACTTCAATTAAACTTAAAGGACGGGTGAAAATGCGAACTTCTCCGGACGACCTCCTTACAAAATGGACTACGCCAACGCGTTCAAAACACCAATTTTAGTAGGAAAGGACACCCATATTGCCATATTTTCGACACAAGAAAATTGCACGCAAATTGATGAATTCGTCAAAATGACCCCCGACAGCGAAACTGATCGCGCTAGCATGTCCGAAATGTCAAAATTACCTAAAAGGGACATCTATTTTGTTGTGTTGTGACGCACAAATAAAATGTACTAATCGAATTTTATTTTAAGAAATATTAAATATTTTATATATTTATTATTTATAATATTAGGATTTATAACCCTAAGTCCTATTTGATCCTTACCCACGCACGACATTCCTCTGCCTCGACCGAAAGTCCGCTCGGGTTTGCCCTAGCTCCCGCGATCGACCGCGCCCGAGCCGATTGATCGAGGCTATGGCTGCCGCACCCCGCTCCCTCCTCCCTCCCTCACACGCGGCATTCCGCTGCCAATTGCGCATGCTGCTCGACTCTTCGAGCCGCTCAACCGAGCGGGCTTCCAACGACGAAATTCCACCTGGCCGACTCTTCCTCTGCCCTAGGCTGCATTTCCTCTTGCCTTAAATCCTTCTCCTCCTCTCCCTTTACCTGATTTGCTCACCAGGGAGGCTGGTAGGTGGCTGCTCTTCTCCTCTCTTGCTTATAAAACCCCATTTGGGGGAAGGTGTAGGGTTGATCGAAATTTAGAGAAGAGGTGGAGGTGCTGCTAAAATTTCTTCTAATCTTTTTTGTTTGATTTTTTTTCCCTTGCTCTGCTCATCTTCTATGTGCTTGGGTCTTTTGGAGCTCTGTTGGTTTTGGAAGAAAGCTGAGGATCAAACATTGGCTTCCAGGTTTGAGGAAATATAAATTCTACACATATGTGCACTATGGCCCAGTAATTATGTCCATGTTTTCAGCATTTATGCTTTAGTTCAGATTTAACACATACTTTTCCAAACGAAACTGTGAAGATTCCTTCTTTTCTTCTACGAAAATATCATATTTCTCAGAAAGCATATATCATTTTTTTTTTACGAGTTGAGCCGAAGCATATTTCTGAAATTTAAATTATTGAGCAGCCTTCATCATGTACGGTTCATGATCTATAGAATATGGTTGGGGGATCTTGCTCTTATGGTTCCTTGCCTGGCATTATGAGTGAGCTTTCTATACACGTCACTTGGAATTGCTCCTAAATGTATTTTCCAAGGCACCTGGAATTGGGAAATTAAAGTTGCTTTAAGAATTGATTACCTTTAATGTTAAAAATGAGAAGGGTTATGGAATTGGGGAGCTGGAATATATAAGTGAAATGCATGAATTAGAAGTATGTTTTCTGGAAAATGTGATGGATGCTAGAGGGGGGGGTGGGGGTTGTGTGCTTGCACAGCAAAATTATTTGAGAAAAGAAAACTCAGATTTATTTTTGAATTGGGAGAAAATTATTGATGAATGGGAACCACACAGGGGATGTCTATTGTCCTTATTTGTGTGCTTAGCTATTTTCAATATATGATATTTCTTTTGAATAAATCTCAAGCAATATGATTCCTCTCTTTCTCATTTCAACTTTTTTCTACCTTTCTGATGCTGCTCATATTCATACATGTTAGAGGGAATAATTGTTGCTTCCCTTGCTAGAATACATGTTGGAAATTATTTTATGGGTTGGAAAAATGCGTTTGGGGTCTTTTTCTTGCTTCTCTTGCTGCCCCTTGTTCGAATGCATGCTGGAATGAAATTATCAAAGCTTTTATTGTTGATATTCATGCTTACAATAAATGCTGGAAAAATGTGCTCTGTTTTGGCCCATTTGGTGGTCTCGGTTTGACTCCTTTTTGAGATGAAATTTCAATGGAAATGCTTCTATGTTTCCCCACTTGATATGCTCAGTTTTAGCTCCTTTGGGATTGAATACTAGCTGAAAGTATACTTTTATTTTGATCATTTACTGGCTTCGGTTTTGGCTTTATATTAGCTGGAAATATTTTTTTTATTTTGACCTAATTGTTGGGACTGATTTGAGCTCTTTTGGAATTAAGCATGGATGGAAAATGTTTTCTGTCTTGGCACCCCCTTCGTGGGCTCGGTTATGGCTTTGTCAGCCAAGAAATATTGTTCTATTTTTGCCTTTTCTTGTGGGTTGGTTTAGTCTCTACGCTGTTCGGTTTGGCGTTCATGTTGGGCTCAGTTTTGTCCTTGAGCTGGATTTGGTGTTTGCCCCTTTGGTTGGCTCGGTTTTGGCCATGAGAAGTGGGGATTATATATGAAAATTTTCTTTGTTTTTGGCTTCTTCGATGAGCTCGATTTCGGCTTCTGTTAGGCTGAATTTAACTGAAAGTTTTATATTGTGTTGGCTCATTTGTTGGTCTAAGTTTGGACTCTGTTTTGGTGATTTATGTTGGCTAAAATCCTTTACTATTTGGGTCACATTTTTTAAAGTTTTATTCTCCACATTTTGAAGCTTTATTCGTGAAGGTTTAAGTTACATTTTGAGGCTTTTAAAATTCTGTTTGAGATTGATTCGATCATTTTTTTTAACGAGTTTAAACGCCTTTAGGACGATGCACTTACGGTTTCGCTCCAGGTTTTTCTGATTTGACTTTGTTTTAAGAAGTGGATCAGCCTCTTTTTCATTTGTTTTGTTTTGTTAACGGTTAAGTTAAAAAATGAGAATTTTGGATTTAATTATTTTCGGAAATTATTCATGGTCTTAAAGAAAAATATGAGGAAAAGAGAAAGGAAGAGGGAATTAAAAATGAAATTTGGTCTGTTGAGATAATAGAAACCTAAAGAGAAGATATGATAACAAACCATTCACCATTCCTTTTGTATAAGAAAGATGAAATTGTAATTGGAAGAATAGTTGAGAGTTGGAAGAAAGTAAGAGTTTAAATGCGGATTAAGAGCATGGATTGAAAGATCAGTAGACTTGCATTTAGGTCCCTTAAGCTTTAAATAAACTTAAACCCAATTGTTTTAATTAGGATTGAAGCACATTTCTCAACCTGTTTGCTAAAATTATAGGTTTACCCCTAGGTCTTAGGGGCTTGATAGCGAGCTAAAAGCTTGATCTAAAGATGTTTGAGGATTAGTTGAAAGACACTTAATTGAAGATAGACACTTTGGAACACTTCAGGCTTAAACTAAAGTTTAGGCTTCCTAGGTCTTAGGAGCACACTCTAAGAGAGAGTTTATCATCCTAATTTTCAAATGAACCTAAGAAGTCTGACATCTGACCCCAATTCATAAGTTAATTAGGACACTAGACACGAGGGTGTATTATGTTGTGGTTCATGACCGATTTAACTAAATCAAATAATGAAATTATTGCCTTAATTTGACCAAAAATGAAACTCAATGCTCCGGGATTTGAACTTGAATCGTACACTCAGATACTCCTGGCAATTGAGGACATTCCCAATATCACATATAAATCTCCTATTCTGGGTTTTTTTTATGTGATATTGTATTTTGTTTGATTTGTTTGTCTTTTTCCTACTATTTGTCGGTTTTCTCGAGTTTTTTTTAGGTCGTGCTTTCTCCTGTTTATACAACACATACTAGCTAAATTTAAATGAGCAACGAGCCTCCCAGGTATACAAATTTGATTTACATTACAATATTTTCTTTTATAAGCGTGCTATACTGTTTTTTTTCTTTACTGTATAGTATATTGTTGCTTTTCTTCACACTGCATGTTTTACTGCTTAGTTTTTGTACTATACCTTAGTATATGATAACCTAATGGTTAGATGCATTTTCAAAACTAAAACTAAACCCGAAGGTGCTACGACGAAGAGCTTGAAGCAAATACCGTTGGCAGCACTACGAGGACATTCAAAAGAGCTACAACAAAACTAAATGCACAACACTATACACTTTTTTTAGTTTAAATAACAACCCTTAGAACTTCGAGGTGGCTTGACTGGTGTAGCATAAACCCTCACATACCACCTTTAGACTTTTTGCACAACCATGTTGTGTAATTATAAGTCCTAACACTTTATGATTCCGAGGTTAACGTCCGGTACGGTGTAAATCCTCATTTTTTTAGGCTATTTGCACGATCAGATATTGTGCAAACACAAGTCCTAAATTTTAAATAAATTGCAGGATTCAACATTAAACAACATTATTTCAAAGATATAAAGCCAAACAGTAGGATAATTGGGAGGTCACCGGGGTTCTCCCCAGATCTGTGATATCCCCTACTTTTCGCTCCTTTGAATTACTTAAAATAATTGTTCCTATTTGGGTCATTCTCATTTGATTTTCTCATGTCCAATCTTGGAAACCTAAACTTTGAAATCTGGAAAGTAAAACCACTGATCTTAATCGAGAGTTTTCTTAAGTGACCCGGGTCATTTAAGATGTAATTAAGTATAGGGGCTTGTCTCTATAGGAAACTTGGAACCCAGGTAAAATAAACCCTATCTAATCCTCATATTTGGTAGGGGAACTTGTTGGACTCATATAAAATATTTCGCAGACCAAACGTATGTCACAAATTCTTTAGTTTAGTTAGTTTAGGTGATTGAGCCTGAGCCTACTACAAGTGATATGTTTATTCTTCGGGATAAGTGTACTACTTATGGTATCATGCTTAGTCATCTAAACTATTTAAAATGTGAGATCCGTTTGCTCTCACATATTTAAAATTAAAATGTTACTTTTAAAAATCAAAAAAGTTATATTCATATTAAAATTATTTTCAAAATCACAAAATCATCACTTTTTCAAACTACAAAGTTAAAACGACCGACAGTGATTACCCTTTATCTAATGTCGGTTCCTCAAACTTATTATCCTTGTAGACATCCAAGTTCATTCCCGCTGATGTTCCTCTCACCGTCTGCAAGATGCTAGCTCGAGGCATCATAATCTTGTGCTCTGTTAGGCTGCCCCTGTCGGTCGTTTTAAACTTCTGGACTTGAAAAAGTGATGATTTTGTGATTTTGAAAATAATTTAAATATGGATATAACCCTTTTTGATTTTTTGATTTTTAAAAGTAACATTTTAAATTTAAAATAGGTGAGACCAAACGAGTCTCATATTTTAAATAGTTTAGATGATTGAATACAATATTACAAGTAATACACTTATCCCAATACATAAATATATCACTTGTAATAGAGATTCAATCACCTAAACTAAAGAATTTATGACATGTAATAGAGATTCAATCACCCAGACTAAAGAAGTCTGCACATCCGTTTTAGTCTGCGAAATATTTTTATAAAAAAGACCAACAAATTCCCCCACCAAACATAAAAAATTAGATATGGTTTATTTTATCTGGATTCTTGGTTCCCTATAAAGGCAAACCCCTATAGTTAATTACATCTTAAATGACTGGGGGACACTTAAGAAAACTCTCGATTAAGATAAAGTGGTTTTGCTTTCAAGATTTCAAAGTTTACGTTTTCACGATTGATCATGGGAAAATCAAATCGGAATGACTCAAAGTAGGAACAATTATTTAAGGAATCTAAAGGGAAGAAAAGTAGGGGATATCACAGATCCGAGGAAAACCCCGGTGAACTCTCAACTATCCTATTGTCTGACTTTATGTCTTTGAAATGATTTAATTTGATATTTCAATTCTGCAAATTATCTAGGATTTAGGACTTATATTTGCACAATATCGGACTGTGCAAATAGCTTAAAAAGATAGGAGGGTTTACACCGTACAACATGGTAACCTCGGAATCTTAAAGTGTTAGGACTTATAATTGCACAACAGAGTTGTACAAAAAGCCTAAAGAGTGATCCCTAAAAGGTGATCATATGGGTTGTTATTTAAACTAAATGAAATGATAGGTGATGTGAATATGTTTATATGATGTGTTTTGATGTTTTGCTGTTGCAGATTCACCTTGAAGTTGTTCCTCGTCGTGCTGTCCACTATCGTCGTGCTACCCACGATGTTCGCTCCAAACTTCTCGTAGTAGCACCTCCTGATTTAGTTTTAGTTTTGAAAATGCACCTAACCACTAGGGCACCTAACCACTAAACCACTAGGTTATCCTATACTAAGGCATAGTACAAAAACAAATCAGTAAAACATGCGGTATGAAAGAAAAATAACAATGTACTGTACAGTAAAGAAGGACAATATAACATGCTTATAAAAGAAAACTGTAATGTAAATCAAACCTATACACCCGGGAGGCTCGTTGCTCGTTTAAGTCTAGCTATTGTCTTAGCTATTATGCGCTGTATAAAAGGGGAAAGTATGACCTGAAAAAGATTTGAGAGAAATAGGTAAATTGTAGGAAAAAGACAAATAAAATAAAATACAATATCACATATAAATGATCAAGAATAAGAGATTTATATGTGATATTGAGGATGTCCCCAATCGTCAGGAGGATCTGAGTTTAAGACAAACTCAAATCTCGGAGCATTGAGTTTAGTTTTGGTCAAGTTAAGACAAGAATTTCATTATTTGATTCAATTAAATCAGTTATGAATCACAATCTAGTGCACCCCCGTGCCTAGGGTCCTACTTATCTTCTGTTAGGGTTAGATGTCTGCCTTCTTAGGATCATTTGAACATTAGAATGATGAACTCTCTTAAGGTGTGCTCCTAAGACTTAGGAAGCTTACACTTTAATTTGGGCCTGAAGTGTTCTAAAGTGTCTAACCTCAATTAAGTGTCCCTCAACTAATCCTCGAACATCTTTAAATCAAACTTAGCTCGCTATCAGACTCCTAAAATCTAGGGGTAAACCTAAAGTTTTGGCAAAAAAGGTTATGAAGTGTGCTTCAATCTTAGTTAGGGTAGTTGGATTTAAATTGATTCAAAGCTTAAGGGACCTAAATGCAAGTCTCTTGATCTTTCAATCCATGTCCCTGATCGTTATCTAAACTCTCACTCTCTTCCAACCCTCAACTATTCTTCTAATTTACAATTTCATCTTTCATATGCAAAAGGAATGGTAGATGGATCGCTATTCTATCCCTTCTTCAGGCTTCATCATCTCGAGAATCCAAATTCTATTTTTAATTTTCTTTCCTTTTCTCTTTCTCTCATATTTCTCTTAAGACTATGAATCATTTCTGAATATAATTAAATCGGAAATTCCTATTTTTAAGTTGACCGTTAAAAAAAATAAAATAAACGAAAAAGAAACCGATCTACTTTTAAAACAAAGTCAAATCAGTAAAGCCTAGAGTGAAATCGTAAGTGCATCAGCCTAAAAGCATTTAAAATTCGTTAAAGATAAAAGAAAATAAAAAAAATAACCGATTCAATTTCAAAAAGGGGTTTAAAAATCCCAAAACGTAATTTAGACTTTCACAAATAAAGCTTCAAAATGTGACGAGTAAAACTTTAAATACTTCATTAAATAAAGCCTCAAGTTCTTTGAATCAATCTTAGAAAGATACCATTTTCTCACTTTTCATAAATGAATCAACGCGTGACAATTTTATGAATTTTCAAACCACTTTATGAATTCAATTTATATCAAGTTTACAAATATGTCACAAAACAAAAGAGAATAATCCATAGGGAATGAATTTTCAAATTTCCAAAAGCTGTACCAATACCAATTCAATTCAACTCCATTTTTAAGCAAAAGCTCTTTTCTTTTCATCATTTTTTTTTAAACATGAGCTTATTCATATAAGTGTCTAAGGTAATAAAGAGAAACAACCACTAGCTCAATCCATTCCACCAAGAAATCACAAGTTAAAGCTTACGGGTAAGACAATAAGAGAGGGGAGAGCTCACGGGTAAGACCCATAAGAGGGATAGAACCACCACAAAATAGCCACCAAACAGGTCACAACCAACAAACAACACACGACCAAACATCACAAAGGGAGCAAAACAACCCAAAAACCAGCCCCAAAACAACTTAGAGCAACTCACGGGTAGGGGAAAAGAAGAAGGCCACAAAGGCAACCAACGCCAAGTAAGGCCCAAGACCAAAGACAACAACCATCCCTACCAAATCAGCCTCAAAGCAAAAGAGGAGAACTCCAAACCAAGCCTAGCAAAAGGGCAACCCGAACGAGCCTAGCAAAAAGGGCAACCCGAACCCAGCAGAAAGGGCTTCAAATCCAACTCACGACCAAGGACAAACCCAAGGACAATTTTAAAGTAGTGAACACCAAATGAGGCTCACGGCTAAGCAGCAAACCAAAGCCCAAGAGAAGATCCAAAACAATAAGAAATTTTAGCCAAAATAAATCACCAAAACAGAGCCCAAACCAGAAAACATGTTTCCAATTAGAATTCAATCTCAAAGAAAAGCCAAAATCGAGACCACCAAATGGGCCAAAGGAGAGCATATCTTTCTGGCACTTATTATAAACATGAATATCAACAATAGAAACTTTTATAATTTCGCCAATCATGCATTCGAACAAAGGGTAGCAATGTAAATAAGATATGAACCCCAAACACATTTTTTTAGCTCATAAACATAGTTTCCAGCATGTATTTTATGAAGGGGCAGCAAGAGAAGCAATAAATGAGCTCCCAAATACATTTTTCATCTCATACAAATAATTTCCAACATGCATTTCATACTTCCAAACATTTCAAGTAACGAAGGCAATAGAGGCAGTCCTCAAATATACTTTTCCATATGTATTTCTAAAAGTGTAAAATGCATTCCAAGACCACCCTAGCCATGCTTTCAAGTGTCTCAAGTAAAGAAAGTAAAGATAGCCCACACATGCTTTCCATAGAAATTTATAAAGGAATAAAAATGCATTTCTAGACTACTCTTCCAATGCTTTCATTTATCATGCATACCATATGTCTTAAGCATAGAAGAAGAGAAAGCAACCATGGTATGCTATATTCTGATGTTCAAGAGGATTATTTCATGCATAAATCATAGAACATACACAAATCATGCTTCTTCACGCTTTAAAAAAAAAGTTTGGAAATATTTTTATGCCATCCGAAATAGTGTAGAATAGAGGAGAGGAGAAGAATACCTCTTTAGTGCAGATTTAAAGCAAAACTCTAAAAATAAATTGAAGAAAACACCCCACAGAAATTCTTCCTGAGAGCCTCACGCCAATAGCCCCAACGGTTTCTAGCCCCAACCGTAAGGGTGTCGAACAACAAAAAGCCGCAAGGGTATCAAACAACAGGGAGGAAGAAGAACTCCTCTCGAACAACAAAGAAGAAGGAGATTGCCTTTCCAACAGTGAAGTAGAGAGAAAGAAAACCCTAAATTCCTCCTGAAAGCCTTCCTTTCTCAAAGCCCTCTCCTTTTCTTCTCTTTCAGACTCCCCCTCTCAAGAGAAATTCCTCCAACCTTAGACCAAAGTGGGTTTTTTTTAAGCAAGAGAGAAAAAAAAGCAGCCACCTACCAGCCTCCCTGTTGAGCAAATCAGGTAAAGGGAGAGGAGGAGAAGGATTTACAGCAAGAGGAAATGCAACCTAGGGCAGAGGAAGAGTCGGCCAGGTGGAATTTCACCGTTGGGAAGCTGCTCGGTCGAGCAGAGATCCAGGAGGTGAGCCGCGTGCGCGAATGGCAGCGGAATGCTGCGTGTGAGGGAAGAGGGAGACGGGTTCAGCGGCCAGGGCATTGATCGTCCGGCTCGGGTGCGGCCGATCGCGGGAGAGGAGAAACGTGCGGAAGCTAGCAGGCTGCGATCGAACCGCGACTGAGCGGCTCTCGCTCGAGGCAGAGGAATGTCGCGCATGGGTAAGGATCAAATAGGACTTAGGGTTATAAATCCTAATATTATAAATAATAAATATATAAAATATTAATATTTCTTAAAAATAAAAATTTGATTCGTACTTTTTTTTTGTTCGCGCGTCACAACACAACAAAATGTATGTTCCTTTAAGGTAATTTTGACGTTCCGGACGCGCTGGCGTGGTTCGTTTCGCCGTCGGAGGTCATTTTGACGAATTCATCGATTTGCGTGCAAATTTTCTCGTGTCGAAAATATGACAATATGGGTGTCATTGTCTACTAAAATTGGTGTCCCGAACACGTTGGCATAGTCTAATTTGTCATCGGAGGTCATCTGGAGAAATTCGCATTTTTGCCCGTCCTTTTAGGCTCAATTGAAGCCCGACCTCATGCAATTCTATGAATTTCATGCATTTGATGTGTGTATGTGACGAAAAAGTCGTGACGAAGTTTTCCTAGGGCTTGAAATCCTATTGGGAATTTCTCCACGAGTCTTCACATAATAGCCCTCAACCGCTCGTACATAAGACGATGGTCCTAGGCCATAAATGCTAGACATCAGAAGAGAAAATGAAGTGTTTGGAATTTCTAAAATGGGTGGGTACCAATTCTAGTTTTCTAAGATAGTCAGATCCTAAGCTCTAAAAAGAAATGACCTAAAAAATGAGGTCAACAACCCCTTACCTCAAGGTCACTACCTTCTAGAGCAGCGACTGTTACCTCAGCTGGAACCTCTATCTCAGCGTTTATTTAAATTGACAGTGTCTCTTCCTTATTGGTTAACAATTGAGAATCCTCTCTGAAGTTTGTATCTTCGTCCAAATCACTGTTTATCTCTTCAATTGGAAGCTGACACTCTTCGTTTAGGTCCTCACCATTTTCAGCATTTGCGATATTTTTACCCAAATTTTCAATGACACTTTGCTCGGTCAAGCAAACCACTCACTTGATTGCGCATTATGCTTCACGATGTCCAAATATGTGGCACTTGTGACATTTTCTGGCTGTGACAGACCTGCAGATTGGTTTTGCTGGATAGTAGCCAGTGGGGTCTCTTGGTACTGTGGTCTCTACACTTCAGAAGCAGGAGCGGCAGTAAGTTGGAAGAAACTAACGCTGTGTTTCCCGCTTCATCTTCATACCTTCTCGTTCCCATCTTTGACCTTTAGGATCACCTTTGAGAGCAGCCTCTAATTGGATTTCATCTTCCATGTCCGTCATCCTCCGCCGATGTCGGTGGATCCCTCACCGTATCTTCTTCTGGGAAGGTTTGGGCACATATCTCAATGGTGACATGACTAGGGCTTAGAGTTGGGAGGTGAGAGAGGGCTAAAAATTGGTATGTTGGGGGGAGGGGAAAGTTACGTTGGAGGAGAGGGAAGTGGTCTAACGACAATAAATAGGGAAGGGGTCCAACGGGAAACTGCTGTAGACAAGAAAAGCGGTCTAGTGGCTGTAGGTGGGGTATACAAGATAGCAAGAGTGATGGGGAAAGCAGTTTACGACAGCATCGCTGGTAGGTGGAGGGGTTACGGGAATATGGGACAACAGGAGATGGGTAGAAGAAGTTGGAGCCCAACAGGAAGTTAGGGTTGGGGTTGTTGGGAAGGAGTAGTCTGGCGGAGACGGGTTGCAGGGCTGTAGTTTCAGGCTGTTCACAGCAAGATACGGTGACAGCTACTGCGAGAGGGAGGTTGCGAGGGAGGAGAAGTCGAGGATAATCACCACCTCGGAGCATGATACAATCGGAGCACCATCTCTCTTCGGATACAACCTTAGAAAGGGAAACAAAGGGGACAACGGCGGCTGCCCCAACAAAAATCTCACCGCTACTCAGCAAAAACTAAACCTTACGGCATAAAAACTCATAATATAAGAGGGATGGGAGGGAAGTGAAAACATGAAGGGGGGAAAATTCTGCC
>NW_018164444.1:69631048-69645958 GCF_001263595.1 Phalaenopsis equestris | reverse complement strand
CCTAATGAAAAGCGCGGGAGGGGGGGCGGGGGCAACTGATCTGGTTCAGTAGGAGAGGAAAACCCCCGTTTCACATTTTTGAAAATTTTAGATCTGTTATGTATCAATAAACACACATGCATATATATATATATATATATATATATCTCAGTTCATGTATTTTCTGATTGATTTGAACCGATCAGGTTATTGAGTGGAGTTTGAGTTTGTTCAGAAATATCTTGTTTCTTTTGCATACCTATTCCTATCAATCAATATAAACGTATGCATGCATTTATTTCAATATCATTTATGTAAAGATTTAAAATGTAGTTTTAGTTTCAGTTTAAGTCCAGCTCAAAAGTTCTAGTTTTGATAGTTTACTAAATTAATCTTAGTTGTTTTTTTTCTTTTAAATCATGGATACGATATGAAACAACGATGATCAGTGAAATTAAGCTTGAGTAATAACAGCATTTCCTTAAAAATAAAAAGTAATAATAGCATTTTTTGGGGGCCTTAATGATGTACTATTAATAGATTTTGTTTTTTTATTACTTATGAATTGTACGGATGTTTTATTTAGAGCCTAAAAATTTCGGGGAAACTCTCCTAGTTTTGTTCTAAACTATGCCAAAACTAATGTTTTGACCGAGGTGAAACTCCTGCAATCACCTAAATGAAAATTTTAGCGAGCACATACTGTGCTTATATGCTTAAATGATTCACATGTCTATTATGCTCCAAGTCCAGTGTGCTCTAGTTTGTGCACTTGTGTTTGACCTAACTATCATGACTACAGTGATCTTCCGGGGGAGTCGAGGGGTAAAGATATGGAGTCTATGAACATGTTTATATTTCTATACTATTATTTTTATATATGGAGAGTGTCTATATATTCAGATGAAATGTATGCAGATATTTATGTATTCAGTATGTACTTTTGAGGTTGTAATTGTTTGATTGCAAGTATATTTGTATTGCATACACATAAACCAATGCATGCATGTAATTGTGCAGGAATTGATGCAATATGTGTGCTTTATGCGTTTGTGTGGTTTAGGTGTCTCAAACGCTTTATGCTGATGAAATGCGTTTGTGTGGCTAAACTGTTCAAAGATTCCTCTTTCATTAATAATCTGTGGAAATATCCAAGATTACTTTTATTTTTCATGATTGAAAATCAAATCAATGCTTGGAAGAGTTAGTTCAATAACTTATTATCTTGGGTTGAAAGGCTTCCTTGCGTATATTTAGGCATGTACATGCTTTTGCCGCTTATCAAATTATTTGTAGATTTAGTCTGCATCTTTAGCTACACATAGTAGAAGAAATTTATTACGTTCTAAAAACATCAATTGTTCAAACAATAATGTACTCGCTACCTACTTCTTCAGGCTTTTTGTTAGGAAAAAAAAAAAAGGATAGTACTAGCTAATGGGTTAAAAAAAAAAAAGATAGTACTAGCTAATGGGTTAACTTGAATTTTATTAAAAGAAATCCATGACTAAGCCCAAGTTGTGTTGTCTAATTCTTTTACCATATATAAGTGCTTGATATATTCTGTGCTGATTGTTTAATTCTCGGGCAATGCGGCAAAGGCCATTGTGTATGTTACTGACCAAGGATTATTGCTTCCATTTGAAGCCTATCTTATAGGATTTCTGAAAATTTTTCTTTGAGATTTGAATCATCGGAATCTTTTGGAACACTATAGGATTATTGTACTGTCTTATGGTTTAGAGGAGTTGATTTACCTTTCTTTTAAACATTTCAGTCCTATAAAATTATACAATGTTGCATTGTTACAAATACTTTGCCAATCTGATTTTCATATTCGGGTTGAAGGTGTCAAATCAATATGGCTAAGTTGCTTTTGCAGTTCAATAGAATATTTGATTTTTATTTTGTGACCTTATTTATCTTTGTAGCTTGCGGAGATTGTCAATCGAGGCAAATTGGTACCTGATGAATTTATCATAGACTTATTGTCAAAACGGCTTGAAAGAGGTGAAGCTAATGGTGAATCTGGATTCATTCTTGATGGTTTCCCGAGGACTATAAAACAAGCAGTAAGCAAATCCTTTCCTTTGATTTGTTCAAGGTTTCTTTGGCCCTAATCGGGATCATTTTTGTTTTTTGTTTTCTATCTTTTTGGTTTTATTCTGAATTATTTATGTTTTGATTTGAATTAAAGTATATTTGGTTGTGATAGTTGTTTCTAAAAACACTCATAACATTTTTTAGGTGTTTTCAGTGTTTTTTTTTAAAAAAAGGTGTTTTTTCTAAATATAAAGTATACTATCCGAATATGTTTTAAAAAACCAAAGTGAAAATGAAAACAAAAAATAGAAAACAAAAATGATGCCAAAAGGACCTTAATTAAAGTTAAACCAAAAACAACTGGCCTTTCTTTAGATAGTGTGATAAAATTCATATTTATGTTTGTGATCAATCTGAGTGCGGCTCAACTTTTGGCTCGAGCTTGGCTTGTTCATTATTCTATCTTCTGTTTAAACTTCAACCCATCGGAGAGGCTCAACTTTTGGCTTCGAGCTTGTTTTGTTCATTATTCTATTATCTGTTTAAACTTCAACCCATCGGAGTTTATGAATGCATAATGAGCCAACTTGTGTTTGGCTCATTGGTCACTGTTATGAATGCATAATTGCATGTGCAAACAGGTTCACAACAAAATAAAGTTTACATTAGGTATGTGACCTATTTACACAAATTCTTGTTCATTTAAGCATACACGTGTGCATGCATGTATACGATCCTTTCAAAACCTATCTTCACTAGTTAGACATGCAAACTTAGCACTGCAGTTCATGATTCTAGGTGATCTATGTTTTGAATATTATTTCATTTTTTCCATGGGGAACAATTAGTTTTTGTTGCTTTGTTGCTGGTTTTGCCAAAATACCAAGCTGATCTGAACAAATACTTGTTTTCTCCAGCTATAAGAGCATTGAAAAAATGTTTCAATGCTCTCACGTCATTGCATTTAAATGCAGCCTAATTTTTATCAAGTCATTCTGAACCAGATTATTTATGTTATAATTTATAGCTATAAGTTCCAGGTGATTTGCTTTGCTGTGCTCAAAACACAATCTTGTTTTTAACTTCTCTGGTTTTCAAATAATTCTTAAAACTCATCATATTAATGCACCGTGGTGTTATATCTTGCCATTCTTCCCTATTCATGTAAACTCGTTATTAAACCTTGTTCTTATTCTGCTTATTTCAGAAATGATATTTCGTTGTAATGCCAAGCGCCAAGCGGTTCTTATGAGGAAGACAGGAAGTAATGGCGAACTAATTTTTAGACTTTATTAGCCTAGAGGAAAATATTCCAGAGAACAAATGCACAGAATCTCACAAGTTTCATATGCAACTCGAAAGTTTTAAATTATTTTATTTTATTTTTTTGCAGTTTATACTTACTTAATTAGGCCTTATTTCTAAACTATTTTAAGCAAACCAAATCCCCTTACCTTCAAGGAAGCTTGAATTTGCAATGGCAGCAGTAGCTATAAGAATACCGTTTAAGGCTTACAAATTTTCACATCGATTTCCTTGCATGGTATGCGATTAGTGTCAGCATCCTGCAACAAGTTATTCTGTTATTGTTTCTTTAAACATTTTTTCTTACCTTTTTCGGTCTTAACATGATGGTGGCGTGATGCAACCCAACACTGGTTGCTATTTCCATTGAGAAGTGGCAGTTTTCACCCTTATAATTAAATCGGTTATTATTGTTATTTTCTTTAGCGATCGACAAAGGAAAAATGTTTTTTACTGTTACAAGGCATCATTACAATTTTAGTCGTATTATGTCTCTGTGCCTGTGATTGGAGCCTTTGAACTGAATTGCAAATAAAAGTTTTATTACCTTTTTCACTAAAAAAGCAACTATGGTCCATTTTAATTTCTCTTTGTCAATATTTTATTCAAAGCAGTCCTTTAACTCAGTGCAATGGATGGGTTTAGTTATCGAACTAATAAATGGAAATTAGGCATGATTAGGTAATGCTTACATGCGAGAAAGGAGAAACACATAAAGAGCTGAAGAAAAGAAGAGTTATTTTTGTATACATTTCTTTGAATTAGAAATAGACCAATGAAGTATTACTTATTTTTTTACCAGTAATTGTTTTTATATTTACTTGAAGACTTTAGAGATATGTTATTTCCAAAGTCACATAAAATTAAGATATTTATATTTGATGTAAGCATCCATGTTGTTCTCTATCTGATTGCCTCATATCAGAAAATTAATCAGAAGGCTTACGTTTAATCTTGAATAGATGATATTTTATTCCTTTGCTTCTTGCGAAAGGTCCCCCACTAATGTGCCAAAGCCACAAAAATCATGTTTCTTAATCAAATTATCCTAACAAAAAAGTTAAGCCTGCTTTTTTTGGAAGCTTGAACAAATCTAGCTCTGCCATATAAAAAGAAAAATTACTTTGCCTGGTCAACTGTACTGATCAAATCAGCTGAATTTTTCTTCTTGAAAATACGGGAAATGTTCATAAGGCAACAACATCAATTTTTTGAAGTGTACATTTTATGCCAAGATATGTACTCTTGAGATGAACAGTTGAAAATTTTTTTAGTGTAGAAATGTTGAATCATTGGCTTTCCTCTATAGGTATAAGTATCTGGGTTGAAATGTGTTTGACTATTGTGTATCTGGCTAAATTTTTGTCATATTTTAGCTAACATTCCCATCAAAAGTGGTTGTTTGGTTATGATTGCATTTGTTTTGGCTGTGACTGTACAAAATCTCAGTTCAAAAGTCACTGATGAAAATCTGCTGTTCAGAAACTGTTTTTCAGAAGCAGTTGATCTGTTTGAAAAATACAGTTATGAAAGTGCTATTTGTGGACTAATGACTGTAATACCTCTCAGTATGTATGCATAGTTCAATTTGAAAAATACAGTTCCATTTCAAAAATGCAGTTCTGAAAATGCTACTTGTGAAATAAATCTAATATATTTTAACAAGTTATTTTCACTCATAAGTCACAACACCATAAGAGAATTTAAGGTGAATATTAATCGATTTTTCTATTCTCAAAATAATTATAAAGAATACAACCATATTAACTGTAAAAAAAATAAAATACATGTTTCATTCTCTCCAAAGTTCCCTATTGAAATGCCAAAAATAAATTTCTCCAATGAGGGTTATCTTTGCCTTGAAATTAAAAAATGTACTGTAAGACCAAACAAAATTCAACAAAATGCATCTTGAGAGCCTAAAAGAGCATTTACATACCTACCAAAATTTCTATGCATTTGCAAAATGTGATAATATTGACATGGTATTAGGGTGGTATTGATATGGTATCAAAATGATATTGTGGGTTTGGTGCCAAGTTATTATTAGGATGATATTGATGTGATATTGGGGTGATATTAAGACGGTATTGTGGATTTTAGGAGAATATATTATTGATGTGGTATTGATGTGGTATTAGAGTGATATTGATGTAGTATTGAGTTGCTATTGGGGGGTTTTTTGTGCCAAGATATTATTGGGGTGATATTTGGTTGATATTCAGGTGGTATTGTGTGTTTTGGGAGAATATATTATTGAGGTGATATTGATATGGTATCGAGGTGATATTGTGGGTTTTGTGCTAAGATATTATTGGGATGATATAATGTGGTATTGATGTGGTATTTTAGGTTTTAGGATAATATATTATTGGGGTGGTATTGAGGTGACCTTGGTGGTTTTGTGTCAAGATATTATTGGGGTGGTATTGAAGTGATATTGTGAGTTTTGGGAGAATATATTATTGAGGTGGTATTGTAGTGGTTTTGAGATGATATTGGAGGTTTTGTGCCTAGATATTATTGAGGTGGGATTGTGGTGATATTGATGTGGTATTGAGGTGATATTAGGGTGGTATTGAGGTGATATTGTGGGTTTTGGGAGGATATTTTATTGCAACTTATAAACCATATGTTGTATGTGCAGTCTTCTGAGGCAACTGCTACATCGTCCTCAGTCAGGGCAAATGGAATAGAAACTCAGTAGGACAATGCATTCAAGTTTTCAATATTGTTTTCTCATTTTTAATGCTAAAGTCAATCAAATAGAAGAACAAATTTAGAAGCAGATCCAATTGCATTACTAAGCAAGCTACAGATTTGCTACATTCAAGTTATCAAGTATGAGTTAATATAAAGACTACATATGCAATTGAAAAAAAAAAGAAAAAGCTTTGATCCTAAATTTTCCAAGGATTTAAGACAAAATTCTTGAAACCTAACACGATTCTGCTTCATTACCTAACAAATATAGCAACTATCATAACAACAAAAGAGATCATACCAATAATCACCTAACATCAAAGACTCCTAAAAACAAAACAGTAGATTAATTAAACCAAATCTTTCAAAAACAAGCAGAACAGAGCAACTAAATCCAGAAAACAATGAAGAAGAAGAAGAAGCTAAACATCATGTTGCAAGCATCTTGTTGATGAGAATCACAATAAAACTCTTTGTTCCTCTAGAATCACTTCAACTGACCCTTCTTCTTCCATAGCTCTCCTAAGGCCCGAATTCCTCCACCGCTTCCTCTCCTCTTCTCTCCCCCATCCAACCTTTGCACACTCACCTCCGGCTATCACCGACGACCACCCGCTGCCGCCCATCGAAACGCCATAATCTCTGGAAGGACGTGGGCCACAACGCTAGGGAAATTTGTGGGCTTCGGGAAAGAGACGAAGCTTTGCAGGCTTGAAGAAGACGTCGCGGTCGCTAGGGTAGGAATGCAGGCTTCGTGAAGACGTCGCGAGGGCAATGGGTAAATTTTACACATGCCGCAGCGACCTCATATATATTATCTCATTCGCGTTTTTACTATTCCCAGGAACGCGGATGGGAAAGACCGATCGCGAAAAGTGATATAAAAATGGGAGAAACATTGTTTTTAATGAACCGTGGTTCGAAAAAGCCGAAACAAACACACTCTAAATCTAATGATTCATCTAATGTGTGCTCCATTGGTTGTGGCCCCTTTTATTGTGGTTGAGTAAAGTAAGGTGCGGTTGACTTTCAATACAATTTTGTAGGGTTGTTTTGGTTTCAAGTGGGATTTAACTCAAGTAGTATTTAGTAACTCTAATAAATCCAGATTTAATAAATTTTGAGATAATTAAATCCTGAATGTTGTTTGGTGTAATAGAAGTTAAATATGATTAATTTCTAATAGGTTGTTTGGTAATTTATTTCGAGATTTAAGTCCGTTAGTTCAAATAAGGTCTAAATATCAATTATTTATGGTTAACTTATTAAGAGTGATTTAATTTTTTTTAAATTTTTATTATTTATAATTATACTAATTATTGTTTAGTTATTTATTAAGTTTATTAATCACTTAGAATTTTAATAGAATATCACTGTGGTAATATTATTTAGTTAATCATTAATTTTTTATTTGTCAAACTAATCAATTATTAATTAAAATTTTACTAAACTAAGAAATCATCAATCAATATTTAATTTTCTTTAATTAATCATTATCAAGTAGCCGACCCCACGTAGTGAGATTAAGGTTTTGTTGTTGTTGTTGAATCATTATCTAGTCTATACCAATTTTAATTGAATTATCTAAATTATAACCATCATAAGATGAGATAGTAATCAATCATCTTTGATTAATCAATAAAATTGATTAAAAATTTAATTTAATTTAATTAAGAAGAATTTGAATTTAATAATACATTCATATATCATAATTAATAAAATATAAAATTAATTAAAATTAAGAAAATTGTCTTAACTATATAAAAGTAGTTAATAATAATATGATCAACAATTAATATTAATAAGTATTACCATTAATTAACCTAAATTTTCTTCCAAGGTTCTCACCTCTTCCTTCATGTAGTATTTATTGATATCAACAAGTAATAACTAGCAAAGGCTTTTCTCCTAAACCTAGGAGCATGGCGATGTAAGCTAGTGGCATTGATAGGACCAATATTCTAGCACTGACAATATCATCAGTGAGTGAAGAAGTGGAACTTGTGACACTTTTAAATTTAGCTAAATTTGATTATGATTGGCTTTGCCCAAAGGCACAATGGCATACGCTAGGATGCCAACGAGAATGGGGATGAAGAAGATTTTTGAAGCATTAATCTTAATAAGTATTACCATTAATTAACCTAAATTTTCTTCCAATTTTCTAACCTCTTCCTTCATGTAATATTTGTTGATATCAACAAGTAATAATTAGCAAAGGCTTTTCTCCTAAACCTAGGAACATGGCGATGTAAGCTAGTGGCATTTATAAGACCAATATTCTAGCACTGACAATATCATCAGTGAGTGAAGAAGTGGAACTTGTGACACTTTTGAATTTAGCTAAATTTGATTAGGATTGGCTTTGCCCAAAGGCACAATGGCATACGCTAGGATGCCAACGAGAATGGGGATGAAGAAGATTTTTGTTCTTTTGATGAATTTTGTAAATCCGCCGAACTCTTTAATTTAATAAATTTGGGATTTACAACAAAACCGGATAAGAGTAAGAGTGAAGATTTTGTAGGATTTAAAGTTGTCCTTTTTTGGCTTTTTCGTAGTATTTAGGTTAAATCCTTATTAAGTTTTCTCCTCAAATCCTGCTAGCAAAGAATCCAAACATGTTCAAGTAGGCTCTTTGTGCTTGTTAATGATGTTAAAACCTTTTGTTTTGAGTGATAGTGATGGTTGATGTGAAGAGCTTTCATGTAACTTAGGGGGGGGGGGGGGGGCGGGTGACCGGACGTTGGGAGGCCGGAATTGTGCAGGATTTATGTTAATATTAATGTAAATCCAGCCAAACAAAAAACATGAGGAAGTTAAATCCGAATTCTTTTAAATCCAAAAATCCTCCTCTTTCATTAATTTTTTAGTCTGAATCTGGATTTATTAAATCCAATTATTAAGTGGATTTTTCGGATTTAACTTAGGAAGAAAATTGAAGGAGTGGATTTATGCCAAATATGATAAACAAATTTATTGGATTTAACTTTAAATTGAACCAAACACTATTATGGAGTTACAACATTTGGATTTGATAAAGTCGGATTTATTGGAATTACTAAATCTTTTTTAACTTAACTCCTATTGTAGCCAAACACCCCTTTAGAGATTTTTAAGGGACGTGAAAGCTTTTGATTTAATCCCACATTGGACATATGAGTAGAAATACCAAGAGGTTGTCTTCAATTTTAGGACTAAGGGTCCGTTTGGGGGGACGACGTAGTGGCGGTGCGACACTACACCTCAATTTTTCTATTTGGATAAACTATGTTTTGATTGTTTTTTCAAAAGCTTCCGCTGTAATTTGGGTTTTTCCACCACTCCTGGCTAAGAGCGGTGGTAGCTTTCTTGCTGTTGTCCGACTTAAAAAAAAAAATTGTAATATCCACCACAACTTTTTGAGCATCAGATTATTATTGAGTAGCTTCACAACTATTTTTTAATAAGTTGTAGCCGCCAAATAGACCCTAAGCTTTTATTTTGAAAATGAGTTTGATCTTTGGTCTATCTAGCCAAACTTTGATTCCCTTTTGCTTTGCTCTCTTAACACTTATACTAATCAGCATTGACATTTTGAATTATACTTATTAAGAGGATTAACACTATCATTCCTGAGGTAATATTCTCTTTTTTACATTTTAATTGCTTGCTGTTATGAATGCATTTTTTGTTTTATTTGCCAATAATGTACTTATTTTGTAATTTCGTATTTTACATTAACAGGAAATACTTGAGGGAATAATGGATATAGATCTTGTAGTGAATCTTAAGCTTAGAGAAGAGGTGCTTATCGAGAAATGCCTTGGTAGAAGGATTTGCAGCCAGTGTGGCAAAAATTTCAATGTCGCCTCAATTCATTTAAAGGGAGAAAATGGTAGACCTGGAATATCAATGGCTCCACTCCCACCACCTCCTCAGTGTGCGTCAAAGCTCATTACTAGAGCTGATGACTCTGAGGATGTTGTGAAGGAAAGACTGCGCGTGTACCATGATCTGGTAATACCCACGTTTTCTCAGTTGCTATTCTATAAATTTAAGCGTATGTTTGAGTTCTTCTCAAGCGTGCTCATATCTATCTTTATGCTGTTCTATATGCTCTGTTTATCAATAATCATCAAAGTCACATATTTCTTGTTTGATTGATGATATCTACGTTATCAGTGAAGCTAGGCAAACACAGAAATATATGCACCTTTTTCTGCTGGAAAGTACCAAACATTTGGACAATATTCATTATGATTACTTACAGTTGAATGCTACAACTTAGGATGATATTAATGATTTAATTTTTTCTGTTTGAATGTTTTCCATTTGATCTGTTTCAACTGAGGGCCTTTTTGGTTACGTGAAGTTTGAAAGCAAACTTTTAGTCATTGAAGTGTGTCACATCGATCATTTTGTTTGGTACAATAAGAGACCAACATCGAATTCAAACTCCAAAAACTTTCCAAAAAGTAATGATTTTATTTCCACGCTCAAAATGAACGAAAATGAATTCACTGTTTTTAAAAATTAGCTTTTATAAATTTTCCAAATAAGCCCTGCTACAATAATCTAGTTTTGTAGGATTCACTTGAGAGTTGCCGTTCAAATCCAAATCATTGAAGTGCCATACTATGCCAAATAGAATGCCCAACGAGCTAATTTAGTGAAGCATATTTGAAACAACAAAATGTGTCCATAATTTCAAGAACTGTTCATTCTATGCTAGCTCCTATTTAGTAGATGAATTAGATTCATTTATCCAAACAAGGTTATCATTGATATTACATAACAAAGATGTTTTTGTGTTTGTCTTAACTTTTTTTGGCTGCTCGGTAACTTCTTGGGGCAATTTATAAAATCTTAAGATAGCATTTCCTTTCTTGAAAAAAAAAAAACAATTTATAGTTTTTGTTTAGTACTCAAGATTTCATTTCATTTAATGGGGGCATTAAATTTGAATCAATTATCAGTTAACTTCATTTTCTAATATTTTTCTTCTTTTATGTTGAACTCTTACCCAACTTAATAAGCTGTGCCTTTGGCTTAGCTTCTTGAATATCAGTAATTGGTTGTGAAAACTCAGGCATCATTGCTGAGGTTGCTAAACATCTGTGCTGTAATGTCTTGACTGAGAACTTACTGGGAATGCTTATGTTGCTAGAATCTTGACATGATGGCAGCTGATGTGGCAAATATCCGGGTTGCCATAAACCAAGGTTGAGTTCTTGGTTGTAAGAAGCCCATCCATTGGTGCTTGGGTTTATCATCTTACGTCCTTTACCTCATATGAAAACTTAAGCCCTTTTAAGATTTTAATTCAAAATGGTTTAGTAAATACTGTAAATGTAGATTGAATGAATCTTGAGTGGATTAAAACCTGAAAGTTGTTAGGCATGACAATTGTTAAATCTTTGCTAAAATTTGATACATTGTTTTGCTATTTGTTTCAGGATTAAAGATTTGTGAGGGATAGATTTTTAAAATATATTAAATTTTGTGAATATTGGGCTTTAACAAATCTTTGATTTAACCTAGTAATGTGGCTAAAATGGGAGACGTCAAAATAATGGGATTTCAGAACCCCACCCCACTCCCAAAAAAAACCTCTTTGGATAGCGTTAAGCTAAATCTTGCTTAAAATCCCTAAAATAGGATCCCAAACGCCACTTCGTTCTTTCCACTAATCATATTTTACATTTACTTTGTTTCTTAGTCCTCCCTATGTTCATGAGGATTAAAGGTTCATATTCTCTTAATTGCAACACAATGGTTAAACTATATAGAGGAGTCAGCTCAAAACTATTTTGGGGAATTCAAAATTTGAACCTGTGAATTTTGAATAATCCTTTTTCTCACTGAATACGTAGATAATTCATCTATAAATAGGCGAGTACAAGAGATAAAAAGAGGAAAGAAATCTTCCTACAATTAAGTAATTCCTATAATTATGGAATAAACATAAATACCTATAATTAAGGAATTACCCTTTTTATACTATGACTAAATATAACAAATACTAAATAAAATTAAAGTAAATAATAATAAGGAGCGTAATGCCACACTCTCTCTCAAGGTGAGTTGTACAGATTGTACATGCCCAACTTGTTGGTTAGCTCATCAAAACTGGACTTAGGGAGAGCCTTGGTGAGAATGTCTGCGGTTTGGTCTCTAGAAGGAGTATAGACCAATTCAATGATTCCATTGTCCACCTTCTCTGAAATGAAGTTCCGATCAATTTCAATGTGTTTCGTTCGGTCATGATGAACAAGATTCTTTGTGATACTGATTGCAGCTTGATTGTCACAGAACATCTTGATAGAATTTTCTCCCATAATTCCAAGCTCCTTGAGAAATCTTTTGATCCACATTCCTTCACAGATACCAAGCGCTAGTGCTCTGTATTCTGCTTCTGCACTACCCCGAGATACTACCGATTGCTTCTTGCTTCTCCATGTCACTAGATTGCCGCATACATACGAGCAATACCCAGAGGTTGATCGTCAGGTGGATATGCCCAGTCAGCATCAGTAAAGACTTCTACCTTTTGACTATCATTCATTTGGAATAATAATCTTTTCCCAGGTGTCATCTTTAAGTATCTTAAGATACGGTTGACAGCTCCCATATGTTCCTTAGTAGGACAGTTCATGAATTGACTTACTATACTTACTGAAAAATTTTTGTCTGGTCTGGTGTGGGATAAGTAAATAAGTTTTTCAACAAGCCGCTGATATTGTCATTTGTCGACAGGTAAACTATCATTCTCCATTCCAATCTTTTTATACGGGTTTATTGGAGTATCTATTGGTTTGCATCCAAGCATACCAGTCTCTTTCAATAGGTCCAATGTGTGCTTCTTTTGAGTTACGACTATCCCCTTTTGGATCTTGCAACTTCCATTCCCAAGAAATAATTCAAGTCTCCGAGGTCCTTGGATTCGAATTCATGGTCTAGAAACTTCTTCAGCTTTGTCAATTCTTCAGTGTGATCACCGGTAAATGATGTCATCAACATACACAATAAGTACAACAATCTTCTTCTCGGATCTTTTTGTGAACATTGTATGATCAGCCTGGCTTTGAGTATAACTGCACTTGATTATTGAATTGGTGAATCGTGCAAACCAAGCACGGGGAGATTGTTTGAGACCATACAGAGATTTCTGGAGCTTGCATACTTTGCCACTAGGGAAGGACCCTTCAAGACCAGACGGTAAATCCATGTATACATCCTCTTCCAGATCTCCATTAAGGAATGCATTTTTGACATCAAATTGCATAAGGGGTCAGTCTCAGTTTGCTGCAATGGAGAGTAGGATTCTAATGGAGTTCAATTTGGCTACTGGGCAAATGTCTCTTGGTAGTTAATTCTATATGACTGAGAATAACCTTTTGCAATCAGTCGGACTTTTAACCGATCTATGCTTCCGTCTGCCTTACATTTGATTGTAAAAAACCACCTGCATCCTACTGGTCTCGTATCCTTGGGCAAATCAGACACAATCCACGTTCCACTCTTTTTTACTGCAGCAACTTCTTCATTCACAGCTTTTCTCCATTCCGGGTGTGAAAGAGCTTCCTGAATAGAGTTCGGAACCTTTATGCTGTCAATAGCAGTTACAAATGCATGATAGGGAGGAGATAACCTCTCATATGAAACAATTCAGGCAATAGGATGTTGAGTGCAAGGAACATCAGAATCATCTTTCACAGACGGGGTAAGCTCATAATCACTAGTGTCTATAGATTCCGTACCTGAGTGAGTTTCAAAGGATTTTATTTTGGAGCCGTTTTGGAGCCGGATTAGATTCTTGGACAGCAGCTGGAAGCGGTGTTAGGTTCTTTATTCGTTCAGCAGTTCTGTTTCGTCTTGTATAGACCCGAAGTTCCTGAGGTGTGGGTTGTGTAGACTGAGGAGGTTGAATAGGAGAAGGTGTGGGTTGTGTAGACTGAGGAGGTTGAATAAGAGAGGAAAGAGGTTTGACAGTCCGCGAGGGACCCGTGTCAGTTGGTAAAGGAACACAGGGCTGTTGTCACTACGACTACTCTCCCCCTGAATGACAGACCCATAGTAGTATAATTGATGCTAAAAAAAGGTGACATTCATAGAATTATAGACCTTTTTAGTTGAAGGACAATAACACTTGTAGCCTTTCTTGTTGGTTGAATACCCTATGAATATGCATTTGACAGATTTGGGGTCTGATTTACCGCAGTGTTGTTTGTGAATATGAACAAAGTCGGAGCAACCAAATAGTTTGGTAGGGACAACTGAAGAGAGTGTACATGTATTTGGAAAGGAGCGAAGAAGGACATCAATTGGACTACAGAAACCCATAATACGAGAGGGCATCCGATTTATGAGGTAGGCAGCAGTCAATGTTGCCTCGCCCCAATAACATTTAGGGACCGATGTGGTAAACATGAGACAGCGGGCTACCTCCAACAAGTGACGAGGAGTATCAACACACGTGCTAAGGTGAAGGATGTCATGTTGAGTAAGAAAAGTTCCTAGGGAGGTGTTGAAAAAATCTCGTGCATTATTTGTTTTGAGAGCCTGAATTTTTGTGTCAAATTGAGTGAGTATCATTTGATAAAATGCACGAAATATTGGTCCTACCTCGGATTTGTCACGCATAAGATAGATGCATGTCACCCGTGTGTGATAATCAATAAAAGACATGAACCATTGGGCACAAGAAATATTTTTTTCACGAGAAAGACCCCAGACTAAATGGTATGAGTGAGTTTGTATGATAATCGAGGAAATGAAGTACGAGTGTGTTTGGCAAATTGACAAAATTCGCAATTAAAAGAGGTAGGACTTTTATTAATAAATAAATGAGGAAACAGTTTCCCCAAGTACATAAAAGTGGGACGACCTAAACGATAA
>NW_018164444.1:69620088-69630755 GCF_001263595.1 Phalaenopsis equestris | reverse complement strand
CACAGAAGTGAGGAATAAATCTGGAGAGATGCGGACAGAACCAAGACCAGCAACTTTGGAGGCTGATCCATCAGCAATCCGAACTGTGAGGGTCGGATTACACGGCCGGTAATCCATTAATAAGGAGACATCCCCGGTCATATGATCGGAGGCACCTGAGTCAACAATCCAGGGGCAAGAAAAGGTTGAATCCAAGACAAAAGCGGATGGGGAAATACCTTGATAGGTAATAAGGCCGGTGGCACCCGATGGCACACTAGTAAGCTGGACTGGTGACAACTGACCGAGCATCTTCTGGAGGGCATGA
The DNA here is from genome assembly GCF_001263595.1 of Phalaenopsis equestris. Classification (NCBI taxonomy): domain Eukaryota; kingdom Viridiplantae; phylum Streptophyta; class Magnoliopsida; order Asparagales; family Orchidaceae; genus Phalaenopsis; species Phalaenopsis equestris. The sequence continues at coordinate 69,630,448 of NW_018164444.1, read as the reverse complement.
CTCTGTTGTTTGCTGAATGGGCTCGTACTTGGAGAGGCTTCGGTGGTGCTGGTGGCAGCTGCTCGATGATCCCGTTTGTGTTTCCCATTGGCGGGTTTGCCATGAATCCGCCAACACGTATCCCGAGTATGGCCAGAACGGCGGCAGTGGTCACATTAAGGGCGGCCCTGGCGTTGGCGGTTGTTTGTGGATGGAATATGAGCAACAAGTGCAGACCCGTCGAGGGTTGTAGTGGACAAGGAAGCACCTAACATGACCTTTTGGCGACTCTCTTCGCAGCGTATATCGGAGAAAGCTTCAAGAATTGTTGGAAGAGGTTTCAAATTCAGAATCTGTGAGCGAGTCTGGTCAAACTCAGATTTGAGGCCGAGAAGAAATTTGAAGGTGCGTTTCTATTCTATGATTTGGCGAAATATGACAGAATCTTCAGGACAATTCTGAGGGTACACATTGAATAGATCTAGTTGTTGTCAATACTGAGTAAGAGTATTGAAGTATTGGGTGACAGAGAGGTTACATTGACGAAGGTCATAAATAGTTCGCTTGTATTGTCCACACTAGAATAGGTCTCACGGGCAGCATCCCAGATTTCCTTAGCTGTGCCATAGAGAAGAAAATTTTCGCCAATATCAAGTGCCATCGAGTTAACAAGCCAGACCATAACCATATTATTCTCGGATTTCCAAGTCTTGTATGACGGATCTGTCGTCATCGGAGCTTGAGCATCACCAGTGAGGTAGTCATCTTTGCCTTTGCCGCATATAAACATCATGACTGACTGCGACCATTGGAGGCAATTCTGGCCGGTGAGGTTGTGGCTGGTGATGAGGACAGAATTATTGTCTGAATTTCTAGGCAACGGAGACCCAGCCGCGGAGGGGTGGCTAGAAGTGACATCACTAGTGGAGGAGTTGCAGGCATGGCCGCACTTAGTCATTGGGGGGGGAGAGGTGACCAGCAGAATGACCAAAGATGAGGTTGCGCCGACGAGGAGTACGGCTGGAACTGGCTGTGCTCGATCGCGGAAGAAGAGTCGACGCTCACGATCAGACGCGGACGATCGCAAGAGATCGCGGGAGAAGCGGGAGATCGCGGGATTGCGGAAGAGCACGGACGATCGCAGGAGAGAACGGGGCACGGACGATCGCGGGAGAGCACGGACGATCGCGGGAGATCGTGGGAGAAGTACGGACGATCTGACGATCGGAGAGAGGCGCGATCGGTCGATTGGACGAGGAGCGGCGCTCGGATGCGGACGATCGTGGCAGGCACAAACTAGGGCAGCGCTCAGACAAGGACGATCGCGGGAGTGAAGGGCCGTGATCAAGCCGAGCGGGAGAGGCTTCCCTTTGATGGCTCTGATACCATGTGAATTTTGAATAATCCTTTTTCTCACTGAATACATAGATAATTCACCTATAAATAGGCGAGTACAAGAGATAAAAAGAGAAAAGAAATTTTCCTACAATTAAGTAATTCTTATAATTATGGAATAAACATAAATACCTATAATTAAGGAATTACCCTTTTTATATCATGACTAAATATAACAAGTACTAAACAGAATTAAAGTACATAATAATAAGGAGCGTAATTCCACAAAACCCAATGCTTAAATACTAAAAAATGAAAATCATCTTAAAAATTAAATTATGTTTCACACAATGGGTCTGCTTCCTCTTGTTGCTGTGAGATGTTGATAGGATGGAAATGTTTGGAGCTACATGGACATTTTGAGTTGAACCCAACCTTTAATAGGATAATATTAGTCTTAATTCTGAAATATGATTATTGATAAAAAACTAAGGTTTAAAAAGTATAGCAAAAATCAAGAGAATTTTCTCATTCAAATTGAGGTAATGTTTCAAATTAAAAACACAAAAAAACCAGAGTCATGGTGTTTATAAAACACAAATTTTTAGAAGTTTCGAGTTCAGAAAACAATAAAATTAATAGTCTGGGAAAAAGTTCTATTTTTAATGAATTCTCTTAAAGCACTATGTCATCTTTGATCCTGTATAAATTAACATTATAATTGCCATCATTACTTGCAGAGTTATTTAAAGAATTGTCATGATAGCTAATAATAAAAAAGCACACAAATCACTCTTTCTCTTCATCAAACTCATGTGAGTAATCTCAGTCACCTTCATTCTCACCCATTTTTTTTAGAGTTTTCAATAAATGACCCGACCCGAACTTAACTTGAAAAATTTAGATTTGGGTTGACCGTCTAGATAGGGTCAAACATATGGGCTTGAATAAGTTAAAATTAATCTGATTATTATTTAGGATTGGGTTTGGTGGGTTCTGGTCAGGCTGATTGTGTTGAACGGGTCATGTTCAAATTAGTTGGGTTGTGTCACTAAAAAATTAAATGATCAATGCAATAAATAGGCTGGACTAGCTGGGTATGGGTCAAACTCAAATATCTCTCTTCTACCCATATTTGATACCCCTAAACACCCTATTTCTTCTTTCCCGTGTTAAAATTATTATAATAAATACACTTATAATAATAAAATATTAAATAACATTTATTATAAATTTAATAATTTGTACACTTTACCGACCTTTCAAGCATTTAATGTTTGATCTCGTTTGTGTTTTGTGAAATTTCACCCAATTTTTATTACATTAGCAGAATAAATATTAATGTCATCAATATCATTCGATCTAACAACAGTTTCTTCATTTTATTCATTTTTTTGTTCAACCATTTATTCATCATTTGATGGCAAATCATCAAGAATTAAATGATCCATTATCGTCTTGCATGAAGTTAACTTGGGGTGTCTTATTTTTTTATTTTTTAATGTGCACGATGACATAAGTCAATGTATTTATCTTTTGCCAGAGAAACTTGAATTTTTCTCTCTATGTCACTTGATTGAACGTGCTCCAATTCACATGTAGAAGCCAAAATGTTATTATTCGGGTTCTAACTATAAACATTTTTAATTATGATATATCATCTTTAAAGTGCATCTACCGAAAATAAAATTAGAAGAATATTTATTATATATTACAAAAATCTAGTTGATTGACATTATGCATAGTGTATGTATTATCTGATGATTTCTGTAACTTGTCTAGTAGCTATTTTAAGCTTATCATCCGTCTATAGATTATACAAATAAATTTAAGCCTTCATGCATTCAAAGAAGTTACCATCAAAACAAAATAGATGATTTATAAAATATCCAACAAAATGCTGATCACGATGTAATTGATTGTCCCATTTATTATCAATAAATTTTTTCATACCATTTTATAAGTTGATTTTTCTCCACCTATGTTCTTTGTTATTTGTTCTTCTGCCTTGTTTATAACACCACAAATAAAACCCATTGTACAACACTTTTCAACATGAACCATTCTCAACACTTCAACTATGTTTTATGGTTTTAAAAGCGTATACCACCATATGCCAAAAATTGTTCTTGTAAGATATTTTTTTACTTGTTTTCATTCATTTTTTTTTCTCATGTACTATCATACTATCATTTCGTTCTTGTAAAGTAAACATTGCCTTTAATTGATACCTCACTCCATGAGTGTTTTGTGAAGTCAGATAAGCGGTAGCAAATCTTATGATAGCATCTACTAAAGTTTTTATTAATAAACTGTCGTTAAACTTATCACCCAATTATGTTTGTAGATGAAAATGATTTTCTTACTCTATTTTTATGACGGGCAAGTCTCTGAACTTTTCTAGTATCAAATCGAGATAATGCACTGCACGAAGAGTCCAATATAGATATTTTCTTTTCTCGATTAACATTCTCCCTGTCACATTAAATGTATTTGCATTATTTGTTACCAGTTGAACAACAATGTTCTCCAACCTCCTCAACAATGTTGTCACACATTGTGAATGACAATGACATATCTTTATTGCACTTTTCACATCAATTCAGTTTAAAACACGTTCCATTAGGGTTGTTGACAAATAACTTGTTCAAGCTCAGACCTCTTATGTCTTGCCAGCCAATTGATAGTAATGAAACTTATTATAGTGCCATGTATATATATTTTTTTTTTGATCTATATTGTCAGTAATATTAACTTCTTCCGTTAATTTTTGTGTCGAAGCTCATACGTGCTTGGAATTTTTATTCCTCGATCATAATTCCCAATGGAGCTTGCCATATTGGAAAAAGATGAACTCGAGTATAGAATGTCATGATCATAATTCCCAATGGAGCTTGCCATATTGGAAAAAACAAAAATCTTATTTTCATATTTAAATCTTATATCAATCCAACTTGATTCTGATGTTTTAGAGGAAGCTGATGTGATATTTTGACTTTGATATTTTATATTAGGATCCAAATCTTCACTAAATTGGTCTATATGCCTTGAATCCTTCTAGTGAAAACAAATTTGATCATTACCATTACTAGGATCATCAGTTAGACTAGAACTGTAAGAACCAAAGTATGATCCATTCACAATCATTTCATTCATGTTCAGTTTGTTGGTGATCCTTGCCTTGACTTTGATATTTAATATTGGGATCCAAATCTTCACTGAATTGGTCTATATGCCTTAAATTCGTCCAGTGAAAACAAAGTTTTATCAATACCATCAATAGGGCTGTCAACTTGGCTCGTTGTTCGCGAACAACCCGTGTTCGACTTGTTCGTTAAGTTTAACGAGTCGAGCACGAACAAATTTTTAAGCTCGAAATATAAACGAGCCGAACACGAACAAATATTTGCTCGCTCATGTTCGACTCAAATTGGCTCGAAAAGATATAAATAAATAAATAAATATAAATAAATTTACATACATATACCACCTAATTCTTATATCACATAAGTTATATCTTCATTTTGGGTATTTACATACATATCACCCAATTTTTTTCACCTGACCCGGCCTGAACCAACCCGCTGCTTCAAAAAACATGTTATTTGCGGGGTGCTATTTGTATGTTTTCGGAGGCAATAACACCACATAAACACTGCAATAACACAACAAATACTCTCGAATAGCACCATCGCCGAAAACACGCCAATAACACTGTTGGTTACCTCCAATAACACCCCAAAAACACTACAATAATACCGCAAATTAACTCGAATAACACTCCCGCCAAAATATGCCTATAACTCCGCGGGTTACCTAAAATAACACCGGAATAATACTCTAATAACTCCATAATAACACCGCAATAACATTGCAAATTTATTCGAATAACACCGCCGCAGAAAACACGCCAATAACGCTGCAGGTTACCTCAAATAACACCACAATAACACCGCAAATTTGCAGCAACTGTGTTTTTGCGGTATAATTGTGGTGTTAGTTGCGGTGTTATTTGAGATGTTATTGCAGTGTTATTGCGGTGTTATTGCCTCTGAAAACACGCAAATAACATCAATTTTGAGCCGAACACGAATAAAAATATGTTATTCAAGCCGAACACGAACACAGTTCATGAGCCATAAAAATATGTTATTCAAGCCGCGAACACAGTTCATGAGCCATTGCAAACACGAACCAATTTCGCACAAGCCAAATTCGAACGAGCCGTGGTTGAGCTCGCTCAGGCTCGGCTTGTTTATAGCCCTAACCATTAATTGGATCATCGTTTGGGCTAGAATTGTAAGAACCAAAGTATTATCCATTCTCAATCATTTCATTCATGTTTTGTTTGTATTAATGTTTTGCCATTGTAAAGTGGCATTCGTATATTTCAATATTTCTCCTGTAATATCATCTGGAAATCTTATTACACGGTCCTACATTTTTGATTTTGAGAAAGATTGTTTTTTTCGTTTTGTAATCATTTTATGATTATCTTATTTAAAAAATTACTTCTGATACATCTATCAATCTTCTTCACTTTTTTGCATCTAATGCAACTCGGATCCTATACTTCAAAGTAATATCTCTTCTAAAACCCTACAATTGTGATGAAGCATTTAAAGATAATAGAAATTTGATTGTAGTTAGCTGCAATTTTCAGTAAGTTGGGATTAAAAAAACTCAAGAAAGACTTCTAGTTTTGATAAACTTATAAGAATTAGATCAAGAAGAAAATTCACCCTCTAAATTCTTTTAATCCCTTCTATCCATAAATGTTTCTTGTTCTTCTGGATCAGCAACAAGGAGTTGAATTTGTTGCTTCCTTGTAAGAACCTATTGCGAAGCTTTTTATTTACTCATATTTCATAGTATTAAGGCCTACAATAGCTTCCCCTCCCTTTGCTCTCAGTGCTAGAGATACAACTCAATGTCAGGAACAAAAGCGTCAGTCCACGGCAACAACACTTAATGCTCCTTTTGGCTTCAGAGCAATGGCCTTTCAAGGACGGGAACCCTTAAATGTTTCGGGCTTTAGTGCTGCTACAACCCCTTGAATTTCTCACTGTTTTTGAACTGAGCCTAAAAGCCTACACAAGTAAAACTAGGAATATTAGAAAGTAGTGGGAGAGGAGAGGAGAAAGATTCCTTTATAAATTGGAGAATGAATTTGAATGAATGAATGCAAGGGTTGGTTTGTCTATTTACAGCTAGGGCTGCAAACAAACCAAGTAGAACCAATCCAGTGGTTGTTTGAGCTTGAGCGTGAGCTTATTTACCAAAAGTATATTTTAAGTTTGGCTTGAGCTTGATTTGAATTTTTGTGATAGTTTTCAATCTCAACTTATTTTAATTTGTGTTTATTTGAGCTTGTTTTGAGCTTTGTTCGAGCTTAATTTATTTTATGTTTAACGAGCTATAAACAAGCAACTCATTCGGAAACATAAATTAGCCTTTATTAAATCGAGCCTCTTGAGCCTCAATGAGTTAATCTTATTGAATCTAAAAATAAAAATAAAAATAAAAAGCTTTTAATATTTTAAAAGTTAACAATTTTTTTCTTAAATGCGAATAGCCTTCTCCAAAGGTTGCATGTGTTACAAGCCCCCAACCATACCATTCAACGCAGGCTTTATAACCTATAAACAATGCTTCTTTAAAATATTTTAGCGAGGTGGGATTGAATGCCCAAATTAAAAAATTAATTCAAACAATGATAAACTAACCTTAATCAAATTTTATATTGAGCATTAATTGAGCTTTATATTGAGTTAATTTGATTAATTAATTAAATGAACATGAACATAATCTTATCGAGCTGAGCCATTTGTAGCTTGTTTCATTTATATCCCTATTTATACCCAAAATTAAGGTAGTTGCGTAAAACAAAATTTACACAAATAACCCTCCATTATGAAAAAAAGTTAAAGACCCGATTAAGAGATTTTTAAAAGCCAGTAATATGGTCAAATGGATCCTCTAAATAAATTTAATTTGAAACCCCATTTAAGTAGGTTTTGAAATGTTAATGTTCAAAATTCACATCTCAATCTATTATGGCATGGGTTTTGAAAGATCAACAAAAAGCATAGGTTTTGAATTATTCTCCTAGCGTCTCAGAACTAACTTGGTTTTGAGTCGGAGTTTTTGAAAGTTTTTTAAACAATGCAAGTAATGAATATTTAAGTGTTTAGTTGCGTAGTTTTATTTCTCCTTAAAATTATCTTCAATATTTATTAATTTATTAACTTCTAATGGCTCTATTTTCTGTAAAAAATAAAATAATAAATAGTAAGCTTGAACTAAGGAAGACAATTAATAAATTTAAGTAATCCTAAAGTATCTCACATTTGTGGATATTATGGTATTTTTATGATAGGCTACAATATCAAGTTTTTTTTTTTTTTTAAACATTTCTATTGGCAGATTAAGGGCCTGTTTGGGGGAGCTTATAAATGCGGCGACATTTTTGAAAATGCCGGCTACCCGTTTGTTTCGCACGTTTCATAGATTATATCAAAACTGCATTTTATATTTTCCACTACACGTGAATCGCGAGGTTATGCCCGCGATTCACGTTATCCTGGAGCTTATTTCGCTTCATTTACGCCTCTACCCCTCTCGCTCACGAAACCTACCCCGCCCTCTTTCCGAAGCCCGAGGCCCTTCGTCGCTCTCCGTCGCCGAAAGCCAGTCGAAGCCCGTGGCCCTTCTTCGCTCTCCGGCCCTTCGTCACTCTCCGTCGCGGAAAGCCGGTCGAAGCCCGTGGCCCTCCTACAAATCATTTGTCGCTCTTCTCCCCCAAATCCAGGCGCTCTCTGTCCTCAGCTGAAAGCCTAGATAGCCTAACAACAACATTTTTTTAGGCGTTAACTGTGAAATGCAGATAAGTGGATCTACTTTGATGATGGATCATTGAGGAATTTATGCCCTTTTAGCTCTTCTCGTGAAACATATTTTTTTTACATATAGGACACTCAACTTTCAGTTTTTTACGCACTTACCACACAATTCCTATGCACATTTTCATACATATGTTTAAAGCACCAAAGTATTATGTCTGTACATATGCAAGCTTAGATTTCAGGTATGTAAATGCTAGAGAATTGTGTGCTAACTATGTAAATTTCCCTTCATATAAATAATTTTATTATTTATACCTCCTACTACTTGCTTTGTTTGGCATGGTTTGTAGATACCAACTTAGATTTGTTGTTTTTTGTTTTTTAATAGGTTTGTAGATAGTCTCCCTTGAGTGAGGAGTATATCTTTTTTTTGTCCTTTGAACTGTTATGTAGTGTTTTTTTTTAGATTTTAGTATATTGAATGTGTTTTCATTATGTTATTGTTGCAAACAGCTCCACTGCGCGTGGCTGAAATAATCATTTTTTTTACCAACAACTGCAAATCAACTGTTTACAAACCGCAAAAACCAAACAACTTAACAGCTTATTCAGTTCAGGGACAGAATGATCATTTATCTACAAACAACTGCAAATCAGTTGTTTTCCAAACGCACAAACCAAACAGATAAACAACTTATCAGGATCAGCTGCAGATACGCAGCTTATGAGATCAATTAAATTTTAAGGATCTTTGAATTATAATCTCCTTGCAATTCAAAGTTTAAGGATCTTTGATGACATTCTTCAATCATTTAGGTTATTTTATTTACATGAGAAAGCATTTACTCCACTATTGAGATCAATTAAAGATATAGGGTCTGTTTGGGGTAGTTGAAGCTATTTGAAGTAGCTGTGAAGCTGCTGAAGAAGATACTACTGTTCAAAAAATTGTGATGATCATTACAATTTTATTTTTTTTTTTGAAAAAGTCATACCACAATCTTCGAACAACCATCGCAGATGGCCAGGTTTGGTGAGAAAATGCAACTTTCAGGTGTAACTTCTTAATAACATAGATAAATCACAGTTTTGTCAAACAGTAAAAATTATGGTGCGGCACTGCACCGCCGTCTCAAACGCACTCATAGGGTCCGTTTGGGACATAGTTCACAGCGCTTCGCGGTGGCCGGAAGCGAAATTTTAATGTTTGGTTCGACGTCCTGCTCGCGGTGGGACGCGAAGTTTGTGGAAAGCACGCCGCGGGTAGAACCTAGCGGCCAGCGTTTGCGGGGGAGATGTTAGCAACGATCTTCCATAATACCCCTCCCGCCCCGCCCTAACCAGAAATCTTTTCCTCGACGCCGAAAGGACCTTCTTCCCCACCGTCGCGTTCCTTCGCTCGACTCCCGCCTGCCCTCCTCCCTCACTGTAGACTCAGGTATCCTCTCCCCCCTCCCTGTCGCTCCCTCCTTTTCTTCTAGTGATGGTGATGCTTTAGGGCATGATTACTGGAGTTGGTTCCTTCTGGCAGCGACGTATAGAAAGTGCTTAATAGAAAGATGCTTAAATAATTGTTGTTGTATTAAAAAAATGATGAAAGGAGGAGATTATGATGAGATGCATAGATTGGCAAACAAATGAAGCATCTATGGCAAACAAATGAAACAATCTTTTTACCAAGAGCTTGAGCTTTCTTTCTTTCCCAATATGGAGTACATCAGTCCAGGTTACAATACAAATTTGATCTCCAATGCATATTTGATCTCCAATCTGGAGTACATCAGTCCGAACAAGTGTTTGAATGTAATTTTGTGGCTTCTCCATTATTTTAAGCTATTTTCTGCTATTTGCATTTACTTTTAAATGCAAATTGCAGAAAATTAAAATATATGTGTTTGATCATCAAAATTTGATATTCATAACTTTTAAAATTACCCAAAAATTACATTTATTACTTATTTAACACTGTCAAGTTCCACTAATTTATTACATAACAAATTTTACTTTTGAAATTAAAAAAATTTTCATTATTACAACATTTTTTTAAACAGTTTTACCAAAGGAGGGCAAAATTATCATTTTTTCAGAAACAGCTGCATAGCAGCTGTTTTTACACAGCTGCACCAAACAGACAGCCAGCTTCCTCGCAGCTACTTTCCCGCAGCAGCTTCCTGGGGCAGCGCAGGAGCTCCAGCTGCGCC
>NW_018164444.1:69600280-69619571 GCF_001263595.1 Phalaenopsis equestris | reverse complement strand
GGCCGCGCCGTCTCGACCGTGCTTAAATACTTGTTGTTGTATTAAAAAAAAATGATGAAAGGAGGAGATTATGATGAGATGCATAGATTGGCAAACAAATGAAGCATCTATGGCAAACAAATGAAACAATCTTTTTACCAAGAGCTTGAGCTTTCTTTCTTTCTTAATCTGGAGTACATCAGTCCAGGTTACAATACAAATTTGATCTCCAATGCATATTTGATCTCCAATCTGGAGTACATCAGTCCGAACAAGTGTTTGAATGTAATTTTGTGGCTTCTCCATTATTTTAAGCTATTTTCTGCTATTTGCATTTACTTTTAAATGCAAATTGCAGAAAATTAAAATATATGTGTTTGATCATCAAAATTTGATATTCATAACTTTTAAAATTACCCAAAAATTACATTTATTACTTATTTAACACTGTCAAGTTCCACTAATTTATTACATAACAAATTTTACTTTTGAAATTAAAAAAATTTTCATTATTACAACATTTTTTTAAACAGTTTTACCAAAGGAGGGCAAAATTATCATTTTTTCAGAAACAGCTGCATAGCAGCTGTTTTTACACAGCTGCACCAAACAGACAGCCAGCTTCCTCGCAGCTACTTTCCCGCAGCAGCTTCTTGGGGCAGCGCAGCTGCAGCTGCCCGAAACGCGCCAAACAGACCCATAGTCTCTTTAGGATAGCTTTTTAATTGCTTTGCTTTTCATATTGTTGCAACTTTTTCATTTGACTACTGCTTTCTAGAAATTTTTATGGTGGAAACTTATTATTTTTAACTAGATATGTTTTAATTGTGGAAAGAACGAACATATACTCACACATGCATAAACTAAATTATCATTATGCACAATCAAATTATTATTATTTTTTTTAAGAACATTTTTAGTCTTTAATTCTCTTGAAATTAACGATTTCTATTTATTTTTAGTATAGATAACATTATCATGTGATTAGGTATAGGTATTTATGTTTGCTTATTTTATAGCTTTTTTACTTTTAACGCTCTTGCAATTAATAAATTGATAGTTACCATTTTATATTAACACTTTTAATTTGTATCTCTTATGCGTTACATTTTCTTAAAAATATCCTTTTTATTTGTTTTATATATCTAATTTATTGCAAGTAGTCTTGTATTTTGTTATTAATAACACCACATGATACTTCTGTTACATTTCAATATGCAAACTAGAACCTCTCATACGATGCACACAATCGATCATATTAGAAACATAGCCTTAAAGTGTAACTGTGGGGAGTTTGGGCTTGAAGTTCAACAATCACTTGAAAATCTTGCTTCTTTTTTTTTTTCTCAGATTGAAGTCAACGAGCTTATTAATGAGCTAAGCTCAACTTAAATTGAAGTCGAATTGAGCAAAGATTAGATTGAGCTTGCTTGAGATTGGACTGAAAAGTTTATGTATTGAATTAAAAATTAATCTTGTGAGATAAAACTTAGTTTTGATTGACTGAATTTTTGGCTCAAAATGAGCCAACCTATATAACCAAATTTGGCTCGGTTTGAGATTTTTGATTGAATGACTTTGAGCCAATCATGAGCTGGATTGGATTGGGTTAGTTTGACTCTTTAGCAGCTCTAGCAAAGTAAACAAGAACTGATATTTAGAAAAAAGTAATTGGGTTTTTACTCCTACAATAAATAATATTCGATATATTAATTATTCAAATTTTGAAATTTTCTATAACTATTTATATTTGTCATTGCTATTTTTTTAAAATCATATTGGGAATTGTGCAACCGGCAATTTTTTCTGATTTTAACCAATTGAAAACACCTTTGAGATATAATAGTTTGGTAGCACTTAGATGTTTTTTTCATTAATGGTTGCAAAAAAATAAATTATTTGATTCATTTTTAATGTAAATTGCGTAAATATTGTGGGATGATGATGTCCAAGTGAAATTATAAAAATGATTTGTGATAGGCTGTAGTTCACACACGTGCACATACACACATGTTATCTCATGAAATAGCAGATCAAAAAATATTTTCCGAGTTTATGTGAAATGAATTTTATCTTCTTTTCTCGTCAATTTTACGAATCTAATTATTTCTTTAGCACTATTTTCTATAACAGTAAAATGTTCACATTTCTTTGTGTTTGAAATTATTAAAATAACAATGTAAAATATTTTTTTCTTGGTTAACATAGAGTAAACCTGTAGAGGAATTCTATCGGAGCAGAGGAAAACTGCTGGAGTTTGATTTACCAGGGGGCATCCCAGAATCTTGGCCGAAGCTACTGCAAGCACTAAATCTGGAAGATCCTGATGAGAAGCAATCTGCAGCGGCTTGATAATTAATTTGGGTTGCATTTGGGAAGCCATCTCAAGAATCATTCTTTGAATAAAATTTCCTCAAAATGAGGCTTCAGTTTTTTTCGCAACCAATAGAATTATTATTATATTATTGGTATGAATGCTCTTTACGAATTATTATTTTTGTGTAATAGTTTTATTGATCGCACAGCAATATTGTTTTTTTCTGAGGCAAAGCCATTATTCCCATGTTTTTGGGTGATGGAAACATTCTGGCTAGAGGATTGTTGAGGCAGATGTTTTTATCATCTCGGCTTTCATTTGTAAGAAGTTCAGCTTTTTAATTGTGAAATTTTAGTGGTAAATGGAATTTATTGTTATATAAGGATGTTTATGGCTTTTGTTAAGAGTTTTTTTTTTTTTTTTTTAATAAAATTGGAAGAAGAATGTCTATCACACACACACACACACACACACACACACAATTAGAATACAAGCAATCAAAGCTTCACATGTGAATAGGGTTTATTTTTCTCAACTCGCACGCGGTCAATGTAAGATTGTGGTTGGAGAAAACACCGAACCACTAGGCCTAATGAGCTACACATTTGTTTAATTCATTATTTTCATTCATTATAATTCACATTATATTTATAATAATGCATGCTACGCTTTAGAATATGTTCTATGGCTCCAAGAGAATTTTCAGACTATGGTCTGCTATTCCGCATTAACTAATTATAATTAAGATGTGCTTAATGAGCAAAATCCTTGATCTGATGATGGTGGAGCCAAATACTTTGAATAATCATTACTTAATAACATTTAACACAATTTAAACTCACAAATTCCAACTCAACGAGAAAGTGACTCCAGAGAAAAACAAAAATAGAATTGCTTGAATTGATGCTGACACGGACCGCTTTCATATTAAATTGTGAAGACATAAATTTATCATTTCTATTACCATTTCCATGAACATAAGCTAAATGCCTTGAACGATCCTTAATTATTAAGTGGAAGTATCTGAGGCCCTTAAGTTAGTGGAGAAGACCATTTCTCTAAAGCAGTGAGCAGTCACAAGGTACGCCTTTATAACTCGCAGCTCTAGAATGCTCCCTAGATCGATGGCGTTCTTCACTAACTTAGGCAACAAATATTTTCACTTGATAAAGATCTTTCAATGCATTCTGCTACAAATCTTTTCACTTGTGCACCAACTATCGAGCGCTTATGCATTCTTTAGACATTGGCGCCTACGGGCCAAATCAGGACGCATATGCGCCAGCAGTAGTTTGCACATGATTATCGGTTTTAAGTTCTGAATTTGAGTGGCATATCTGTTCCTGCTCAAGGTTTCTTCAACATTTTCTTGGTGAAGTAGAGAAGTGTCGGCGAGTGAGGAGGATTTTTTATATGCTTTAATTGTTCTTCTTTTCATACTTGTGTTCCTGTTTTTTCTCGAATTTGTGCGCTGACATTATTATTTTTTGTGATTCATTATTATTTTCCTTAATTATATGCTTTAATTGTTCTTCTTTATATGCCATTATTATTTTCTCGAATTTGTGCGCTGCCATCCAAGCCCCTATAAAGCTGGGAAGTATTCTTGGAATTCCTATCATCTGGGATGAAGTTACTGCAAGCACTAGAGCTTGAGGATCATGATGAGAGGCAATCTGCAGCAGCTTGATAATTAATTTGAGTTGCATTTGGGAAGCCATCTCAAGAATCATTCTTTAAATAAAATCTCCTCAAAATGAGGCTTCTGTTTTTAACCAACAAATTGAATCATTTATTTTCTTATTGGTATGAATGCTCTTTACGAATTATTATTTTTTGTGTAATAAGTTTATTGTACTTTTGAGGCAAAGTCATATCAACATCCATTATTCCCATGTTTTTTGGGTGATTGAAACATTATGGCCAGAAGATTGTGATGGGGCAGATCTTTTTATCATTTCGGCTTTCATTTGTAAGAAGTTTTGCTTTTGAATTGTGAAAATCTAGTGGCAAATGGAATTTATTTTTATATAAGGATATGTATGGCATTTGTTAAGAGATTTTGTTTGATTCTCTCTCTCTCTCTCTCTCTCTCTCTCTCTCTCTCTATATATATATATATATATATATATACCTACCTAAACATTCCTCTGTATATTTTACTGCTTGGTGAATAATAATAATTCATTCTCCTCTTATTTCTGTTGTCATCTTCTTCTACTATTCTCCTCAAGATCATTCGATTTTTAATATGCATACATACATACTTATATATATATAAGATTAGTTGATTTTATTGTTTGATTCATTGAGCTTTGAGCACAATTTAGAAGCAAAACATAGAACTCAAAGAATGATAGATAGGAATAGAGGGAGGGAGGGAGAGAGAGAGAGCCAAACATCCTGTTATTTGGAGATACTTCTTGTTATTAAAAAGATTTACGAAGATTTACATTTCTGCCACAAAATTCCTATGTATTTACATATCTAACACCTAAACTTTGATATATCCATTTTTGGGATAATTACATTCATGGCACTCTAAACTTTGCTAATTACATTTTTTGCGTGCCACAATCAAACTATTGGAAATTTGATAAAAAATGAAAAATATGATCTTCCACAATAAGCTCAGCAGCTCACCTCTTCAACCTCTTTGATTGTGGAGAATTTTGATAACTGTGGGGACAGTGTCTGGATGGCTCGTCAAGATTGATGTCGGTTTCTCTAGCAAAATGCTTGCTTTCCCCTTGCCTCGACTTTCGCTTACCCTGAAATAAGAAAAAAATGCTTCTTTTTACCTCACAAGTTACACGTAAGAGGAATGTAATGACCAAATAATAGTTTTATATCACCATGGTGTTAAAAATGAGTTATATTTAAGCTATTGCAAGGAGCATTTCTCAAGAATCTTAGCTGTGAGACTCTCACCTTAGAAGAAGAGTCCCTGGTTGAGCGCTTGTGCTCGGATCTATGATGTATTTGTTCTCTTTGTAGCTTTCTCTGCAACCGCTTATTTTCTTCATCTAGAGATCTGTTCTCTTTATACATCAATTTCACCTTAAAAATGTAAAATTGAAGTGATAACGTATGATATAATGACTCATGACAAAAAAAAATAAAGCAAATAAGAAAAATAAAGCTGATTAGCAATTTTGTTACCTCCTCTTCAGCTTTCTGCAGATTTTTTAAGAGCATCTCCTTATCTTGTTGCCAGGACTGGACTTCAGCGAATATAGCTTGAAGCTAACATTGGTTGAATAATTTGATTAAAATTTAAAATGAATACAGGAAGATATAAAAGAGCATGACAGAAATGTACTGAATTTAGTAGGCCGTATTTGAGTATGGATCATACATGTAATAACAAATTAAAATAAACAATAATGTTATAAAAAGGCACGCAAAATAGTCGGTAACTGAGAAAATCTCAATCTTGTTTGATGAAGTGCGAGCGCATGCTAATGAGATTAATGCCCATAAAGTTTGAATTGAGAATTTCTATGGGTTAAAAGAGTCTGAACTCTGAAGAACCAATATGCTTGATGTTGTTATTCAATGAGGTATTGTGAAGGACTTGTGGGGTTTTGGAAAATGCTGATAATGATGAGTAGAAATAAAAAGAGATAGATGTATGAAAAATAGTAATGTTAGTATGGTAATGCTTGTTTGAAGAAGGTAAGTGTATATACTAATGTTTTGACTACAGTTGAGTTGCTATTATGAAGGCCAGTAAAAGCTAATTATAAGCATTTTAACTTGGATTGGATGAATGATGACTTCCTTATTCTATTTGGCTTCCCCTTTAAGCTTCACCCCCAGTATTGTGGAGGTTCATGAAGTTTTATGAAAACCAAATATCCCATTTTCAATATTAAAAATTTAATTTGTGATATTAATTAATATAATTTTCCACTAGATTGTTTATGTAATGGCACATTTAAGATTTAATAAAAATTGTAAACTATTTTTTTCATCTTATTTTAAAATAAGTTTAAGAAAAATTTAAATGATAATTTTGAATTTTATTTTCAGCCAGAAACACATTCTTTCTCAGCTTTACAGATTCCATGAAAAATTGAAATTTGAAACATAGCTAATTAATGAACTGCAAGATACATGGAATTTGAGAATTTAATATAAAATACTGCAAGATATATTGGAAGTTAAAAGCACCAAAAAACTCACAGAGGAGATATCCTGCAATTGAGCACGGAGTTCATGATTCTTCTTCTCTAACTCCCAGCAGGATTCCATGGAATTATCCAGTTCACGTTGAAACAGCATGCATTTTTTCTCCTGTTTGGCGCAGTACTTCTCCATTTCAGCGTTCTTTGCGACTATTGTTTCCTTCTCTTTGATACATTTTCTTAAACCACGTGCGTTCATTCTGGCTTCCTCCTGTCACAATAAACCCAAAAGTTTAGTTTGGTCTAAACGAATTGAGCGAAAAAACCAATAAAGAGTTGACACAATCTTAACATTATTCATAAAACAAAATATTACGAGTCAGTTTCTTATGAATTGCACCAAAACCGAACTGCTAAAAATTTAATTATGAGGTTACAGGGCGATTCAAAATGGAAGAAAATGCCATTGAAATAGCGTTGCGATGGGAAAAACATTCTGAAAAACTGAATAGCCAAACCAACATTAACGTGCTGTGCGTTTTCTGTTGAATGAAAAGGATGCTAAACGCCTCCTCAAAAAAACACTATATATCTAACCAAAGAATCGCTTACAGAATTAGAGAACATTAGAATGTGTGTGTTTCTGGGGTTGGGAGAGACAGAGAAAGGACGAACCTTGCAGCACTGGACAGCTCTGGAAGCGCGTATTGATCTCCCTTAGTCGGTCCTGCAACATAAAGTTCTGATCTCGAAGGAGTCGGCGATCTTCCTCCGAAGCCAAAAGCTTCAGCTTGAGCGTCTTCTCCGAAATGGGGAGGCCTACAGAATCCTCAATGGATTCCCGGATGTAATCTTCCGTCTTTTTTGAAATTGGCGCCATTGAATGGTGCTGAAAGCCTTGAAATTACTGGGATTGGATTAACAGAAACGAGGTTTGCTGCAAATCCTAGAGATGGGAACTCGAGCGAACGGATCGATGAACAGAACAAAGTCTCAGAAGCAACCAAGTATGAAACAGTGGATTGGAAGAAGGGAGTGAAGGTTGCAAAGTTTTATATAGCTTCTCAATGGAGGCAAATTCCCAGCTTGCCAGATAGAGCGAGAGAATAGGAGGATTTTGTGGTAAAAGCGGAACGAATGGGGACTTTTCAAATGTATTAGCTAGCCGTTACAACTTCAGTAGAATTTTAACGGGGAAGAACCGGACCTTTATGCCATGTATCCTTTTAGAGGCTTATCATTCCATGAATTATGGCTGAAAAGGCTGTGTGAATTTGGCTCGAAGGTATAAACATGCCGATTAGTGAGCGAGACTTTGGATTGAGAATCGGTTGTACCGACTGGAGATGGGTCTGTAATATTTTTTATTTATGATAATTATATATTATATATAATGTTAATTAAAATTAAATATAATGAGTCATAAGCTAATTTTGTGTTAGAACAGATCCAAATAACTCAATTTGGGCCAATTAGTTTCCGATTCCGAGTTGAAACGTATCCACATAACTTAGTTTCAGCCAACGCATTTCGATTTCGAGCCAGATTGAGCTCGATTCAAATTTGACCCGACTCGGCTCGAAATCAAATATAACTAGTCATGAGCCGCACTAAATCTATTCAGGCCAATTTCAAGTCGTGATTCTCAATTCGGCTTGAAATCACATCGTCAACAATTCTATCCCGTAATGCTAGAAAAACTTTTAGATTTTTTTTTTTTTTTTGCTTAAAAAATTGATGATTTACTAAAGTTTAATATATTTTTTTTATCTTTTTATCTACCATCAAAATTTTTTATTTATTTATCTATCACATAAATCTTTAATATTATTAAAAAATAACAATCTTATATTCTTAAAAGAGAATATACATGTTCAAATATGTGCTTTGGCATTAAAATACATGTGAATTGCATGGCAAATAAATAAAAAATTACGTTAATATTTTTTAATATTAAATAATGACTTTTTAGGCTTAGGAAAAATTAATCATCAACTTACAAATATCTAAATATGTAAGGGTTGAAACTCATTACCTCACGATGAGGGTGAAAAATGTTTATTTTTGTAAAAAAAAAAAAAAAAGAGGAAGATAAGAGGGTGAATAATGTCATTCTTCATTTCATAAAGTTCAGAAAACTATATCTTCTACCTTGAGGCCAGCCATTGCGGCTTGCTCTGGCTACTCACCATATGCCTTTGATATAAATTCTAGTTTTCTTGTTCTCAATGTAGAGTGTACACATTACAAAAACTTTTAACTTTAGAGATAGCACTTTGATCAAGTCTCTAAAGTTGGTAATGTTGAACAGTCTACCCACAACCAATTAACAAAAGGCTAGCACCTTCCTATGTATAACTCCCACTTGAAAGATTGCTCTGGCTATCCAAAATAGTCATCCAAGATTATCCAAACTAAACCAAACTAGCACTTCCTTGATTGTTTGACAAAAAAATATTAGATGAGAACTAGGAGTCATTCTAGGAACTTGATCTCATTCTGTAATTTCTTTGAGTAGTCATTCTTATAAATTAACCTCTTGAAATTTCATTCTCTTTACTACTTCAGTCTGTGAAGGCGTCGACAAAGCTAGTTGCTTCACTAACTCCTACAATTTAGAACATCTCAAGAGCTCAGTCATTTTAAGTGCTTGATCTTAAAGGAACTCAACACCTTCTTGAGACGGCTCTCTGGTTGGCAGATCATCACTCACCTTTTTCTTCAACATTTCATCAGAATTTACCTTTTAGCTGGTTTCTTGACTTGATAATATTACTGACTTTCCTAACATGAAAAATTTACTATATTCTTTATATTGGGAATCTCGATTAGGACTTGGAATTCCATGACTCTCTAAAGTCATTCTCACGAGTACTGCTAGCTTCTTCGATTAAAACAACGACATATCTCTTATTAGATTTTAAATATCATATCTCTTTAATATGTTTTAATATGCATATGAATATATAATCATGTTGTCCAATTTGGACTACAAATTGCAGGTTATAGATTCAAGCACATATGAATAGATTCAAAATTATATGAAGTTAGCTTATAGGCAAGCTTAATTTGCTCGATTTAAAGATTTGTGATTTTCTATTATGTTGAATGGCTTAGAACTCTTAATTTTTATTATAAAGGGATTACATTTGCATTATATTTATATGAGCAACTAAAACTAAATTTGACAATATTTTGTGGGAAAAAAATCAATTAATTTTAAGTGTGGAGTCAAAGTTCAATTTATTCAAAATAATTTCTCTCTTCATAAAATATTATGGTTATTATAAAAGTTTTAAATAGTGCTACCACTATCGTAAAATTAAAAATACAGCCAACCGTAAAATTAAATAGAGGATATCATAAAAGTCTATAATCGAGGCTATAAGAGTTTTCAATGTGGTTGATCAGTAATATTGCAATGTGAGCTCATTATATAATCCTTATTTATAAAGTATACAACAATCACAAAGAAAAAAGAGACGGAGTCAACTATTTTCTCAATGCTCGACCCTTATCTTTGGAACACATGATTGTGCTTATTACCAACTATTAACAGAAATAATGCTTCTAAAAGGACATCTTTATTTCGAAAAAAGTTGAATCAGAGGAAGTACTTGTTTTAGAGTAAATATAGAAAATATCTCAAAAAACTCTAGAGCAATTGTGTTTGGATAGAAAAGCTTGTGTTAAAATGGAACTATATTATTAAAAAAATTTTGATGCGAGAGTTCACTACAAAAGAAGAAACATAAATTTTTTCATAAGAGTAACACTCACACTAACGAAGCTATTAAAAGATAAGATGAGATTGCAAAATAAATAGATTTTCAAAGTGAGGGAAAAATAAATAGTGAACTGAAGGTATAACGTGAGGCTTTTTATCAAGGGCCTTTTTCCAATAAAAAGATGGTATTAAATTTATAAATACGCTATCTTCTATAATTATATTAATGATTATTCATTTACTATTAAATATTATGGCACTAAAATATTAATATCTTAATCAAATAGACATCAAAATAATTAATTTTTCTTTTTTGTACAAATAGATCATCATTATAGATGTCAAGATAGCTTTTTCTTTTCATATGGATAAAGAGGAACACATTTCAATGGTGTAATAACATTTCCTAAAAAAGACATGAAAAAAATGCTCTATTTGTAAGTTTAAGCGAAAGTCTATATGGCCCTGTAAATTATTTAAAAAATTTTATGGGTTTATGTATAAGATTAAAGTTTAGAGATATAATACTAACCAATATTACTATATTAAATAATTTTAAAAAAAATCTTATCATCATGTTATCATATATGAATGGTTTATTGTGTTAGTATTAAAATGATCAATGATATAAGAGTTAATTCTCAAATGAGTTTGACATGAAGGACTTAATAAAAACACAAAAAAAAGATTCTCAAGATAAAAATAAATTGCAATAAGGCCTCCAATACACTAAATCCTTCCTAATTACAACCTAAAAAGTGTTAGAAAGATTCATTATTACAAAGGCAATGATTTTAAGTACATAACTTGCTAGCCACTTTAGATTATCTAAAGAACATAAGCTGAAAATAAAAGCATGAAAATATACATGAACAAAATCCTTTATACATTTGCCATTGAATTTCTTATATATACAATTTTTAATAAAAAAATCATATAATTCACAAGTAATGAGAGCCATCAATAGATCCTGCTAAATTTCAAGAAAAAAATATTAAGAAATAGTAAAATGATTATTAGGTTATCAAAAAGTTATTATTTATTTTTTAAAGTTTAAAATAAATAATTTAAAATTGTAGAGTTATATTGATTTAGGATTAAAAGATTAAAAGAAGACATAAATAAAAAATGAAATATCATCAGGTATATCCACACATGTGGTGGCACCACTACTAATTGGGTGCCATAGCTTTAAAAGATAGTTGTACCATCATTCATAATAGTTTAGTACATTACAATCATCAAAGCCAGTAAAGAGTGAGTTTGTCAAAGAGATCTTATAGAAGAATTAAATTGACATGTAAAGGATGTCACACTAATTTATAACAGTGAATATTTTACATAGGGTTTGCTTGAGATCATTTTTATTTTCTTTTGTTTTTTCAACATGTTTTTAATGAATTTTTAGAGTATTTGTTATATTTTTTATTTTAAAAAATAAATGAACATTATTTTTTTTAAATACTCAAAATAATATGCATTTTATTTTGAGTGTATTTAAAAACAACTACATATATTTTTTTTAGCATACCATACATATTAGCATACCATACATATTTTTTTGAAACATAAATAAAATAAAATAAAAATAAAAAATATAAGAAAAAATTGATTCCTATGACCCCTTAGCAAAGAACATTGTCTTTCATTTCAATACAAGATATCTACAACATAGGCATCACTATACACATTTTGGATGCAGTTGGTGTCTAATAACTTCTTAAAAATAAAGTTGCATTAAAATTCATTGATGTGCTCACAAAAGTGATAGCTATTGAGAAATTGAGGTTGTACAAAGCTTCAATTCAAACATAATTATATTTAAAATTCAAACATCAAGTGAGAGATTGTTAAATGTAAAGTCAAAATTTTCATTACTTGAAATAGTGATTCTCTTCACAAAATTTGAAATGGTGGCTACTAAAAAGTCCTAAATGATGGACATCAAAAAGTCAAACATAAATTTTATCATAAAGTCTTAAATAAAGAGCAACGTAAAAGACCTCAATGAATGCAACAAGTTAATGGTTGATTATAAATGATATAAGATGAACTTTTCACTCCACAAATCCATGCAATCCTTATTTGTAATATATCCTCTTGTTGAATCCAAATTTGTCCGGGGGGCTTGCCTAAGGAATAGAGCACTGAAGGATGAGAGAGAGAGAAACAACAATAGCATATTAATGAACAGTAAATTTGCGTAACCTTTATTCATGATATAGACCATTTATTTATATGAACATGTCAGCATATAATTACATACCGTACCTCTACAATACGTATGTACGGCTAAAAAGTCTGGTGGCTGTTTACTTCGGTGGTCATCAGGTCAGACATTTCTATGGGTCGATTAGTTTCCAAGTTTTATTGCTATTGTCATAGGCTTAGTTTAATTGAATTGAGACTAACATAGGCTGCATGGGGGCCATTGTGAAGCTCATACCATCGGCTTGGTTAAATTGACTTAAGCAGTTTTGGTAGTTTTTGAATTTGAGGGTCCAACTTCGACTGGATATAACTTTATTGTTTTTTAATTTATTAAATAGCATCAATAAAATAAGAATTGTTGTATGAAATAAATATAAATATCTGATTGGAATATAAAATATAATAAGCAATGGATAATCGGGGATAGAATTATAGTACAATTTTGATACATCTTTGGAATTCATTTGAAACTGTTCAGCTGATTCATATCTTTAAAAATAAATTAAAATTATAGGAATATTTACACCAATGCCATCATATATATACAGTCTAGTGTCCAGTTCACGTGGCATGGTTGAATCACGCCACGTGGAGTTTACTTTTGGCAACGGGCTCTTCCAATAAAATTTTGCTCGAACTTCGTGGCCCATTACAAATAAATAATTGTCAGTTTACTATGTTTCCGGCCCACCATTATTCTTAAAAGTCTACGACCCTTTTTATCCCAAATTTCCAAAAATAACCCCCTTAATCGGGACCCACCAAATCTAGTTTTAATAATAATTTTAGAGTTTATTTATTTAGTTTGTGAGGACTTGGCAATTAGGTTATAAATAAACGGTTAGAATGTGAACTTAAGTATCTTAAATAGATAATACTGTCAACTCATATATATTTTTGTAGTTTAATTTTCATGTTTGGTTGCTATTTTCTTTTTCATTTTTAATAATGGAAGTAAATTTAAAAAAATTTTTCTTACAAATTTCAATATTTGAATAGTAAATAGTGTTTTTAGGATGGAGTTGGCAGCCAAATTTTTATTATTTCAATTATTTCTATTCACTCATCTACTTGTTGACAAAATTTAATCCGTGAAGTGCAAATTTGTTGTTGTTGGATTTGATTGCAAGAGCTTAATAACTCCTAAAATACTTTAGTAATTGTTATATCTTGCTTCTCTTGTATGCAGATGACATATTGAGTGCAAGGACCAATCTACAGAGATTTGCAGATTAAGATATGATAGGAAATGTGGATAGAAGAATTAGTATAATGAGGTGTGTCCTTACATTGTGGAACACAGTGATGAGTTGCGTTCGAGATTGCAGAATTTCATTATACGTTCAACTATGTAAGTCGAATATATGGCTATCATTGAGGCTAAGATGAGATGTTTGGCAATAGAGTTTCATGGCATAACTGAGCAAGACACTTAGGATTAAAGAACTCTACAATGACAGTATTAGTGTGATTCATATTGCTAAGAATGTTGTTTTTTATGTCATGACAAAACACATTCAGTTGAGGTAACATTGCTTTCAATCTCTTCTAGATGACCAGTTATTTCTAAAAAAGATACACATAGTTGAGAATCTTGCGGATATGTTTATGAAGGTGGTGACTGTTGAGAAACTGAAGGTGAACCACACCACAATACGTGATTATGAAGGCATGATGAAGGTGCAGATACAGAGGATCGGTGTTGGGTACAATCAGTGTCCAAGTGGGAAATTATTAAGTGTGGAGATTGATTTTTGGAGCTGAAGCAGAGGCAGTGCATCCGAAGCATATGAATCAGGTTGTGGGCGCATATGCGCCCTCACTAGAGCAGATCACATTGGAGCTAGTGTTTATTCGTCAAACATAGGCATATATGCACCCACTTATATGTTGGCGCCGATAATGTTGGCACTTATGTGCCAACGATTGAGCTCTTAGGCACCTCTTATACCCGTGCCCGACAGAGACATCGATGCTTATGCGCCAAATCCAAACACATAAGCGTCAAAAGGAGTTTACACATTATTTTTATTATAGATCCAAAATTCGAGTGGTGTATGTGTGTGTTCCTCCGCGAGGTTTCTTTGACATGTTCCCGTTGTAGGAGAGAAGTGTCATGGAGGAGGATTTCTAGGATCTCAACATGTGTTTTTCGTATTGTCGGATTAGAGAAGGAAAGATTTGGAGCAACTCTTGTAAGTTTCCTTGCGTGTTTCCGTGCGTGTAGGAGGAAATTGGTGTAAATTTTTTGTAAAAATTTTCTTAATTTAATCGTGGAATTCTGATGGTCTGGCTTCGTGATTTTTTTCCATTCCCAGGTTATTCCATGTAAAATTCTCGTGGGCTTTTCTGGTTGCTTTCTCTTCTTCTTTTCATAATTTTGTTCGGATTTTTCTCGAATTTGTGCGATCCCATTATTCCGTGGTGTGATTTAGTTTCTAATTGATCATAAGCCCCGATAAAGTTGGAAATTGTTTTTGGAATTCATATAATCTTGGTTAAGTTACTGAAATCAGTAAATCTCGAGGATCATGATGAGAGTTAACCTGCAGCAGCTTGATAATTAATTTGAGTAGCATTTGGAAAGCCATCTCAAGAATCGTTTTTTAAATAAAATCTCCTCAAAATGAAGAAAAATCTCCTCTAAATCGTAAATCAGTTGATCTACGGTCAGAATGTATTTTGGTGGGCCCCACCTAATTTTTTTTTTTAAAAAAAAACTGAAATATATCCTAACCGAAGATCACCGTGATCTACGGTCAGGATCGGACACCGCATGCAGAGATGCATCCGGTGTCCGTACGCAATAATTTCTCCAAAATGAGGCTTCGATTTTTTCACAACAAATAGAATTTTTTATTTTCTTATTGGTATGAATGCTCTTTACGAATTATTATTTATGTGTAATAGTTTTATGGTATTTCTGAGGCAAAATCATGTAACATTCACATTCCCATGTTTTTTGGGTGATTGAAACATTATGGCCAGAAGATTGTGAAGGGGCAGATGTTTTTATCATTTCGGCTTTCATTTGTAAGAAGTTTTGCTTTTGAATTGTGAAAATCTAGTGGCAAATGGAATTTATTTTTATATAAGGATATGTATGGCATTTGTTAAGAGATTTTGTTTGATTCTCTATATATATATATATATACCTACCTAAACATTCCTCTGTATATTTTACTGCTTGGTGAATAATAATAATTCATTCTCCTCTTATTTCTGTTGTCATCTTCTTCTACTATTCTCCTCAAGATCATTCGATTTTTAATATGCATACATACATACTTATATATATATAAGATTAGTTGATTTTATTGTTTGATTCAGTGAGCTTTGAGCACAATTTAAAAGCAAAACATAGAAATCAAAGAACAATACATAGAGAGAGAGGGAGGGAGGGAGAGAGCACAAGCATCCTGATATTTGGAGATACTTCTGGTTATTAAAAAGATTTACGAAGATTTACATATCTGCCACAAAATTCCTATGTATTTACATATCTAACACCTAAACTTTGATATATCCATTTTTGGGATAATTACATTCATGACACTCTAGGCTTTGCTAATTACATTTTTGCCTGCCACAATCAAACTATTGGAAATTTGATAAAAATGAAAAATATGATCTTCCACAATAAACTCAGCAGCTCACCTCTTCAGTCTCTTTGATTGTGGAGAATTTTGATAACAATGGGAACGTTGTCTGGATGGCTTGTCAAGATCGATGTCGGTTTCTCTAGCAAAATGCTTGCTTTCCCCTTGCCTCGACTTTCGCTTACCCTGAAATAAGAAAAAAAATGCTTCTTTTTACCTCACAAGTTACACATAGGAGGAATGTAATGACCAAATAATAGTTTTATATCAACATGGAGTTAAAAATGAGTTATATTTAAGTTATTGCAAACAACATTTCTCAAGAATGTTAGCTGTGAGACTCTCACCCTAGAAGAAGAGTCCCTGGTTGAGTGCTTGTGCTCGGATCTATGATGTTTTTGTTCTCTTTGTAGCTTTCTCTGCAACCACTTATTCTCTTCATCTAGAGATCTGTTCTCTTTATACAGCAATTTCACCTTAAAAATGTAAAATTGAAATTGATAATTGATGATATAATGACCCATGACAGAAAAACAAAGCAAAGAAGAAAAATAAAGCATAGTAGTAGTTTTGTTACCTCCTCTTCAGCTCTCTGCAAGTTTTTTAAGAGCATATCCTTATCTTTTTGTAAGGACTGGACTTCAGCGAATATAGCTTGAAGCTAATATTGGTTGAATAATATGATCAAAATTTAAAATGAATACAGGAAGATATAAAAGAGCATGACAGAAATGTACTGAATTTAGTAGGCCGTATTTGAGTATGGATCATACATGTAATAACAAATTAAAATAAACAATAATGTTATTAAAAGGCACGCAAAATAGATGGTAACTGTGTAAATCTCGATCTTCATTGATGAAGTGTGAGAGCATGCTAATGAGATTAATGCCTATAAAGTTTGAATTGCGAATTTTGATGGCTTAAAGGAGTCTGAACTCCGAAGAACCAATATGTTGATGTTGTTATTCAATGAGGTATTGTGAAGGACTTGTGGGGTTTTGGAAAATGCTGATAATGATGAGTAGAAATAAAAAGAGGTAGATGTATGAAAAATAGTAATGTTAATATGGTAATGCTTGATTGACTAAGGTAAGTGTATATGCTAGTGTTTTGACTACATTTAAGTTGCTATTTTGAAGGCCAATAAAAGCTAATTGATTAGCATTTTAACTTGGATTGGATGGATGATGACTTCCTTATTCTATCTGGCTTCTTCTTTAAGCTTGACCCAATATGGTGGAGGTTCGTGAAGTTTTATGAAAATCAAGTATCCCATTTTTAATATTAAATATTTAAATTGTGAGATTAATCAATATAATTTTCCACTAGGTTATTTATGTAATGGCACATTTGAGATTTAATAAAAAATAAAAATTTTATTTTTATTGTATTTTAAAATAAGTTCAAGAAAAATTTAAATGATAATTTTGAATTTTATTTTCAGCCAGAAACACATTCTTTCTCAGCTTTACAGATTCCATGAAAAATTGAAATTTGAAACATAGCTAATTAATGAACTGCAAGATACATGGAATTTGAGAATTTAATATAAAATACTGCAAGATATATTGGAAGTTAAAAGCACCAAAAAACTCACAGAGGAGATATCCTGCAATTGAGCACGGAGTTCATAATTCTCCTTCTCTAACTCACCACAGGATTCCATGTACTTATCCAATTCACGTTGAAACAGCATGCATTTTTTCTCCAGTTCGGCACAGTACTTCTCCTTTTCAGCATTCTTCGCGACTATTGTTTCCTTATCTTTGATACATTTTCTTAAACCCCGTGCGTTCATTCTCGCTTCCTCCTGTCACAATAAACCCAAAAGTTTAGTTTGGTCTAAACGAATTGAGGGAAAAAACCAATAAAGAGTTAGCAGAATCTTAGCATTATTCATAAAACAAAATATTATGAGTCACTTTCTTATGAATTGCACCAAAAGCGAACTGCTTAAAATGTAATTATGAGGTTACAGGGCGATTAAACATGGAAGAACATGCCATTGAAATAGAGATGCGATGGGAAAAACATTCTGAAAAACTGAATGGCCAAACTAACATTAACGTTCTGTGCGCTTTCGGTAGAATGAAAAGGATGCTAAACGCCTCCTCAAAAGAACACTATATATCTAACCAAAGAATCCCTTACAGAATTAGAGAACAATAGAATGTGTGTGTTTGTGGGGTTGGGAGAGACAGAGAAAGGACGAACCTTGCAGCTCTGGAAGCGCGTATTGATCTCCCTTAGTCGGTCCTGCAACATAAAGTTCTGATCTCGAAGGAGTCGGCGATCTTCCTCCGAAGCCAAAAGCTTCAGCTTGAGCGTCTTCTCCGAGATTGGGAGGCCTGCGGAACCCTCAATGGATTCCCGGATGTAATCTTCCGTCTCTTTTGAAATTGGCGCCATTGAATGGAGCTAAAAACTTTGAAATCACTGGGATTGGATTGACAGAAACGAGGTTTGCTGCAAATCCTAGAGATGGGAACGCGAGCGAACGGATCGATGAACAGAACAAAGTCTCAGAAGCAACCAAGTATGAAACAGTGGATTGGAAGAAGGGAGTGAAGGTTGCAAAGTTTTATATAGCTTCTCAATGGAGGCAAATTCCCAGCTTGCCAGATAGAGCGAGAGAATAGGAGGATTTTGTGGTAAAAGCGGAACGAATGGGGACTTTTCAAATGTATTAGCTAGCCGTTACAACTTCAGTAGAATTTTAACGGGGAAGAACCGGACCTTTATGCCATGTATCCTTTTAGAGGCTTATCATTCCATGAATTATGGCTGAGAAGGCTGTGTGAATTTGGCTCGAAGGTATAAACAAGCCGATTTATGAGCGAAACTTTGGATTTAATTTTATTGGAGCCCAGTTTGAGTCATGCATGAATTGGTTTCGTACCAACTCAAGATCTGCCTGTAATATTTTTTATTTATGATAATTATATATTATATAAAATGCTAATTAAAATTAAATATAATGAGTCATGAGTAAAGTTTAAGCTGGAACAGATTCAATTTACTCAACTTGGGCCAAATAGTTCAATATTGAGCAGGATCGAGCCGTTTCCAAGCTGAAACAGATCAAAATAACTCAGTTTGAGCCAACGCATTTTGATTTCGAGCCGGATCGGACTTGATTCAATTTTAACCTGACTCAACTTGAAATTGAATGTAACAATCCACGAGCCGCACTAAATCTATTTAGGCCAATTTCGAGTCATCCTCACCTCCGCTCGAAATCCACGAGCCGCACTAAATCTATTTAGACTCAACTTGAAATTGACTTAATGCTGGAAGACTTTTAAATCTTTATATATATATATAT
>NW_018164444.1:69589167-69600232 GCF_001263595.1 Phalaenopsis equestris | reverse complement strand
TATATATATATAAATTTGATGATTTACTAACTAACGTATCTTATGATTTTTTGTTTTTTATCCACCATCAAAATTTTATATTTAATATTCTTAAAAAAGAATATACATGTTCAAATATTTATTTTGGCATTAAAATATTATATAAGTAATTTATCAACGTTTAACCACTAGCATGGCTATTAAGAACCAAATTACGTTAATATTTTTAATATCAAATAATGACTTTTTAAGGCTTTTCCAAAAATTAGTCTAAATATGTAAGGGTTGAAACTCTTTACCTCATGATGATGAGGGTGAAAATGTTATTTTTCTAGAAAAACAAGAGTGACATAAGAGAGTGAATAATGCCATTCTTCATTTCATAAAGTTCAGAAGACTATATCTTCAACCTTGAGGCTAGCCATCGTTGCTCGCTCTGGAGACTCACGAGATGCCCTTCATATAAATTCTAGTTTTCTTGCTCTCAATATAGTGTGTACACATTACAATAAGTTTTACAACTTGAACTTTAGAGAAGGCACTTTGATCAAGCCTCTAAAGTTGGTCATGGTGAACACTCTACCCATAATCAATTATCAAAAGGTTAGCATCTCCATATGTATAACTCCCACTTGAAAGATTGCTTTGGCTATCCAAAATAGTCACCCAATATTATCCAAACTAAACCAAACTAGCACTTCCTTGATTGCTTGGCAAAAAATATTAAATGAGAACTTGGAGATCTTTTAGGAAATTGGTCTCATTCCGCTACTTCTTTAAGTAGCCATTCTTATAAATTTAACCTCTTAACATTTCAATCTCTGTACCATTTTGGTCTGCGAAGGTCTCGACAAAGCTAGTGCTCACTAACTCAAACAATCTAGAATTTCTTAAGAACTGAAGTCATTTTAAGTGCTCGATCTCAAAAGACCTCAACTCCTTCTTGAGACGGCTCTCTCGTTGGTCAATCATACACTCACCTTCATCCTCAACATTTAAGTAGAATTTAGCTTTTTGCTAGTTTTTTGACTTGATAATATTATTGATTTCCTAACATAACCAATTTATTATATTCTTTATATTGGGAATTTCAATTAGGACTTGAGTACTCTATGACTTTCTAAAGTCATTCTCAAGAGTAATGCTAGCTTCTTAGATTAAAGTAATGACATATATCTTATTAGCTTTCAAAAATCATATCACTTTAATATGTTTTAATGTACATATGAATATATAATCATGCCGTCCAATTTAAACAACAAATTGCAGGTTACAGATTCAAGCTCATATGATTACTTTCAAAACTATATCAAATTAGCTTATAGGCAAGCCTAATTAGCTCGATTTAAAGGTTGATGTTAATGAATTTTCTATAATGCTAAGTGGCTTATAACTCTTTATTTTTTATGATATAGGGATTATATTTGTGTTATATTTATATGATCAAATAAAATTAAATTTGATAATATATTTGTAGCAAAAGAAATCAATTATTTTTAAGTGTGGAGTCAAAGTTCTATTTATTCAAATCAATTTCTCTCATGGTGACTATAATAAAAGTTTTAAATGGTGGCTACCAAAAAATTCTAAAAGAAGGCTATCACAAAATTAAATAAAGAGGTTATCGTAAAGTCTTAAATAGAGGATATCATAAAAGTCTATAATGGAGGCCGTAAGAGTATTGAATGTGGTTGGTTATTACTATTACAATGTAAACTCATTATATATAAACTCATAAAATCCCTATTTATAAAATATCCAACAATCATAAATAAGAATGAGATGGAGAGAAGTGGGGCGAAAAAGGAAAGAGAGGAAGAGATTTTCACAATAGAGGAAAGCGGAGAAGATTAAGCATTATCAACTATTTTCTCAATGTTCAACCCTTATCTTTGGAACACAACGATTGTGCTTATTATCAAATATTTACCTAAAAATTGCTTCTAAAAAGGGCATCTCTTTTTCAGAAGAAGTTGAGTCAGAGGTAGCACTTGTTTTAGAGTAAATATAGAAAATATATCAAAAAACTAAAGAGCAAACGTGATTGGATAGACCATTATTTTTAATGCTTACAGATGTAGAAAAACATGAGTGTTATAATGAAGTTGTATAACTAAATAATTTTTCAAGTGGGAGTTCACTATGAAAGAAGAAACAATTTTTTTTTTATAAAAATAACACTCACACTAACAAAGCTACGAAGAGATAAGATGAAATTGCAAAATAAATAGATATATAAAGTGAGGAAAAGATAAATAGAGAATCGAAGGTACAAGGTGAGGCTTGTTATCAAGGGGTTCCAATAAAAAGAAGGAATTAGATTTGTAAATACGCTGTCTTCTATAATTAAATTAATTATTATTCATCTAATATTAAATATCATGGCCCTAAAATATTAATATCTTAAACAAATGGGCATCAAAATAGCTATTTTTTCTTTTTTCTACAAAAAGATCATCATTGGTATATGTCAGGATAGCCTTTTCTTTCCATATTAATACAGAGGAAGAAATTCCAATGGTGCAATAAGAATTCCCAAAAAGACATGAAAAAAAGCTCTATTTGTAAAATTAAACAAAAATCTATATGACCTTGTAAATTATTTCAAAAATTTTATAGGTTTATGCGTAAGATTAAATTTTAAAGATATAATATCACTTTATCAAATAAATTAAAAAAAAATCTTATCATCTTGTTATCATATATGAATGGCTTATTGTGCTAATATTAAAATGATTAATGATGTAAGAGACAATTCTCAAATGAGTTTGACATGAAGGACTTAACAAAAACAAAAAATTAAACAAAGAAAATATACATGACCAAAATCCTTTATACATTTGCCATTGAGTTTCTTATATATACAATTTTTTATACAAAATCATATACATCACAAGTAATGAGAGCAACCATTAGATATTGTTAAATTTCAAGAAAAAAATATGAAGAAATTGTGAAATGGTTATTAAGTTATCTAAAAAGTTATTATTAATTTTCTAAAGTTAAAAATAAATAATTTAAAATTGTAGAGTTTGATTGATTTAAAATTAAGAGATTAAAAAAAGACATAAATAAAAGATGAAATATCATCAGGTTTGTCCGCAGATATGGTGACACCACAATTAATTGGTGTCATAGCTTTACAAGATAGTTGTACTGTCATTCATAATAGTTTAGTACATTACAATCATCGAAGCCAGTAAAGAGAGAGTTTATCAAGGAGATCTTATGGAAGAATTAAATTGACATGTAAAGGAACTCACAATCTTTTACGCAGTGAACATTTTATTCACTTTGGGTTTGTTTGAGATCATTTTTGTTTTCTTTTATTTTTTCAACATTTTTTTGATGAATTTTTAAAGTATTTTTTATATTTTTATTTTAAAAAAATAAATCCACTTTATTTTTTAAAATGCTCACGATAATATGTATTTATTTTGAGTGTATTTAAAAACAACTACATATATTTTTTTTAGCATACCATACATAACATAATTTGTTACAAACATAAATAAAATAAAAAAAAAATTAAAAAATATAAGTGAAAAAAAGTGATTCCCATGACACCTTAGCAAATAGCATTGTCTTGCATTTCAATACAAGATATCTACAAAATAAACATCACTATTTGCACATTTTGGTTGAAGTTGGTGTCTAATAACTTATTAAAAATAAAGATGCCTAAAAACTTCATTGAAATGCTCGCAAAAGTGATAGCTATTTAAAAATTTAGGTTGTACAAAGCTTCAATTAATAGTCTCAGAAGGTCGTGTTCAAACATAATTACTAAAGCTGTATATTTAAAAGTTAGACATCATTAGAGAGATTGTTAAATGTAAAGTCAAAATTTTCATTGCTTGAAATTGTGATTCTCTTCACAAAATTTGATGGCCATCAAAAAGTCAAAAATAAATTTTATGATAAAATCTTAAATGAAGAGTAGGATAAAAGACCTCAATAAATGCTAAAAATAAGTAATGAATTGTTATAAATGATAAATAAGGAACTCGTCACTCCAAAAATCAATGCAAACCTTACTTGTAATATATCCTATTGTTGAATCCAAATTTGTCCTGGAGGTTTGCCTAAGGAATGGAGCGCTGAAGGATGAGAGAGAAAGAGAGAGAACATAATGAGCAGTAAATTTGTGTAACATTTATTCATGATATGAACCCTCTATTTATATGAACGAGTCATTGTATGATTACATACCTTACCTCTATAGTGTAAGTAGTTGCAACCATTGTATTTCAGTCTGTTCATAAATTCGGCCTGTGGGGCTCATAGATATGGTCGAGCGACTGCTAGGCTGGGCGGCTATTAAATCGAGTGGCTGTGAGGCCAGTGGTCGTCAGGTAGGATGTCTCTATGGGCCAATTAATTTCCCAGTCTCAATTAGTTTTTAAGTTTTATTGTTGCTGTCATAGGCTTAGTTTCATTGAATTAAGACTAACATAGGCTGCATGTAGACCATTTTGAAGCTCATTTCATTGGCTTAGTTAAATTGAACTAACTAGTTTTGTTAGTTTTTTTTAAATTTCAGGGTTCAGTTTCTGGCTATATATAATTTTATTATTACAAAATAGCATCAATAAAATGAAAATTGTGGTATGAAATAAATATAAATTTCTGATTGGAATATAAAATATAATAAGCATGAGTAATCAGGGATAGAATTATAGTACAATTTTGATAAATCTTTGGAACTCGTTTGAAACTGTTCAATCTAAACCATATCCCTAAAAATAAATTAAAATTATAGGATTTTAGATAAACACACACACACACACACACACACACACACACACACACACACACACACACACACACACACACACGAAAGAACATGAAATATAATTCCGGAGTGATTATTGTGTGCGGAAAGAGCACGCAGAGCTACGTGTGTTTTCCGATCATAGCTGTGCATCGCAGCCCACTTTCATACAGCCGCGATGCGCGTCTGTGATCGTAGAGAGCGCACACAGCTCTGCGTGGGCTCTCCGCACTCAATAATTAGACATAATTCCGAACCCTTCACGCCCAGTGCACATCTAGTGTCGGTCCACGTGGCATGGCTGAATCACGCCACGTGGAGTTTACTTTTGCAATGGGCTCTTTCAATAAAATTTTGCTCGAAGTTTAAGTCCCACAGAATCCAAACTCATATCACATTACAACCTGTCCGTTCGCTAACTTTCCGGCCTACTCATCGAGCCTGTCAGTTTGACTATAAATTTATTGAAATCGGAGCTTTGAATGACTTTTTATCAAGATTTGAATATTCTTTGCTCAAAATATTGCCTCAAGATTCATGTCGGATGATGAAAATTTGTTGGTGGCGTATCAGAAGTAAATTTAATAATATTTTTTTCTTACAAACTTTCAATTTTTATTGTTTCAATTATTTATATTCTCTCATCTATATTTGACAAAATTTAATGGTTGAAGTGTAAATTTGATGTTGCAAGAGCTTTATATCTCCTAAAACCTTTAAAAACTTTTTTTAGCACCTACTTAAGAAAAAAATATTTACTTTTATTCATTGAAATGGTTTAGAACTTGAGTTGGAAGTATTTACAAATAGTTCCTATGAATTATATGATTATTTAAATTCAAAATCCTAAAAAACGTGTATAATTAGTTTCTTTAAGTATTTTGATTGATTGTTGTTGTATATGCAAGTGGATATAGCTCATACAAATATAAAATTAGATAAATATAGTCATGCTAATAAAGTTGAGCAATCATGTAAGATTAATTCTTTCATATACGAGGATATGATGTATAGACTATTTATGGGACTGACTAAACATATGAAATGATTTATCATGGGCAGATATATCCACTTAAAAAACAAATGATGATTTTAAAAAGAAATGATATATTTGAATTAAGAATTGCCCTAGCAATGAAAATTCACTTAAGCATAAAAGGGCTGAAGGGATCGAATCATTAAAATTTATGAATGTTTACAGAAGAGTATACCTTAGTGTATGCTTTTCATTGATGATATTCTTCTTGTGGATAAGAGACTAGAGAAAGAGTACAAAAAAAAAAAAAAAAAAAAACTTGAATTATGAAGGTATACATTGGAGTCTAAAGGCCTTCTTTTGAGTAAATTTAAAATTATATATATGGAATGTATTTTTAGTAGTAATAGCTTTAGTGACAGAGTTGTAACTATGGGTGATCAAATCATTAAAAGGTGTGAACGTTTTAGATATATTGGGTCTATTCTTCAAAGTGATGGTGATATAGATGAGGATGTTATTAGTAGAATTCAAGTTGGTTGGTTGAAGTGGAGAAATGCTTCGGGCCCATTGTGTGATAGAAAAGTACCTCTTAGACTGAAAGGAAAATTTTATAAGATGATGGTGAGACATGCAATGCTCTATCGCATAGAATGTTGGCCTTTAAAAAGAAGCATAAAACAAAGTTATGTGTTACGGTGATGAGAATGCATAGGTAGATCATGAGTGGCTTAATACTTAGAGACAAAAAAGCGAAATGAATACATTCGTGATGGGGTTGGTGTAGCTCCAAAGACAGACAAGATTAGAGAGGTCGTCTTAAATGGTTTGCTCACATTAAATGTGGATCATATGATGATCCGATTAGGAGAGTAAATGTTTTAGATTCAACTTATGTTAAGAAGGGCAGTGGTAAGCCTAAAATGACTTGGGCATATTGTATAAGAAATAATCCTAATTTATTAGAACTAAATAAAAATATGACACTTAATAGAACGCAATGGAGAAAAAAAATTCATGCAGCCAACCCGACTTAGTGGGATAAGGGATTGTTTTTGTTGTTGTATAAAAGAGCCTAAGGGGTTGGGATATGATCCAATCTTCTAGAAGGCTATGCATATAACGAGCTAAAGGAAATCCCATCCTCGTCACATGGTGATATGAAATGATCAATATAGACTAAAGGACATAGATATGAAGAGCATGTTATATTTTATATCAAGTAAGAGTTCTAGGATGATATAGGAACAATAACTTTCCCAAATATGGGCTATCCTTTATGTTATAGAGATTCCTAAGCATAAGTCTTGATCAATTGGGTCAAACTATAACTTACCACTTTGAGTGAATAATGTAGCAATGTGATGTTCAAATCATGCTTCTCATGACCTCTGACACTCCTATCCAAGAATATGCAAGTCCCATTACCATAAAATGATAATCTATGATTTCGAGTAGACATATGCTATATAAAATCAAACCATAAGATTAACTTATGGTAATAAGAACAATCCATGTTGGAGCAAGTGTTTCACGAGAGATTCTTAAAAACTCTTGAATCATTTTAATAACATTCTTTCACATTTTAAACCAAGAGATTGAATCTCAAGCCACATCACATTAATTTCTTTGTACAATCAAAAAATACTAAGACAAACTAATGGAACAAGAATCTTTCTAAATGGGTCTCAACCTATTGCAATAATGATATAAGTGGTCTAGCTTTGCCAACTAAGATATCTGCTAGTTGAGTTTGAGCAGCCGAGTATGAGTTGCTGGGTACGAATGATTGAGTACGAGCATATGGAGTATGAATGCCAAAATAATAATTCCAAAGACATGAAAATAAATGTTGATGATTTACAATCCATTTTTCACACAACTATTTGACTTGAGGTAGAAAATGTCAGTGAGTATTTTGAATTAAATGATGATGTGATTAGACAGACAATTAGATATTTTTAGAATTTTAGGCATAATGATAACATTTTTTAATTTTATGTAAAAGAAAGACTTTAACAAGGGGGGAGTAAATAAAAAAGAATCATGTTCCCCTTCTAGTGGGATCTTGTTTAATTTCACAATAGCAGAGTTTTCTTAGAGTTTTTTGAGAACTTTTTATTTGCTTGCATTTCAAATGTCACCACAACTATGTTTGTGGAACTTCTTTCTAAAAAAAATTGTGGTATGAAGCTATTTTTTTCAACCTGGCTAGTTAAAGTGCAGTGACTATAAGAAAGTAGATGTTAAATTTTTTTTTGAAAAAAATAAATAAATATTTATAATAATTATTGCAGTTTTCTAAGAAGTTTTTTCCTCCACCATAGTTTTACAACCACCTTTTTTTAAGAAAAACTATAACAACCCCAAATAGACCCATAATATTCTCTCTTTCTCCTTCCACACATTCTATTCCTTAGGTATCATTTAAGAAAAAAAGAAGATTTAAAATTCTCACTTTATCTTCATTAATGTATACACAAATACAATTATACATATTTTTTTTACTTATTTTTCTGAATCGAGCCCACTTGTCCAAGTGGTCTGATCGAGCGCATTTGTCAAAGTGGCTGAATCGAGCTCACCTCCTAAAGTGGCTGAATCTAACCCACTAGTCGAAGTGACTAAACCGAGCCCACCTACTGAAGTGGCTGAATCAAGCTCACTTGCCGAAGTGGTTGAATTGATCATGCTTACCAAAATGGCTATATCCATTCCTTTTGAAAGTATAGTCTAAGCCACTCATACGGGGAAACTATCAGAGAAAAGATATTTGTCAATCAATTATTAAAGCACCACCCGACATTTGTAATTCAGTTTTTTGTCTAGCACCAAAGATGGGTGTCGTACCAATATCACTTGACACTCACATCACAGTATTTTCAGCAAGTCACAGAAGAAGGGCACCATACAACATGAAAGGTCACTCATTTATTATTTTTATTACTTTTCTCCCTTGTGCATAAAAGAAGAAACGAAAAAGAGATTGAGGATGAGGGTTTTTTCTTGTTTCAGGAGAATGTCTAGCCCTCTCTCTTTAAATCTTGAAACTCAAGCAACGACGGGCCCGATTTTTGAAGCTCATCGAAGATAACAATTCAATACATTCTTCAAGGTTTCGTTCAGGACCTGCATCCATCTATCTCTCTTTTTTTCTTCGTGAGATACAAGATCTTTACGAGGCTGTATATACTTACAAACATTATTGGTCCCTAATTCTAAAAATGTCTCAACAATTAACATGTAATATTATTTATGAAAAAAACTTCTTCATATATCTCTTTTCAATATATTAATAATATATCAATTAAAAAATAACAATTTAAATTTAATAATTTTTTATACTAAATTATAAACTAAAATTCTTAGAGTACACATACAAATTAATATTTTTTCTTCTTATAATATCATTAAAGGTGCAAATGAGCCCAAGCTTAGCTTGTATTTGACTCATAAAAAAATATCACTATTCATATTCGACTCATTTATATTTCGAACAACAAAAATTGTTAGTGTTCGACTCTTTTGCTTAGCGGGCCGAACATTAGCAATTCATGAACAAAGAACCGTTTTGACAACTCTAATCAAACAACCATTAGGGATGCAAATGAGCTGAGCTTGAGCGAGCTGTATTCGACTTGTTAAACAATATCATTTTTTTCGTAATTGGCTCATTTATATGTCGAGCTTAACTTTGTATTTGACTCATTTGCTTATCAAGCTAAGCACGAGCTATTCAGGAGTAATAAGTCATTTTGACAATCATATTCACACATCCCTAGAATGTTAAAGATAAGCAAAAATTTAAATCATATTATTTATATTAAAATATTCAAAAACAAACAACAACCAGCCACTTTGACGACCCTAAATATCCTAGAATCCCAAAGGCCAGGTCGAGAAAGCTCTCCGAAATAAAACATAAAAAAAAACAAAACAAAACAGAGGACCAGTGCCCAACTATAACTCCGTCCACCACCCCTCCACCCACGTTTCTTCTTTCTCTAATCCCACAAATGCCCTGCAAACCATGTCTTCCGACCCCCCTCTCACTCGAACCCCCCTAAACATCCTCGACCACCACCACCACCAACCTCTTCTTCCTCTATCTTCAGCCGCCGCCGCCTCCGGCGGCCTCTCCGCCCCCTCTCCCTCTTCCACCGTTCTCCCCCGCGAGTACCGTAAAGGAAACTGGACCGTCCACGAAACCCTCATTCTCATCACCGCAAAACGCCTCGATGACGACCGACGCACCCGAAGCGGCGCCACAACCTCTTCCGAAGAACCCTCCGCCGCCCCCCGCTCCGCCGAACAGCGCTGGAAGTGGGTCGAGAACTATTGCTGGAAACATGGCTGCCTTCGCAGTCAAAATCAGTGCAACGATAAATGGGACAACCTCCTGCGCGACTACAAGAAGGTCCGCGACTACGAGTCCCGTGCTGCTACCTCCTCCGCCGCCGCCGCGCCCAGCTCCTATTGGTCCCTCGAGCGGCACGAGCGCAAGGAACGCAACCTCCCGACCAATCTCGCCTTCGAAGTTTACGAAGCCCTCACCGACGTCCTCAGCCGCCGTGCCACTCTCCGCCGCGGAGGCAGCAGCCCCGCCGCCGCCCCCCCCTCTCTCCCCCCTCCGCCCCTCATTCTCGTCCTCTTCCTCTACCACCTCCTCTGCCTCCACCTCCGCCGCCGCCGCAACAGGCGTCCGTTTCCGGTACGATAGATACAGACATTGCACGCGCGCATCACGCGATGTCAATTAATATAATACAAACTGTTACAATGGCATTTATTCAGTTGCATCAGAGATACATTGAAATAGGAATGAAAAACGGGATCTTTCGAACGATACGCGTATCGATTTTTTTTTTAACACCGATTGCTTTGACCATCCTTTCAGAGCATCCAAAGCTGCGATTTTTGATTCTTGCTGCATTTATTATTATTGTTTAGCATAAAGCTCCGATTTTTATAAGAGAAAGCTGTGGAAAAGGTTTTCAAAAAGTGACCTTTTGAGCTGATGGGTTTGATTTGATGTTGTGAATCAGGAGAAATGACGCCGGAGGGTTCGTCGGAGACGGAAGGGAGCGGGGGAGATGGCGACGGTAGTCCGTCGCCGCCGCCGCCGCCGGCGGGGGGGGGGGGAAGCGGAGGCGGGGACTGGGATCGAGCGTGGTGCGTGGCGCAGCGGAGCTTGCTCGGACGTTAATGGCGTGTGAGGAGAGGAAGGAGAGACGGCACAGAGATTTGATGGAGCTAGAGGAGCGGCGGCTGAGAATGGAAGAGAACCGGACCGAAATGAACCGGCAGGCCGTCGCCGGACTTATCGCAGCCGGCAA
>NW_018164444.1:69574611-69589110 GCF_001263595.1 Phalaenopsis equestris | reverse complement strand
CCGGCGGGCGTCCGTTATCCCTGTTTCATTATTTTTTGAAGATGGATCACTTTGGGGATTAAATAATTTTTTTTTGTTTAGGTGTATGATTGGTTGGCTCCATTCCGATAGCCGAATTTGATCTGTTGTCACCCTTCTAGGGCAGGGGCAAACAGGGTTTGCAACTCTCCATAAAAAGGGCTCATAAAAAAAACAAAAAACTATTATTTTGTATGTATTTTTATTTTTGTTTTAGTTTGAATTTTTTTTTCCAGATTGCGTAACATTTGGAGAAAATATTGCATTACGACTCCGTAAGTAGAGTTATGTGACATAAAAAAAATATGTCCCGCAACACAAGAGAGTTGTTATTGTGTGTTATTTAAGTTTTATTGATGTGTTATTATGTCATTATAATTTTGAGAATATTTTCAGAACACATTAATACCTAAATAACAAACAATAACACCTGAATAATACGGAATAACACAGGAATATTCCTCAGTATTACCGGGCCGAATTTATTTTTTATGTCACCTTCACGTTACTTGATTTCATTAGACTTCACATATAGCTCTAAGTAATAGCTGATGCAATATTTTTTCCTTTTTTATTGGTTTACGTTTACATGCACATCTCTTAATTTCCATGAATTTACATCTCAAACACCAAACTTTTACTTCTACATTTATGCAGCACAAATCTTTGACATCTCATCAAAAATATCATAATTTGAAATTTTAAAATTTAAAATATGAATTTTCATGCATTTATAAGATGGCATGCATGTAAAAGTTGAAGTTTAGGTGTTAGTTATATAAATACATAGGAATTGAGAGCTATGTTTGTAAATCTTCCTTTAAATAATTAATAAAAGGTTATTTACATGCCTACCACTCAATTTTTTTTGTATTTACATATCAAATGCAGAAATTTTATTTATTTTCCTTTATATAATCTATTATTACATTAAAAATATCACATTTTAATATTAAAAAATGTGGAATATACATGCATATGTAAGTGATATTTATGTAAAATTTGAAGTTTAGGTGTAGCAATTTAAATAAATCGGAATTGAGTATGCAATTTATTTGCATCACTAGTAATATTTATACAAGAAAGGGATGAAAATAATAAAAAAAATTAATTTTAAATTATTATAATAGATGAATAATATAAATAATTTTATGTTGTTATTAATGATAAATGTTATTTTAAAAATTATTTTATTAATGAATCATATAATATTTATTAATAATATATGAATTATTCATTAACGGTGGATGATAATTTATCTGTTACTAAATCAAACGAATTTGGACCGTTGGATCAAATAATGTTCGAGTAACCAGAGATTCTCTCTCTAATTCTTTAAGTGTCAGTATGCACTAAATTTAAAGATCGATCATCAAGGGAAGGAATTGAGCCAAGGGAGAGAAACCATAGTTTTAAGAGTTTCAAAGAAGACCTTCAAGGTGTGTGATGCGTAATGAAGAAATTGTTATCATCCAACATCAATTTTGATGCGTGCCAAAAAATTCGTGGTGGTAGAGTTACAGATTATCGTCTTAGCGTTGCACGAGAATTCTGTACACACTCAGATGAAAAGGAAAAAAATAATGACTACTCAAAAAGTTTTTTTACATGGAAAGCCCGCAAAGAAAAAATCACGGGGCCTGACTCAGTTGCGAAAATCCAGTATTCATTGATAATTAAATAAATCTCTTATTCCACAGACGAGAAATAGTAACTATATTTTTTAGATTACGACATTGACTGACAGCGTCTGGTTGGTGGTGATCGATGACAGTTGGCAGAGGTCGACGACGATCGGTGATGGTTTTTTACGGTCGGCGATGGTAGACTGCGATCGACGGTGGTCGTCGACGGAGGTTGACGATGTTTGACGACGGAGGTCGGCAGTGTTCGATGACGATCGACGGTGATGTTGAACTACAACTTCTCCTCAAGGTCTCAGACTCTCTCTAGACTTCAGGCCCCCCTCATGAGATGGATGAAACTCTATTTATAGCTTTCTGGGTGCAATTAATTCAAAAATATGAATCATTTTGATCAGACGATCCGGAGAGCTTCCTTTGATCATACAACATTTACTGGACATTTGAGTGCCTTAATAATGTCAAAATTGAGTGATCTTGGGCTCGTTGGATTCTTCTTGTCGAGCCGCTCGATTTGAGTGTAAACTTGTCATATTCG
This sequence comes from Phalaenopsis equestris, assembly GCF_001263595.1. Taxonomy (NCBI): domain Eukaryota; kingdom Viridiplantae; phylum Streptophyta; class Magnoliopsida; order Asparagales; family Orchidaceae; genus Phalaenopsis; species Phalaenopsis equestris. The sequence continues at coordinate 69,586,911 of NW_018164444.1, read as the reverse complement.
ACAATCTTTTGATCTTTCAAATGTGTCCGAAAATCATTCAAGTGTGGTTCAATGACTTGATCTGGGTTTGATTTGACTCTTATTTGGCTAGTTTTCATATCATTAAGTCCGTCTCATCAAGACAGTCAGTTTGACTATAAGTTTGCTGAAATCAAAGATCTGGAATAGTTTTTATCAAGATTTGAAAGTTTCATGCTTAAAATAGCGTCTCAAGATTCGTGTCATACCTCGAGTTTTGTGTTGGATGATAAAAATTTGTTGGTGGCGTATCAAATCTCAAGATATTTTTTAGAAACAAGTGTTTCATATTCAAATGTCATATCATCCAAAGTTTCAATTTCACCAAGTTTATAGTCAAATTCATTGTCTCTATAAGACAAATCCGTTGATACCAAAATTAGTTTTATTTGAGTCCACTCAAGCCCAGATTAAACCATTAAAACACTTTTTGAGATTTTGGAACATCAATTTGATGGTCAAATAAGCTCCGAAATTCAAATATTTATAGTCAAATTAAACATCTTGATGAGAGTAATCTAACAAGTCTATGCTTTTTTAATTCTAAAGTCATTAATGCCCTTAATTTATTAAAAAAAGCTTTATTATTATTTTATTTAATATCTACATGAGGCATATCACCGAATTGATCAAATTCAAAAAACTTTTATAAATATAAAATTAAATATTATTCAATTACTCATGAATATTAATGTGATGCGATTACAAAAATGACATGACCAAATAAATAACTATCCACGAGCAATTTAAAGTTCATAGACTATAAATATTTGAAAATCACCCAAATGTTGATTAGTTAATTTTAGAATTATGAAGATAATTATGCTTAATTAATATACTTTATTAGATATATTTAATATATCTAAAGATAACCAGCATATTTAATTGATATATATATATATATAAAAACTGACAACACTAAATAACTCATGAAATTTGTGAGAGCTTATCTCGATCTGAGCCTACTGATAAGTCCCTCGTAAAGACTTTAATGGCTATCTTGACCACAATTAATTTTAATCGTTCTCGTATAATGCATAAGCATATTACATAAACATTAATTATTATAGCAAGATTAAAAATAATGGGAATCAAAATGAGTGAAATATTACGAGAAAAGACGGTATAATTGATAACTTATTGTGCGTCGCAAATATCGTGTTAATCCCATAAATTAGCGATAGATGATTAAACTTTTTTATTCCCGACGGTATTACTACTCCTAAACCTGTTGTTTTTAATAGAAAAAGTTCTGAAGTTTTATTTTGACGTCCCAACGTTGTAAATTATTAGTTACATTCTAAAATAAAACCAACGGTTACTTGCCGCTACTAAACAGTCGAAACAAATCCATTACACCGCAAAAAATCTCCAATTCTTCCTATCTTCTGCGGCTTCTTCCCTCTCCCTGTTTCGCTCTAAATCCCTCTGTCCTCCCGCAGCTTCCTCCTCTCCCAGTCCTCCCGACTCTTCGCTTGTGGAGACCACTGAAACCGGCAATCTGAGCTAGGGGATCAGGGCTTACAGAGACCACCAAATCCCTCATCCATTCGTTTCACCCCTAATGAAACCATTGATTAAGGTATTGTTCACTCTATTCTTCCTCTTCGCTCGTTTCTCCGCCACTACTCAAACCATCCTAATACTTTTTTCAATACAGTCTCCATTTGAGCTAGCTAGGAAGAGAACTACAAGATCAAGGCATACAAAGATCACCATCTTTCTCAACCTTCTGCTCCGCTCCTTCCTGAAACCTGTCAGGAAAGTAAATTTACCCTAAACTCATATGGTATTCTTAAGGCTTTTCAAATCTATTGGAACTCCACTTGAGTTTCAATATGTCGATCTTGATCGACCCAACAAAAATTTGAGGATTTAAAACCAAGCATATGAGACTACAAGTAATCAAAAAATGATCTAATTTTTAGTTGGAGTAGGCCCCAACACTAGTCCTCTAGGCAAAGCAACTAGGAAATCCTAAGATCAGATCCTAAATTCTAGAGATAGACATATACAAATCTCATAAAAAAAAAAAAAAAGGTCAACAACTACTAACACAAATGCCTACTTGTCACAACTTTACTGAATTTGTATTTTAGCTACACATTTATTGTATACTTTATTATTCATATATTGTTTATCATGTAGCATTTAATATAACAATTGAGATCCCAAATTCAACCATAAATATAGGATCTTGGGGAGATTTTGAGGGGCACTCATTCCGAGCCTTACCAACCTCTCTAGGGATTATCTCCTTTTTTTTTTCCCCCTCTTATAGGTTAGATATTTAGACTATTTCCTTCTTATTTGGTGGATTGTTTTTATGTTATATTTTGTAGTTCTGAGATGTCTCATAGATTTTACTTCATCTATTTTTCCTTACTCTTTCTTGTCTAATTTTTCATATGTGCAAGTAAGATTCATACATAACATTATGAACAAATTCAGATTCAACACATTTAATTTAATTGCGGTCTATAATTTGATTCAATCGAAAAACTAAATTAAATTAAATCTTAAGAGAATAAATTGATGGGCTTCAAGTTTGTTAGAATAGTTTTATAATGGTTCATCAAAATTGTTCAACAATTAAAAATGCAACAAAATTAACAATAATACAACAATGAAATCCAAAAGAGAGATATATTATTAAATTTTAATACATATATATTAGCTCCAATTTTTCTAAATTAAAGCAATATAAAATTTTAATAATTGACAAATTATTTCAAATTGATTTTTTAGAAGATAACACTTTTATTAAATTAAATATTAGATGAAATTAGATTGATATGATTTCTCCCTTTTAAGTTATAAAAAAAAACATACATTTAATTTCCTCTGCAAGTAATCCATCTCTTTTAAATATAAATTATTTTATATTCTCATAAAAATGGTAAAAAAAAAGTAATAATATATTGGAATTTTAAATAAAATTCCTCGATAGCAGAATTCATTCACTTCCCTTAAATTGAATCACGAACCTTTTCACCTTCAACCCTAGAACAAACTGAACCGCAAACCTCTTTACCAACCCCAAAACTCATTTTATATGTATCATACTCCAATACAACGAGTACAAAACTCAAAACTAAAAAAAAATAAAAAAATTAAAAAAATAAATAAAAGTCAACTTGACCAGAAGGTGAAAATATTAGGAGCATGCAACGCACCCACAAACAATGAATAACAAGCGACTACACTTGTATGCAGACTCTCTCTCCCTACAGTCTCTCGCCTGTTATTCACGATCTGTAGGTCCATACACCTAATATTTTCTCGACCAAAAGGTTAACATAAGTTACATAACTAACAGATATATAAATAATGCAACGTATTGATCGATCAATTGAAATAAAAAAAGCTTGTAAGAAGTATTGATCACAAAATTATAGATATAAATATAAGCTAACGTTTAAGACATCTGTGATTTCATCAAAGTAAATTTTTAACATAAAACTTAGAAAATTATAAAACATTTATTCCAACATAAACTATTTACCTTCTAAAATCTTGTAACATTTTAAGGTCTCTAAGGGTGCTTTTTCAAGCCAAAATGTTACTGATATTTATAAATTCCTTATGTTGGGTGAGGGCTTGTTCATTAACAGGAATATCATTGTAGGCTTGTAGGGACATTTGGTTAGCAACCTGTCTTTTCCCTGCTCATGATTGCGATGAGTCTTCATCTTCCAATTCATTACTTCAAGAGACAGCAATGTCAAAATTAGGTGGAGGATTGTTGAGCCCGAGAACTAAATAAAAAAGTAATAGTAAAAAAAAATTAGGATTGCACTATATATTGCTTGCAAAAATACAATCATGCATATTTGAGAAAAGTTTATACATACATGAGGATCAATATGTCTTAGGGGCCTCGGAGGCTCATAAAGTAAGTGAACCCACCTGAAGAAGTGGTTGAACAAAGCTTACATGCCTGCCGAAGTGGTCGAATTAAGACCACCTGCCAATGTGGTCTAACGAGCCAGCAGACATTCCCGCTATCAAAGAAAATCATTTATACATCAGAGTACATTTGTCTATTCTTATTTATGTCGTCACTTACACACATTGCAATTTTTTTCAACAAGGCACAAGGACATGTGTAGTACCATAAAGAAGGTAGTTTTATAATCTATTATTATTATTATTATTATTATTATTATTATTATTATTATTATTATTATTATTCTTTTTCTTATGATTAGGGGGAAGGGGAACAATCTAAAGATGATCCTCCCTCCAAACTATTTTTCTCTAAGCCCTTTTTCATTGATTCATGAAAGAAAGTAAGAACATAAACTCTAGAAATACATCCAGCATCTCCTCATGTATCTTCCTCCTAAAATAGGATCTTTTCAGGGTTGTATAAGCTCACAAACAATACTAGAGCATACGTCCTAAAATCAGTCAACATCCTGAAATGTGTGATGAGCGTAGAATTCATGCTCAAGCCTTGCAAGAAAATCTTATAACATGTGGAAGAACAAAGTCGGATAATGGATTGTCATGAGAGTTTATTACACAACATATTAACGAGCTTAGGGAACTCATGTTGAAAGCTATAAAGGAAATGAGATAAGAAACCTCTAGATCTTATTCTAGAGCATGTTCTAGAACACTCACTGAATCAACAAGTTCGGTGAGTCGCATATGAGACCTATTAAGAGCAGGACCTAATAGGATTCTTGGTCCAGGACTGAAATGAGAAGAATTAGAAAGGGATGAAACCTATGTCCCGAAGCATGAACCTTCTAAATCCTCTAATGAAATAGCCATAAGAAGAAGAAGAAAAAGAAGGCATGCAAATTATTTGGTTAAAAATGATAGCATATTGTCTACATTTTTGGAAACTCTAAATTTGAGTGAACTTTCTCAGAATTATTCCCGTTAATCCAAGTATTAAAATCTTGCATGATAACCTGATGTTAAGATTTATAATTTTATACATTCAATTTATTAATTTAAGTTGTTGTTAGTGTCATCCATTATCAAATAAACACTAATGATCAAACTTCTACTAGATGCATGGGTTGGCCATAACTTAGTTGGGCTACCCTAATAATAACATCAACAAGATATTTCAATTACTAGAGACAATTGTATGTCTCACATTATAAATTCCATGTAAAAATTAAAGTGATCCTACTCAAATTTACAAATAGATAGTAATTTAATTAATTACTATCTTCTAATTATAATGATTATTTTGGTAATTATGATTTCATTTAGATCTAGAAAGATTTAAACTCTTTATTTTATGTTTAATAATTTTTGTATAGATTTTTAGAGTTGATTTTTTGACTAGCATATTCACTAATAATTCATGATTTTATTTTTGAGAGAATTTAAAAGAATTAATTGATATCATTGCATTTAAATAATTTTTTTTGGAAATATTATATGTCTACTTAATCTATAAGTCACTTCACTAGATTATAAGGCAATATGTATTTTATTTTATGTGCATTTGTACTCATTTTTTTAGGCATTATAGGTATTAAAACATGAGAGTATTTCAGATACATCAATTGTCCATTGTATGAATTATTTTTACCAGTATGTTTTAAATATGATACTATTTACTAAACACTTCTTCATAAGTCTTGAAATTTTAATATAATTTATAATTAAAACATATTTTTTTATATTTATATATATTCCCTTATTACACACACAAACACACTCCAACCATAACAAAAACTCATTTTCTAGTCTTTTTTCAATTATTTTCATTTTTGGTTTGAGAGAGGGATAGAGTTCAAAGAGGGTGAGATTTTCTTAAAGATTTTAGAAATAATTCCATTCATAAAGCCAATTAGAAAAATTATTTGGTTTGAGATATTATTTTGTTATCTAGCTTTAGATTTTTCTCTTATTATTATGTGAATTTTTATATTTCATTTAATGAAATTTCATACAAACTCAAATTTTTGGTAATTTTAAACATTTTTATTACCTAACTTTTATGAATTATAAATAAATTATTCTAATAGTGTTGAAATATAAAAAATAAATTTATATGGACATTTTATGCTATGTAGTACATTTTATATTTAATAATTATATAAAAATTAGTAAAAATTACTATAAAATAATAGAGGCTTTAAAATGATATTTTGGATATGGAACATAAATGCTTTTCTTAAGTGTGATCATAAAATTGTGTGTATTAGTTTATCTCAAATGTCCAATTAGTGGCCATACATATTAGCATCTATAAATTTTATAGTTTATTCAATAATGTTCATGTATGCTAAAATGATTGATAATCCTACGCTCATGTATATAAAATGTATCATTTATATATTATCGGAGATTATATCATGATTGATAAATAAAATTTTTTCTTGTATAATTTTATTAATTTGGAAAATTTAAGATTCAATTCACCGAACTGCATCAAAAGTCACGCACGCACATTACACATAACGGAAAAATATTACATCAGGACTCCTAATGTAGAGTTACGTTCGGATTTGAATTTTTCGGCTGTGTTGCAGGAATATTTCATCTGCATTATTTGTAAAAATGATGTGTTATTCAAGTATTATATGATGTTATTCGATTATTTTGCTGTGTTATTCAGCATATTCCCCGTGTTATTTCAATTTTCACTATGTTATTAGAATAACACGGTCCTAAATTAAGTGATGTGGGAGAATACTTTAATAACACTTCAGCATCAACTCAAGTAATACGATAAAATATTCTAATAATATCGCAAAATAATTAAATAACACATCATTTTTATAAATAATACAAATAGAATATTCTCGTTAACACGGCACCATATTTCAATCAAAAGATAGCTCTACATTAGAAATCATGATGAAATATTTTCTCAACAACCATACACAAATTCACGTGTTTTAATTTTTTTATTCTTTTTTTTTCGAGCATAGACCCCACTAAGCTTAGTTTTCATTAGGGAAGGGTTTTTGTGTAAATTTGACCTGAGATGCTGTTGTGTGCTCTGGGTGAACGTCCTATCGGTGGACCCCACAATCGATTTTCATAATTATATTTCAATGGAAACTATAAAAATTGGAATGGAGGGGGTCAGAGTGGGGACCACTCCAACTCGCACAATCATTTGGAAGATTCCCAGCCGTCGGATCGTGGTTGTCCAAGCCGTCACTCCGGCTCCAACTCGTACGGCCATGATTGCTTCTGTTCACATTGGCCGGTGCGACTCGACCGCAGGATCGACTTGCCATGGCGAGATTGCCCATCAACGTCCCGTTGTTATGAATTTTATGCCTGAATGGACCGCACTCAATTTTGATTTAAAAAATATTTAAATATGTGTTTTAAATTAATGATCTAAAAATTTTGTAAAATAATTTTTGGGAATAAAATTTTAAGAAATTACTATAATTTTTTATTTGAAAAATCATTTTAATATAAAACAAGATAATATTTATTTTTTATATCATAAATCCAATAAAATACAATAATTTTTTTTTGTTTTTTAAAAATGAAGATTCAATTCTAATTAGGGAGGAGTAGAATGTTCAACAATTAGTTTGCTATTTTAGCAAAATCTTTTCTAGCAAAAGAAATTACTATATGTTGACTAATCAGGTAGTCTTAACTCTAATATTATTGGCGTTAAATTAGGTCCTTATTTTTAAGTCCATGTTATTGGTGTTTACAAAAATCTTCCTCTGAGAGCTATCTTGCGAAAATTGGAGCCATCGGAGAATTTAGCGAAGTGGTTTGTGGAATTAGGGGAGTTTGATATCCACTTCTTATCGAGGCTTAATATCAAAGCACAAGTGCTCGTTGACTTTAGGGTGGAATGTATAATTCCTACTCTTATCAGACCACTTGTTCCCCCCTCAAAATATTTTGTATGGACTTTATACATTGATTGAGCTTTTGAGAATTATCGAACTGGCGCAGGAGTGTTGATTGTCTCTCTTAAGAAAGACGTTTTGGATTATGGGGGTTTGTTTGAAGTTTATGGTAACAATAACGTCATTTTGTATGAAGCCCTGATCAATGATTTATGACTCGTCATGGATTATGATGTTCATGACTCAATCATTTATGTTGATTCTCAACTTATAGCCTCACGGGTGGAGGGGGAACTCAATGTTCATATTCGACACTGGAATAGTATCTCACCCCGGTGAAATGTCTCTTTGTTTGATTTCAAGCACATCAAATAATTTGCATACTCTGAGAGCCAAATTATTAGGCTGGTGTCTTTTTTAAGTCAACCAATTCAATAACTGGAGATTCCTATGAAAGGAAATGTATTGAAATATACACTTTTCCTAGTATTCCTGGATCTTATCATTCATCTTTCTTTATAAGTTCTCTGGGTCAGATGACAAGAAGCAAATTTCATCATCAGAAGTGATGAACTTTTCAAAAGGCCATTTACTAAGGAATATATTAAATGCCTTTCTCTGACTGATGATGACTATGCATTTCCAAAAGTTCACACTGAATATGTGATGAAAACTTGGGAGGAGGTTAACTAGAAAATATGAAACTTTTTAATTTTGTTCTAACCTCATGCACATGCCCCTCATTGTTCACCAAATAGGGGATATGTATCATGAGACATGTTACTATAGCCATAGGGCAACATAAGTTCATGATTTTATTGTTAATTACTTCACTAAATGGGTGGAGGCAGAGCCCCTCATTATTAATATGACCCTCATTGTTCACCAAATAGAGGATAAATATCATGCGACTTGTTACTCTGGCCATAGGGCAACAGAAGTTCATGATTTTATTGTTAATTACTTCACTAAATGGGTGGAGACAGAGCCCCTGGTAAAAATTATAGAAGCAAATAGCAAGAATTTCGCCCAGAAATTTTTTTTTGTCATTGTAGCATTCCTCTAAAAATTATTACTCATAACAGAACTTAGTTTGTTGGAAATGTCCTTACATCTTTCTATAAGGATCTTTAAATCTAATTCATATATACGTTTGTAGCTCATCCTCAGATGAATGATCAAACTGAAGTCCACCAACCGTACCATACTTAAGTGGCTAAAAGCTCACCTAAGAAAAGTTAGGGGGTAATAGGATGAAGAACTTTCTAATTTCAATTCAGCTTATCATACTTTTGCATACTCCAACTAAGAAAACACCATAAAATCTATGCTTTATCACAAAAGTAATTTTCCCTATCGATATTATAATCTCAAGTCTCGGGATTTAAGATTTCAATCCTGATGTGAAGGATGCAAACCTCTACAAGATTTTGGATCTTAACCTAAAAACTCGTGAAGCGGCCCTCTTAAAGTTGCTCTATATAACTAAATTGTAGCTCACTACTTCAACAAAAAAGTAAGACCTCAACCTATCTTTGTTGGGGACTTGGTTGTATGAAGTCCTGTCATGTTTTCTTGCTTGCACGCATCATATAAATATGATTGCTTTCTCAAGAAAATATATGGCCACTTTAGAAGCTCATGTGAACAACATCCTATTGAGGGGCTATAAATCAAAAGGCAACAACAAAAAAGTTGTGCATCACCATTCTTAAATATAGTCACAACCATATTTTCAAGAAATACTACAATTCATTTCAACCTTTTCCCAACTAAAGAAATACAAAACATTTTTTAGCATCTCATTTTGGGCTTAATTGTTTCCGGAGTGAATCAATTCGACCTCTTTCACTATAGGTTACGATCTTTACATAAAAGCTTTAACTAAAGAACCTAGGATAGGCCAAAACTTCTTGGTGGATTTTCTTTGGCCACTTCTATTATAGGTTACACTTATCGAGCATGTGCTTTAATTAATAGTTTAAGATAGGTTCTGCATCTTTAGTAAGAAAATTTTTGTTCCATCTCTGGTAACCCAATCTAGGACGGCTCAATATTATTTGAGCAACTCTAGAAATTTTGAAAATTATCATCTTGCTTTATAGTATTCTAATCCAAGGTTGCACCTTGACATCATTATTGAAGTGATATTCAAAAGGTGTGAAGTAAGAGACATGCAATATCAAAAAATATAGAACTTAGATCAAGGAGAACAAGAGTTGTACAAACAATCACACTATCACAAAGTGTAAAGATTACATCAAGCAAGAGAAGAGCTATAAATATAGACACACGATCACAAAGTGTAAATACTACATCAAGTGAAAGACAAGCTAACAAATAAATAATACTAATCCACTATAAAGAATATTGGTGAGTGACTGGTAGAAGCTAAGATTCCTCTTCATGCTCAGATGGTGAAGAAGCTAAGGAATACTAATGCTCTATTAAGTACTTCATCAACTGTTTTTTAAATTTTCTTATTTGAACGAGTAAAAGAGTAATATTTTTAATTTATTTTATTTAATTTTGCAGTTCATTATGGGTATTTCAAGCCATCAAGGCTTAGTACTCTCAGCTTAGTAATATCTAAAACATGTTCATCCTCATTGAAAAAGTTCATTATTAGTTTTGTTATTGTGGGGACTGCTTTTTCTTCATATTTTTAAATTTTTATTCTTTAATTATTTTTAGAGTTAAAAATAAAATTTAGCCCATTTTTTCATATTAATAATCAGCGAGTTGAATCTTGATTTGACCATCAATCACAACCAAAAAAATATATCGTAAAAAGAGAGAGAGAGAGAGAGAGAGAGAGAGAGATAATTAGAAGTGATGAATAGAAAAATCGTGTCTTACATAAAATGATTATTCTATTTATAGAAGAGATTGTACATAATGATTCTATTACATTTTTGTTCTTTAAAGGGATTCATATTGTGATATTTCTGATATTTTACATGTATGAGCTTGTTGTTCGGTTGATTTCTAGCTCAGCCAACTTTTTCGATCGACAGGGTTTGATTGGCTGAACTGGGTCAGTCATCCAAGTTGGCTCGATCATCCAAGCAATGTCGGTCATCCCTATAAGTGGGTCGTCCAAGCTGGGTGGTCCAAATTGGGTTGTTCTTCTAAGTTGGGTCGGTTGTCGACACTGGGTCGTCTCTTTGAGAGATCCAGTCTCCGTATTTTTTGTTATACATAATATTTTAAAGTTGAAATTAATATTGCTCATATCTTCAAACACAAATAAAAATTTTATTTGTAAATATGAAAGTTAATCTAAAACTTATCAACATGCCATGAATTAAATAAACTCTAAATAAAATTTCTCAAATGGCAAGCATTAATTGAACACCGTGAAGTATCGTGCCGTTTAAGCAGGGTAACCCGCAACGGTCAACTAACGACGTTAAAACAGCCGTCAACTTTCTTTCCTCCGGAAGTGGCTGACAGCAATCAGCTTTCGGTGCTTTCCTATGGCTGGCATCGGTCAAACCCGCTTTGACGACTCTCCGATCGTTTGCTGTTCGTTTCGCTAAAATGTCCCCGGCGTGCATCAAGAACTACGATTCTGCCACCAAGCTTCCTTCCCGTTTTGGATTTTGGCGCGTGGTCTGCTGCTTCTGGGGAGGCGCAGAAGAGCTGACAGCGGAATGCGACAAATGACGTGAGGTCTGTGCCCCCGGTCAAATGTTCCGGTCAAAATCCCATAAAAGCCTCCACCTAAGGTCTTTCGTATTTGTAATTTAGCCCCTGAGCTTTTCATAATTTCACAGCTTCTATGTCTGAACCAATAAAAAAAGGTTAAATTTTTGTGCTCAAAATTATGTATGCCCTGTGATTTTTTTGCTTCTCTAAAAATTTTCACATAAAAATCAATTGTCTCCACATGTACATTCTCCTTTAATTATTTGAGTGTATGCTGAGTTTTTATGCAATGTTGAAACAATAATTCATCACTCTATCACTGTGAATCTTCTGACACACAATAATTAATATTTTAATTAAGTTTGCTCATAAAATGAGGAGTTGAGATTTGCTTACGATTAATTTATATTAGCACTAAAATTACTCCAATTGATGATATTAATGATTTATCTTAGAATTAACCAATATTAATATTTATTTAATATTTATAATCAATTATAATTTCAATTATAAAAGTTTATGGACATATGCAATACATAACTAACAATTCCGATGTATTTACACAACTAACAAGGAAGCTTAGATTTTTTATATTTATAACATTCAAAGAATCTTTTTATCATTGATGAGTGCAGGAAGATTCACGATGATAGAGTAATATTTTATTGTCATAGTGCTGTATAAAAATTGAACATACACATTGAGATAAAAAAATAAGTATATAGACGGAGACATCTCGATTTTTTTATGTGGAAAAGCAAGAGAATGGAAAAGACCACAGGGTCTAGCTCTGTTGAAATAATCTACTATATATATATATATATAT
>NW_018164444.1:69564530-69574556 GCF_001263595.1 Phalaenopsis equestris | reverse complement strand
TATATATATATATATATATATATATGTCCACTCTCCTCTTGAATTAGAGAATATGTAATTACAATGTTAATGTATAAAGCTAGTTCAACAATAATAATTGAAACGGAATGCAAAGGTTGCGATCAATTACTATGAAGGTAGTAGTTCGCCATGGATGTCGTTGATGGTGGTTCTAGAGGGTGTAGTAGAAATCTTGGTAGTAGTTGGTTATATAGGTTGTGGATGATTGCTTCGAAAGCGTCAGTTAGCTTAGAGACCGTAGTAGGATGTTGTAGAAGTTGTAGACCACGTAGGTCGTAATTGGTAACGCAGATATATGTCGGTCATAAATGCTGAAGTTGGGGACCGAATGAGCTATGAGTCACTTAGGTCGTAGTTGTTCATGTATGTTGTAATAGTGAGCTAAAATAATGTTCGTAAGCCACAGAAGCAGGAATTGGGAGCTACGTGAGATGTGAGCCACGTAGTTTGCAGTTGGTCACATAGGTCATAGTGTTGAACAACAATAATATTTGTAGGTCATATATGCTTGAGTTGGGAGCTACATTTATTATAAACTATGTAGGTCGTAGTTGATCATGAAGGTCATGATAATGAGTTGTGATAACGTCAGCAGGACACAGAAGCCAGAGTTGAGAGTTACACGAGCTGTGAGTCATATAGATAGTGTTGGTCACATAAGCCTTAGTGGGGAGTTATAGTAATGTTAAGTGGCCGCTAAGGAGATGCGTTGTTACACCATATTCATGGTGCACCATTATGCTATATTGAATTCATCTTTATATGATCTTCAGGATACGTTGTTACACCATACTCAATATATGTATTGCTACAAAACCTTCGGGGTGTGTCGCTGCACTGTAAAATTCTCCAATGTCAGTGAGCATGGGCGGTCGACGGTGATTGAAAATAGCTGATAGATAGGAAATGTTGCCGAGTTTTCGGTCAATAACATCACTAGAATTTGACTCATTTTTCTCTCAGTCGGGCTCTAACTCCAGGTTTCTCTCCCCCCTTCCCTTTCATGGAAGGAGCAGTGCTCTATTTATAGAGTCTGAGAGTGTCTCCCTTGCGAATAAGAAATAATCAAGACCACTCAATTAGACAACCTAGAGAGATTCCCACAATCAGACGATTATTTGTGAATATTTAAGTGTCTTAAAGATGTTAGAGTTGAGTGATCTTGTTAGAAACATCAAGACGCTTGACCTGCCATTAGCTCTCAAATCTTCCAAAAGTGATTTAATGATTTGATTCAGACACAACTCGACTATAAGCTTCCTGAAATTGAAGTTCTAGGTGATTTTATAATTCGAGTTTGAATGTTTTTCTCAAAAAAAAACTCCGAGTTTGATGACATATCTATCACATTAAGAATATCATTATTACTAACTTTTGAAAAGTGCAATACACCTTTTCAAGCATCAATAAAAATAGTACAAATATAAAAATGAAAATTTAGACATCAGATATGTAGAATACATAGATATCGTATGATTAACTACATAAATCTTTCAACAATTTAAATACATAAATATATATAAATTCATACAATGATGCTAGTATTATTAACTAACATAAAGAGCCACAATCTTCATAACGCCAACTTCCTCTTTCTTTGTAAATTGCAGTACTCATTCCACACAATTAGTTATAAACACTCGAAGTTAATGTAACGTGGCTATTATAATCCATTCACGGTCCGGTGCCGGAGGCATAAACGACGTCGTTTAGGAACCCCAAACGGCGATAGGACGGCGTAACAGCTTCCTGAGCTCAATTATAACTCACACCTTCGCCACTTAGGTATTGATTTACTGCTAAGCTGAGCTGCTTCTGATGAAATATTACCTAAAAGTGAGGAAAAAAGATCCAATAAAGGCTGCAGGAGCTTTGAGAAAGAGAGAATCCAATGTGAATATGCGAGTGCTTTCGCTGTCATCAACAAGTACTCACTGCTGAGGTGAGTGGTTCATGATGAGCAATACATATATAGGCCAATTTCTGTTAATTCTTCTAATAAATTTTTGTCCCACAAATTTTTTTTAATTATTTTTTATATTATTCATAACTTATTTGAATTATTAATGACACATTGAAATATTGTCCGAAACTATTATAAATTGATTCTCTTGTATCGAATTGTTGTTCGTGTCGTTAGGATCTCGTCTTACACATCATTATTAGCAAGATAAAGATAATTTAACTTTATATGATGTTTATTTAAAGCTCAATACAGTTTGTTTATACTTATTTTTATTGAGCAATACTTTTTTTTTACGAGAACGGAATAGAATTATGCGCAGGTTAGGGTTATATGACTATATGAAATGTAGTGCTTTTGAAGAGAATGACAGAAGCCACAAAACACAATAGAATTATGATCTTATATGTTGCAAGTTTATGTTGTTAGAAGTCACAAAACACGTAATAGTTATTTATGTCGAGACTGGGTTCTTAGTTGATGCTTCTGAAGCTACTACTAATTCAAATGTTGACGGTCCTTCAAATGTTGTTGGTACCTCGCACGCTTCTGACAATGACCCTGAAATTTATAGATAAAAAAAATTGCATATATTGATTTGATATATCATTTGAAGTTATCCACTCTAAACTTCCTAAACTTCAGGCCAACTTCAACTTCATTTAATATATATGACGCTATGTTATATAAAATATCTGACCAACCAGTGGACAATTATAGTGCATGTTGATCATTTAACTTATCAAATTCATTCCAACCGTACGTTAGCATACATGTTTAGGCAATCACGCAACGACAAGCGTAGACTAATTATCAAAACTAATTTAATTTAATTTTTATATGACAAGATTTTGGAAGCTGTCAATCATGCCCTAGTGTTAAGAGAATGACGGATCAAAAGCCCGTGATTCCTCTATGCAATCCAAATTGTAGGATTGGATTGCATAAGACACTTAAGTTATATCAAACTAGACCATAATTTTATAACTGCACTGGTCAAGAGGTGGTGCCCCATAACCAAAATGTTTCATTTGCATGCGGTAAGATAAATTTAGTTTCACATTCAACATAAGTTAAAAATAAGTTTACTCTTTTTATTCATACATTTTACAAATCTATCAGATAAGATGATTATAACTCCACAAGACGTTCAAGTACTCATCGGTATAAGGATAGATGGAAATGTCGTAGTGGGGCCTAATGTTGTTGGCTCGGGGTTGCGCTCGCAAAGTTGGCAGGCATTTTGTGATGACCTGTTGGGTGATCATCCTAGGAAAAATGTTGTATTTAACTATCCTATACAACATAACACTAAATCAAAATTCTATAATGGACGATCTCATGCACATGATATGGTGCCATTGTGTGGGCTCCATTGGCAATTTTATAAGAATTCTTATATGGATTTAACCACACGTAAATTTTTGTACTTGTTGGGGACTACATTTTATTTATGATCGTATGCTTTCTAGTTCCAGGTACATATGAATCACATGTTTGCATAGAATATTCACCATTATTAGAAGTATGAATGAATTTAGATAATATTCTTTGGGTGACGCGATTCTAGCATTTTTTTATAGAGAATTGAATCTAGCGACCAAGCCTTCTGGTGCCACAATGGATGGAAGTTTGCACTTGCTTCAAATTTAGGCATGAGAGCATTTACATGTTGGCCGACCAACTCTTCATGTTCCGGTTCTTCGGGAATTATCGGGCAATCCCACGGATTTCAGTACAAAATTGTTTTCACACTTTACCGTTAAACGTACTAGTTTTTCAATTAAAGTGAATTCATTAGTATAAATATAATACAGGTGGAATGAAGAGTGAGTACGAGACGTGCAGGTCTTAAATATCATGATGTATAGAGATGAATTTTATAGACTTAGACAGAGTTAGGTTTATTAATCATCTTTTTATTAATTCCATAATCTTATCTTAATTATATATGTTAACTAAATTTAATTTATAATTTCATTCATAGGTTATTTGGTCACTATATTTAGATGTAAATATATAATTATTCAATAACAATTATTTTGAAAGCGTGGACATTTGAACTGCACACTTTCCATTAGTAAACTGGAAGCGTGTCGAGTGACACCTTCCAGATCGCGTTATTTGCCAATTTTCAAGCAACCAGCCTATAACCATTGAACCCAACAAATAAAGTTCGATGAGCGAGGTAAAGTAGGAATTGATTGGCAGCAATATCACAATATATATATCGAGATATGAAATAATTTTCGGTCATTTATTGTGCCAATAATCCCACCAGAAGGAGGCGTAGAGGAAGAATTATATCATTATTTGGAGTGGTACAAATCTTGGGCATTGCTCTAATTAGCGAAGACTCCAACTCAGCTTCCTGAAAGCAATTACACATGATCACTATGAGAGAGACTAATGGTAAGTTTTTGCTTTCTTTTATAGCTATTACTATTTTTTCATTATAATGCATAATAATAATATAAAATTAGCAATCATGTAGCTTGATTTCCTTATTCGTATCAAGAATGTCGCTGAAAGATTTGGAGGTTAGGAAGAGAAGACATTGTATGGGGTCGTCAACCTAAAGAAGACGGACCGATAGCTCGAACGACGTCATGTGGTCTATGGGATCGGTCTTCCCTTTGAAAGGATCTAGACGCAGGATCCTTAGCTTGGGCGGAGTACCACCTCTTTTATTTGGCGAGTAAAAGCTCGCCTCGCGAGCGGCCGGACAGTACTCGCATCCGCTCCTCCCATTGTCTATCAGCACGTGCAGATGCACCGTGTGACTGTGTTAGGACTCACCTTGTCCCTCCATTCACTAGTTGTTGATTTGGTTGTGTAGGACAAACAGGTTCGTCAGTGGGGGTCTTTAAGGGCGGATCCCCTGAGATTCTGCCTCCAGATGAGGCACCTGGTTGTTCATTTGGGTAATTGCTACCCGAAGGACATCTACTTGTTCCATCGTGACCGTCATTTGGCTCTGCAACCCCTGGACTTGTGTGTGCGCGTCTGGTCACACAGACTCTTTATCATGTTCCATGCACACTATTTTTCTTTGGGAGCTTTCTCCTTCGTAGTCTTTCCTGCTTCTCTTCTACAGCATGTTCCACGCTCACTACACTACCTTTTAGGATGTTGGATCTTAATTTGTCCTATGTGAATCACGCCCTAAGAGTTAGATGTTGATGAAGGAGAGGAGGAGAGAGAGAGAGTAGAGTAAGCCTGGAATTCATTGTTGTAATATTTGAGGGAGAGGTCCCCTTATTCATATTTTTTAACTCCTTAATTATAGGATGTATTTTATACAATTAAAGAAATGAGATAACAGTTATGGAAACATTTCTAAATATAGATAAAACACTAATTATTTGAGGGATTTCATGTTATATTTGCATTACAATTTGAATTTCAATTATGATAGTGATTGGCTTACCGATTGGCTTGACGTCAGTCAATTGAGATGACCGGCAAGTGGCAATTGTGCCTTCCGAGGTACGTGTCATTCGGTTGAGGTGCATGGCCGCACGACAATCCCGTTCGTTGTGGATTGGTCTGTCTGTTGTTCTATAATACTTAGTTCTTAATTTTTTTTTTTGGACTATCAAAATCCTCAATATATATTAATAAAGCATTAGTTTTAAAATTTGTCCGATCTTGAATTACACACAGAATCTGCTTCTACCTTGGATTATTATTGCAGGGAAGATCTAGATGCATACCACTCAATTCTTATATATTTACATATTTACATATATTCAATTATTCATATGTACGTGTTGAATTCTTGAATTCAAAATTGTCCGGTAGATCACACCAGAAAGGACGAGAGAGAGCGAGAGAGAGAAAGAGGGAGAGAGAACATCAAGATCATTTGCTCCCTAGGGGACAAAAAGGGTGCTCTTAAGCATACCTTGTTATTTTATTGAATATTTAGGTTACAAGAGAAGAGAACCCTCTAAAAAGTCTCCCTTTAATACATTGTTCGAATAAAAAAATATAAAATTACACAATCACCCTTATTTTAAAGAGGAATATAGCATACTCTAGTTTTTTTGATCGCGTCATTGGAGGTGGTTGGTCAGATTCATGATGTTTTGTAACTTTTCATCATCTATTTTTTTTATCCATACAGTTTAGATTGTCTCGAGATTTATTTATGCAAATTATTTTTGAATATACAACATGAAAATATGTATTTTACTTTTTTTTTTTTTTATAAATTACAAGTGGTATCGTTGATTTGTTGTTGAGTGATATAAATGTAAGAAAAAGTAAAGTTTACTATGATTGATTACTTGGAATAAAAGTTATTATTGGCATGATGTCTCCGCCCTAATGAAAGCTAATCAATGTTCTTAAAACCTGCTTATATCATTAATAACACTTCGCGGCTCCCAACGTAACAGCAGAATTCATGTTTGCATGTCTGCGCTTAATTAAATAGATGTTAGCTTTAAACATGTCCTTCGTCAACTGGCCATGTGGAAAGTTGCAATGAATAGTTCATGTTTATACTGTAATTTCTGTTTCACTTCATTCACTTCTGTGGAGCAGCGGAGTCTGATAATTATGGCATGCACAGCTTCAGCATTCAGGTCACGTGGTGAAGCAGCACACGAGCCTGCATATAATTATATTATGTAGATGGCTGTGTACTGTTTATTATGCGCATAATATTTTATATACAATTATATTTCTTGCCTGCCTAAAAGTTCATGAGAAGAGGGTGGTTGTATTGTATTTGAGTATTGTATGAAGATCTAATATATTCTAGGAGAATTAAAGTGAGTGATAAGAGATATTTCGATTTTTATGCAAAAAATCATGTAAGGAGAAAAAAATTATAGGGCTCAGTTGAAGTAATCAACTATATAATTGTGAGTATATATGCTCAGTTTTCTCTTGAGTTAGAGATTATTTAATTACAAAATTGATGTAAAACAGTATTTTACCAGAAATAATCATAATGGCCCGTGAAGACGATAGTCGATTGCTATGTAGGTTGTTGATTATCGTGAATGTTATATATAGATAGTGGTTGTAGCGCCAGCTTCTCATAGAGGTTGTGGTTAGAAGTCATGGTAGTAGTTAGCTATATAGGTCGTAGATGACTGTTTCGGAAGCATCGATTAGCCACACGAACCGTAGTAGAGAGCTGTATGAGCTGTGAACCACGTACGTGACAAGCCGTAGCCGATCACATATGTCATAGTGGCGAGTTTGTGATAACGTCTGTAGGTAACAGGAGCCGAAATTGGAAATTGCATGAGCTGTGATAACGTCTATAGACGATAGAGATTGATTGAAGTTGGGAGCTACATAAATGAACTATGATAGCATCCGTAGGCCACAGAGACTAGAGTTGGGAGCTGTATGTGTTGTGGACCACTGAGAGAGTAACCAACGAAGAAAATGTAAAGCAGGAGTTTGTGTGGAGCTGAGAAGGAGTATGAGACAGGTAAACTCTAAAAGATGCTTACATCTTATCAATAACAATCTATCACACATAAATTAAGGGATTTGAATTCATTTAATGATAAATAACCATTTATAATATTTATATCTCGTCTATCATAATTTCTCCTTCTAATATATAAGAGAATTAGGGAATTAAAATATGTACAATCAAAATATTTTAGACTAGATTTTTTGTGTATCAAATAGTGTAGAGTGGAACATGTTTCATTGGTTAGTGCTATATGTGAATAAAGAAAGAAATCTTGAGAACAACCGAACTAGAGAATGAGTATTAATAGAGCAACCCGCTAAGGGCAAAATTGATCCCAAGGGTCGAATATCAATCGACCAATGGGTCAAGGGTAAATCAACCCAATGGATGCATAAACCAGAGGCCAGAGACTGGTCGGGCAACCAACTAACGCTCAACCAACAAAGAGAATGATTGAACCAGAGGTTGAAGATTGTTAGAGCGGGCGGTCAAGGGTCAACCGACCTAGAGAACTTCAGAACAAGAGGTTGAATATCAATCAAATAGTCAAAATGATCCAGAAGCTAGGCGAAACAAGGATTGACTGAATTGGAAACAACCAAGGTAAAGGCAAACCGACAAGAGGACAATCCACAAGATATTTAACGATCGCACGACATGAAGCTGGTCAATTGAGAAGTGGCCGATTAAAAAGTGTCAAGGTTGTCATTGTCATTTGACACTATTCCTAACCTATTATAAGTAGAAGATCATTAAATATAATAAAGATTGTTGAAACCATATAAAATACCTCTTATGGCACATCTCTATACATTTTTCTCTCCTTTTCAAACTGCATTTATAATTTTTTAGAGGAATGGTTTAGTGAATTTAGCTAGGATATCAAAACACTCAATCAAATAGTCTATATTTATCCTCTTGATTGCAAGTAACATTTTCAGCATTCAATGGCCTTAACAACCTCAAAATTGAATAAGTTTGAGCTAGTTGAATTCCTCTCGTTGAAACACTTGATTTGATAAAAAAAAAAAAAAAGTCAAATTTTGGGATCATTTGATTATCCAATTAGCCCACCAAATTTATTGACTATACATCAAATATTTGCTTTGGGCTCATTTGAACTCGAATTATATCACTTTAAGCTTCAATAATTATTGTTTTGTTTTTGTTTATACGCGTATTTTGACAATAAATTTATTAAAATTGATGCTCGAATGATCTTGAATTTAAATTTAAATTTTTTTTCATAAAACAAATTAAGGTACGTGCTTGATGATAAATTTTTTTTTGATGACACATCAATATGTATGTATGTATATGTGAAAGTATTCTGATCATGAAAAAGAAACATTTAAGCTGCTCCAAAATACCATTTCAAACAATGCTTTTCATTTTGAAGAACTGTCTCATAAAAAATCGATGCATTGACTGGCTGCCTTACATAATTAAACAATCATCTATAATTTAATTAAAAAATATTACATTTTATGATCACAACTTTTCTAGGTTGTCAAAACTTGACTCAAATTAAATTAAATAAAAATAAAAATTTAATCAGATTAAATTATAATCAAGCTTAATTCAAAATCAACGGAATAAGTTTAAGCTAAGCTTAGATTAGATTCGGACCGCTCACAACCAAACTAGGTTCAGACATTACTATGGCTGTTAACGATTCTATCTTGAAATTAGCTCGAATAGATTTAATGTGGTTCATTATGTTCCATATCGAGCCGAGCTGAATCAAAATTCAAAATTCAATCGAACTCGATTCGGCTGAAAATCAAAACAAGCTCGCTCAAATTGTGTTATTTGGATTCGAGCCGATTCATGCATCACTCAAAATCAGCTCGAAAAATTCAATTCAAAATTTGGACTCATAGTTCGGTTTCGATTTGATCTTGATCCGAACAAAAATTTAAACTAATTTTTTGAAAGATTAAGGACATTGGAGCTGAATTCACAGGCCTAGCCATTGTCTCCTCCTCCTTCGCAATCTCCAGCGGTTACAAAAGTTCTCCACCTAAGAAAAAATTTAGTTGTTTTTCCAGCCAGCACATAAAACAGAAACAGCTTAAGAAAATCATTATAAAAAAAAAATAAAAAAAAAAGAAACCGTTCGCAGTATAATCTACCAATACAGCGGGCGTAATTCTACAGAAAGACGCGGTGGGCCCCACATCCATCTATTCCCGTCCTCCCAACAAGGTAGCCTCTCTCCTCCGCCGGCGGCCGCAGCGCACAGCCCGGCATGGCCCACCATCATCCCTCCGCTTCCTCCTTCTCCGACTTCACCCTCTCCGGCACGCATGACTCCGACGGAGGCGATGCCGATCTCGAATGGCCCTTCGGCCGCATCGAAGCCGTCGACCGCGACGAGCTCCGCGAAACCGCTTACGAGCTCTTCTTCGCCTCGTGCCGCTCCTCACCGGGCTTCGGCGGCAGAAATCCCCTGTCCTTCTACCCTTCAAGCCACCAGCAGCCATCACCGGAAGGAGGAAGCCCCGCAGCCAACCCCGGAACCGGCATTATGATCGGCAACAGCAGAATCAAGCGCGCACTGGGCCTCCGCACCCGTCGCGGCTCCCCCCCCCGG
>NW_018164444.1:69534309-69564383 GCF_001263595.1 Phalaenopsis equestris | reverse complement strand
CCCCCCGCCCCCCCGCCGATGCGCCCGATCAGTGTCCACTCCCCCTCACCCGTTGTTTCTGTAGGCGGCGCCGTCGGAGGTGTCTCCCACGGCGCCGGTCGGCTCAAACAGCGCCCCATGACCTCCGCTGAAATCATGCGGCAGCAAATGGGCGTCACCGAACAGAGCGATAACCGCCTACGAAAAACCATAATGCGCACGCTCGTCGGCCAGGTGATCGAATCCCTGATCCAAGAACCTTTCTTTCATCATTCTGGATTGATTTTTCTCATAAAAAACAATCCTTTAACAGGCCGGGAAGAGAGCGGAGACGATCATCCTACCCTTGGAGCTTTTGAGACAAATAAAACCATCGGAATTCCGCGACGCACAGGAGTACCAACAATGGCAACGTCGGCAGTTGAAGATCCTCGAGGCCGGCTTGATACAACACCCTTCCACCCCTCTTGATCGCCTCAACGCATTGGCGCTGCGCCTCCGCGAGGTGATCAGCTCCGGCGAATTGAAACCCATCGACACCAGCAAGAACTCCGAATCACTGCGCATTCTCTGCAACGCAGTCGTCTCCCTCGCTTGGCGTAATCCCAATGGATCTCCTGCCGAGGCCTGCCATTGGGCCGATGGCTTCCCCCTCAACATCCATCTCTATATTTCCCTCCTCCGATCCATCTTCGACCTCCGCGATGAAACCGTGGTGCTCGAGGAGGTCGACGAGTTGATCGAGCTGATGAAGAAGACATGGATTACGCTTGGTATAAACAAGATGACGCATAATGTCTGCTTGGCCTGGACGTTGTTCGAGCAGTATGTAAAAACAGGGCAGATCGAGCAGGAACTGCTTGGCGCGACACTGATCATGCTCGGCGAAATCTCCGGCGAGGCCAAAAGGGATGCAGAATTTCTCAAAATCCTTTCCCCGGTGATGTCGTCGATGCTAGCGTGGGCCGAAAGGAAGCTGCTTGATTACCACACCGTGTTCCGTGGGAAATGCTACGTTGGTCTCATGGAGAAGGTTCTCTCGCTGGCTCTCACCACCGCCAAAATCATGAACGACGACCGACGGAGCTCGGCTGATGAAGACGGCAACGGCGAGGTCATCAACTCTGCTGTATCCCCAATCGAACGCTACATAAAATCTTCGCTCAAGAGCGCATTCACTAAGGTGCGTCATTCTATCAAACAGATTGCATGCAAACAAATAAAGATAATAATAATAATAAATGATTCGTGGATTGAATCAGTTACTGGAGAGCGGGAACGGGAATGGGAACGTGGACAGCATGGTGGTGGAGGTAGACGAAGAACCGAGTGAGACTTTAGTGCATCTGGCGAAAGATACAGAGAGCCTGGTGGCTATAGAGAAGGAGACATATAACCCGGTGCTGAAGAGATGGCATCCTGGCTCTATGGCGGTAGCGGTGGCCACACTCCATAGCTGCTATGGGATTGTGTTGAAGCAGTATTTGGCAAGGATCAGCGTACTGAAAAATGAGACGGTCCGGGTTCTTCAGACCGCCGGAAAGCTGGAGAAGACGCTGGTGCAGATGGTGGTGGAGGACTCTGCCAACTGCGAGGATGGAGGTAAGGGTATCGTAAGGGAGATGGCGCCCTACGAAGTGGACTCCATCATCCTTAGCCTGATGAAGGATTGGATCACGGGAAGATTGAGAATTGGCAGGGAGTGTCTTTACAGAGCAAAGGAAACAGAGGTTCGTGAGTTTCTCGTTTTGTTTTTGGGTCCAGTATAATAATTTTAAAGTATGTTTTGAGAGAAAGGTTGAGCTTTTAAATTCATCATATTTAATTAGACATAATAAAAATTAACGTCATTTTAAACACAAAAATAATAGGTAAATTTTCAATCAAAATGTGCTGATTAACTTATATTTATTTTGATTTTAAGGCTTGTAATATATTTTTTTCTAAATAAATGGGAGCAAAATAGAAGAAGGCGGAGTCATTATTTAGCTTCGCATGAACATCTAGCACACATTCAGGCAATTAAAGTGATAGGTAGAGACACAATAAGTTTTTAAGTTCAAACACCTGGAAAGGGGAAAAAATAGCGAGTTCTAGTCTAGTTTAAATAATCGACTATGTAATGGTGGGTGTATATGCAAAATCTTCTTCTGAATTTGAGAAGATGAAATTATGTAGTTTATGTATAACGATATTTCAACAATAATAGTCTTAATGGGCCGCATGAACGTAGAAGATTGTTATGAAGACAGTAATACGTCATGAATGTTGTAGATGGTGGCTGTAGCACCAGCTTGTCGTAGAGATCATAATTGAAAGTCATGATAGTAGTAGGTCATGTAGTCCGTAAACGTTTTCTTTAGGAGCATTGGTTGGCCATAGGGGCCATAGTAGGGAGCTACGTGAGATTTGAGATGTGTACGCCATAGTTGGTCACATAAGCCTTAACGAGGAGTTGTAATAACGTTTGTAGGCCCCAGAGCCTGATGTTAGGAGCTACATGAGTTGTGATAACGTTCGTAGGCTATAAAAGCCAAAATTAGGAGTTGCGGGAGTTATAGATTACATTCTTAGTTGATCTCATCAGCTGTAGTGGTGAGCTACAAGGAGAGAGCTTTAGGAGTCCGGGAAAAGTCATTGTATTCTACATACGGTGGTTGCAAGTAGTTATTACTGGGTGCGTTGTTACACCATCTTCGAAAAACGTCGTTATAGCTTACACGAGTCGTCCTTGCGCCTTATTGGGGTGCATTGTTGTACCATCTTCTAGTTGTGTTGTTGCATTATATGCGGGGTAAACAATGCATCATTTTCAGGGCATTGTTACACCATCTTCGGTATATGTTGTTACACCATCTTGCGGGTGTGTTGCTCTATAGGATGGTCGGTACTCTACACGATGTTTCGTTACTCTGTTGTGTACGTCAGAATTCCGCAATGCATGTCGCGATTTCATAAGGAGCTTTGTTGCGATGAGCAGAGAGCAGTCGACAGTGATTGATGACAATTGGTGAGCAGTAGCCGATTGTGATCGAATGTGTGGACCATTCGACCTCAACTCCTTCTCCTTCAAGTCTCGGGCTTCCTCCGGTTCAAGATCTAGCTCTCCTTTCATGATTAGCATATGATTTTATTTATATAGTCAATGAGAGGACTTGCGACAAATAAGGAAATAAGGAAAGAATATATACCAATTTATTGGACGACCCGGAGAGATCCCCTTAATCGGATAATATTTTGTGGATATTTGAGCGCCTTATTGACGTCGAACTGAACGATCTTAAACTTGTTGGATTCATCTCATCGAAGCGCTCGATTTGACTGTAATCTTGTCAGATTTGGAATCTATTTGACTTCCAATTTGGCACCTGAAACTTCTAAAAATGATTTAACTGCTTGATGTAAGCTTGATCAAACTCAGATTAGATCATTTAAGCGTCAATAAGTCTTTATCATCGAGCCAGTCAATTTAACTCTAACTTTGCTGAAATAAAAAATCTAGATAATATTCAATTGAAGCTTAAGCGTTCTTTACTAAAAAAAATTATTTAAAGAATTGTGTCACGTCTCGAGATTTATATCGAATGATGAAAATTTTTTGAAAGCCTATCAATTGTCATTACACTCGAGTTAAACATTGTAAGTTAAACTTTTTGCAAATATTATTGAAATATAAATTTCTAAATACATTGCTTATTTTTTTGGAACTCTACTAGTGTTATTGCCGCTTATGGGACACCTATCAGTTATTTATGAGTAGGGGCTCCTTCGGCGAGGTTCTGCATTAGATTTAGCTAGTGTGGCAATATACTAGAAGAGAGTCTCTGAACTGTATAAGTTTTTCAACATCAGGGTATTTTTTATTAAGGTGGCAAAAGTAACTTTCCTCTTAGTGGCCCAACGATGACTCATGAGAAGAAAGCCGGTTGGACCCCGTAGAGTTGTTGTGAATTGCATCAAAGTTCTCTAAAAACACCAAATCATCTGAGAAGGCAAGGAATTTCATGCAGGACCATAAATATGGCCAGTTGAATTCCTTCTCAAGAAATAGTTGTAGGAAACGTCCATGGGAGCTTGCCGCAAACATAAGGAGAACAACAACAAAAAGTTCATGGAAGACTAAAATGTAAGGCATCAAATTAAGTGGGTCTCCCAACACCCAGACAGGGAACAGGGATGACAGAAGAATAAAGCAGCCTGGAGCTAGAGAGAAATCTAAGAGTAGAGGCCAGTTGAGATAGTGAAAGGAGCTACGTTATCCACTTTGCACATCAAATAATCTTTCCTAGTATTATCGCCAGAGGATTCCATGGAGGATAGGGAGATTTCTGGTTGAATCTTGACACCCAAGAGTATACACTAAAATTCACTTACTAGGCCAATCCATCTGCAAAGCGGGTCGTTGCCATAAAGTACAACATTCCAGAAGCAAAAACACTAAATGGATAAAATATATATCCATCGCAAATTTTTATGACACCAAACGTTGATAGTTGTAATGAAAACTTCCTATCAAATTTGTAATAAGCAGACTTCTCCCAAAAAAAAATATGGTATGCAATGAAGTAATATAATGAGAAAATCAGTGATATCATCAAAGAAATAAAGTTTTATAAATGAAGCAAAAAAGACCCAAGGAATTCATGTAACTAATGGTATAGATCTGAGACTTGGTTTGGAGTCTCATATTTGAATTTCCATGTTCTAAACTTGCATTTGATAGCAGATTTTTTATTGTTGAGAATAGTATTAGCATTTATAAATTCTTTCCTGAAGATTTTAGCTTTTCTTTCCGGCCAATTATGATGAGTAATTACTTGCACAACTAGTAGAGAGAAAAGCATAGTGACATTGCAAGTGTGTGTTTCAACGTGAACCGAGAATTGATGGAGACTACAACCAATGTCGAAGAAAGAACGCATAGGGGTTGCATTTTTAAGAAAGGAAAACGTAAAAATGGCACAAAAATAAGAGAAGAGCTTGACTGTATGGACAATTTTTACAGAGAATACATATATTAGGCGTATTGAGACCCATCGCGTTTAGATTATCCATAGTAGCTAAGCCATTGATAAAATTTTTCAAGTAAAATCGACCAATTTGAGAGAGTGACCTGTGAACCAAAGAAGTTTTCTCTAATGCATGAAAGGTAGATCTTTATAGAGATAATTATAAACATTTTTGTGAGCATAAGTGTCTTTCCCCATCAGAGTGCAAGAAGGCCCATACATGACAATGTTAATCCTGATAATATAAGTAATGCATTTAGGGGGAGCAAATGTGAGGGCGGGAGGATACATATATTCCCATGCAATAAGTTTTTAACTGGAGAGTCCTTAGAACAACCACATAAATAAAAAACAACCCCTCCATATTTCTCATAAAGTGAGATCCCATCCACCCAAGATTCCTAGAAGAAAGAAAGATTGCTATTACCAGTGACCTTGAAAGAAAATTATTCCTGACTCTTTTAGTAGCGTTGATAAGGCCTTTCCAAAAGTGATTGACTTGTCATTTTTTATTTGGAAAATAGAATCTTAGTGTGTTAAGCACTAATTAAAAAATGCATTTCCCGAGCTCTATAATTTTCATATGAGTTTAGCTTTGCACATAACATTTAAAGTGTCAAGGTTTGCAAGGCCTAAACCTCCACAATGTTTCAGGCTGGTGATGTTATTCCAAGCAATGATATAAAGATTTTCGTTCATGCTTTCAAAAGGAAGGAATTTATTAATATGAGAATTGATGCTCTTCCTTAAACCTTTAAGAATATATGTGAATCTGAACCAATAGGAGAGAAAACTCCATATTATGCTTCTAATTAGATGAAATCTACCAACAAAAGAGATGAGTTTCTGCTTTTAGTCATTTAAGATATCTTTAACCCTCTTAAATATTTAGGAGCTGATGTAAGCAGTGAGTCTAGAAGAGTTTATAGCAATACTAAGGTATTTCTAAGAAAAGGCTTTTTTTAAAAAAACCTAAGAGTTGAGAAATCTACAATTTACACCCATTAGAAACACTTTTAGAGAAGCATATGGAGGATTTTGTTAGATTAGCTTGGAGGTTAGTAATTCCTTTAAGTCTATAAAGAATTTTGCATAGCTCCATAGCAGAGATGACATAAGTTTTACCAAATACTAACAAATCTTCATCATAAATGAGGTGGTTAATGTTTTTAGGCTTAACTTTATTAGTATTAGTTACCAAATGTTTTTCATTTTAATAGAGAAAGTATTCATAATAATGGTGACTAGATATGGAGAGAAGGGGCAACCTTGTCTTAAACCTGAATAAATGGAAAAGAAACCATGAATCTCACCATTTAAAATTATAGAAAAAGGAATGTCTTTTATGCAAGCAATTATCCAGCCAACAAACTTAGTTCAAAATCCAATCATTTCCATTCTCTAATATAAGAAATCTCCTTTTGATGTCATCGAAAGCTTTTCTTGGGTCAATTTTATCAAAAAATAACTTGACACAATTAGAGGAATTAATACTCTTTAAATTCTCATTAGCAATAGTGATTTTTCAATAATATCTCTGCCGCACACAAAGGTTGCCCGAGTAGAATGAATAATATTAGACTAAATAGACTCGATTCTATCAGCCAAAAAGCTTTGCAATAACCTTATGTAAGGTGTTGTAAAGAAATTATGGCATGTAATCATTAAGTTCCCTTGAATGACTTCTGGGAATCAAAGTCAAGGCAATATGATTGATTAGGTGAGGGTGCTTAGAGGAGGAAAAGCAAAATCCGATAGCATCAATACAACCATTACCAAACTCCCAACAATCTTTAAAACATTTGGATGAGAATCCATTAGGACTAGGGCTTTTATCAGTAGATATACCAAAAAAAAGTATTTTTTTTATTTCGTTATCAAACAAGTATGTCGTAAGGTTCACAAAATCATCAGGACATAAAATTTTATCCTTGTGGAGTAGAGAAGAGGGGTAATGAGATAAAAAATTGTCATCGTTAAGAAGTTTAGAGTAGTAGTTGATGGATTCCTCCTCAATAGATGGTTGATTATAAAGAGAAATACCATTACAAAAGATCTCTTTGATAAAATTCGTTGTTATCCTGCATTTTATTTTTTTATATAGAAACTTTATGTCATCCTCACCTTTAGAGAGCCAAGCACACTTGTTTATTTGTTTGATCCACTCAACCACATAAGAGAGAAAATCAGAAAGCTTAATTTGAGCATTAAGATCATTAGAGAGAAGGTCTTTATCCAGGAGTTTAAATACAATAAAGAATAGATATGCTGCATGGATGCCTTAATATTTGCAATGGTCTTATATATATAATTAGAGGAATTCTAGAGGGACTTCTTAAGGGTATTTTTAAAATCTTTTAACCCATTACATAAAGCAAATAAAGGATCTCCCTTCACACATAAAAGCCAAGCCTGTCTTACAATGCTTTTGAATTCAGGGAAATGGCTCCATTATTTTTTTGTACTGACATCTACAATTTAAAGATAAATCAACCCCTAAAGCGAGAATGAAAGATGAATGCTTAGAAGATCGAGCTTCCAAGAGTTTATAACCAGAAAATTGAAATGAGAAAAAAAAACCACCAATTATTCTCCAAAGCTCGATCCAGAAGACAACAAATATGGTTGTGAGTTTATTGATTAAACCAACTGAATGAAAGTTCATGATTTGAAAGTTCCATAAGACTTGCCTCATCAATGCAATTATTTAAATAAGCCATTTTACTTTTGATTGTTGGAGTGCCACCCACTTTTTCTTTAACTCTCGGGATGCAATTAAAATCTCCAGTCACAATTCAAGGCTGGGAAATAGAAGTAGCTAAAGAGATAAGAGCTTGCTACTAAAGATCTTTTCTTTTAGTTGCACATTTTTCTGCATAAATAAAAGTAATGAGAAAATTAACAGAGGAGAAGGAGATGTAGCCATAAATGTACTATTGTTGAATATCCAAAACCTTAAAATCCAAAATTGCATGGTTCCATTTGACCCAAATACACCCATTCTGAGAAGAATATAATTATGAACAGACAGCTCATTAGGGAAGAAGGAGAACTACCTCATAGAGAGAGGGTTAGAAAGAGATAGAAGGGAGAGGGCTTTGTTTCCAGCAAGCAAAGCAAGTCAAGTTTATGGTCTTTAACAAGATTCCAACTATCAATGATTCTAATATCACTATTAAATCTACTTAAATTCGAAGCCATGATTTTTAGGAGAAGCATAGAGAAATCATCATAAAAGACCATTGAAGATAGAGTGGGTATTATCCTTATTCTTTCTTTTCTTAGTGTTAAAAGGAGGAGGGAGAGAGGAGTCAGGGGGGAAGAAGGTCATGAGGGAGTGGTGGTTTGCTTGTAGTAGTTAGAGGTAGAAAGAGTTAGAAGAAGGTTGCTAGAGGATCAAGTGATACCATAGAAGATGATAAAGATGTTCTATGAGAAGTATGGGCTATATGAGGATTGAGAGGGGAAAAAGAAAACGATTTACTGTTTGATGTTGCAAGGGGAGCGACATTGAGGTTTGAGGTAGGGGTGGAAGTGAGAGGTTTAGGGGGCTGAAGTGAAGTAGAATAGGGATGAAGAGGGAGAGAAAAGGTTCAATTCAAGCTTCAACTTCTAGAAGGTGGGATTTCAGTGTTCATTCTTGAGCGACTCCTCCCTCTTTTAAGAGGGAACAAAGGAGAAAGGTGGTAAGAAGGTGATTTAGGGCATGATATGTGTTTTCACGTGCAAATATGTTACAGGTTCTACAAAGGTAAGGTTTCCATTCGTAGATGAAAAGCTAAATAATATCCTTGTCCTAATAGAACTTGTTATGGAATATGAAAGAGAAGATTGAGTGTGAATCTGAACGCTGACTTAGTAAGTGTAAGTGCATATCCTTTTGCTGTGACAAGTTCTACAACTAAAGGGATTTCATTTTTGCTTACGATTTTAGAAATTTTAATTTTAAACACTAAACATAACTAAAAGTTAGGAAGTTTAATCCATACGGGGATTTCTAAAAAATCTTCTTTGGCGGGTTGAAACTAAGAAGTCCATTTTCTTATGATAAAAGGCTTGCCATTAAGAAACCATGTCCCTCCATTTAAGACCATTTCATAATCTTCCACATAGGTGAACTTAAAAAAAAAGACTAGCCAACAAAATAAGTTCGATCGCACCTTTACATTTTCAGATCTTAGTGATACTTTGTTGGAGATTGTCGTAGAATGGCCTTTTGCCCATAGCATATCTGACAAGCACCAGGTTCACCTCTTCGAGTATTCTTGAACTTTTGCCTCATAAAAAATTTTGTCCTCGTAGGGAGGGATGTAGGATAGATTGAAAGCAGAAGAGCCAGGAAGATAAGAAGGTGGAAACCCAAAAGAAAAATTCTAGGAGAGGAGGCCACATGAAAACACATTTCTTGAAGAAAACTGTTATCTTGAATTATAAGTTGTTGCACAAGAAAATAGATTTTTTTTTTAAGTTGAATTATCATATAATTATGTTATAATCTTATTCATCTTTATTTATGGAACAAATTATAAAAAAATCATTTTTTGCATTTTAAATATAGTCATTAAGCATAAAGAGGGTATGTCAAATAAATAGCACATCAGAAATTTTTTCTTAGCGGAGGCTAAAGAAATTATCATTGTACTTGTAGCAGCCATAATTTGATTTTTTTTTATCATTAAAATATCAAATAGCATGTGTTTTATTAACATATACTATCATTAAGTATAAACTATTAATATGAAAACAGACATGGAACCCAAAATCAAAATCAGAGCCGTACGCACAGTCTGCTGTTGATCTGATGAAGCTGGCAAAGGTGACAGTGGATGAGTTCTTCGAGATTCCGGTGGCTGCAAGGGAAGAACTCGTTCAGGAACTCGCCGATGGCCTCGAAACCCTCTTCCTCGATTACACCTCCTTCGTCGATTCCTGCGGTAATCCCTCTTTTCTTTTCCTTTTTTTTTTTTTAATTAAGTTTATTAGAAACAAATTTGGAGATTTGGTTGCAGGATCGAAGCAGAGCTACATCCCCACCCTCCCACCCCTAACCAGATGTAACCAGGACTCAAGATTCACGATTCTATGGAAGAAAGCACAGACCTTGATCGGCTTAACCCATCCAAAAGCCAAAAAGAAAACCACTCCGGCTGAAAGCCACCATCCCCGGCCATCAACAAGCCGCGCCACCCAACGCTTTTACATCCGCCTCAACTCCCTCCACTACGTCCTCGCCGTCCTCCACTCCATCGACAAATCCCTCTCCTTTTTCGGCCGAAACCCTTCTTCCCGCTCCCCTCACCCCCGCCTCGCCGGCCCCGGCTCCACCTCCCGCCGCCGCATCGCTCCCACTCGTTTCGACCTCGCCCGCTCCTCCCTTCAATCCGCCATCCACCACGTCTCCGAAGTCGCCGCCTTTCGCCTCATCTTCGTCGACTCCCTCCAAGCCTTCTACCAAGGCCTCTACGCCGGCGGCGTATCCGCCGCTCGAATCCGCCCTTCTCTCCGCCTATTAAAACAGAACCTGAACTTAATCGTCACAATTTTAACGGACAAGGCTCAGCCGGTGGCGGTGCGGGAGGTGATGAAGGCGGCTCTGGAGGCGTTTTTGATGGTGTTGTTAGCCGGCGGGAGCGAGAGGGCTTTCGGCCGGGGTGACAGCGAGATGGTGGCGGAGGATTTGGAGAGTCTGCGAAGAGTTTTTTGTACGTCGGGGGAGGGATTGGTGGCGGAAGAGGTGGTGGAGAGGGAGGTGGAGACGGCGGAGGGGATTGTGGCGCTGATGGGTTTGCCGACGGAGAAATTGGTGGAAGAGTTCACGACGGCGGCGTGCGAGGCGAGCGGAATTGGGGCGCAGAAGGTTCCGATGCCGCCGACGACGGGGAAGTGGAATAGATCGGATCCCAATACGATTTTGCGAGTGATTTGCTACAGAGATGATGAGGCTGCCAATCGGTTCTTGAAGCGAACGTTTCAAATGGCGAAGAGAAAGTGAAGATAATAAAATCAACAATATTTTGCTTGATATTATTAAAAATTGATTTTTTTTATTTTTTTAATTTTTTTTTATACTGAATGGTATTGAATAAAACGATAATTTTATAATGATTCTCTGTAAGGGGGGGAATTTGGATGATGAAGGGATGGCAAATGTATGAGAATGTAATGATAATTTATGTGATAAGGGTGGATATGTAAATGTACTTATTGTTTCGGATATATTTGGTTTATTGTTTGTGGAATTGGAAAAGTTATTGTATACCCATACCGCATGCATGTAGAGATGTATGTGGTGTCCGATCTTGACCGTAGATAATGGTATGCAATCAATTTTTTTTTGAAAAAAAAATTTAAAGTGAGCCCCACCGAAATACATCATGATCGTAAATCACCATGATCTACAAACAGGATCGGACACCGCATGCATCTTTGCATGTGGTGTATGTATGCAATAATTTTTCGTATGTGGTGTATGTATGTAATATTTTTCCGTGGAATTGGGACCTAATTTTAAAAATAAATTGTGAATATTGTTTATTTTTGGAAAACTTTATTTGTTAAGGGCATTTGTATAAATACCGCACAATTATGATGTATTTACATAACTAATATCTAAAAATTCATATTTACATGTGTAACCGGGTAAGTTTTTAATATAATATAAAATATATCATTAAGTTCATTTTTAATAGTGAGATACTCAAAGTTGCTATAAATGTTAATATCAAACTTTTGGTGTTCGGATATGTAAATACATAAGAATTATGGAGTAAGTGTTCAAAGTTTCATTTTTTTTAGGAAGGTATTGATGGTTTTCATAGAAAAATTATTTGATTAAATGTGATGTTTAAAGTAAGCTTTAGATTTTAAAATATTCAATAACTCAGATCAATGTAGTTGGGATTGTTTGATTTAAAAACATTCAATTATTCATTTAGAAATGACCAAATTTCCTTTTTAAAAATTTAAAATCAACTCATTTTATTACAATCTTCGAGAGGCGTCGTTGTATTGTTTGCATAGTGCGTTGTTACATCATCTTTTGGAGAAGTCGTTACACTGTTTGTGAGGCACATTATTAAACCATCACCGAAGCGTCGTTGCATCGTACTTGAGTTGCATTGTTGCAGGTGTACTAGACGATGTACTGCTCCGACAAGTGCTTTATTGTTCCGCAACGTACACATGAATTCTACAATGCACATTGAGACTCTACAAGAGTTCACTGCAAGGAGTAGGTTGTGACCGATGGTGGTTAAAGATGCTCAACAGGTCATGGTCGATAGTGGTCGGCGGCTACATAAGCGGGAGAAATCTGCCTGTGCATTGGTTCAAAAACGAGATTTGTGTCATACTTTGAGATTCATGTCAGATGGTGTAAATTTATTGATGACAGGTCACCAGTTTAATAAGTCATCTTCTATTTTTATTCTTCATTCTCAAATTAGATAAATCTAAACTTTATTTTCTTATTTTCAGGTGGAACTTGGCCCTCAACTTATTATTTTTATGTTGCATATTTGGAGGCAAAATTATAAAAAATTGAGTCCAACCATTTTAGATTCCATATGCCTCCGCCCTCCACAGGTAGATATATATAGGACAAGTGAGACTTTTTTTTTTCCAAGTGTGCATTAAAACAGAATAAGTCAATATTATACTAAGAGAAATCAACTACTTCAAAAGAGTTCATTTGATTTGTATTTATATAAAAGAATTAGGTGACTTTCTTCATGAGGATTCTTTTTGTGATCACTACATATTCTGCATTCTTTATATAAATAATATCATATCTTTTTCTCCTTCTTTTTCACTACATATTCTGCATTCTTTATATAAATAATATCTTTTTCTCCTTCTTTTACATCATCCCATTCATAATTTTATTTTGTGTCATCTTTTTTATCTTTTTTTTTTCTTGTCTCTCATTCTCTCTCAATCATTCAAAATTATTCAAAAACTTAGAATTCTTCATTTTATTTTTAACTAATTTGCTATAGACTTGAGTAAACTCTCTACTTTTGCAGTAATCCATAGTAAAGTGGTTGAGATTGCAGTCTCCCATTGTGAGATCGTTGATTTGAATCATGTATGTTGCCCTTCGGACTCACCTTTCCCAAGAAAAAAAAAATTAAAATTTAGAATATTATTATAGAACTTTACAAAATCTTAAAATCAGTTCAAATCTCTAGATCGAACTTGTGTTACTCATTTCTCCTAATTTGTATAACTTAATCCAAACTAATTTTTCAACCGATCAAAAGTCTTTCCATTCAACTCAAATTACATTTAAAGTAATCAAATGGAAAATACCCATTGAAATTAAATTATTATTTCCACCCATTTCTATTGACCTTCTAATGCCATATGCTCTGCATGATTCCAAACTTACATCTCAAGTTTCATATTCAAGGTCCTTAAATTGCCCAACATACATTTACAATGAGTTAATGAATATTAAAATTGATCATGTTATGATAATTAAGCAACAATAGCCTATAAATAAAAGCTAGACTACAACAACCATCATAGAGTAGTTGGGTTACAACAATCACTAGTGGTTATTAGTAATGATCACTGGTGGCCATTGACCTTGAGTTTTGAGGGTCAATTCATAATGTCTGAGAAGGACATTAACAACCTCATAGTTAAATAATCTTGAACTAGTTGAATTTCTCTCATCGAGATGCTCGATTTGTCTATAATCATGCTAAACCTGAAGATTATTAATCTCTTAATTAATATTTTGAAGCTACTCATTATATTTCAAGTGTTTGATCAAATCTCATTTTGGCTCACATTGAAATCACTTTTACTGTTGTAAGTTTCATAATATCAAGATGTTCAGTTTGACTATTGTTGGATCCAGATTTGTCATGTGAGGCATGCCTAAGAATCAGATTCGGAGCAGTAGGTACCTTAAGGGAGAGGTAGAGATAAATAGATAAAAGAGCACACATAGACTTACTTGTAAGGGTGAATTGGGATACTCCAAGTTCAGTGACCCATTTTATATATTGTAATTGAGGGTCACAAAAGAGAGAGAGGAAGGGAGAGAGATCTCCCTACAAGAGTGGGTCTAGAGAGGATCCTAAAGGTCCAAACCTAGAGAGGCAAAAATCACCTTATACATGCTATGAATCCCCTATTTATAATAAATATAGGATCAAAAGGTAAAAAATTATAGATCTGCCCTTGCTTTAATAGTGGCATTACATGGCGTTATTGTCTTTTGTCATTCCTTTTCATGTTTGTACCTCATTGTAGCATTTTTTGATGTTTATAAACCTTCTGGTCGGTAGGTCCTCTAGTCGGTCGACCAAGCTGGTGTTAGTCAGCTATTTTTTCTGAATGTGAATCAGCTTTAACTCTGAGAAGTCAGTCGGCTTTGAGAGACTCGACCAGTTGGTCTAAAGATGGCTGATCGACTTGCTTGTTCTTTGGTTATTTTTGGAGTTCATTGAGCATTTTTTGGGGAGGTTTTAAGAAAGCTTCGTGTTGGTAGTCATGAGATTGTTGGGTGTACAAAAACTTTGTTCAGTCATTGGTGTGAATGTATGTCTCTCGTTGGTCAGTCGTCAGCCTTTAGTCAACTAACT
Organism: Phalaenopsis equestris; assembly: GCF_001263595.1. NCBI lineage: Eukaryota > Viridiplantae > Streptophyta > Magnoliopsida > Asparagales > Orchidaceae > Phalaenopsis > Phalaenopsis equestris. The sequence continues at coordinate 69,549,799 of NW_018164444.1, read as the reverse complement.
GTTGGTAGGATAACCGTTCTTCAGTTAGTCGACTTTATGAGTACTTGTAGCTTTTAGTCAATGGGATGCTCCTCAATTTGTCTTATTAATATAAACCGTCAGATTATCTCGAGATTCATGCAAACCATTTTTAGTTGTACATATTAAGCTTTTCAATTGCCTTGTTCCTTAACATCGATAGTTGCGTTAAAGAGAAAAAATATTTTCTTACAACAAAACAAATATTAATAGACAAATTTAATGCAAAAATTAGACTCCTTGAACTTTCATGCCCACGACCATTATATATAGGACTTAGGGGGCAGTTCTCATCATATGAAATTTGCCTCTCCTTGCATTCACTCAATTTATGCAATTTCTTCATAGAGAAAGGATATGATTCAGAGCTAAAACTCATTGGTCGGGCTAGTTACAGGTTTCCCTTGTAATAAGGCACCGCTAGCCTGAAGGCGAGCTCAAGAAGAGTAAGTTGGCTATGAAGCCAAAAACTCTATGAGTGAGTGAATGTAAAGGAGTCGTCTGACTCTATATGGCATACTCTAGAGACAGTAGAGAAGTTCCTTGACTCCAGGAGTTGTTGGCCCAGTGTTCGATCCATAAACAAAGACTTCTACTAAAATTTGGATTCAACCAGGGATTATGAGTGTTTCCTCACCAACAGGTTTACCAAGAGTCCATGAGAGTGGCCATCAAATCGGTGAAAAGGGATTAGTTGAAGTCTTCTCATCATCGGATGTAGGCGCAGTTACCTAGTCCGAGGTAAATAAAATCTTATGTATGTGATTTCCTTCGTTTTCCTTCTACTTTGATTTTTTATTCTTTGCTGATCGATTTTTGTTTCTTTTAGATGAGGATGTTCTGATTAGGGTTCTTGTCAATTGTTGGTGCTAGTCGAAATTCGACTTTGTTGGTGGACTCTGCGCCCCAAGCATCGGCTGAGAGCGAGGATAATGTGGTCAACCGCCTAACCAATCTCGTGGTGATTTGGGAGGAAATGTATAAGGGATGCTTGATGTCCCCAAGAAACTTGGCCCATCTCCTAGTTGAGGTGGAATTTGCTCTGGTTTGGGGGGGGGGGGGGGGGGTTTGAACTCTGAGAAAATGATTTTGTGTTGAGAGTCATTCTGAGGCCGAACAAACAAACTAGTTCAAGCTTAGCGATCAAATATTTTATAAGAGGCTGGATAGAAATGATTTGGCCTTGGCCTAGCTGGTCGAGGACTAGTTTGTAAAATACTTCATATCATATTAGAATCCAAATGTGATTACCTTTTTATTGAAATAAATAATTTTTTTTTGTCACGATTATTATGTTAACATGATATTTCCTCTTAAAATGCTAAAGTAGTGTTTTCACTTCCACTGGGTCCTTTTAAATAGGAGTAGAACTTTCAATGGGTCCTTTTAAATAGGAGTTGAAGGGTTCATTAGTACGTTTTCTATCTTTTCTCTTAGGGTTCTATCGCTCTACTTTTCCTACTCATTTTCCTCTTTCATTCATTTTTTGATGGATCTAAATTGAACTTCCCAAACTTTTGGTCTGGTAGATGCAACCATGCAGTCAATATTGTTTAGGTCCAAGGTTGTTTTCATGGTGGAGGCCTTCCTTGTCGATCCGACTATCATGTTCAAAGTTGCTTGCCTGTATGAAAGAGTGACTGACTGGTTTGGAGAAAACATGATGGTTTATCGAGACCAATTTTGATAGGGACTATGACTACCCTTATGTTAGGAGTATAAGGCTATTTTTAATTGATACAAGTTTTTTCCAGCTCATATCAAGCCAAAATCAATCTTAGTGATATAACATGTGTTATTTTCTAATGGCTAAAGGGGGTCCCATGATCAACTAATTTATTCAGTCACATGTTTTCTTTCTTTGTAGAGTTAGACAAATATGTTTAGTTTGGGACAGTTGAAAATTTCCAATTTTCTGGCTTTGAAAAAAAAGTTAAGGATTAGAAATATAAGGTTTTCATTGTCTCGTTGTCTGAGAGTTTGGGGCATCAGGACTGTATTGACCTACAATTCTTTCAATATAAATAAGGGTACAAACTATTCCCAGGTCAAGGGAGTTGATATTGATGGAGAGCTGCTCTCAGTTCTCCAGCACACCGGTCCGGTTACTGTGAACTGGGTCTTGTTCCCATAAAATTTTGACAAGATGATAGCACACTTATGGGCTACCTATGATGTAGCAAATGTGAAGTCGGAGAAAGAATTCACTACCAGATGATCGAAAAAGTTGTTGAGAGGCAAGTCATCCAATCACGTAAGTATACATGTCAAGAGATATTAGAGTCCGCAGATTGATCCAACGAGGAAAGGGCTAATAATTAGTATGACATAAAAAACTCTAGTTTACTAATTCAGTAAACTTGGCTTAGCGATGTCACAACGCAAGAGTGATTTCCTAAAATCCTAAGTAACAAATAGAAAAAAAAAAGAACAGTTTTAGAAAACAGAAAACCAAAAGCAAAACGAAAACTTGGTGTTCTTCAAGAGGGATGTGGTTCGTGCCTCTATGACTCGGGTATCATATTGGTTCGTGGTTTTCCTAAATATTTTCCTATGTGATAGTTGTCAACCATGGATAAGTTTTCTTCTTAAGCTATACCTAGGTCAAAAGAAAAATCAGAAACCCATGATGCTATGTTTCACTTAACCTGATAGTGTTCTAAGGACTCTTCAGATCCCCTATCTTGGTTGGAAATTTTAATTAGAATGTGCCTATTTTGCAAGGATTTTAGGTTTAACATATTCATTCCACTTTGTGATGCATGGAAGTCATAGATCATGAATGTTTTTAACATTTGCTAGACTACGTAAATGAAATCTTAAGGGTTAACAACAACATAAAGACATAAAATCTCAAAAACAATGAAAACATCTAAAAAAACTACAAAAAAAATCACTAAACCTACAACACAGAGACATGAATGAGATTTAATCACATATAATTTAGAGAACCACAGAAAAGAAATCTTTGCAAATCTATATTGCGAAGACCAAACAATTGTAAAACTTACAATAATATTTTATTCTCTCCACAATAGTAGATCTTTGTCTCATGTAAATATCTCTCAAGAACAATAAGAAATAAGAGGAAAAAAGAGGAGGAAAATAACCTTTGAAGTCTCAACCTAAAGAGAGGAAGAAAACCCTGAGGGAGAACTCTCTCTCACCCAAAACACTCTCTAACTCCAGCCTCCAGCTGCTCAAAATGCCCTAAATTCAACCCAATGAGCATACATATATGGGAAGCTTGATAAAGACAGGAATTTTTTTTCCAAATTTTGTTCAGGAATTGTGCGCAAGCGCACTACAAGGCTGGCACGGATGTGCTAGATGGTTAATAGTCATAAGTGGTGCATTGTGAAGCAGGCGCGAGCACTTAACCCTAGAAGATGATAGAACGAGAGTGTCGTCATGTGGGCTCATGCACGCAGAACATGAGTGGGCGCATGCTAGGAAGACGATGTGGGTGCACTGGATCACACTTTACATTGTTCACTCTGATTTATCATTTTTTCATTCTCAAACGACATCCAACCTGTAACATGCACAAAGTAGATATAAATACCTTCCTCATGAATAATAACATAAGAAAATATGCAAAAAAGAAGGGTGCATTGGCCAAGTATTCATCATATATTTCATTCACATAAAATCTTCTAAACTTTCCTATTACTTGCCCACAAGTAATCCTATCATTTCGCTTTGATTTTTGAGAAATTATAAGATTAACGTATCCTTACTTTTTAATAAAGTGGAGTGAGAATTTGTTAAGGTTTTTTGATTTTCACCTTTAGTGGGACATTTCATGAATTGATAGTTTCTTTTTCCTTTTTTTAACTATCTCTTTACTAACATAATCCCTACCACTCCACTTAATGCAATGTGACTACAACTTTTTTCATTATTTCAGATGTTGTAATTGTTGATTGTAACTCCAGTTTATCATATAGGCCATAGTTGAAGGCCATGGTAGTAATTAGGCGTGTGGGTCGTATTTGGTTGCTTCAAGAGCGCTTGTTTGCCGCATGGGTTAGAGTTGGAAGTTGCAAAATCTATGGGCCATATATGTCATAGTTGGTCTTATAGGCCATAGTGGTGAGCTATGTTGACGTCTGTAGAGTGCAGAGGTTGAAGACTGGAGCTACACAAGCTATGGTCCACGTAGGTCATAGTTGGTCACATAAGCCACAGTATTGCGTTGTGATTATGTTTGTCGACCATAGAGGCTAGAGACAAAAGTTTGACGGGTCCTAGACCATGTAGACCATAGTAATGAGCTGTGATGACGTTTGTAGGCTATGGGGTCAGAACCAGAAGATACACGACTTGTGGACCATGTAGATTGTAATTGATCATGTAGGTCATAGTGGTGAGTTGTGATGATGTTTGTATGTTGCAGAGGCTAAGGCCAAAAGCTATATTGAGTTGAGGATTACATAGGCTGTAGTTGGTCACATAAATCGTAGGGGTGAGTTGTGATAACTATCATTGATCACAGCGACCGGAGTCAAGAGCTTCATGAGTTGTACACCATGTAGACCGTAGTTGGTCATGTAGGTCGCAATGGTGAGTTGTAATGAGGTGCTTAGACGACAGGGACCAGAGTCAGAAGCTGCACTAGCTGTGGACCACGTAAGTCAAATTGGTTGTGTAGGCCATAGTGGTGATTTTTGTTGTTGTATGTATGCCACACAAGTCGAAGTTGAGAATTACACAAGCTGCGAGTCTCGAAGGTCATAGCTGATCATGTAGGTCGAGTGGTGAGCTGTAATAATGTATAGGTCGCAGGGGTCAGAGTCGGGAGTTGCATAAGTTGTGAGCCCCATATGTCGTAGTTGGTCACATAGACCATAGTGATGTGTTATGATGATGTCCATAGTCCATAGAGGCAACAATCAGGAATTGCATGAGCTATGAACCATGAAAGCCTTAATTAGTCACGTAGCTTATAATAGTGAGTTGTGATGATGTCCATAAGACGCAAGCTCCGGAGTCGGGAGCTGCATGAGCTATGGTTCATGTAAACCTTAGTTGGTCACATAGGTCGTAGCAGTGAGCTGCGATGATGTTTGTATGCCACAGGAGCCGGAGCCAGGAGATAAATGGAGGGAACTTTAAGAGTCCAGAGAAAGTCACCGTCTTTGGGAGGTGTCATCCCATTGTTTGTGTGGTGTGCTATTGTGTCGTCTTTTGGAGGAGTCATCATATCATATGTGAGGTATGTTGTTACACCCTCACAAAAGTGTTGTTGCATCATATTTGGGTTACAATACACGTTGTGACTCCATAATGGACTTCACTACAAGGAGCATGTTTTTACAGATGATAGTTGATGACGCCTAGCAGATGGTGGTCGATAGTGGTCTGCGGCAGTAGAAGCGGGAGAAATCTGTTTGGTCTTCGATTCAGAAACAAAATTTATGTCATGTCTTGAGATTCGTATCGGTTGATGTAAATTTGTCAATGACATATCACCTATTTTAATAAACCATCTTTTATTTTTATTCTTCTTGTTCAAATTATATAAATCTAAACCTTTTTTTTTATTATTTTCAGGTGGAACTCGTCCCTAAACTTATTACTTTTCTGTCACATATTTGGAGACAAAATAGGACAAAACTGAGTCCAACCATCTTAGATTCCAAACGCCTCCGCCTTCCTCAGGTAGACATATATACGACAAATGAGACTATTTTTTTTTTTCCAAGTGTGAATTAAAACAGAATAACTCAATATTATACTAAAAAAAAGAAACTATTTCAAAAGTGTTCATTTGATTTTTATTTATATAAAAGAATAAGGTGACTTTGATCTTGAGGATTCTTTCTTTGATCACTACATATTCTGCATTCTTTATATAAATAATATCTTTTTCTCCTTCTTTTTCATCATCTCATTCATAATTTAATATTTTGCCATCTTCTTTCTTTTGTTCACAACGTGAGATTACGGATTCGAATCATATATATTGTCATTTGGACTCACATTTCCAAATAAAAAAAAAAAGAATTTAAAAGTTAGAATAATATTATAAAGCCTTGCTAAGTCTTAAAAATCAGTTCATATCACTAGATACAGCCTGCGTTAGCCATTTCACCTAATTTGTCTAACTTAATCTAGACTAATTTCTTAACCCATCAAAAGCCTTCCCATTCGACTCTAATACATTTCAAGTAATCAAATGGAAAATAACCATTAAAATTAAATTATTATTTCCACACATTTCTAGTGACCTTCTAATTCCATATACTCTGCATGATTTCAAACTTACATTTCAAGTTTCATATTCAAGCTCTTTAAGCCGCCTAACACATGCTTATAATGAGAGTTAATAAATATTAAAATTGATTGTGTCATGATAATTAAGCAATAATTGCCAATAAATAAAAGGATTAAAAGCTAAACTACAACAACCATCATTGAGTTGTTGGGTTACAACATTCACTAGTGGTGGTTGGCAATGATCGGTTGTGGTAATTGACTTTGAGTTTTGAAGGTCGATTAATAATTTTGAGAAGGACAGTAACAACCTCATGATTAAATAATTTTGAACTAGTTGAATTTCTCTCATCGATATGCTCGATCTGACTATAAGCACGCTAAACTTAAACATTATTGACATTTTAATTGATATTTTGAAGCTTCTTATTATATTTTAAGTGTTTGATCCAAGTTGATTTGGGCTCAGATTGAATCACTTTTATTGACGTTTGTTTCAAATTATCTGGATGTTCAGTTTGACTAATGTTAGATCCAAATTTATTCTGTGAGGCATGCCTAAGGATCGAAGCGGTAGAATCCTAGAGGGAGAAGCTGAGAGAGTAAAAAATAAAAGAGCACACACAGACTTACCCCATAAGGATAAATTGTGGTATTCCCATGTTATATGACTAATTTTATATAATGTAACTGGATGTTTATAAAATAAAGAGAGGAAGGGAGAGAGATCTCCATATAAGAGAGGGTCTAGAGAGGAGCCCAACAAGGTCCAAGTCTAGAGAGACAAAAAACACCTTATACTTGCTAAGGATTCCCTATTTATAAAAATTAGAGGGTCAAAAGGTGTAAAATTACACATTTATCCCTACTTTAATAGTGGTGTTGTTGGACATTGTTGTCTTTTATCATGTATTTTCATGTTAGTAACTAATTTTGGCATCCTTTGATGTTTTTGGACCTTCTAGTTGGTGGGTCCTAGAGTCGATCGACCAATCTAGTTTCGATCTTTTTTGTCTGGATGTGGGTCAGCCTTCGCTCTAGAAAGTCAGTCTGTATTAAGAAAGGCAACTGATCGGTCTAAGGGTGGTCGGTCGGCCTACTTGTTCCTTGGATATTTATGGAGTTCTTTGAGAATTTTTGAGGGAGTTGTTGAGAGAGCTTCACGTTGTCGGGCATTAATGCCTTTTTCATGCATTTTCATGTTAGTTACTAATTTTGGCATCCTTTGATGTTTTTGGACTTTCTTGTGAATGGGTCCTAGAGTTGGTCGACCAATCTAGTTTCGGTCGGCTATTTTGCCTGGATGTGGGTCAGCCTTGGGTCTAGAAAGCTAATCGGCTTTAAGTAAGGCAACCGATCAGTCTAAGGGCAGTCGCTCTGTCTGCTTGTTCCTTAGTTAGTTATGGAGTTCTTTCAAAATTTTGGGGGGAGTTGTTGAGAGAGCTTCACGTTTGCAATGGTGAGATTGTTTGGTGTACCAAACCTTTGTTCAGTCATTGGTGTGAAGGATCTTTGTGTGGTGTTGGAGGAGATGTGAGGGGAGGCAGTCAATATTTTCCGAGAAGTTTCCGAACTTCGGGAAAATGCTTTTATGTTCAAAGCCCATTCTAAGGCTAACCGAGCAAAGTAGTTTAAGCTCGGCAGTCAAATATTGTATAGGAGACTGTCTAAGATTGGTTTGGTCCAGGCCGAGGGGACCAAGGACCAGTTGGTAAAATACTTCCTGTCGGATTATAATCTAAATCTAGTTTCCTTTTTTATTGAAATAAATAAAATATTTTATTTTCTATGTTTGCTTCATGCGTTAACATGATGGTTCCTCTCAAATTGCTTGCACGGTGTTTTCACTTCCACCGGGTTCCTATATATAGGGGTTGAAGGACACATTTGTGTGCTTGTTGTCTTTTCTCTCAGCATTCTATCACTTGGCTTTTAAATCTAGTTTTTCTCTTCCTCCCATTTCTTATGGCTCTGAAATGAACTCCCCATACTTTTAATCTTGTAGCTGAAATTGAGCGGTCAATATTGTCTTGGTTCGAGGTTGCTTTTGTTGGGAAGGCCTTCATCTTTGACTTGAAGATCAAGTTTAGAGCTGCTTGCTCATATGGAGGGTGACTGACAGGTTTGGTGAAGACTTAATGGTTTATCAAGACCAATTTTAGTAAGGACTGTGAATTGTCTTCTGACACGAGTTTAAGCCTATTTTTAATTGATATCGGGTCGTTCTAGCTCAGATCCAGCCAAACTCGATCGCAACAATAATTACCTGTGTTGTTTTTTGCAAGCAAAAGGGAATTCAATTGTCAACGGATTTACTCAGTTACATGTTTTCTTTCCATGTAAAGTTGCAAATACGTCAAGTTTGGGACAATTGGTTGGTTCCAATTTTTTGGCCTCAAAAATAAGGTTAAGGATTGAAAATAAAAGTTTTTTCATTGTCTCATCATCTGAGAGATGGGACATCAGGACTATACCGACCGACTACGCCTTCAAGAGGAAGAATGGCACAGACTATTCCCAAGTTGAGGGGGCTGATAATGATAAACAACTACTCTCAGTTCCCCAATACATGGATCCAATCATTATGAATAAACATCGGTTAACATAGTGACTGACAGCTTTCCCCATTAGGAAACCACTCAAGCTAGCCTCAGGTCCCATTTTGCCTTTAAAACTGATCCATGGTGGTTAACTGATGGTTATTCAGTGGCACTCAGAGGGTCTCCGGAGTCCTGCAAGTCGACAAATTTGAAGTCTCGTTTTTTTGCGGTAAAGAGTTTTAAAATTATTATTTTTTATAGCTATGTGTCTTGACTTGCGTGCAATTCGCTCCTTCCTAGAACCATATCAATATTGGTGTTCTTCTTAGGTAAATCAATGTTTTGATCGCCCTCGCGCAGTCCGTTTTATCATTCAAGGTCGTTTGGACAAATTCGTCGATAATTGAGCCTATTTAACTCTGATTTGTGTGATGTGACGAATGAGATCCTTTGATCCAATCGAAGCCATCCGACAGAAAAAATGTCGAGCGGTCTTCGCCTAAGCGAAAGCCAAAGTCTAGCAGAATGACCCTGGCAGCGTGCCCCTCAACACACGCTGAAGATTCTCATATAGATGTCTCGAGCTGTGAGAAACAACATATACGTGAAGCATGACCCTGTTGTACTCATGTGGACATCTCATGCATACGACATCAAAAACTGATGCCAACACATGCTATGGATCCCCTATTTATAAAAGAGAGGATAAGAAATGTGAAAAACTACACATCTGCATTTGCTTTAATAAGGACATGATGGAACATTATTATTTTTTGTCGTGTCTTTTTGTGTTTGTACCTGATTTGGGTATCCTTTGATGTTTTTGGACCTTCTGGTTAGGAGGTCTTCAAGTCGGCTGACCAAGCTAGTATTGGTCAGCTATTTTGCCTGGATGTAGACCTGCCTTCGCTCTAGGAAGCCAATCGACTTTGAGAGAGGCAGTCAGTTGGCCTAAAGGTGGCCAGTCAACCTGCTTGTTCAATGGTTATTTATGGAGCTCTTTGAAGATTTGTTTGGGGATTTATTGAAGAGCTTCACGTTAGTGGTGGTGAGATTGTTGGGGTCATAGAACATTGTTCGGTGTTTGGTGTGAATATTTATCTCTTGTTGGTCAGTCACTAGTCTTCGGCTAGCTAGCTTTTGGTCAGCTAGCGGTGCTTCAGTTGATCGGCTTTATGTGTACTTGTAGATTTTCATCAAAGGGATGCTCATCAATTTGTCTCTTTTAATCTAGACCGTCAAATTGTCTCAAGATTCGTGCATACTTGTTTTGAGTGTACAATTATAAAATTACTAAAATCAAAATTTAAATGATTATGAACATAATTCTAAATATATTTTAATCCAATATTTATCGAGATTCATGCTTAATCAAGTGAATTATCTGGTTACATATCTATGGTAATATTAATAGTGATTTAATTAAATTTGACTTGGCTCAGGTCCATCGTAACCGCTGTAGGTGATATCTTAAATAAAATCATATGTAATGACAGCATGATTGCATGTATGACAATGAATTTAATTTTTCATATGTGATGAACAACATTAATTTACAAAAAAATTAACTTCTTTTATAGATGAATATATCAGACATGGTTGAAAATGTCTTGGTTTTAATTGATCAACTTCTACCCTCTTCTCAATTTGCAATAATATTGCTCCAAGTGAGAATTACTAGAATAAACCAAAGAAAATCATATATTTGCTGATATGTCCAACTTCAAATAAAAACTAAATAGTGCATTTTTGTATACAACAACAAAGCCTTAATCCCACTACGTGGGGTCGGCTACTTGAATCATCTTTCTCCATTGCGTCCTATTTAGTGTCATATTTTCATTTAGTTCTAGTAAATTAAGATCATTTTTAATACAATAAGCCCAAGTCTTCCTAGATCCACCTCTGTCATTCTTAACACAAGTCGAATTTAAAACATCTACTCTCCTAATCGGATCATCTAATGGTCGATGTTTACTATGACCAAACCATCTAAGACGACTTTCTCTAATTTTGCATTTTTGTATGCAAAATTAATAAGTAATTTTGAAAAATACTAATAATTCATCTTCTATTTGTATTCTTTATGGTCAAATTAGATAAATCTAAATATTAGAATCTTATTTTCAAAAGGTGTGGCATGGCCTGTGCTTACCATTTCAAACAATAATAATGTATAATAAGTGGAAAATCAAGTATATATTAGCTAAGAGATGAGACAATATTAATCATCATAAATATATTTAAAATATTTTAGTCAAGCTGGTTGTCAAAGAGGCAGAGATGCCAATTGATCTTAATGGAATCAGCTGCCATCAACATCATGTTTACGATCCTTTTGTGTTAAGAGGGTTTAGAAATGATATAATAGAAAGCAATAATTTACAAGAAATCTTAGAAAAAAGTGCGTATCCAAGATTTTGTTTGAACGATGGAGTTTTATGTATGTTTCTGGTCAAATTTTTTGAAGGTAGATGTGATTATAGATGAGGTGCAAACTCATAGATTTCACCCTCATTTGGTGAGAATGTTTAATATCTGGGGTTTGAGGTTTCAAATAGTTGCAAACTTTTATGATTAATTATCTATCTCGATGGTAATAAAGTATTTTTAATTGAGACTAGTCATTAGAGTGTTGATTGCTAAGTGTATTGTAGTATCAATTATATATTAGATTATAGAAGCTTATCATAGTGAGCAAGTGCGTTGATGATGGAAAACAGATAGCAAATTTTTTGAAGGTAGATGCGATTGTAGATAAGGTGCAAACTCATAGATTTCACCCTCATTTGAGGAGAACTTTTAATATCTGGGGTTTGAGGTTTCAAATAGGTGCAAGGTTTATGATTAATTATCTGTCTTAATGGTAATAAAATATTTTTAATTGAGATTAGTTATTAGAGTGTTGATTGCTAAGTGTATAGTAACATCAATTATATTTTAGATTATATAAGCTTATCATAGTGAGCAAGTTCCCTTATGGTGGAAAACAGATAGCAAACCAAATCAAAGGTTTAATGGTTTTTTCATCCTTATTATAATGGACCCTTGTTTATTTAGCCAGATGAGGAAATTGACTTAGTTTAACTGTAGAATCCTTGTCAGCAATCATGTGTTGAATAATCCAAGGTGGCTTTATAAACTTGTACTAAATGTTTGTCTCACGAGACAAATTTAAGCCATTCTGAACTAATAGAGGGTTTTATGCTCTATTGAGTATACCTTATGATTTTAAACTTAAAAGGGCAAGAGTGAATTGGGGAATATATAGGTTACAATCATGAGTTTAATATAGTGGAGTCGTTGTGCCAAACACTCACTCAGAGAGCTCTAGTCTTGACCACTATATTGGTGGATCGGTTGAAATGAGGATTGGGTTGGCCAATGTGAGCTTATGAACTCGTCTTCTATTTAAGATGATTTGCTCAAGAGCTTGCATAACTTAAGTGTTGTAAATTTGACTTTTGAAAAGTAGATTTTTGTAAATATTAAAAAAAATTTGCATGCTTCTTGAGGTAGATTAGATTTTTGCTTAAGCATATGTTTAAATCACATAAGATCTTCATACACTTAAGTTTAAGAACTTATAATTATCAATAAAGCACAAGCGGGTGAGTCAGAATCATATATCAAATGCTTCATAGTAATTTACACTTCTTTTAGAGCAACCTACTGTAATTTTGAGATGTAATATGTGCATTTAAGATTATTTAATGAATCACATATAAGATTGAAATCATTTAGATTTGGCTATATATTTGAATGCCATAATGAATGCAAGACTTCATTTTAGATCTCCAAGAAAATATTTGTTTTGTTAGCTTGTACATATGTGTTGTGTTGTTGATGGCTTATTTGGGTCACATAGATGACATTTGGCCATCATTAGTGCAATTTTTTTTTTGTAGTATTCTTTATTTTAATAGCCTCAAATAGCTCTATCATTGAGACTCACAAAGGAGTCATGGATGGTAGAGAGTGAATCAAAGCCGATCAACATTCAGCACATTCGACTTCCCTGTTATGGACATGTTTCTCAAGAGAATGCATTCCCTATTTATCAGGGAAGCATCATAGTGTTCCCACCCAACAAGGTGAGCCTTTTCTCTTCTTAGGGGATGAGAGAACCATTTTTGGATCCATTGTTAGCATTGGTATCATAGTTGTACACATCCATGATAACATTAGAATTGGTGAGCTTTAGCAGCTCACCTAGAGTCCTTTGTTGTTAAAGAGCGAGAGAATGACAGAATGGTTTTTTTCCAAATCCCTTGAGCTAAAGTTGCATGTGCAAAGCTAGCTCAAATTCCTTGACTTCAAGTATCCCTCATAGGAAGTGAGTGATGAAATTCCTCAACAACTCGTTGTGCTTTTGTCACATCTTTAGCTGAGCGACCCAATTTTTTAGTAGTTTATGGGCTTTAGCAAATTACATTATGAACATTTGCTTGAATTAGGAGGAGGTGAGTGAGCGTGAGTGAGCCAATGTAAGGCATACTCTCTTCGGGTATAAAGAATAAACAATATATTAGGGTCTTATTTATGTGGAGCATGGAGACCCCTTCTTTAAACGGTCCAAGGGATCCATCTTCCTCGTTTATGATTTTTGATATGACATCAACAAAAATTTTCATTTGACACGAAACTCAAGGAGAATATGGATCTAAAAGCATTTTTTAGTAAGAAAGTTCAAAGTCCATTTAAAAATCATCTAGAACTTCAAATTTAGTAAACTTATAATCAAATTAGTTGGCTAGACAAGATGAACACAATGACACTAAAATTATCTGGAGTACATGATTTTCTTCAAAGTAATCTATTAGGGTGACCCGCCAACCTAACTCGTCAATGTGTCAGTTGTCTTTCACTTCTTGCCCAGCTAATTTGTTGAACTGGCTTGGCGAACTAGCTTGCCAAACTAGCCTAAAAATTATATATGATGAAATGACCAATCAGATTCACAAACCTTGCTTGTCACTCGGCCTTCCTCATAACTACAAGAACACAAAAGTCAGAACTAACGCCGATTAAAATATGTCACATCATTTATGAGTCGTCTAACACAACGACACCATCATTTCATCAAGTCCTCTTCTTTCACCTTCCTTACATGTATGAACTCACTGATCTTACGGGACCGGGGGATCAAAAAGAATTCAAAACGAAAGACTAATTCAAATTAATTCTCCTCTTTCACTATAAATAGGGAGCTCTGAAGCTGGGTTTGGAGCAGGGAAATCGCATATCTTTATCCGATCAATTTCCGGTGGGTTATATAAATATAACGGCCAAATGCGGCGGGTGGCGGTTGTGGGTGCGGGGATCTCCGGCCTAGCGGCGGCCTATGAGCTCGCGAAGGCCGGCGTTGAGGTGGCGATTTATGAGAAAAAGGAGTGTCTGGGAGATCATGCCCGCGTAGTTAATGTTGATGGCGTCGATATTCATCTCGGATTCACTGATTTTAATCCGGTCAGCTTTCATCGTCTTTGCTAAGCACTGTTTCTTATGATTTGTGATCATTTACCAATCAAGCATTCAAAACATTATAAATTTAGCCTTATGATTATAAAAATTATTAGAGTAATTGTAGATATGGATTTATGACTTTTAGGTAGGGCTGTAAACAAGCCGAGCTTGAGTGAGCTCCGGCTTGGCTCGTGTTCGGCTCGTTCGAAATAGCTCGTGTTCGAAATCGGCTCGTGAACAATGTGTTCGTGTTCGGCTCGATTTAAATATTCGAGTTCGTGTTCGGCTCGAAATTGGCTCGTTAAACTAAAATTGAGAAAAATAGATGTAAAGTGTGGGATTCGAAACTGTATCAAATATATACAAAAGAAGATACTAATCACATTGCCACATGAGGTGTTATGATTTAAACTTAGACATAAATATATATAATATATTATTATATAAATAATATATGTAATATATTGTTATATAAAAAATTATATAATTTTTTTTTCGAGTTATTTCGAGCCGAACACGAGCGACCAAACTGTGGTTCGTGTTCGGCTCGTTTACATTTCGAGCTTAAAAATTTGTTCGTGTGCGGGTCGTTAGGCTTAACGAACGAGCAGAACACGAGCTGCTTAACGAGCCGAACAAGAGCTGTTCACGAACAATGAGCCAAATTGACAGCCCTACTTTTAGGAGAGAAGATAAAATTTTAATATTATATATGTGTTTACATTTTTTTTTCTTAATTTAGAGAGAGACTCTTTTTGTTTTACCACAAATAAAGGTGTAAATTGAGTGAGTTGACTCGTGAGTCGATTTGGGCTCCCCTCGCAAAGTGGCTTGCAAGCTGAGCTCAATGATCGAACACGACAAGTTCAAGGAAGCGCTCGGTCAACTCATTGACATGTGAACGAGCTCATTTGAATTTAAAAAAAAAAATTACTATAAAATAAGCTAAAAAATTTGCTACAATTTTACACTTTTAAAATTTTATAAAAAAGTATTTAAATATTATATTATGTATAAGTGAATTTTTATTATTTATGTTTTAATTACTCATTTCATTTATTATTTTAGTATAATATTAATTTGACTTAATATTATTTTTTTATAATAAAAAAATTGACTCAAATTCATAAAATTAATATCGAACTCAAGCTTAAATTTAATTATTTAGCAAGTCATCTCAAGCTTAACTTTAATTAATTAGCAAAAGATTTAGTTTTCCATATAATCAAAATTATATGCTCTATCAT
>NW_018164444.1:69522168-69534185 GCF_001263595.1 Phalaenopsis equestris | reverse complement strand
ATATATATTATATGAAGTTCATAATATTTTCTAAATTTTGGAATATCTTTCGGAAGGAAAATAGTGATTTTTGAATCTTCTCATCAATGCTTATCGGTGCGAACAGGAGAAATCAATTATGCAATTCACCTTTAATGAAATGATCGTTTAAATTTCCTTTGGTTCAAGTCTTATACTATCCTTATATTTAGTATTATTTTTTAATTAAATCTCCAATTTTAATGCATCATGTTTTTGACCAAACTTATCAAATGAGTCTTGTCATTGTCTTCACAAAGGTAAGCACTTAGGTTCGCCTCAGTGACTCGCGTACTAATCATTACAAATCTTATCATAAGAAGTAGAGTCTATCCTCTTGGGCTTGACTTGTGTCCAAATAATATAGTTAAGTGTATAAAAAACTTATTGATGCTTGAAAATTTAGAAAACGATATAAGAAGACAAATAAGACAGCTCTCTAGCAAGATTTTCACTTTGCTTCTAACACACCCCATTTGCTTTACAAGTTGTTTGAGCAATCAACTCGAGGTTTCGATTACGAACTCGTTGTTTGAGTTATGAATTCATTGTTAAGTCACGAAGTCATGATCAAGCTATGAATTCTCTATTAAGCTAACCCTTAAAATATTTCCGAACAATCAAAAATAAAAACCTTCAATTTAAGAATATAACCATCACATCTCCTATAAAGCCTGAGGAAGACATAAAATGTGCTAAGCAAATATTGACCTATCAAGAAAATCAATCCTCAACCACTATAGAAAGACACCTAATGAGTTTTGATGTCTTGGCAGTATTGGTTGGGAATTCAGTTCCTTTAATACTACATATTTACTCTCACTCGTTACTATTCCTCTTTTGGCTATATATAGTCGGGACCTTCCCTTCTATTTCAAGTGCAAAGTCTGAGAAACCTAGAATGGAAAAGAGGATGAAATATGTGAGAACTTCAAGCAATGTGGACAGAAATGGTGAAGATGATGAACCAAACGGTTCAAGTGTCACCATCCCCCTTCTGAACAAATTATCATTAATAAAGTGGCATTTTGATTATAGTTATATTACTATGGAATGCAACTAAAATACAACATTATTTCTTACACCACCACAAGAATGGTGAAGATAATTTATAACTGATGATCTGAATCACAAATGACACGTTCTTTTATCACTAATGTAAGTTTATGATTAGATTATTGGTAACAAAAAAGATCAATGAATGCTTCAAAAAAATAGTCAATAGTAAAAATTAAAAATATGAAACCAATGAAAAACTATTTTTAGATCATTTTGCGCAGGTGAAAATAAAGACTGATTTTCAACTTTTACTAATTATAAACCTAAAGCTTGCAAATCAATTGAGATTGGTACAAATCACTAATTAATCACCATTCAACATTGTCCATCTAATGAATCTCACAATCTTTTATATTGCCAATACAATCAATGTTAGTTCTAATGGGGCATTTACATCTCCATAACCTAAAATTTTATATATACATGCATAGCACTCAAATCTTTAATATCGCATCCAAAATAGCAATATTACCACTTTTAAAAAATAAAATCCACCTTTTTCATGCATAAATTTAAAGCGCCAAAATGTTGTGTACATAAATATAAAAGTTTAGGTGTGAAACATATAAATACATAAGAATTGTTTGCTGTGTATGTAAATTTCCCTACTTTTATAAGGACTTCATGACAAGCCACATTAAGATTCTCAGTAAGTGGCGTCGCAATAATCCTCTCTTAAGCATCCATCACTATGATCGTCTTCTCTAATCCATAGGCGCAATGAGCCTAAAATAAAAATAAAATTTAATAAATCAAAGGCGTCAAATCTTGAGAATATTATGAGCATAACTAAACTTGCCTCAAAACACTGCATGGAAGCGATGCATGGAGGCCTTCTTGATATCCTTAGCCAATAAATATTGTCATTATCTAATCAACAAAACTAAGAAAGCAAAGTTGATAAGCATATAATATGATTGAAAATTTATACAACAAACATCATTGAAATTTTTAATATTATATGAATCAATTAAACTACAACTAAATATAGAGTTAGAGCAACAAATATGCTAAAACTTGGTATTTTAAAAATTATAACACAGAAATATTATAAAAAATTAATATTGCTTCAATTACTCAACTTACATGTAAATAGAAAGAGTTAGATAGCCTGCGAGACTATTTTGTAATCTTCTTGTTTTATTAATGCCTTAAGCCTTCTAGCATCTACTCTCAGTTTAACATTTTATCTTACACTTCTTTATATTTCTTGGAAGTATCAGTATGAAGATCTACATGTGATGTGTAAAGTACTGAAATTTCAACTCAACCATTCACCTCCAAAATTACCTCTTCGTGAACTAAAATTATCAAACCATGTGCTCAAATAAGGGGGTTATAATCCTTTTCATTCGAGTTGTTACTTATTGGTAATTATTAATAATTTCGCCATTATTATTGTCCTATAAAACATTTAATTGTAGAGCAAATTATCTACCTTTTGTTATAGTTTTACAAATCTTGCTAAATAATTTATCCTGAACATGCTAGAATGAATAACATTTAGTGAAGCTTTTCTTATAACGATGAACTATTACGTCATCATATGCATTAAGAAGCTAGCACCCATTCACATCACATTTTAAATATAGAGGATTAAGCTTATTTGATGAAACATTTACTTTTTCTAAAAAATGCAAGATTGAGAAATCAATTGACATCATTAATAAAATCCTCAGTTAAGCATATATACCATAATCACTAGCCATATCTTTTACACTAATAAAAATTAAATAATTAAGAATGACATACAGGGTGTATTCATCAAACAATCATCTACATTATATAAAGCAAATCAGACAGTTCGCATTGCCAATGACCATCACAGCCCAAAAAAACCTTAAGGAACAGCCAAGTTTTCAATTTAATGGATGTATAACAACTATGACAATGGGTATTTTTAAGGATTTGTTTCGACTTGAATCAAGGATCAAGTTTATATAATGATTTGCTTAGAAGAAATTTTTTTCTACCCCTAAAAAACTCCTTGATAAATTCTTATATGAAATATCTATCTTACAAGCTTCAAGTCAACCTAGGGGTGAAACCAGTCTCTTTTTTGAGGGGGACAGTTAACGTGGGAGGGGCTATGGTAATGAAGGGCAAAATGATATTTTAGGCGGGGCAAAATTAATATTTATGGAGGGGCAAAAGGTCAAATTACCCTTTCATATAAATAAAAATCTGAATTTGAGGGCATTGCCCAACCTCGACCCCTTCCTGAGTCCACCCATGAGTCAACCTAAACACTTCCCACAAAAAAAAGGAAAAAATGAAAAGAACTAAAGCTTAGGATCTAATGGGTGCTAGTTAGTTTATTTGGTAAAAATCTGAAAATTATCATAAAGGTTCTAAGATCCCACAAAATATCGATTTGAGTTTGACACAATTTTCTTTTTTAAAAAACAAAGTGCTATCTCTCTGTGTCTCCCCCTCCAAAGCCAGACTTCCAAATGTAAAATCAAAATTAATAATCCAATTTTAAATTCTTAAAAACAGCGGTCGGAATATCTCTCTCTCCCTCCCCAACACTCAGACTTTCAAACATAAAATCAAAATTAATAATTTATTTTAAAACTCTTAAAAATAGTGTCATAAATAAGTCAAGAACTTTTAAGAGAATCAGATCATTAATAAGTTGCATAAAAAATTTTATTTGTTAACTCTAATCTTATCGGAACATTTTTGAGATTTCAAAGCATAGTGGCTTTAAAGAGATCAAAATTAAATAAACAACTTGTTGATGATTTTCAAGATAAATTTAATGATTTAAATTTACGAGATAGAAGGTCAAACTAAATTTACAAGAGATCTCTATCAATTGTTCCATTTTTAATTTCTCCCTCCCTCCCCCACCCCCTCCTCTCTCTCTCTCCTCTCTGTATGTTTGTGCATGTAAGTTTTAGTATTTATGTACCACAGATTTTATTTCAAAACATGACAAAATTGTTCGAGGAACTTGATGTGAAGATGGAAGCAACTGATATGTCATTCTCAATAAGCTTACAAGATGGGAATTATGAGTGGGGCAATCGAAATGGCTTTAGAAGTTTGTTTGCAAAAAAAACCAACATGGTGAACCCTTTTGTTTGGTATATGTTTAAAGAAATCTTCATCTTTAAGAATGATGCCATTAGGTAAGTCCTCATAATTTTCAACTTCTTCTTATTTTTTTTACATCAAGTTACCATTTTTTGCTTTATAATTTTGCCATCTCGTTTTTCTATAATTATGGCTTTAGCAAGCAAAAAACTTACATCTCTTTAATATGAAAGGTACCTCAATGAGCGCAAAGAAAACCCTAAGTTGGACCGCAGTGAAACATTGGCTTTCTACTTAAAGTCACAAGGATACTCTCAGCTATTTCAAAATGAATTTCTTGTGAGATTTGATCTTTTAAATATTTTTTAATGAATGCCTATTTCTAAAGATCTGATTTTTTGCTTTATTATTATTTTTTTCTTTGGTATGATTCAGATTCCTACATGTGCATCTATATGGTCATGTTCTTCAGAAGAAGTACAGAACTTCTCTGCTTATACTGTGCTATCTTTTTGCCTCAATAATCACTTTCTAGAGGTTAGTATTTACATATTATTTCAAGATGTTGTTAATTTACTTATAGAAAGATTTACATACATTCGACTAAATTCCTAGTATTTACATATCTAACACCTAAACTTCAATTTTTACATATATGATAACTGTACCTAAGCATGAAAAGATGTATTTCACCTTTTCAAAAGTTATATAGTGATATTTTGATGTGATAATGAATGATTTGGGTAGTGTAAATGTACAAAGTAAATTCTAGGTGTCAGATATATAAATACATAGGAATTGAAGGGTATGTATATAAACACCCTTTTACTGAAGAATATTCAAATATATAGGTTCTACGAATTTTAAAACATGTCACTAATTCTAAAAAAAATAATTGTTCTGCTTAATTTTCAAAATTATATAAGATGAAGGTAATCTAAATAATTTATCCAAGATTACTCATTCATCTCAGATCAGATATGAAATTTTTTTTATTTCATGTTAAATTATTATCTTCACTCACTACTGTGGTAGTACTTTTACGGGACATTTACAGAAAGATGTATCTTGGTGTATGCTTTTCGCTGACGATATCATTCTTGTAGATAAAACTAGATAAAGAGTTCAGGAAAAACTTGAATTATGGAAATCTATATTGCAGTTTAAAGGCCTTCGTCTAAGTAGATCTAAAATTGAATACATGGAATGTAATTTTAGCAGTAGTAGCTCTAGGCTCTAGTAGTAAAGTTGTAAGCAGAGGTGTGACTATGGGTGATCAAATCATTAAAAGGTGTGAACGCTTTAGATATCTCGGATCTACTGTTCAAAGTGTTGATGATATAGATAAGGATGTTATTAGTAAAATTCAAGTTGATCGGATCTATTGTGTGATAGAAAAGTACCGCTTAGACAGAAAGAAAAATTTAAAAATTTTATAAGATGGTGGTTTTATAAGATGGTGGTGACACCTGCAATGCTCTATGACGCAGAATGTTGGCCTTTAAAATAAAAGCATAAAACAGAGTTATGTGTTGTTGAGATGAGAATGCTTAAGTGGAAGAGTGGCTTGACACTTTAGAGACAAAATGCAAAATGAATATATTAGTAACAGGGTTGGTGTAGCTACAGTGGCAGACAAGATTATAGAGAGTTGTCTTAGATAGTTTAGTCACATTAAACATCGAGCATCTGATGATCTGGTTAGAAGAGTAGATGTTTTAGATTCAACTTGTGTTAAGAAGGCAGATGTAAACCTATAAATACTTTGGCATATTTCATAAAAAAAGATCTTAATTTATTAGAATTAAACAAAAATACGGCACTGAATAGGACGCAATGGAGAAAAAGAATTCACGTAGCCGATCCCACTTAGTGGGATAAAGACTTGTTGTTGTTGTTGTTTTTGTTGTTGTTATTGGACTTAAATTTTTTATGAATAATCTTAGTTTATAAGAAAATATATTAAAAAGACACCATTTTGTTTTTATATCTTTTCTTATGACTTCATGAGCATATAAATTGACTTGTAGACCAATTCATATTTTTTGTAAGAATATGTTCATTTTATTTCAAATATACAACATTAGCACTAAGCAATTATACCAAAGGAAGCCCAAGTACTCTTTTCCAAAATTAATACTCCTTAAAGTAATTTGGTGTGGCTAAACATTTTTTGTTCGAATTTTCTCCTTTAGCTCGATGCCCGACCACAAGGACTCACTGCTAGGTGCCTCTCACAAAACTATATAAATAAGGTAATTCATTTGATATTTTGGCTTCTCAAGATAAATTTAATTAAAGATCTGTCTTTTATAATGCTAACCTTTAGTTCAAATAAAATGATGTTTTGAAGATAAGAGAAGAGTTGAAGGGTAGAGGTTGTCATATAAAGTTGGGATGTGTTGTACAAACAGTATCAAATACTGAAAAGGGTGAGTTGTATTTTTTTTTTTTTTCCCTGTCCCATAATAGTTTTGAAAATATCTGACAATTGACATGCTTTTTAGACATTTTATATATTACTTTTTATCTCATTTAGATTTAACTGCTAAATTAATACAAGTCATCTTAATTTGTTGGTTGAGAACTTAGACTTCCAACTAAGAGATTTTGAGTTCAAGGTCTAATATAAAATGCTATGTGTGTGGGTTTGCACTCAATTTTTCCAAAGTTCCAAAAAAAATAAAATAAAATTAGAGCAATATTAAATGTGTTTTTATTTCAAGACGATGCCATTTTTACTTTGCGATACAGAACTGCATTTATGCTGATTCATAAATCCACGAAAATAAAGAAATATGAGAATAAACATCCATTTCATACGGAAGGCAAATCAAGCAAAACAAATCTTCTTGCACTAAGAGTCTCAAGCTTTTTATAATTTGTTCGATGGTTTTACATGGCGATAGATATTGTAGCTTCTATTTCTGTTAATTAAACTAGAAAATAAACTGATTGCTATTTTTCAGGACATGTTTTTTTTTTTTTTTTTTTTTTTTGGTGCATAATTTTTTATCAAAAATGACTCCTTATTTTAGGAAGAACGTTCAACTAGCTATGTTTTTTTTTTTTTTTTTGGGAAACAAACACGGGGTCTCAAAAATTTAAAAAGCCCCATATGTAGCACATTAGTGATTTGATGATAATAAATATTATGTGAAGTCATTTAATGATTAACTAAGATTTCTACAAGTAATTCAATTATTAACAAATATGATGATGATAAAGGCATCCAATAAACTAATTTGAAGTTTTGGTTGAATTGGAGTATTCATGAAAATCCTTGATACTAGAGTTAACCCAAACCATGATGCAAGACACAAATTTACTACTGACTTCAAACTTGAAATTATAAAAGACAGCACACAAAACAAAAGCACAAAATAAAGAATTACAACTAATGACTCAACAAAGAAGACACAATAAACTTGATGAAGAGGGAGTCCGGAGATGGGAGTCTAGATTAGCGGTTGTGGTGAAGGTGGCATGAGAGGAGGGGGGTGTTGTGGAAGAAGTAAAAAGTCATTGGAGGCTGGATTGGTGGTTGCGGTGAAAGTTGGAGAGGTGGGGGTTGTTGTGGAAGAAGTAGGACAGTAGCTGGGAAGGTTCACCAGCATTTTCGAAGGGTGGATAGCGAGTGAGGAAGCACTGGCAGCGATGGGAAAGGTCGGGACAGCAAGGTAGCTGCTATAGGGGTGTTGACAGGCTGCCAGGAAGGGCCTGAAAGGGTTGCACAGCATGTTGGAGGGGTCACGGTGGCTGGACAGAAGTAGGAAGGCGGTTGGCAGCAGTGGAAGAGGGGCTGCGGTGGCAAAATTCTAAAACGACAGCAGAAAAACGGAAGTATGGTAGCACCACAAAGACCCTTGAAGACGATCACCACCTCGGACAATGGACGGCAGGAGCATTACCTAGACGTCGGATACAGCCCTCGAAGGAAAAATAACAAGGCTAAAACATGAATTCAGATACCAAAAACAAGACCCCTAAGTCTAAGCGCATCATTTTCTATTTATAATGAGGCAAGGACTTTATTTTAGGCAATACTTAAAATAAAAAAGAGGATAAAATCAGATTTCAAATTTTAGGAAATGCTTTTTAAAATAAGAACGGAGAATAAAATCATATTTTATATTTTAGAAAATATTTTTAAAATAAGAAAGAATAAAATCATATCTCAGAAGAAATATGAAAAAAAATATTCATAAATTCAGATTTGGAAAAACTTATATTAGGAAGGTACTAAGAAGAAACGAGAGAAAACGGAGGAGCAGTAACCCCCCCTCCCTAAACCGGTCGGTCCTCCATAGCCACCAGTCAAATCCAATTGCAAAAGCTCATTTAGTGTGTGAATAAGAAGTATTTTTCAATATAAACTGAACGACAAGATTAACCAAGTCTTATAAATCATTAACACGAGTGAAGTTAATTTAGATTTTGACTAAAATTGTTTTAAAATGCATTTCATATGTTACAAAAGTAATTTAATATTTTTCTATTATTTTGAGAAATTTACTTAGCTTGCTTTTCTAATTACTTGATATCTCGTCAGTTAATTATTTATAGAAAATTTTATTGTTAATTTTATAGTTGGCAATCATTTGTATAAAATGCTGAACATATGATCTTTGATACGTCAACAGAAGTTTTTGTATACTGATCGCGCCAAATTGTGTCAATATTTTCTTCTTCCCACCATCAATATCAGGGCCATTTAACGCTCCAGAAATAATTATTAATAAGAAAAAAGAACTTAAATTCGTGCATACCTGTTAGTTTGATTGAGAACATTACTTAGAAGAATGTGTTGTGTTTTTGACATCATCAACAATATATGGCTTGTTTTCCACAGGCTGCTCTGTCATAACAAGAAGTGGTTTAGAGGAACTCTATGATGAATGCATAATCACCGTCCATGCACCAGATGCATTAAAAATACTTGGAAAGCAGGCAACCTACGAGGAATCAAGAATACTTGGTGCCTTTCGGTATATTTACAGGTATTTTTTTTCAGTATCTGACCATGTAATTATAAATTATAATATAAGCGCGCGCGCACACACATATTTGTATGTGTATATATATATAAATGATCCATATGCATGCAGCTTTCTCTCCTGCTGTTGCACTTTTCATCTTTCTTAGTGTGGCCAGTTTTGAGGTTAAATATATGATAATGCTCCTGTACAATCAAAAATCTCTTTTTCATTAAGTTTTTTGTTGTACCATGAAAGGATATAATAGCCTTCAAATTTATAAATGCATAGGTTTCTATAGCTATGAGTACTATAAAAACTTGAAGTTTTGGGTTGAGTTTCGGAAATGATTCAAGCATGTTTCAATATTCAAGATCTTTTTAATAGCTCTAACTGGTTCTTATGTTCAATACTTCAGGCCTTGAGTACAGTCATCAGAAACATTAACTTCTTAATTTTTTTTTCCTTGAAAGTATCAGAGAACCCTTCTTGAACTATCATAAATAGATAAACTCTAGCTTATTCTATTGACAATTTATTGTTGAATATTTTATAACTAAAGAAATAAAGAATTCATTTTTCTTATCAATTACGGTATTTAAAATCTGAAAGCTCGTCACTTTTCTCAACTTACAGTGATGTATATCTTCACTGTGATGAAAGTCTGATGCCCCAAAACCCAACATCATGGAGTGCTAGGAATTTTCTTGAGAAAAATAATACAAGTTATCTTACATATTGGCTAAATGTGCTTCAGGTAATGGATGAAAATTTTACTTTGCATTTTCATATTATTTTAACTTAGCATGGTTAATGTTATCTTCATTATAAATTTCGATGAAAAATATATTCCATTATAATTTTTTTCAGAATCTGGGATCAGTTGATCGAACATTGCTTGTAACTCTAAACCCCCCTTCTGTTCCAAAGAACAAGATACTGGAGTGGACAACTAGCTATCCTGTACCCTCGTTAGCTGCGTCAAAAGCCTCTCTCGACCTAGAAAAAATCCAGGGAAAAAGAAGAATCTTTTTTTGTGGGTCTTATCAAGGTTAGTCACACTCACGCAAGGATGAACAAGTAAAACTTGGAACTCCAAAACTATTATTGATATCTTTTACGGAAATATATTAAAAGACTGATTTTAGTACAATCATGCTAATGTTATGTTTCTGAAAAATTTTATGTGTAGAATTAGATTTATTTCTTAATATAATTTTATTTTTTTTTCCTATTTTAGATTTATTTTGTTGGATTGGATTTATTTCTTTTCTTATTTTAAGTTTTTCTATTTTATGTTGTTTCGTTATCTCCACATAATTAATATGAATTGATTAATTTGAGATATTAGGTATTATATTTTTTTCTTCCTTGTTATTTTCTTTTTATTGTATTTCATATTCTAGGATTCATTTAAGAGTCAATGTCCAAGATTTATACCATTCTTCATGTCAATAACAACATTCCGCATTATTCTGAATTTCAACATGATATCAAAGCCTAATTTTGTACCCTAGACACTGGTCCTCCTTCCAGAACCACCAGACTCCCTATCATCCTCTGTGTGAGAAGGGAGTGGCACTCGTCTTGGTATTTGAAACAACAACTTTTGTTTCTTCTCTCCCTATAGGCTTGGCCTATCGATTGGCCCTCTTCCTGAGCCGGGAGCTTCGACTCTGTCGGCCCCCAGAAAGCAAGCGGTAGTTTCCCAACAATTTTTCTTCCTACTGTTTTTCCTCTGGTAGAGATTTGTTCCGTGGAAAATTTTCTGTTGTTGGGTGCCTAGCAATTTTTTTCTTATAAAGAACCATTGCATATTTGTCATGTAGATCCATAGGCGCTAGTTCACCAAGTTGTCGTTTTTCACCCTAACTATCGACGGTTCCACTCGTCACTATCGATTTTCTAAAGGTTGCTGCTGTTGATCCTTCTGGCAGGTAGTTCTAGCCGTCGAACCTCCCTCCGCTAAAGATTCAATCTCGGGATTCCAGTATCGAACCTTCTTGTCGTGAGACTGAAGCGCATCTAGAGTGACGACATCCTTGAGATTCTCGTTGGGTGTATATCACATGGCAACAAGCCGTGGAATACTACCAACCTCTCGCCGGCAACCTCTCCCCACAAGATTTCAGTTGAAACTCTATCAGTCGACTCTAATCCTTCTCTAATGAGTTGTGTGTCGATGGCTTCTCTATTTTCCCAGCCAGTCACAAAACTTTCCCATCGTTCTTCCCCGCAGGACCTTCCCATTGTTCTTAAATGGAGGACTCTCCCGCAGCAGTTTTTTTAAGTTCTTCTTCCCAATCACAGAAAACAATGTAGCTTTTTCCCCAAAATCCAACGTCTCTTCCTGTCATTTTCTACTACTCTTCCACAAAAATCAAGCATTGGTTCCTACAGCCTGATCCGTCATCGTCCCTTTCTCCTGCGGTATTTTTCCCTTTCCTGCACAGGCGTCAGGGGGAGCTGCGTTCCCAACGGTCCTTCCTCTTGCAGCTTTCTTTATCCGCAAAATTTTCTGGGTGTAATTTTTTTTGTTTCTCTCTCTTGTGGAAATCACAATCGAAGAGTAGCCACCGATGTTGGGAGAGCGATACTTTCTCTCTCCAGTGGAGCTCTCAGCTGAAGAGAAGTTATTTTCCCAGACTTATCTTCGCAGCAAAACAGGACAGAGGGGAGGAGGTATTTTTGCCACTTTTCCACCTGGAGGTTTCAACTCTTATTTTTTTCCTGCAAGAAGTTGCGGTTGCATCCGCCTTCATGGTGTCTTTCGTCATTTCACATGCATGAAATATGGAAATGAAAGGAAGCTTGCTACAAAAGAGTTCATCGTTGGTTTTTCTTGCAAAACGACTTGAAAAAGACTATTACAGAGGCGAGACTGGATGTATCTGTCGGTCAACTTTTTCGATAGATATAGAT
>NW_018164444.1:69516198-69522068 GCF_001263595.1 Phalaenopsis equestris | reverse complement strand
TTTATATCCAAAGACAGACAATGAGGTCAGTGATGATTTATCATTGATTTTATATCCAAAGGCTTCATATGTGAAAGCTCCGATCAAGCAAAAATTCTTGATCCTTTGTCTCACAAAGAAGTAAGAAACTACTTCATAAAATTCAATTAAGGTGTCAAGAACTGCTTCATACCTAAAACATACAGCCCTTAAGAAGGGTAAAAGTATAAGTACTCAAGAACTTGATCAGCGGTTTGTTCATGTTAGTGAATAGAAAATTATAGCTCCATGCTCTATAGGAAGTTAACTTATTATCAGCAGGCAAATTTGTGGGCAAGAGCTTGTATCTTAGCCAAAAAGCTAGTAATTGTTGCCTGGAAATTTGCTTGTTGGAAATGATTTTATGGGTTTAAAGCTTTCCACCCTTGAAGAATTAACAATGATCTTCTGTTGAAGTTCAAGTGAGAGATCTATTGGCTAACTTAAAGGTTGGTTTTTAAGAATTTATATTAATACCGACTGAATTATGACTCGTTAAATCTAACGATTGAATTGTGGTTGATCATCTCATCACCAACTATGCTACCATTTTTTCTACTAGTAATAATATATCGGATAAAAAAAATGTCAAAATTTTGTACCCAAATAAATAAATAAAAAATAAGAGCATTAGTCAAGCAAATTTTACGCTCCTATTATCGCAAAATGAATCAAATAACAATCATATCCATAATATCTTCGAACAATGTAAAAGATTATTCAGAGACATCGATATTAAACGAAAAATAGAATAGAAGTCTCAACAAATCATCCACTAAAAGAATATCTACAGTAAATAAAAATAGTGCAAATAATGATCTACACATACAAAAAATTTTAAAAAAAAAAACTAAGTGTCGTCGTCCTCCTCAATCATAAGTCGCTTATCAAGCATACTTGATAGGCGTTGCAGCTGCTCAATCTTGGCCTTTAGCCTCTCGAACCTGACATCCCTAGCTTGCAACTTGCCCTCCATTGAGGACTTCAAGCTGGACTAAATCGCACATAGATTAATAGGGAAGCAAGACCTTAACTTCTTGGTGAATTGCGGTCATCAACCTATGATGACTGTTCACTAAAACTGGAATGTTGTTCCCCATGAATAAATCCCCATGTATAGAGGTCATAGAACCTCACTTTTTTCCTCCCCTTGACAACCTCTCTTCATATCTCAAATTTTGTGTGGTCAGATTGACCACTAGAGCTACCAACTCCCGCTAGGCTCGAACTTCAGGCATCCTTCAAACGAACATACTCATCCTGCAAAAGATTATAAACAATAATTAATATTGAAATAAAATTATAAATAAATTTTAAAAATTAAAAAAAAAACTATTCAACTTATGTCGACTCATTGATGGTCTGGCTGATGTTGATGTGTGTGGGGGTGCAACTCAACGGTGATGGCTCTCTTCGAAGTGTTTGCTTCTATTAAAATATAAAGAACTTAGAAAAAAAATTACAAAAAATAATGTAGCATTTAATAAATCTTATCATCCCATAATCTTACTCCTATACTCGATATGATGGACCGAGCCTCCGATGTATAAGGCTGTACCAATGACCACACAATTCAAGAATTGGTTGTGTTGTGATGTCTCTCTCTTCTTGAGGTTCTCAAGAGAGGAGCGGACTCTGGATAACTCGACTTAGACATTCTCACCTACCTAGATAGGCCTATATCCTTGGGGATGTCATTAAGATATCATGCCAGCGGGTTTGTACTCTAGTCTCGAAGTACTTCTAGATTTGTTGATGATGATAAGCATTGCACCAAAGTTGTTCTACCAAATAAATATTAAACAATTTTGTTATTATAAAACTTTAACTTCTGATTTTAACAATATTAGTTATTATAAAAAGCTAAAGGAGAACACAGCTACAGGATAGAAAGCAAATGCAAAACTTTGAATCTAGAATGTCATGATTTTCAGTTGACTAACAAACTCAAGTCATGAATTAATGATCAAATCCTAAAAATAAATAAAAAATTCACCAACTTAAATAACAGAAACCATCAATAGGTAGATCAACTATGAACCCTAAGTTAGATGACTTATAAACGAAACCAGGATCACAAATCCCCTATTATATTTCAGTATACTAGGCACCTCTAGTTAGTGTTGAGGACTAGAACCTGTAAAATAAATAGCTTTTACCCATTTAGATTATGTAGGTGTCCTAGGATGATATAGCCCACATTCACTGAAAAAGGCACCTCAAAACACCTAATAATAAGAAGGTCTGCACTTGTCATCACGATAATACTAAGTGGAAACTTCTGACTGTCTGGTTGGTCCATAGTTTAAGGATATCAATGAACCTAGGACGATGAAAAATCATGTGCATCTTGACTAGGGGTGGTATACCCAAAAATTAGGTTAGTCCACCTACTTAGCTTTCTTATAGAGCATATGTTTATTTTTGGGTTAGGATTTCACTTCCATCTAGAATCCTTCTAACCATTCTTGTCTCTTAGTCTAGAGTTTAACTTCAATCAAACTTTTATCTTAAATTAACTTTAATAAAAGCTTCATAATTTAAATCATATCTTTTCAACTTAAATTAACCTTCCCAAACTAAACATTTTTTTGAGTCAAATCAATCAACTCAACTCAAACCCAATTAGCTCAAATCAAACCTTTTCAACTCAATTCAATCAACTCAAACCAAACCAAATTATTTAAATCAAAACCTAATTTTTTCAACAATCTTATAGTTCCAATCCCTAGTGGATGCTTTCTTTCCATAATTTGTTAACACTTTTCTAAGACTTTTCCACGATAAATCGTTATTGAACAATAAGTCCCCATCAATGAATTCCAAGGATAAATTTTTTCAAATCCTAAATATATCCATTTGAAGCCCTGAAATATTAATCTTGAAGATACTAACATCATAAAAAATAAACATTTACCTACACCCGTAAATTTTAAAGTACGGGGGGTGATTTTTCATTGCGTAGATCCATAAATTTTAAAGATTTTTCTCATCTAAATGATTATATCTATTTTAAGGTAGCATTTCTATCTCTCAATGTGATATATTATTATTCAAATGATTTTTTAAATCATTTAAATGGAAATCACTCAAAATCTATGATGATCATGTCAACATCATATCGCATAAATAAAGTGACATAATTTTTTTCTTTAGGGTTTAGAGTCAACTGAATATTCTTTTGATCTAGCTAGAATATAGGAATAATGTTTACATTAAAAACATAAAAAAATTATATTTTGACTTATCTAAATTATTATTTTTACAAAGTTATTATTGAAATCAAGCGATCCAATTCAAAAGAAGCTAAAATATTTACAAATCTAAAATAAAAAATTTATTTTTTATGTTTATATCACACAAAGTTTTCATATCACATAAAAATGCTATCATTTGAACTTTTAAAAGTGAAGTACGACTTTCCATGCATGAGTACGGTGGTATGTATGTAAAAATTGAAGCTTAGGTGTTGAACATATGTAAAAACTTTCCATGCATGAGTAAGGTGGTATGTACGTAAAAATTGAAGCTTAGGTGTTGAACATATGTAAATACCCACGAATTGAGTGGTATGTATGTAAACCATCCTTTTAAAAATATATAAGATACTAATTGAAAGACTAAATATACCAACAAACATTATTAACTTATAATCAAATTGGGTGGCGCAATAATAAGAATTTAACTAGCCTAAGATAACTTTATTTTCTTGTATGAAGTAGGATTGATATGACCCAAAAAATGATAAATATTAGATTGCTCGTCTCTTGAAAGAGAATAGAAAGTAATTGATCCCTAATTATAAAATATTTAGAAATAATCTAATAGAGGATCATTGAATTTTGTAAAAGCCAATTCAAAGAAGTTTATCAACCTTAGAAACACACCTACCATTAGTTGAAACACTTTGAAATTAAGATTTTTAGCAAAACTTTTAAAAATCAAAGGTATTTGAATTTGACTAAGAATTGGTGAATTAGTAATTAAGTTATTTTGCGAAGTAAGATGCACATCGTGGGATTGATAACTCTTGCTCAAAAAATTTGAATACTACTTGATCACCATGTGCACTTGCATGAATAACAAGTGTGTCACTGCACTATGCATCATCTCATTTAACTTTAGAGTTTTTCATTAAAGTCTAAGTGTATACCAAAAGGATGATTAATACCCTAAACAAATTTTTCTAACAAAAACGTATTTGACAAGTGAGTACTTTTTGGCGTGTAGGACAGTTCTTTGGATGAGTAGGTTTGGTAATCGGTCACCTTTTATGGTTAGATTAGTAGTGTGATTTCGATAGTCGAATAAGTTTACTTTCTTAGTCACTTGTACCATAAGCATAATTGGGTTCATAGGTCAATCTAATCCAAATAAATATAATCGTGCACTAATTCATTAATTCTTAATTTTCTATTGAGAAATTGAGAATAATGGAAGAATGAAGTTGAGAATTCGATTCAACCTATATGGTTTAGTTAATTGCAAATTTTTGATGCTTTGATCTTGACGAACATGATAATTCTTTAAAGTAGTTAATTTTGAGTAAAATTTGATCAAAGACATTCAATAATTCCTTTTTGTATGTTTAAATAATTAAAATTTTTGTTTTACCCATGTTGGTTGAGGAAGCTTGAACACCTTTGATCCAAGCTCAAAATTTTTAAAAAGTTAGTAAAGTTATTCAAAATATTGTTCTTATAATGCTACATTAGTTGTGGAAGCTATCAATCCTCTGACAAGCCTCCAATGAAAAAGGTAAATATTGAACCAATCAAAGACACTACCTTGTTAAGCTGACCATTAATTGTTGAAATAGAAAGCACTATTAAAGAAAGAGTAATCTAGTGGTAACTAAAACCAAGCGCTATGATATGCTTCAAAAATGAAGTTCAGAGAAAAAAACATAATAATAGTAAAAATAAGTAACAGATTTTGTTCTCTGATATCTTTTATAGAAGGGGCTTTAAACATGTTATTTAATAAAATATTAATAGTGCACCCCAAAATTAACTAAGTACCTATATTGTTGATAGTCAAGACGAGTTATATGTATTTCTCATTTTCTTTTACTTTTATATGCACATATTAGAACTCCTATTGTTTGCTCAATTCTCAATATTATTCTTTAATTTATAATTAATTTAAAAAGTTTTTATAGTTTACAGAAGCGGAGCATGGACTAATTATTGAATGAGTTTATGGGCACATCTTGGTTCATTCTTTTTATGCCATATTCTTTTCTTCTTGAACTTGACCAAAATGCTCTTCAACAAAATCTTTGATTCTCTTTTTCCTTATAACTCTAACATGGAGAAGTTGACAATAAGCATATATAATAAACTTTAGAAATCATTCTCATCAACTCTGTGCACTAGTACATGCTTCATTATCACATACTAAAAAGGTCAATATAACATCCAAAGTTAGTTGTCACTATTACTTAACCTAAAATTAAATTTAATTTCATTTATATGCATAAGGCTTATAATGATGTTAAAGAAGAGGAAAAAATTCTTTGATATTTAATACTTAGCAACCATTTTAACTCTACACCAGGACACTTTTTTAAATAAGGAGTGTGGCATATGATCTTCTAGTTATGAAATGGCTTGACAAGGTCAATATTATGATCATAGAACAAAGCTAATGACATTGCTATAAGTTCGAGCTTTCTTTCTTTATTTGTTTTCTACCTTTAGGACATTCCTCTTTATATGAATCATCCATCTAGTCCACCATGTATCATTCAATATAATACAATATTCTTCATCATGGTTATGTTGACATCACTTTTTGTAAGGTCAGTCTTCTTCTCTAGGAGCTTGTCTACTGACTCTTCTAGAGAACTA
>NW_018164444.1:69514144-69516098 GCF_001263595.1 Phalaenopsis equestris | reverse complement strand
GCGCTTTCGTGGATGGTTATATTGTGCCCTGCGATTTCTATGGATCGAGTAATCATTGACGGGCAGACGGCTTCGCTAATCAGAGCTTGGAATCTTGTGATGGGGAAGAGGGAACGGATCTGATGCTATAGGAATTTGTTCATAATATATGCCTTTAGGGCTGTTTGGCGGCGGGTTTAATGCCGGATTTAACTCCAATTTAGTTTAAATCCTTCCAGGATATCAAACTGACAAACTTTTAAATTCAAAATTATCATTTTTTTTTTCGGCTTAAATTCCGGATTTGAGGTTCGCAGGATTTAACTTAAATCCGCATCTCCCGTGAATTCGCATACCACTCATTGAGTTGGGCTGTAAAAAAATTAAAAATTTTGGCTCTTAATGTAGCTCTATATGTGGACTCCCAGTAATATACCGTCATATGTGTTATATCGGGCTCACCTAAAAAATTTTTAATGTAGGATCACGGACTCCACAATAAATATTCTCCTAAAATAACATTGTGGAGGTTATTTCGGGGTTATTTCTGTGTTATCTTTAGGTTATTGAAGAAAAACTCATATATTACACTGCAATAACTCAAAAATAACCCTGAAATAATCTCTGCAATGTTATTTCTGGGTTATTCCACTTCAAAATGAGCATTTTGCACATGTTTAGTAATGCTCTTTAAAACAGAACTGTGACAGTCATATATTTGATACTGCAGAAGCAGAAATTTATTTCAAAACAAAATAAAAATTAATATACACAACTCACTTAACGGTGAGTACTGAAAGTGCTAAAAAAAAAGAAAAATAATAATAATATTACAAATAAAATAATGATGATATTATTTTTAATATGAATGTGATGTATGTCTCATCCTAAACCATTCTACAATGATGCTATCAATTCATGATCACTCTCGGCAGTGTAATTAACCTGATCGTCAGCCCATTAGAAGATACCATACTTTTTTGTGAGGCTCCGCGGGCACCTGTAAAACTATCGACCGTAGTTATGAGGCTGACGTGATCTCATAAAGGAAGTCTCTAGTCCGTAGTGACATAACAATCTTTAGGACGTCCCTGAAGATCTTGAGCTCATTTTTCTTGAAAGCAACAAAGTTTGTATATGTACAAAAGAATGGCAAAAGAGAGGTAATCAAAAGAGAGGTAATCCAAGAACCAGATAGCCACCAGATTCAAAGCATCCAAAAGAAAAAAAATTATTACAGCTCCTTTGAGGAAGAGAAACCGGGCTGCGTAAGAGATTCGTGAGGACACGAAAAAGAGGACCTAGGTATTGTAAGTCGTCGGAGAAGAGGATGAGAGGGGAGAGAAGAAGGACAACTTTCAACGAAGAGAAGGAGAGGGGAGAAGATCGTCGCTTGCGGTTTTATGGGATGATTTCTTTCGTTTAGGGAGGTGTAAAGGAGGGCATGGGGGTAAAAAGTCAGACAAGGAAGCTGGGCCACGGTTCGCTGGGTGTGTTTCGTGTTATCGTGAAATCCCAACATGCCGCGTCGGGGAAGTCATCCCAAATGGGAAATAAAAGCGGCGCAGTGCAGTGCAGCAACCAAGCAGCCACCTCAAACACCCCCCAAAAATAGCCTTAGTCTCAATTTTAAATTGATATTTCAAGGAGATCGTGATATTGAATTTGATTATTGGCATTCACACATGCATGCCACACAATGCACCACAACTCCTACATATTTACATATCCAATGTCGAAATGTGCATTGTAGTTAGGGCTATAAAAACGGCTCGTTGTTCGCGAACAACTCATGTTCGGCTCGTTCGCTAAGTTAACAAGCCGAACAAGAACAAATATTTGTTCTCTTTTTAGCTTAAAATACTATTCATCAATTATATATATATATATACTTGATGAATAGTATTTCGAGCCAAAACAAGCCGAACACGAAAGAACAAATCTTTGTTCGTTTTCGGCTCCCTTAAGTAGCCGA
>NW_018164444.1:69507078-69513959 GCF_001263595.1 Phalaenopsis equestris | reverse complement strand
TGTTCATTTATATATATATATATA
The DNA here is from genome assembly GCF_001263595.1 of Phalaenopsis equestris. Lineage (NCBI taxonomy): Eukaryota > Viridiplantae > Streptophyta > Magnoliopsida > Asparagales > Orchidaceae > Phalaenopsis > Phalaenopsis equestris. Next base: position 69,513,935 of record NW_018164444.1, on the reverse strand, counting down.
TTGATGGGTAGTATTTTTAAAAAATTTAACTGACTACAAGGCCACAAAAAATTATAATCAATTAAAGATATTAATTAAGAAAATAGAATAAAATTTAAATGATGTTTTAATATAAACAATAATTTTTAAATCTTGCCCCAACTCTTAACATCTTATGACTACATGATTAGGGTTGTTAAACTGACTCTTTGTTCGTGAACAGCTCGTGTTCGGCTAACTAAGCAAACAAACTGAATACAAACAGACTTTTTGAGCTCGATAAACTAGTCTAACACGAGCTGAGCTTGGACTCTCTTGTGTTCGGCTCCTTTACACCCCTATTTGTAGTGTCAATATAAAAAATATAAAAGGGCATTTACATATATACCACGCAATTCCTACGCTTTTTCATATCTAACACTAAACTTGCATATTTATAACTAAACCAATAATTTTTGGAGCATTTACATCCATTGCACCTTAATCCTACGTATCAACATATCTAAGACCTGAACTTTATGATTTTTAAAATCTTTTACATTTAGAAACATTCACAAAGATAAATACCACTCAATTCTTATCTATTTACATATCTAAGACCTAAATCTTAATTTTTAAATTTACACCATCTAATTCTTTCATGTAACATAAAAAAAACCATCACTTTAACTTTTAAAAAGTGAATGCACCATTTCATGCATAGGGAAGGTGGTATGTGTGTAAAATTCGATGTTTTAGTGATAGACATGTAAAGACATAGGAATTGAGTGGTATGTATGTAAATCTTCCTTATTTGTAACACTCAAATCTTTTAGACCTTACCATAAATGCCACCATTTTGAATTTGAAAAAGGTTAAATACACCAATATATGCAAAAACCTAAACCCTAAATACATAAGTGGAAGTTTCAATGTTAGATATGTATACACATAAGAGTTGAGTGATACGTAAGCAAATCTTTTTTTTTTTTTTTTTTAAAAAGCCTACATTTCACATTTTCTAAAATATTTAAACATTGAAATTTAATGAACAATCTAAGAACAGAACTCATGGAGAAAAGAGTGTCAGTTTGTTCATAGATTTTACAAAGACAAAAAATGTAGAGAGATAGTGAACATTTAATTCAAATCCAGACAGTGGAGGTGCAGCTTTTGAGGCTAGTTTGGTGATGACAAACTAGAGAGTAGATACATTCATGCTCATGAGGATACTCAATTATTTATCTTTCTTATGGGCATTCTATGGTTTAATTTATTATTGTTAACATCATTTGTGCCCAATACATTTTATAGGATATTATATTTAGATTATCATTTGTTGGCATGAGAATCTTACTATCAATAATGGTTTCAGCCTCTAAGAGAGAGAGAGGGAGAGGGAGAACTAGAGAGTTAAGCTTTGAATCATCATATATTCATGTATTAGAATGCACAAAGTTAATTTGGTTTCTACTTATTCTATTTTTATCATTTGACATCTTATTTATAGGTTTTTGTTAAAGTTCATAGCCACATAAACAATTACAATAAAAAAAAATACAATAAGAAATATATAGAAAACTCAATTAATTATTGTGTGAAGTCGAAAAGTCTAGCTTGCTCACAACTTTAAAGGAGTTGGGCAATGTCTAGCAAATTCAATAAAATTAATTTCTATGATTTGTTCTTTTTATTAGCAGGTGAGTCCTCTTGAATGACTATGCAAGATCTTTGAGAGAGTAAATAAGGTGAATTGATGATGAGTCAAGAAATGAGAAGAGTCTTCCTGAGGATACACAATGAGATGAGATTTTCATGTTCTTATGAGATTGGATGACCTCAACCTTGATAAATGTTGATAGCAAAGTAAAAATCGATTCAATATGACAATATACATTTAAACATAAAAGTTTATGATCAACTCAACATTAAATAGAATGGATTTTTCAAATTTGTTATGGGATCCTTTTCAATTTTTTATCATAATTATACTGCGCATTTCCGGCAATAAATGACTTTTGATTAGATTAGTCTTTTATGTGGTGTAAAAGCGTTACATAATTAGGAATTTGAATTTAATCTTTTTTTATTGGAAATCACCATAATTATATCAGTCATTGAAGCACATTATAAATGTGAATTTTAGATGAATTTATAGTGCATAAACAACTTAAAATAATATTTAATGATTTTTATCACATCAAAGAGTTAGAAATTAGTTTTTTTTTTTTCATTTTTTTTTTAATTTCTAAGCAATAAAATTAACTTTCATTTTTATTCACGCCATTATATGTTGTATACTTACTATTTAGATGAATCATAAAATATTTTTTATTTTTTTCATTCTCTCAACCTGAAAAATTTTTAATACATTCTAATCTCACTTCTTAATTTGCAGTTCATTATGAACCTTAAAGTTTTGGAGTTCAGATGTATCCTGACTAAACAGTAGTCAAAATGAATTCCATTGCAACTCAATTAGGTGGCGTTTCTTATTAGAAACATTATGCCGCGCCGATAACGTCATTTCTCCATCAATAAAGGCATGAATCATGTTAACTTCTATGATGAATGGGTACAATAAGATGACAATGCAACATATCAAAACTGAAGTAATTACGTCCATTGAATTGAACACAATCATATAAACTAAAGCACTTGGGAACTATTTATCATTGTTTGTATGGAGCCTTATTTAAGGACTCATTATTCGGTGTTTTCTAGGGAATGTAATGGTCAGGATGGGATTTGTCAATGACATAAATTTGTCTAGTTAGAAACCTTATTTCACATGGCCAATATGTTTCTATTCATCATTAAAGGGTGATTATTGAATTCTAAGTTGTCCTTTGTGGAAACACGGCTCGAGGGTTAGAGTCGGGAGATGGAGGATGAGAGAAAAAGCCATGTACTTCAGGAAGTCTCTCAAGAAAGATGGAGGAGAGGTCCCTTCATTCGTTTTTTTGCTTCTTATTTATAGAGAAGTATTTGTAAAATTATAGAAGAAAGAGAATAATTATTGAAACTACTCTTAATGCAATTAATTATGTTGATGTTATATCAAATATGTATTATAATTTGAATTTGAATATGGCGCTAACTAACTAGTTGACATGCTTGAATTCATTTGACCGAGATGATCGGTCGAGTGGAGATCGTGTCTGCCAAAGTAAAAGACTGGTCGGTTAAATTGATGTGGTTGGGTTCCCTTTTGAAGAGTTCAGTCTGTTCGGGATTGTAGGCGCAACCCACCGAATAAATCCTTTTGCCACAATGCATCAAATGGCCACAATTTAGCTATCAGGCATTGGATGACTGACTTTGATCATATTTTTGTAGTGTGATGCTCTGATTTTTCGACCATCATACTGAGCCTTTCGGTAATTATAAGTGCAATCCACCAATTAAATCCTTTTGCCACAATGCATCAGATGGCCCTGATTGAGCTATCAGGCATCGGATGACCAACTTTGATCTCATTTTTGTAGCGTGATGCTCCTATTGTTCTACCATCATACTGAGTCGTTCAGTTACTTAGAGATTCATATCCACGATTTTTGTGCATTTATATTAGTTTCCCGAGTTTTTATGCTCCCTAAAAGTGACAACTACTATAAAGACATGGAAATTGTTTAATGCTCACTGGCGCTAAAGTCAAGAAAAATTAATTCAGTGATTAATTTCCCTTTAGATTTTGTGCCCAACGTGCTCTATAAAAAGAGTCACAGGCTTGGTATGACATCTGTCGTCATCATTTTCTCCCAGACAACTGAGCTGTGTCATGGTTGACAGTTTGAGTTGGATCACTGTGGACCCCAAGATTCTAACCAAGGCTGGTTATCAGGTTTCAGACCCTACAAATAAGAAAAATATTAAGATAGAGAGGCAACTGGGATCCAAACCTGAATCGTTGGATCGAGTCTATTTGTCTAGGGATCCTAAGGCACAGATGCCAAAAGTCCCTCGTAAGGAGGTCGTGATCCCTGAGCCTGGCATGGATGCAAGCACTGGGGAACAGCAGTGTTGTGCTAAGGTGAGTTGGAGGGAGGAGGACAAAGTAGCGCTTCTTATCCTTCCTCAACCACTACTGCTGAAAGGTGAGGGCATTTTTGTAGCCTGATACTCTGATTGTTCGACCATTTGATTGTTTCAAGATTCATATTGATGGTTTTGGTGCATATTGTGACTATGTTGAGATCTATCAATATTTAATTGGAACAATACGATGACTATATGTGCAGCTATGACGGTGACCTAGTGGTAATGTTTTTCTTCTTGCAACTTGAAGTCCCATGCCAGTTTCTCCCGAGGTGGCTATGATAATCCTATGTTCAATTATTATGACATTAAAGTTAAATTAAATATTTTGCGAAGTACATTGGTTGAGATCTAGGCTTTTAGCCAAGAGATGTATTCTAGGCCTAATATGTGTATCTGCATGTGAGTTAGAAGGGTTGAAAGGCACAAAAGAAATTATAAATTTTTTTCTTAATTAAATTCAGCATAATAAAAATTAGAAATACGGAAAGCCATTACTTGATGAAGCCCTTTGGGTTTGCTTTGGAATTAATTTTGTTTGTTATTCAGTGTAATTTTAAATAATCTTATTTTTATTTAAAAAAATCAAAGTTTATATCAATATTATTTAGTGTTTTTTATTAAACAACCACGTTTTTAGAATTCGGATCAGACGGGTGTCCTGTTTAACTTGTTCAACGTCGAACTGATCAATCAACCATGTTTGGTCTAAGGTCAAAATCATTTCTGTTTAGAACCGGAATTAAACCAGTGAGAACTGGAGTAGAACTGATATGCTGGTCTGATTTTTAAGGAATCAACCAGCTCTATTATTGCATAATTTAATGAAATAATAAATTTAAGTTAAAATTGGATAAAATATCATGTCTCAAAATTTTGGTTTAAAATATCAATTAAAATATTCAAAATTTAAGAGTATTAAATTGAAATATTGTTTATTGCATTGATAATAGTAATAAGGGCATTTATATATCTACCACTCACTATGCATTTACACATCTAATACCCAAAATTTAATTTTTACAATTATACTACTCAAATCTTTCACACCACATAAAAAGTACCACTATTTAATCTTTAAAATAGTGAAATACACTTTCTTATGCATATGCAATATGCCAAAATGTAAAAATTGAAGTTCAGGACTCTGATACGTAAATGCAATAGAACTGAGTAGCATGCATGCAAATGTTCCTTAATATTATTATTATATTATTTAAAATATAATAAAATAATTTCAATGTTTGCTACATCATCCAATTGAATCTTTGAATCTTGAAACATTTTCTTATTTTTGTCTGGCTCTAACAAAATTTGGTTACAGTCAAATGGTAAATTTTGGGAGCTTTCCTCTATTTTGTATAAATTACAGGATTCATGGTAACAAAATATTTGTTATTGCAAATTACATATAGAGTTTAGTATTACAAAAAGAAAAAAACTAATTTTAAATATGATTGTGTGGTTAATAAACCAATGGTGGATCTTCCAAATACAAGCAATATCACTAGAAACATTCCGGAGCCTTCGGAAGAAAACATTCCTATGGCTTTGGATAAAAACTATGGTCGTTAATCCTCCACTATTTGTTTAACTGAGCAATTTTGATAGAGTTATGTCTTGCAATTATTTAATGAGATTTCTAGTTTTAGCTTAGCTAATGTTTCCTCCTTTGTTCAAAAACACCATTATTTTAATTATTTTTTAATGACAATGAAGGATTTAAATACAAGCTCGATTCATATAAGAATTATTGAGCTTGTAAATGAGCAGCTCATTTAGAAAATAAATGAGCCATGATTGTGCTTTAATCATGTCTTGTTCGAGTTTAATATTAGCAACTTATTGGGAAAAACAAACGAGCTGTATCGAACTCTGATTTTTTAGCCTAGAAATAAATATTTAAATGATGATGTTTATGAAAAATGTTTAATTGAGTTGTAATCAAGCATTTATTGTCATTGTTCACGAGCTTTTTTATATGCTCTAATTGACACTGTCCATGACTATAAATAACCCAAATAACATGTTGTTCAAGTTTGTTCATGCAGTTATCGATTAACCTTGTTAGATTTAGCTAATCAAATGATCCTGAACGGACGTTAACTGAGCTGAGTCAAACCACATGTAACTGGTTAAAAAGTAACATGACACAAAACTTCTTATTTTGGACACAAAATACCTAGATCTTATACTTCTACTATTAACTCAAGTGATTAGTTGTATGATAATTGTGGTGTTCGAAATCTCTTCCTTAGGATAGAATTCAAAACATGTATAGAGTTCATAATATTAGAATTTTTATTCTGTTATGGCATTTTATTTCTTCTGCTCATTCATTGAATACAAAATTCTTTGAGCTTTCACTTATCATGTGCTAATTCTTCAAAGTGGAATTAAAGATTTTTGGAATTAGAATTTCATTAGATGGGAATATTCAAATGACAATAATTTAGCATTCAAATAAAGCTATCTAAGATAACTTGCTAAAATAATAATTTTACAAACAATACTGATATGAGAAATTTTACTTTATATGCCTCATAATATTATGTTTTTCATAAAATCATTCTCATAACTGATATTTTTTCTTTAATATTAATATGTGAAATATTAAAAATTAGGAATAAATGCATACAAGTCATCCGAAAAAATTGATATTTACAAATTTCATAGCCCAAATGCCTTTTTTTGAAGTATCGAACTAATGTATTTAAGTGTCCCAAAATGTATTTATGCGCGCCGCGATCAAACTATTGAGAATTTGATAGAAATGAGAAATATGGGTTGGGGTTTTACCATGAATGTTGTTACTTCAGTGAGAATTTGAAAATTGAAGGAAAAGATTGGTTGATTGGTAA
>NW_018164444.1:69506685-69506978 GCF_001263595.1 Phalaenopsis equestris | reverse complement strand
TGTTCCCCTAATTATTCCAACTCCCATTAGGATTTATATGATTATTTTCCAATTGTTCGTTTCCACCCCAAGTAGTATGACACCAGTTAAAATTAGGATGGTTCTTCCAACCTGGGTTGTAAAAGTTAGAATATGGGTTGTTTATGGTATTTAAAGTCTCATATGGTAAGTTAGAATCAATCATATGCCCTAATGAACTTTCCTCACTTACTGGAGTAAATTGAGTTTGGTTCATTCCAAATTGGTCCAACTTCTTTGATATTGCAGCAACTTGAGATGCAAGAATTGAAATC
>NW_018164444.1:69459487-69506485 GCF_001263595.1 Phalaenopsis equestris | reverse complement strand
TAAAAAGTTTGAATTATCAACAAATCTGGTAACGAATGATGTGGGAACTTCCTAAGAAGATCTTTAAATCTCTCCCAAGCTTCATATATCGACTCTCCATCAATCTGACAAAATGATCTTATGTCATTTCTAAGTTTAGCAGTTTTTTATGGAGGGAAATATTTGGGTAGAAATTTCTGTCTTAGCTCCTCCCAATTTTTAATAGATCTAGGTGCTAATGAAACACTCATCATGAAAGTCCATTTTGATCTCATATGTTAACTTATTTTCAAAACTCTTTTGGAAATGGTTTTTACTTAGATAATCAATTTCAACCATCCAAAAACAATCATCATCATTTCTCTCAGCTAGATATTTTATAGCCTTTAAAACATCAAAAGTGGTTTCATGGTCATTAATATACATAGTTAACTTTCCTTTTTGCACATCTATCATAGCTTGTCCAGCAATAAGAAAAGGCCTCCTCAAAATAATGGGATATTCTTTATCTTCCTCCATATCTTATACAATAAAGTCCATTGTAAAGATAAATTTATCCACTTTAAAAAGCACATCTTCTATAAATCTTATAGAATAGTTAATTGAATGACCAGCTAACTGAAAAGTTGTTGTTGTAGGAGAAATATCTCCTAAACCCAACCTACTGAAATATAAAAACCGCATAAGATTAATAGTAGTTCTTAAATCATATTAAGATTTTCAAAAAAATCTTTTAACAATACCACAAGGAATTATAACACTTCCAGCATCTTTAAGTTTTTCAGGAAGCTTTTTTTGAATTATAGCGCTACACTCTTGATACACAAAAATAATATATTGCTTTAGGTACCCTTTTTATGCCTATTTTTATGATATTGCACTTTTAAAAAAGGTACTTTTGTGTTTTTGTTGCAAGTATACCATTTTTAGGCATTTAGAGCAAAGATGGAAAATGAAGCAAAATTTGGAGTAAAAACAACCCATTTTGTGGTTTGGTGCATGATGCGCCAAATTGGCACATGATGCACCAAAATCCAGAGCGTTGGCGCATTATGCGCCAGATCGGTACATGATGTGTCAGGAGCAACTTTTTCAAATTAAGGCGGTTCAAGACAAATTTTGTGCAAATTTTCAATAGGATACTTTTCTAAACACTCCATGGGAATTCAATGCATCTAGACACTTTGGAAGGTTCTAATTTGAAAAGATTTGACTCTTGGATTAAAGAGGCACATCTCTTAAATTCAAAGGTTTGACTTTGGAATTTTGGAGGGAAATTGAAACTCTTTTAATAGGAGGCAGCCCAAAATAAAATAGAGTATGATAAGAACTTCGACGAGAAGGGGGCAGAAAAAGAAAAAAAGGCAAAAAAGAGAGGTGGCGTGAGAACTAAGAGGGTAAGATAGAGAGAAAGTCAAGGGCTTGGAGATTTTCTTCTAAGATTGTAAGAGGAGAGAGAAGATGAGAGATTTCTTCTTCATTACACTTTAAAGAGAGAATTATGAGTGCTTTTAAAGAGAGAAAAGGGTTGGAGAGAACTTCTAGGGAATTTCTTGGGAAGGATTGTGAGAAAATTTGTATTTTTCATTTCTTTTGTTTGTAAACTTGTTTCTATATATGAAGTCCGTGTTTTATCGTATCCTTCTCAATAATTATGAGTAGTCTTCTTTATTCTTCTCCCTACTTAGAAAAAAGATTTTGTGAAGAATTGATTTTGTTTTCTATGATTTTAAATGTCAATAATTTATGATGATTTGAATTCTGATCTTTATTTTCTTTTTGATCTGGCCAACCATTAGAAAAATTTTGAATGATTAACCAATCAGGCAGAGCATGATGTGGACACTTTCTTAGGAGTTCCTTAAAGTATAAATCTTTCCCAGGCTTCGTATATTGATTCCCCTTCATACTGACAACATGAGATAATATCGTTTCTAAGTTTTAGTAGCCTTGAAGGTGGAAAATACTTAATTAGTAATTTTTGATTTAACTCCTCCCAATTTTTAATAGAGCCGGGTGTTAATGAGTATAACCATATTTTAGCCTTATCTCTCAATGAGAAAGGAAAAAGCCTTAGTCTCATCTGACAGCATCGTCTGACATACCGTTATAATGAAAATATGGATCCTCCAAAGGAGTTCCCTCAAACTGATTTTTCTGCACCAGTTGGATAATCTCAGGATTTATTTCAAATGAGTCAGCTTCTACGCAAGGTTTTGTATACTTGAGTGAATTTCATCTGTCGTAGGATTTACATAATCCCTCAATGAAGTATGATGATTTTCCAAGTTATTATCTTGAAACTTTTCCATTTTCATTTCTTGTTTTTTGAGTCCTCTTTGTATTTTTATGTTTTTCTTTTTTTCAAACTCAGGATCATAAGGCACAGCAGATCCTCTATTTTGCATACACAACACAACAAACAATACATTAATAATTAAATAAATAATATATGAAATATATTCAACACAAAAAACATATATTCAACACAACATAACATTTTCACGAACACTTTATTTTTCATAAAAACAATTTTTTTTTCTTTTTCAACTCTTTTTCATATAAAAACACTTTTCACGCCAAATATAAGCCTAATTACTTCAACTAAAATTCTCCTGAAGTTCTTACCGAAGCTTCCCTCGCAATGGCGCCAAAAACTTGACAGCAACTTTATATATGACAAAAACTTAACCGCGACTTTTTATATACCTAAAAATACAAGAATTTGACACCACTACTAGAACATTTAAACCCCCAGCAATGACGCCAAAAACTTGATGCAACTTTTAATATGCAAGAATTTATGAACCCAAATTTATATATTTATAATGATTTTGTAAAGTCAAAATTTTAAACGCAAGTATACATATCGCTCAATTAATACAGGGCTCTAGTAGAGTCCAGTTTATAGATCCCACAAGGAAGCGAGGTAAGAGGTCCTTAGTCAAATCCTAGTCTACTACAATTAGTCCTTAGTTTGGAATGTCAATTAAATTGATGTTTTATCTAGCAATTACTCCTAAATGCAAGTGTTAAATGTAAAGATAGTAACTATAATTAAATGCAAATATTAATTCTAAAGATAACCCTATTTGGATGAATTGGTTTGAAGAATTTTGAGATATTAAAAACTACTATTATTATGTAATGAATTGGATAATATAAAGGAATGAGATGCATTAAATATTGTATGTGCCAAATAGGAGCAATCCTATTCTTTACCCTTCGCTCCAGGCACAAAGAATATTGACTAATCCTATGCTTGTTTACTAAATCTGTCGCTAGGCTGGGAGGAAACTGGCTCTCACTTCGGAGCTCCCGCGTTCCCCTTGCCTGAGGGCAAACATCTACACATCAGCACCCAAACGATAGGAACGAATTGGGGATTTTAGTCTGTCACTCTAAAATTTCCAATTCTACGCCCGATAGTAATATCAAAGTATATTTCTCTATTTATTTGCATTCAACTCCCATGAACTTAACCATCCATGGAATCTGAATGTGGTTCTACTTTGTTGAGTATTACACAGCCCTCTCGGGTCTTAATTCAATTACAACAAATTTTAACACTACAACAGACCTTTTACGCCTTTATTGTAATGTAAATAAGGTGCAAGTAAAAACCATCACATTGATAATTAAATCCACTTCTAACATGCATCATAAAATCCTAAACATGAATTCTACTCATTACAAAAGAAAAGTAAAATGAAAACAACGGCATAATCTTCTCATACCATTATTTCCAAACAAGAAGAGAGAGTAAGAGAAGCCCATCACAAAGCACGAAGAAAACACAATGGAAACTTCATTTAACCAAAGCAAATCTACTAGATAAGTGTTTAGAAAAATTAAAAATAATGAAGAACACTACACTTAGCTTTTTTCCTTCGAAAGAAAAATGAATATCTCTCCCACAAAGTCTCCCGCTGATCCATGCAATGCTAGAAAATTTCCTTATAAATTCTCTCAAAATCTCATCTCCAATCTCTCTAAAAGGGTAGAAATCTATATTTCTACTCCTATTCTAAAAACCCTAAACTTTCTCCACACTTTTCCTAACATTCCTCTCACAAAAACCCACTTTTTCTAACTTAAATTCACTGTTTTAAAGTTTAGGGATGAAGTTTGAAGAGTTGTCACAAGAGTCCTTTAAAAAAGCGTCCAAATACGTTGAATTTCAGCCCATAACTGCCAAAAGTCGGTCCATAGTCGTCTCGGGCGCCGTCTCGTCCCGGGCGCTGTCGGCGAGCTTATCTCTCATTTTTCGCCTTCTCGGGTAAATCTTGCCGTCGGCGCCATTTTAGGCATCGTCGGCGAGCAAACTGCACAGCTCCACCATTTCGCTCCGTTTGGCTCCGTTTTAGCTCCGTTTTGCCCCCATTTCAGTTGCGTTGTGTTCCTAACAGATAGCCCTACAAAATAAGCATGAAAACAACCTTCTTTTAAAGTGTAATCTCATTCAAAAATATGCAAGAAGTGTAAAAGAGATTAAGCATCGAAAGACTTATGAAAGGTTACAGGGCAAAATTTCATTTTTGCTCTAAATTGCACAGTTTTTGTTTCTTTTTACTCCAATGACCATAATTGGTTACAGGGCAAAATTTCATTTTTGCTCTAAATTGCACAGTTTTTGTTTCTTTTTACTCCAATGACCATAATTCATCATATCTGCAACAAAACATCAAAAATACCTTCTTTAAAGTGTAATATCATCAAAATCTAATATCATCAAAAAAGTGTAATATCATCAAAATCAGTGTAAAATAAGTATGAAAATCTCAACATATTTTCCTTTGGTCAACTATCTAGATATAGTAAGCTTCACATAAAAAAAAGAGAAAGAAAAGAAAAAGATGTCAGGAGAATCTTGAGGAGATGCCTAATTAAAAATTGGCTTCACTTGAATCAATTTAAGGAAAAAAAACTTGGATACATTTTATAGACTTTTTAATTGAATATTAGCTTAATTATTAGTAAATTTTTATGAAGTTCTTTTTCATATGAATATTCTAAGTGACTTAAATATGACAAGTTGCAATTTTTCTTGAAAAAATAGAGGATCAGAAACCTTGGACTTAGTTGTTGAATATCCTTACACCTTTAGTATTAACTGGAATTGTTTTGAATTTTTTTTAAGTTATATTATTATGTTTAGAGAATTAAAATATGAAAATCTAGAAGTTAAATTCTTTACCATAAGTCATAATTTTATGTAGTTGAGGAGTTACTTGAAGACAAGTAACATGTAAATTTGGGGGATTTTGATACACCAAAAATATATGTTTTTTTACCCATATTTTATACTTATTTTTTGTGATATTGCACTTTAATGGAAGGTATTTTGATGTTTTCTTGCAGGTTGTTGATTTTTAAGACTTAAAGCAAAAAAAATGAAATTTGGAGTCAAAATGACTTTTTTGAAGAAATACTGAGTGTCAATCGCGGTAAGGACAGCGCCGACGGCGCAGAACAACAGAATAAACTGAGAATTTTACTCAGCACCGACGGCGCCTTTAAATAGAGAGTGGCGAATTAAATTGTGGAACACTTTAGCCCCTATTTCTAGAAGATTCGACGTATTTGGATGGTTTTTGAAGAGATTTTGGAGGCACCTCTTGGAGAACCGACCCTAGGCTCTATTTTAAGGCGAAATTCATCAAGAAATAGACTCCTTCACTCCTTCACTCCTTCACTCATTCACATTCCTTTTCGCTCCACAGTGTTCCACCACGCTCCTTTTTCGCCATTCTTCATAATTCATTTTCATTCTACCACCACACTAGAGTCAATTAGTGAGTTTTCTTTCAGAATTTAGAGTTTATGTGGTGAGATTAAGTGTGAAACTTTTTGTAAGAGTGTTGGAGAAGGGGAAAAGTGACAAATTTCTTCTTCATGCATTTCTAAGGAAAGGCTACAAGGACTTTGCTTTGAGAAAGAGTTTCAGATAAGTGTTGTTTGTTTATTAGTGTTGTATGAACTTCCTTTTATATATGAAATTTGTTTTTTGTTGTATCTTTCTCATGAAGTCTGAGTAGTTTCCTTTATCTTTCTCTCTACTCTAAGATATGGTGAAATGAAGAGATAACATGGATGTGCAATATTAAAATATAAAATAAATTGTGATGATTTTTCAACTCCGAACTTAATTTACTTTTTGATATGGCCAATTGAATTATTAAAATGTGTTGTGAAACATATGATCCGAGAAATGGAGTATGAGTTCTACAACAGAGCGAGGATCACAATTGATTTCATGGAGGAGGAATTCGTTCATGAAATTAAGTGCAAATAAATAGAGAAATATTCTTTGTTAGGTGTACAAATGGAGAATATTTAGGGTGACAAACTAAAATCTCCAATTCGGTCTTAGTGTTTAATGAATAAAGCGAGAGTTTGCCTTCAGGTGAAGGAAAGTGAAAGCTCTGGAGTGAGATTCAGTATCCTCCTAGCCTAGCCACAGATTTAGGGACTAAACCTGGGATTAGCCAATGATTTTCTAGGCACTGTATCAGGGTATAGAATTAAAACTACTCCTATTTGGCATAATACATATTATAAATATTTATCTCATCTCATTTCACCAAAACCTCATTGTAGTTGGAAGGATACTTTTTCACATAAGAAATCTTCATTACATAAATATAGTTAGTAGATTAGTAGTTATTGTTTAAATCTTACATTTCTGTTTTTCTAATAGTTAAGGAATTTAGATTTTATCTCAACATTTGAAATTAGTGACAGTAATTTCATTTGACTTTCTATGAATTTCTTAGTAAAATTTATCATTGCAAATTTAAGCCTTCCCTATGGGATCAATAGTTGGGGCTTAAATAGAAAGTCTATTATTACTTGATAACGATACATATACTTGAATAGAATCCCATTAATAAATGCCTATGCATATATATATTTTACACAACTTACTTTTAGTACACGGATCAAGTTTTTGGTGACGGTGTGGTGTCAACTTCATAAATCCTTACATATAAAAAATTTGGGATCATAGCGCTGCGGCAAACGCCTACTCCTGACTGACCTATGAATGGTAGCTAGAGTAGTGAATGACTCTGAACCTGCCTGCGAAATAATAGGAATGGGTGGCCCGGACCCATTCTCCTTGTCATTCACATCTCCGCCCTGTACTGCGACCTCTGGTAGATTGTAAAATCTCACAAACTCTGATTCCTGAGGAGCTACTTCAGGTTTTGTATTAGCCTTGTCCTTGTACATCATCTTCTCATTAAAAATCACATTTTTGCTTCTGATGATCTTCTGATCTTGATGATCCCAGAAAGGATAACTGAATGTTTCGTCTCCATAGCCAATAAAATAACATTTCCTTGACTTAGCCTCAAGCTTGCTACGTGCATCAGAATTGATTAAAACATAAGAAAGACAGCCAAAAGTCTTAAGATGAGAAAATTTGACCTCTTTTCACTTCAGACCTCCTCAGGTAATCTACTGTCTAATGGGATGGATGGCCCTCTGTTGATCAAGTAAACTACAGTGCTGACCGCATCTGTCTAGAAGGTTGGTGGTAGTCCGATGTGCAATCTCATGCTCCTAGAACACTCATTGATGGTCATGTTCATGCATTCTGCAACTCCATTTTGTTGTGGTGTCCTTGGAATTGTCTTCTCCATTCTGATACCCTGAGTTGCACTGTACTTCTGGAACCCACCATCAATGTACTCACCACCATTGTCAAAACTCAAACATTTCAGTTTTAGATCTATCTCCGTTTCAACCATGGTCTTCCAAGTTTTGAGCACAGAAAATACATCAGATTTGTGCTTCAGAAATTAAACCCATACCTTTTCATTGTGGTCATCTATGAATGTTACGTAATAGCGATAGCCTCCAAAGGATACCACTAGGGAAGGCCCCCACACATCGGTGTGTACAAGTTCTAGTTTTCTTGCCTTTAGTGTCCTGCCACCTTTTAGGAAACTGACATTCTTCTGCTTCCCCATGATGCAACTTTCACACATGCTGAGAACATCTGTCTTCAGTTCTGGTAGTTTGCCTCTAGACTGAAGCTCTTTCATACCTCCCTGACTTATGTGTCTAAGTCTGCAATGCCACATGTTTGTTGTGCTCTCTATAACTATAGTATCAACACTGTTAATTAAACTAGTAGTCATATATAGTTTACCGGTCTTTTTACCCCGAGCTAGTACCAGTGCTCCTGTGGTAACCTTCCAGGTGTTATCAGAGAACACTACCAAATGACCTCCCCCATCGAGTTGCCCAACAGATATGAGGTTCTTTTCCAGTTCTGGAATGTGTCTAACCTTTTGTAGGATCCATTTGTTTTTTGTTAGGGAGTGTGATTTCAACATCTCCCATTCCCACCACGTTCAAAGCTGCTCCATCAGCCAGGTACACCTTCCCAACTTCCCAAAGTCACCAAAGTCACCTGAAACATAGTTTTTCGTTAACTCTCGATGGGAAGATGTGTGAAAGGAAGCTTCTGAGTCTAGTATCCAATCGTCAACGGAGCTAGGAACTGCATGCAATAGTGCATCCTACACTTCTTCAGTTATAGTATTAGTATTGACATTCTTCATCTTTTTAGGATTTTCACAGTTCTTCTTTATGTGGCCAATTTTGCCACAATTCTAGTAGGTTGCTTGCTAACCAAGCTTTTACTTGCTCTTGCTTCTGTTCTTTGATTTTGACCTTCCTCTATTTGAGTTCTTATTTTGTGATCTCCCTCTGGAATCAACATTCAGTGCCGAACTCAAACTTGAGGCATTGTCATAATCTTTCTTGTGCACCTCTTCAGCCATAATCAAGTTACGAATATCAACATATTTCAGCTTAGTTTTACCTGCAGAGTTTTCAACTGCCATCCTCATGGCTTCCCAGTTGTTTGATAATGAAGCCAACAATATCAGCTCTCATATCTCATCATCAAAATCAATTTTAACAGACGACAATTGATTTGATATGGTGTTGAAATCATTTAAATTTTGAACGACAGACACACCTTCTGTCATCTTCAAGTTGAATATTTTTTTCATCAAATGCACCTTGTTATTCGCCAATGGCTTTCATACGTACCTGAAAAATCCGCAATGAGATCTGCACTCATCCTCTCCTTGATGACATTGTGGGCAATGGAGCTCGACAGGATTAGTCAAATAACCTCTAGAACCTATCGATCCAACAGATTCCATTCAACCTCTTTCATCTTCTCTGGTCGCTTTCCCAGTAACAAAAGATGTTGTTTCTTTCCATAGAGATAGTCCTCTATCTGTATCCTCTATTAACCAAAATTCGTGTTGTCAAACTTCTCGATCCCCGAAACCTTCACTTCATCTCCGGCCATTGTTATTCCTCAATATCGAACCGGGGCTCTGATACAAATTGTTATGAAAAAATGACAAAAATAAAGAGGAAAAATAGATTGATAAAAATTACACCAATAAAAAAAAAGATGACAAAAGATTTACGTGGTTCGACAAATTGCCTACGTCCGCAGAGCTGCAAAAGATTTTACTACTCAAGGAAACTACACTGTCGAGCGCCTTGACATTTATAAGAGAAAATCTCCCTTTTTCTTTCCCTTTCCCTTTCTCTCTCTCTTCTCCTCTCTCTCTCTCTTCACCTCTCTCTCTCTCTTCCCCTCTCTCTAAATATGTTACATCCAAAAGAGAAAATAAGGGAAAATAAAAGGAATCCCCTAAGCCACCTAGCACAAGAGTCCAAAGTAAAAAAGATATAAGCCTTTTTTTTCTTCTTCTTTCTAGTCGTGGTTGTGAAGAGAGTGTTTTGGATGGTGAGATTGTTAGAAGCGGACCCCCTTTTATAACAAGAGAAAGAAGCCTGAAGAGGTAAATTTTGGGAAGATCTCACGCGGTAACGAGGTTCTGCGTGAGGAGTTGGCGGGACTGCATCAAAAAGAGAGGGAAGTTGGCGGTGCAGGCTGAAATCAAATAAGGAATAAAAGTTACTTTTTAATTATTTTAATGGACCGAATCTCCACTAATCCCAACATTTAAGTCATAAAAAGAGGAGAGGCGTGTGTATCAAGTGTGTGGGAGAGTGTTAGAGGAGACCATTTTCTAAGAGTTGTAAGAGGAGAAAGAGAGTGATTTCTTCTTCATTAGATTTCTAAGAGAGAATTGAGTGTTATTGTAAAGAGAGAAAGTGATTCGAAGGAACTTCAAAGGATTTACTTGGGGAGTAGATTGAGTTAAGTTATTTTAATTTAATTTTTTTGTTTTTTAAATTTATTATTATAAATAAAATCCATGTTTTGTTGAATCATCCTTATAAATTCTGAGTAAATCTCCTTGTCCCTCTCCCTACAAAGAGATATATTCATGTGAAGCATCAAGATTACTATGTAATATTTTAATTTCATAATTATGATGAATCAAACTTTGAACTTCATTTACTTTTCAATCTGGCCAATTAAATTATTAAAATTTGTTGTGAAACATACGATCTGAGAGGACTATACTTTCTAAAACAAATTAAGAATCACATTTGATTTCATGGATGAGAATGTAGTCCATGGAGTTGAGTGCAATTAAATAGAAAAATAATCATTGATGGGAGTAGAATTGGACATTTTACAGTGACAAACTAAAATAAAATATTTGGTTTAGGCATTTGGAAACTAAAGTAAAATGTTAACACTCAAACAAGGGGAACATGAGAACTCTGGAGTGAGAGCCAGTATCTTCCAGCTTAACCTCAAATTTAAGGACAAAACACTGGATTAGCCAATGTTCTTTATTACTTGTAAAAAGGATAAAGAATTTAATTACTCTTATTTGACACAAAATAATTTTCTACAATTTGATAATTCACTAAATATAACCTCATTGTAAGGGGAAGGATACTTCCTTAAATTTTAACTCTTTATCACAAAACTTAGTTTAGTTTTAGTAATTTTAACTTTGAAGTTTAGAGATTAATGTAGTAAACATAGTTTCTTTTTGTGACATTAAACAAATTTTAACCTGTTTACTTATTTAATTTTTCTATAGTTTAAATAACGTGTCTTTGTGTTATTACCAAAAAAAAAAATTCACCTCCCTGTGGGATCGATACTTAGGACTCTATTAGAGCCCTCCATTGCTTGAGTGATATATATACTTTCATTTGCAATTTAGTGACGATTTGAAATTGAAAGTACACCTTAATTCGCTATGAGTGGAAATTTTAAATATTTTAAAAGAGAAAACTGATTATACTGAAGTAAATTTTATTGTAATTGATCTACATATTTTCTAGTATAGTTGTCGTGTGTGTTGTGGTGTTGAAAAACATTTATAGTGCACACATATTCCAACATCGAGTTTTTGGCTCTGTTGATGGTGACGATGTGGTAAATTACTTAAAAGACTTTGTTTGAACTATGCTTATGTTTATAATTGTTATATGTTTTTGTATATCTTACAATTCAGAATTAGAATGAGCTATAAGGAAAATTTGAAAACAAAAATAAATTAAAAAAATGGCAAACAATTTAAATAATAAAAGTATTGAAAATGAACGTCAACTTGTACAAGTAGATGAAATTCACTTAACTATACAAACTCTTGTTGTAGTTGTTAATTCATTTGAGCTTAAACCTACTATTATCCAAATTGTACGAAATAATCAGGTTTGGGGAACACCATCTGAAGATCTTAATTTACGTCTTGCTAGTTTTCTAGAATTAAGTGCTACATTTAAATATGACGGAGTGTCAAATGATGTCGTCAGACTTAAATTTTTTTCTTTTTTCATTAAGTGACAAAGCTAAGATGTGGTTAAACTCTTTAGCATCTGGATCAATTAGAACTTGGGGAGACTTATCTCTGAAATTTTTTGGGTAAATATTTCTCATTATTAAAAATTAATAAGCTTAGAAATGATATTACATTTTTTGTCAACTTGAAGGGGAATCAATATATGAAGCTTGGGAACGATTTAAAGATCTCCTTAGGAAGTGTACACTCCATGCTTTACTAGATTGGTTAATAATTAAAATATTTTATAATATATTAGTAGGATCTCTTAAATCTATTATTGACATTGTTATTGGTGGATCATTAATATCAAAACCACTTGATGAAGCATATTCATTAATTGAATAGATGGAAAATAACAATTGTTAATGGCCTTCTCAAAGGATAAATCCAAAAAGAGTAGTTAGATTTCATGACTCTGACACAATTTCAATTTTGGCTTCTCAAATTGCTGCAATATCAAAGAAGTTGGATCAATTAGGAATGAATTTATCTCAAACACCTTCTGTGGTTGAGGAAAATTCAATCGGACAAATGATAGATTCTCAATCATCATATGAAACTTTAAATGAAATAAATAATCAACCTAATATTCCCTATTCTAATTATTACCATCCCGGTTGGAAAAATCACTCTAATTTAACTTGGAATAATAATAACTCTTATGGTGTAAATCCACAATGGGGGAGCAATCAAGTGAACCCTTTGGGAAATGTAAACAAAAAAAAAATAAATACTAAATATAGACCATATTATCCTCCTGGATTTACTAAGAATTCTCAATTTAATGAGAACAAATTTTTTATGGAATATTTGTAATTCAAATGGGTAACCAATTACGAATTCATGGAGCGACAATTAGAAACATTGAGAATCAATTGAGACATATTGTTGTTGCACTTAGCAATAGGCCTCAAGGAACTCTTCCTAGTAATGTTGAGATTAATCCTAAAGATTATAATGTAGAGAAAATTAAAGTTATACAACTAAGAAGTGGAAGAGAAGTGGAGACAAAAATTCAAAAAGAGATTGAAGTTGAGAAGGAAGGGGTGGAAATTGAAAAGTTTGAGGAAGTTATTCCCCATGTTTCAGATTATCCAGATAAACTAATGGAAATACTATAGAAAAACTACCACCTTCATTTTGTCAAAGATTGAGATAGCAAAAATTGGATAAACATTTCTCAAAATTCTTAGAAATATTTAAGAAACTAACCATAAACATTTCATTTGCTGAAGCCTTGGAAAAAATGTTGAGTTATGTAAAGTTTATGAATGATATACTAAATAAAGAAAAGAATTTTAGAAATATTGAGACAATTGCATTTAGTGAAAAGTGTAGCGCTATAATTTAAAAAAGCTTCCAAAAAAACATAAAGATCCTGTTAGTTTTACCATTCCTTGTGCTATATGCAAATTTTTTTTGGAAAAGCTTTATATGATTTAGGAGCTTATATGAATTTTATGCCTCTATCTATATTCAAAAGGTTAGGCTTAGGAGAGATTTCCCCTACTACTATAACCCTTCAGTTAGCTAATCATTTGATTACCTATCCTAAAGTAGTTGTAGAATATGTATTGATAAAGGTGATAAATTTATCTTTTCTGTGGAATTCATTATGTTAGACATGGAGGAAGATAAAAAAATTCCAATCATTTTAGGGAGACCTTTTCTTGCAACTGGAAGAGCTATGATAAATATTTAAAAAGGTGAGTTCACTATGAGATTCAATGATTAAGAAGTTACATTTAAAATATCAAAATCCATGCAATACCCAGCAAAAAGAAAAGATGATGAATGCTTTAGAATGGAGATTAGTGATTATTTGAGTAATAATTATTTCACAAAAAGTTTTGAAGATAAAATGGAACAAGAAGATTTGAAAAGTGAAGTGAGGATAAAATGCCAAACAAGTCCATTGAAATATGTAATGAAGATTTATGTTATGTTCGAGAAAAATTTGAGCTAAAACACTACAAAAAATAATAAAAATCTTATTCCTTCAATTGAAACTCCTCCTAAAATAAAAATGAAAATCCTCCCTGCACATTTAAAATATGAATTTTTAGGAGATTTATCTACATTACCTATTATAGTATCCTCAGAGTTAATTGAACTACAAGAAAAAAAATTATTATTGATTTTAAGAAAATATAAGAAAGCCTTTGGATTAGCATTAGTTGATATTAAAGAAATCATCCCTTCAATTTGTATGCATAGAATTTTATTAGAAGAACATCATGAACCTAAAGTTAATCCTCAAAAGAGATTAAACCCTATAATGAAAGAAGTAGTTAAGAAAGAAATTTTAAAACGATTAGATGTCGGAATTATTTATCCAATCTCAAATAGCGCTTGGATAAGTCCAATTCACTGAGTTCAAAAGAAAGGAGGTGTGACTGTTGATGTCAATGAGAAAGAAGAATTAATACCAACACAAGAAGTCACTGGTTGGAAAATTTTTAATGAGTATAGAAAATTAATTTTGCCACTAGGAAAATCACTTTCCTTTACCATTTCTGAGCCAAATCTTGGATAGGCTACTTGAGCACAAATATACTTTATTTTGGGATGGATGTATTGATTATCATCAAATTCCTAATGCTCCCAATGATCAAGAAAAGATAAAAATAGTCCTTATGGTACTTTTGCTTTTAGATGAATGTCTTTTGGTTTGTGTAATACATCTGCAACATTTTGAAAATGTATGATGTCTAAATTCTGTGACTTAATTGAAAAAAGAATAGAAGTTTTTATGGATGACTATTCAATGTTAGGAAATTCATTTGAATCATGTTTAAATTATTTAGAAAAAATTTTAGAACAATGTGAAAAGACAAATTTAGTAAAAAATGGGTGAAATGTCAATTTATGGTTGTAGGAGGAATTGTACTTGGACATAAATTTTTTGAAAATGGTATGAAATTAGATCAAGTGAATTTTAAAGTTATAGCCAAACTACCTCCTCTTATTACAGTGAGAGGGGTTAGAAATTTCTTTGAACATTCTGGTTTCTACAAGCGATGCATTAAAGATTTTTTGAAAATTATTAAGCCCCTATGCCAACTATTAGAAAAGGATGCAAAATTTGACTTTAACCAAGAATGCATTAGTGCCTTTAAATTATTAAAATAAAAATTAACTATTTCTCCTATAATAGTTTAACTTGATTGAGAGAAACCATTTGAGCTAATGTGTGATGCTAGTGATTATGCAATTGGAGTTGTTTTAGGGCAAATATATGACAAAATTTTTAAAGTTATGAATTACACAAGTAAAACTTTGAATTAAACTCAAATTAATTATACCACTACTGGAAAAGAATTATTGACAATTTTCTATACTTTTGCTAAGTTCAAATCATATCTCATTGAAGCTAGATGTATTTTGCATACTGATCACTTTGCTATAAGATATTTGATGCAAAAGGAGGACGCAAAACCAAGATTAATTAGATTGGTCCTTCTAATGCAAAAATTTTATTTTGTGGTTGTAGATAGAAAGGGATCTGATAATCAAATAGATGATCATTTATCTAGGATGGAAGAGGAAAAAACATTTAATTTTAAAAATGAAATTAAAGTAAGTATTCCTGATGAAGAACTATACACTATTAATGAATGTACCATGATATGGGGACAGTAAACTTTATTGTTAGTTATCTTTTACAATATGGATTGACAACACAACAATAGAAGAAATTTGTTCACGATGCAAGATTTTATTTTTTGGATGACCCATATTTGTATAAGCAATGTAAAGATCAAGTTATTCAAAGATGTGTGCCTTATGAAGAAACTGAAAATTTTATTCAAAAATGTCATGATTTTGAATTTGGGGAACATTTTAGAATTAATAGAACCACATATAAAATTTTGCAATCTAGATTTTTTTGGCCTACTTTATTTGAGACGTTAATACATATATAAAAACATGTGATTGTTTTTAGCGAGTAGGAAATATTTCAAAATGGAATGAAATGACCCTAAATTTTACATAAAAAGTTGGATTTTTTTATGTTTAGGGATTGGATTTTATGGGCCCATTTGTACCTTCTTTTGGAAACTTATATATACTAATTGCATTACACTATGTTTCCAAATGGATCAAAGCAGTTGCTTTACCTCGATGTGATGCATGAAGTGTTTCAAAATTTTTAATGAAAAATGTTTTTACAAGATTTGGAATGCCAAAAGTAATCTTTATAGATGGGAGATCTCATTTCAGTAATAAAAGAATTGAAAAATTGGTTGAAAAATATGATATTGAACATAGGATCTCCACTGCTTATCATCCCTAAAATAGTGGTCTAGGAGAATTATCTAGCCGAAAAATTAAAAGACTCTTGGAAAAGATTGTAAATCCTAACAAACTTGATTGGACTTCTAAATTAGATACTGCATTATGGGCTTATAGAACAGCTTATAAATCTCTTATAGGAATGTCTCCATAGAGACTTATTTTTGGAAAGAATTGTCACTTACTAATAGAATTGGAGCATAAAGCTTATTAAGCTATTAAATAATTTTATTTTAATTTAAAAAATGCAGGTGAGAAATAATTATTGCAACTGAATGAGCTCAAAGAGTTCAGAAATGAATCTTGTGAAAATTTTAAGATAAATAAAAAATGAAAAATTAGCATGATCGGAAGATAATAAGAAAGGAATTTGAATATGGAAGAAGTTTTGTTTTATAACACAAGATTGAAATTATTTCCCTAAATACTTAAGTCCAGGAGGTTAGGATCATTTATTATTATAAAGGTATACCCATATAGAGTTATGGATATTGAAGATCAAAAAACT
This sequence comes from Phalaenopsis equestris, assembly GCF_001263595.1. Taxonomy (NCBI): domain Eukaryota; kingdom Viridiplantae; phylum Streptophyta; class Magnoliopsida; order Asparagales; family Orchidaceae; genus Phalaenopsis; species Phalaenopsis equestris. The sequence continues at coordinate 69,489,946 of NW_018164444.1, read as the reverse complement.
AGAAAAATATTTAAAGTTAATGAAAGTAAGTTAAAACCTTACTTTGATTGGCACAAAAAATTTTTTAAAGTGGTTTTAATGTTGGGTCACCTAGAGTAAACATTGAGAACATCGGGCTGACAACATTAAGTCAAGCACTTTATGGGAGGCAACCCATAGATATTTGTGCAATTCTTTTAATTTTTTTTTTACATAATATAAGCTTTTTCAATTAAATTGTATGTGCTTTAGACACTTACATGTTAAGGAAATACATAAAAACATTTTAATTATTAAATTTTATGGAATGAGAGCTATTTGAACCTTAGGCGAAGCGGTGCAAAAGAGTGCACTGGTGCCCAGGTGCCTAATCTGGCCCCTTAGTGCCTGTTTTATAGAGCATTAGCATCTAGGCGCCCAAATCTGGCGCCTAAGTGCCACTTTCCAGAAAGCTCGATGCCTCAGTGCCAGAATCAGGCGCCTAGGCATTGCAGTTGGAAAAACTGCCTTGAAATCTTTTTTTAATGGTTTTTGGCAGAATTTTCTTTATATAACTCCTGAAAAATATCATTTAGAAGTAAAATAATTTAGTAGAGAGGGAGAGGATCCATTATTCTTGTCTTATGGCTTCCAACTCCAAGGAAACTTCCAAATATGGAATTTTTCAATCGGAGGAAGTTCATTAGTTTTGATGCGCAGAGGTTGCACAATAATATTCTTATGAAGATAAGGTTTTATGAATTGAGGATTCAATACTCTTAGTACTATTATGGATGAGATCATTGTGCAGCGGCGATGGGAAGTACTATGCTACACAACTACAACCGTAGTAATTCTTATCGTAAAGGAATTTTATGCAAATCTTCATGGGATTAATCAAGGAGTTGTTTATATTCAAGATAGTTGGATACCTTTTAATCCTTCAAGATTCAATGATTTGTTCTTGATTGAGAATGTTTTGATTTGTCATTATGCCAACTTTTCCCCTATAAGAGACAATATAAACGATGTATTTTGATTCCTGATGGATGAAGATGGAACTTGGAAGATAAGAGATGACAATAATGTAAGTATTCCCTCTTTATTATTAAATTCTACGTCAAAGTCTTGGCATATCTTTATTTCTGCAAAATTTCTCCCTACTAAAAAATCAGTAAAGTGACGAAGGAAAGTGTTATATTGAATTACTGTATTCAAACTAGAAGGCCTATTGATGCGGGTGATTTAATAATTAAATATATTCTTAGTTTGATTTTAAAATAATCTACTCATGGTCTTAGACATCCATCCACAATATTTTTACTTTGTAGCCAATTGCAAGTTCCATAGGACAATTGGGAAAAGTGCTTCTTCTTGGAAGCCCATAGGCCCAGTGTTAAATTGTGACTACTTAGAAAATGGAGAAGTGGATGATAGAAATGTTCCTATCGATCACTCATCTCAAATTTCATCATCTTTACAACCCTAATTTTCAGATATTTCACATGTTATTTTCAAGAAGATTATGAAGTTGGAGAAAGAGATGATTAATATTTTGAATGTGATTAGTAGCATTTCTAATCAGTTTGACCATTTGGATTGAGGAATTAAAGAGCAATTTAATCACACTAGACTTATGGAAGAGGCTATGGTGTCAATGTATAAGAAAAAAATTTAGATTGAAGAAGACTCGAGTGAAAATTTTTCTCACCATCCTTTCTATAACTTATTTGTACATCGCTAATCCATGTGAGATATTAGAGAAGACGATGGTATTGAAGATGAAGATGTGTGGCAACTCTAAAGTTTGGATGTCTAATTTAAAGGAGCTTATCTATGTTTAGTTATATTGGATTTCCTTAGTTTTTTATATCAGACTTATTATGTTTTCTATTAGTATTTGATGTTTATATTTCAACATTAGGATGTTGTTAGTGTGATTATAACTTTGAGTTTTATGTCGTGGTTTCAAAGTACTCATTTGTAATTATTTGGGTTTATATATAAATGTGAAGATATTTGTTGTTTGTGAAATTTATTGTTAGTAAATTACTTAATTATAAAAATTATAGTGAATTTAAACTAATTAGAGGATCGAGTGCTTTGGTGTACTACACTTTTTTTTAGAAAAATTCAAACTGAAAATTTTGAGCCTTGCTTAGGCGCCTGATCGACAGATGCCTTAAAAGTCACAAAATTGAACAGTAACTCCTCAATTCATCTCCTACCTTGCATCGAAGGCTGAAAAGCTACTTAAGGCTTCCTAATACTCAAATTTGAGGCAATTTGTGGCTTGAAAATCATGAATTTCATCTTCTCTTGGTAAGAGCTTCACTTTAACCTAAATTTTTTTTATTTTCACCATGGATTTCTCCTACAATATATGAAAACCAAAAATTGAATGTTTTGGAGAAATCTAGTGAAGAATCCATAGTGTGAAGTTTCTTAGCAATGATTTATATTTTAGGAGTTTAATTTATCATTATTGCAAATTTATACCCTGTTTAACATAATGTTGTTTTATACCCTGTTCTTTTTAATTGGTACCTATAAACTTTCATGTTCAAAACCTTCTACATGTTAGTTTTATTTAATGCATTTAGTTTTTTTATTCTACCTACATTTTTGTATTAAATGCTTTACGTATTAAAACTTTAAGTTTGGGGGAAGGAAAATTTTTCTTAAAAGAAACTAACTTTTATTTTTCCTCAATGAACTATATTTTAAAAATTATTTTTAACATAACTTTTGGTATCAGAGGTCAACTTGAAGATAACTATATTTTTTATTTTATAAAAATGATTGTAGACTTAAGTAAAAGTCTTTAATAATGAAGGTTAGTTCTAAAAATTAAGATATTTAATATAAGAGTATAAGTTTATGTGTTTACTATTTAAAGTAAACAAAATTGTATTGGAAATATTAAGAGTCGTAGAGTTACACAAAAAGAAAGAATTGAGACTTTTTGAAAAATCTTTTTCAAAGCTGATATGCATTTATAAGTAAAAAATGTGAGAAGTTCTTAACTTTAAGAAGAGGATAGTGAAATTCAAAATCATTAAAGGCTATCCAGATATAGTAATCCTCATATGAAGAATAAAACAAAAGAAAGGATTGAAAATGATTCCAAAAGAAAAAAAAAAGAAAAATATATGTGAGGAGAAGATTGAGGAGATGCCAAATTAAAATTTGGCATCACTTGAATCAACTTAAGAAAAGAGGCTTAATTACATTTCTAAACTCATATTAAAGTATTAGAATCTTTACTAATGAAGTTCTCATGAAATTCTTTTTCATATAATTCTTCTAGGCATCCTTAATATGACCAATTACAATTATACTTGAAATGGATAGGAAAACAAAACACTTAGGCTAGATTACAAGATACTCTTACAACTTTAGTTTTAACTTAAGTTATTAAAAAATTTTATCAAGTCTTACTATTTTTTTTGAAAAAAAAAAACTATAGAAGCCTTTAAGTGAAGCTCACTACCTTAAGTCAAACTTTTTATGCAGTATAAGAGTTACTTGAGCACATGTAAATGTTAAGTTTGGAGATTTTGATACGCCTAAAAAATATTCAATTATAAATATATATACATATATATATATATATATATATATATATATATATGGAAAGAATAACTCGTGGCTCCCTATTGTTAATATAAAATGAAAGTACAAAATTGGGAGGAAAAAAGGATCCCCATCTAAAACAAAAGAGAAAATACATCATAATCCTAGGGGTTCCTCTTTCCACATTATAACTCCACCCCAAAAAAAGAAAAGTAAAAGAAAATAATGTGTACTCAAGATACATGAACTAGTATAACAAAGGAAAAAGTATACCCAAAAAAGACTTGAACACGAAAAGACAGGTAAATAACAAAGAGAAAGCTAAAAGAAACCAAAAAGCTCAGGAAACAGCCTTAGTATCCAGATTGATCCCAAAAAGTTCTTGTCTAGAGGCAGCCACATGAAGATCCAGCAAAATTTGTAAATCGAGTAGAAGCGAAAACACAAGCTATGTCTCCAACAGTCTAAAGAGGCCATATTCGTCCAGTGATCCTGTAGGTAGGGAGCAAAGGTAGGAGAGATATCACAAAGAACATGCAATAGAAGAAAAGGTAATGGCATTTCCCAAAGAAAACTGTAAAATTGGGCAATGTAAAGCATTTTGCAGCAAAGGTCGTCCGAAGGGATCTGCAAAACAAGGACATTGAAATAGATTGCTTGAAAGCCCAAATCATCCAGTGTTCCATACACCACAGAAAGCCAATATCTGCACTGAGAGGGTCATGTACAGAAATTATATCATGCATAACAGTAATAAAATTCCAAAAAGCACCAGAAAAAGGTCCAGTGAAACGCTTTAACAAAGCATTGCAAGGAGGGAGATCCAACGCCCCAACAACAATATGAGAGCAGTGAGAATCCATGTAAGATTGTCCAAAATTTGTATAACAACAATAAAATCCTGAAAATATTTTTGCAGGTTTGGCTACAGGACATGTAGCCAGTCCTACAGAATAAGGTGCAGAAAAAGCCAGGTAGTGCAATAAGAGAGATTCTAGTCCAGAAAAAAACACATAAGAATATCTTCAGCAAAACACTATTCCAGCTAGGAATGCACAACCAGCCTACAGAGATCATAGAGTCCTAAATATCATCCACAACTAATAGCACCAAAAGGACAGCAGAAAGTATCAGCATAGAGCCGTTTAACTCCTCAAGTAAGGAGTGTCCATCATATCACTGAGAATAAAGCTTTTTAGGGGAAAAGGAAGGGCACTACCAACCAGGATAGTAGATAGCTTCAACTTAGAAAGATAATCAAAAGGAATATTCCCCTCTATAATGGTGAAGGTATAGAGTAGTTGAAGTTGATTATTATCTATCTCCTTATAAATTTGTTGTAATAAGTAAGTTAAATACGAGACAAAAATGGATTTCTAGGTAAGGATATTATAAAGGTATTGTGAGTCAGTCTTTATAATGACACATTTAAAATTAAAGGAGACAAATACCTTTAAAACAAAAAAAAAATAGCATAGCATTCAGCCTCAAGAGGTGTAGAGGCAACAATAGGTGAAGCAAAAAAAAACTTGGCAATTCCCATTATAATCTCTGAACAGCCCCCCAGCAGAAGCTGCCATGTTGGACCAACTAGCATCAATGTTGGCCTTAAACCAACCAGGAATAGGTGGTTTCCATCTGACCAAGACATGTCTTTTGTTTCTCTTAGAAATAGATAAGGCATTAGCAATATTTAAAGCTCTAACAACTTTAAAATAGTTAGTCATGATGAAGGAAACAACAGTAGTAAAGGAGGGGGGGAAGGAGTGATATTTATAAGCATTTCTAGCAAGCATGATGAACCAAAGAACCATTAAGGAAAAAATGCTTCATCTTGGAAGTAAGAGAGGAAACATCTTGCCAAGCCCCAAGTAGCTTATTCAAGCTAATAGGATGAGGCTAGCAAACTCCAAGCATTCCACCAAAAAGGTCCCAAACCTGTCTAGCAAAATTGCATTCAATAAAGAGATGCTGGGATGATTCATCTTCTCTCTTGAATATGTAGCAAAAATATGCCAGCTTCAAACCTTTCAGCTTAAGAATGTCATCTAAAGGAAAGAAAGAGAGAAAATATATCCAAAGAAATAAAGTGGTAGAGGGAGAAATAAAGGAATGCCAAATTGAAGAACTCCATTTCCATTTTTCATAGTAGTTAGTGTGCGTGTAAAGCATTTTAGTTGTGGAGACCGTAGAGTAGAATTTCCAAACAATTTTATCACTTCTACCAACGTTTATTGGAGGAGTAGACAAGGAAGGAGCTAATCTCCCTCTAGAGACTTCAGCATATTGATATCCCAATTACCACCATCACTAACATCAGAGATCAGTAGGTTTGAATGAATATAAGAGTGAGGGAGATTAGTGAGATTAGATGGGCCCCAATGGTCATGCCAAAAGGATATATTACCATCTCCAACTTCCTAAAAAAATAAACTCAGTTGCTATAGTTCTAGCATGAGTTATAGCCTTTCAGAGTTTTGAATCGTCAGTTTTCCAAGCCACAGTGGAAAAGTGAGCAGTTTAAAAATATTTATTATAGAGAAACTAAGCCCAAAGGGACTCCCTTGCCTGAAATTTAAACAAAAGTTTATACATGTTGTTGTCTACAATTTTCTGCAGAGTTTTAAAGCCAAGACCTCTAAAGGACCGAGGCATAAAAAGCCTAGCCCAATTAGTCCATATTTTTTCAGAGCCAGTTCAAACCTAAAGAAACTTATTAAAAAGAATTTTAAGATTTTTCAAAGTGCTTTTTCTAGCCTTAATGACTTGCAAAGAATAAAGTGGTAAATTGCATAACACACTTTTATGCAAAGTGAGCCTACCACCATTAGATAAAAAAATATTTCTCCAATCATTAATCCTTGATTTAATTTTATCTTCCACATCATCAAGTTGATTTTTCTTTCTCCTTCCCCTAAGAATATGCACCCCAAGATACTTAATAGGGACTTTAGTAATTTTACAGCCAGTATAGTCAGAGGCCCAATTTTCCATGTGAGTAGAAACATATTTGCCAAAGTATAGAGAGCATTTATATTTATTGAAGAGCAAACCAGAGGAGTTCTAAAACTCCTCTAACACATTCATAATGGTTTTAACAGCATTCTTGCTTGCATTGGAAAAGATAATAGCATCATCAGCATAGGCAAGGTGACTAATCAAAACTTTAGATTTATGAGAATATTGTATGTGTGGGTGCTACACTTCTGCTCAATTAAGCTGAGAAAAGTAATCAAAAGAAATAATGAACATAGTTGGAGAAAGAGGATCCCCCTACTTAATTCCCCTGAGAGCAGGCAAAAAACCATAAGCCTTACCATTAATGAACATACTGTAGTGATTGGTCTCCAGACACCTTTTATTAAGCATACAACAATCTTTCTTAAAACCTTTAGCAATTAAAACATTTAGAAAGAAATCCCAGTTAATTGTATCAAAAACCTTTTTAATATCAAGTTTGATAACCATATTTAAGTAGATTTCTTTCTCATCAGGGATATATGATAAGGATAGTGAATTGATAAAGTCTCTATCATCCAAGAAAAGAGTAGAGTCAATAGGAGTGATATGCACAGTAGATTGATAAAGAGTAGTGAAGTGATGAACAACACTTTCACCAATATCATCCATGTTATTTATTATCTCACCATTCACATTTCTGATTTTTAGAATGTTTTTTATGTTCCTTCTATGCTTAAGAGTAGCATGGAAATAATTAGTATTACAATCACGCAAAGGAAAGAAACATCAATGTTTGAGCCTAGGGTAATAGATTTTTAAGAATCTGATTCTACCCTAGAGGTTTAGTTTTATCCTTTTGTTTTTATTAATATCATTTTATTTTATCATGTTTTATCTTATTTATGTCATTTGGTTTTGTTGTTTTGTCATTTTGTTGTCTTCGTTTTGAGGTTTTGTTGTTTTGTTATTGTTGTTTTGAAGTTTTGTTATTTTGTTGTATTGTTTTGTTGTTTTGAGATTCACCTTTTCCGCTTAAATATGTCATCCAGCAAAATAGAGTTAGCATACCCTAATAATATGCAAAGTAAATCTAAATCATAATTTATTTCATGTCTCTAGCAAACCTGCAAAACATAACACGCATGAAATCAGGTTTAAATTTTTCAATTTAGTTGATTGAACAATTTTTAAACAACTCGATCAAGATGTCTATGGCTTCATCATCCCGGGGCCATAAAGTATTCAAATCTACTTAGTCCAAATGGTGTTTAAACTAGGAGCGGAAGATTCTTGTCACCAACCGCAGATTATGTCATCCAAGAGATCTTCATAGATCTGAATACTGATCTTATAATGTCATTTACTATAGGTTTTATGTCGATTAAACCCAATGAAAGTTGTCTAAATTCTAATAAATTATACTTAAGATTTAGGTTCAATGTGGGTAGAACCTAAGATTTAATATTACTTAGATACAATTTAAGTAAAACTGAAGCATAAGATGACTTAAGTCCAACTTATGTAGGACCTAAAGTTTGATATATTTGGGTTCAATTTAGGTAGAACATAAAGTTTAAGATGATTTAGATCCAATTTAAGTAGGACCTAAGGTTTGATGTCATTTAGGTTCAATTTAGGATGTCATTTAGGTTCAATTTAGATTTAGGTAGAACCTAAGGTATGAAATGAATAGGTTCAATGTAGATAGAACTTAAAATTTAAGATCATTTAAGTCCAATTTAACTAGGAGTCAAGATATGGAGTGGTTCAGGTTTAATGTAGGTATAACCTAAGGTTTACGATGGTTTAAGTCCAATGTTGGTAAGACTTTTATAATGATTTAGGTTCAATTTAAGCGGGGTTTTATTTAGATTTAATTTAAGTAGAATCTAAGTTTAGTGTTACATAGATTCAATTTAGGTAGAATCTAATGTTTGATATGGTTTAGGTCCCATTTAGATACGACCTAAGGTTCGGTGTTACTTAGATTTAATTTAGGCAAAACCTAAGGTTTAGTGTTAGGTTCAATTTAAGTAAAACCTAAGGTTTAAGATAGCTTAGGTCCAATTTAGGTAAGATCTAAGAAAGTTTGGTTGAGTCTAATGTAGGTTAGATTTAGAATTTAGATATGATGTAAGTTGGATCTATAGAAATTTGGTTAAGTCTAATATAAGTTAGACTTAGAATTTAGCTAACTCTAACATACGTTAGACTTATAGTTGCCTTTAGATTCAAGTTGGATAGAACCTAAGGTTTAAGTTGACTTAGGTTGACTTAAGTTGACTTAGTCTCGACTTAGATTAAACCTAAGGTTTGGGTTGACTTAGGTTCAATTTGAGTAGAACCTAAGGTTTAAGTTGATTTAAGTTCAACTTGGGTTGAACATAAAGTTTAAATTGATTTAGGTTGATTAAGTCTAGAGTAAGTAAGGCCCTAATAGATTTAATTAGGTCTAGTTAGAGTTAGACCTAATTAATGTTTAGGTTTAATTAAGCCTAAAGTAAGTGAGGCTTAATAGGTTTAATTAGGTCTAATTAGGGGTTGACTTAATTAGGGTTTAGGTTAATTAAGCCTAATGTAAGTAAGGCTTAATAGGTTAATTAAGTCTAATTAGGGTTTATATTTGATTAAGCATAATGTAAGTAAGACTTATTAGGTTTAATTAGGCCTAATTAGGGTTAGACCTAGTTTAGGTTAATTAAGCCTAATGTAGATAAGGCTTAATAGGATTAATTAGATCTAATTATAGTTAGATCTAATTAGGGTTTAGGTTAATTATGCCTAATGTAAGTAAGGCCTAGTAGGTTTAATTAGATCCAATTAGGGTTAGACCTATTAAGTCTAATGTAAGTACGGCTTAATAGGTTTAATTAGGTCTAATTAGGGTTAGACGTAATTAGGGTTTAGGTTAATTAAGCGGTTAATTAAGCCTAATGTAAGTAATGTAAGTAGGCTTAATAAGTTTAATTATGTCTAATTAGGGTTAGACCTAATTAGGGTTTATGTTTGATTAAGTCTAATGTAAGTAAGGCTTAATATGTTTAATTAGGTCTAATTACAGTTTGACCTAATTTAGGTTAATCAAGCCTAATGTAAGTAATGCTTAATAGGTTTAATTAGGTCTTATTAGGGTTGGACCTAATTAGGGTTTAGGTTAATTAAGCCTAATGTAAGTAAGGCCTAATAAGTTTGAATAGATCTAATTAGGATTAGACCAAATTAGGGTTTAATTTGTCTTAAACCTAATGTAATTAAGGTTTAAGGAGGTTAACTAGGTCTAATAGGGGATTAGACCTAGTTAGGGTTTTATTTGTCTTAAACCTAATGTAATTAAGGTTTAAGAAGGTTAATTAGGTCTAATAGGGGAATAGACCTAATTAGGGTTTAATTTGTCTTAAACCTAATGTAATTAAGGTTTCAGGAGGTTAATTGGGCCTAATAGAGGATTAGACCTAATTAAGGTTTAATTTGTTTTAAACCTAATGTAATTAAGGTTTGAGGAGGTTAATAAACTCTAATAGGGGATTAGACCTAACTAGGGTTTTATTTATCTTAAACCTAATTTAATTAAGGTTTAAGAAGGTTAATTAGGTCTAATAGGGGATTAGACCAAATTAGAGTTTACCTAATCTTAAACCTAATGTAATTAAGGTTTCAGGAGGTTAATTGGGCCTAATAGAGGATTAGACCTAATTAAGGTTTAATTTGTTTTAAACCTAATGTAATTAAGGTTTGAGGAGGTTAATAAACTCTAATAGGGGATTAGACCTAACTAGGGTTTTATTTATCTTAAACCTAATTTAATTAAGGTTTAAGAAGGTTAATTAGGTCTAATAGGGGATTAGACCAAATTAGAGTTTAATTTATCTTAAACCTAATGTAATTAAGGTTTAAGGAAGTTAATTAGGTCTAATAAGGGGATTAGACATAATTAGGGTTTAATTTGTCTTAAACCTAATGTAATTAAGGTTTAAGGAGGTTAATTAGGTCTAATAAGGGATTAGACATAATTAGGGTTTAATTTGTCTTAAACTTAATGTAATTAAGCTTTAAGAAGGTTAATTAGATCTAATAAGGGATTAGACCTAATTAGGGTTTAATTTGTCTTGAACCTAATATAATTAAGGTTTAAGAAGGTTAATTAGATCTAATACGGGATTAGAATTAATTAGAGTTTTATTTGTCTTAAACCTACTATAATTAATTTTTAAGAAGGTTAATTAGGTCTAATAGGCGATTAGACCTAATTAGGATTTAATTAAGTTTAGGTTCACTTGGATTGAACCTAGATGTATTAGTTTGATTTGAACCTATTTGGAATTGGATTCAAAGGTTTCTAGTTTTAACTTAAGTCTATGTAGAATAGACTTAAGTGTTATGTGAGTTCATTTATATTGAACCCAAAATGTGGGTTTCAATTTTGAGTCTGTATGTGTTAGACCCAATGGCTTTGAAGAGATGACTAAACCCAATATGGTTAGGGTTTAGACTTACCCTAGGCCTAACTTGGAAATCAGACCTAGAGGATTGGATCGATTATATAGATCATCCAAGGTAAATTTTTAGGTTTAAAGGATTTTAGGTTTTTTAAGTGTAAATTTATAAATTTACAATCTCAACCCTAAAAGGCAAAATGTCATTTAAAATTTTCTAGAAGGCTAAAAATTGTCATTTTAGGGTTTAAATTTGTTGTCCAAAATTTTCTAGCCATCTCCAATTTTAATTTCTAATTTCTTCGATTTTTATAACTATTTATGAAAATAATTTCAAAATTCAATGGAAGTTAATGAATTTAGTTTTAGAGACCTATTTTAGCCTTGGAAAAATTACAGAATATCCCTAAGAGTGAAAAGATCATTCTTAGAAAATTTCATTATTTTAAGGTTTATAAAGAATTTTTAATAATTAAATCACTCCTAAAAGTAAATAATAAATTAAAAATTAAATATAATTTATCAATTTTAGATTTTGGATTCATAATATTCTTCTTATTTGTTGAATCAAAAGGTATTTTTCTTTCATTTTTATGATTTTTATGTGCAAAGTTATGGACTTTTGAAGATTTTATGCATTTTTTGAATTTATTAAATTCTTAATTTTGTATTTATTTGACTAGGTGCCAGCGCATCCACGGAGATGTTGAATCTCCACACGATGTCATCTGATTGGTTTAGATTTCCATGTGAGCAGCTTGCGTAGCCATGATTTCATCTGTTTTATATGGATGATTCCACGTTCCAACTAGATCACAACCGTCTGTTTCCAGTACATGGAAACGGATGTCATTTAGTTATCGCCTCGAGGGACTGTTAACCGTAAGTAGTTCATGCTTAGGATATAAAATTCCTCTAATCTCTCCATGAAACTTCATGGGGATTGTTCCTAAAGCTTCATCGCATCAAAACGAACACATACATGCTGATAGTTAGCCATGATGTGATGATTTTCTTCGCAATGTCTGAAATCTGAGCAAAAATTAGGGTTTGAGGCCATACCTTGGTCTAAAGAGATGCAACCTCAATCAAATATGATAGGAAAGATTTTCAAGTCATTGTGAAGCTCCACCTAAGTTCAATTTGGAATGAATTTGGGTTAGAGTATGTTCTTGCTAAAATGGGTACACAAGTTCAGCTACAGTAGGCTAGAGCTTCTTAGAAGGCATGATTTCTATTGGAAACTTCTTTTTTGAAGTTTAGAGATGATGTTGGAGTAGTTAATTTGAAGTTTGGAAAGGTTTCATGTAGACCCGAAAACTCGTCTTGTTTTTCATGTGAGAAATTGAGCTTCTACAATGTCTTACAGAGGCTAAAATTGTGAGGGATCAAATGCTCAAGTGATGCAAAATAAGTTTGTTGTTGAAGGTTATTAGAGTTATGGACTATACTTAGGTCTCTCTTCTTATGGTTGGCTCTCGGGTTAGTCCTTTTATAAGCATGGAGAAGCTATGGATAAACCTTGAATTACTTGGGGAAGAAGGTGGCTGAGGATAAGATTTTGGCTTGGGGAAAGCCATGGTTGAGCTCCCCTATGTCTTCCATGATGTATTCCCATTAATTCAAGGATTTTTTTATAGCTTTGGCTACCTTCCATTCGGGAGAAGATGAGGTGGAGAGGGGCCCATGGATGAGTTGGCTTTGAACACATCCACCTCAGCTCAAAGCATAGGATAATTTGAGAAGGAATGACACCTAGCATTCCTTCATGATGGCCTCATGATGAGTTCAAATATGATGAATAAAGTACTTGAGTAAGGCTCTCATTCCTCCACCTAAGGTATCAAGTCATCTAATGGCTTAGTGATGGAATGACACAAAAGCTTCCTCTTCATGATAATTTTTGAATTACATCAAAAATGGTGGCTCATGAATTTTTTCCATATGCCTTGAGATGCCATGATAAGTCTCATAGGTCATGGGTAGTAATCCTACATGGGTTGAATTTAGGGTTTGGACCTTAAACATGGGCTTTAACCCTTAAATTGTCATGTATAATTTTAAGTAGCCATGAATTTAGGTCATGGATTCAAGGCTTAAGTCCTAGGTCTAATAAATCTTAATTTCACACTCTTTAACTAATTAAATGATTAATTAATTAAGAGAATAAAATAATTTGATTAAAATACCATGTTTTGACATAAAATGGTGGAATTGACCAAGTTTGACAAAATTTGACCAATTGATCAAGGTTGACCAATTAGGTCCCAGGATTGACTATGATGACTCACTTGACCTTATGATGGTTGAGTCAGTCATAGGGGTATTGGATTTGGTAACATAGTTTAGTTTGACTATTTTGACTAAGAAAGTTGACCATAGTGGTCAAGTTGACCATATGGTGTTGTCTTGAACATAAGATGATCATTTGGGTCTAGGGTTGACCAAATGGTCATTGTGATGACCATTGGGTCTAATATTGACCATTTTGACCAAAATTTGACCAATGGGGTCTATGGTTGACCAAATGGTCTAGTTGTCCAATTTGAACCAATGTAGACCAAAGTTGACCAATTGGGCCAGTTTGATCAATTTGGTGTTTTGGTTGACCAAATGATCCAGTTTGACTAATTTGACCAAAGTTGAACAATTTGATCAAAGTTGACCAATTGGGCCTTAATGTTGACCATTTAACCAAGTTTGACCAATTTGGTTCCCATGTTGACCAAATGGTCAATGTGGTAGCCATAGGATCCATATGTTTTTGAATTAACGTTTGTTGTCATTTATGTAACCACTCTAGATTATCACCAAGCTTTGGGCTTAAGAAAACACATTAGGGTTTTACCCTAGATTTTAGGGTTTAGGGACCCATGATGAGATTTAAGGAGTCAATGTTGGTAGACTTCTTTCTTAAAATAGATCATAAATGTTATTCAAAATAGACCTCATAAAACTGTGGTCAACAACATTAAAACTTATACTTGAACACAAAAATGCAACTAGGTTTGAGAAGATATTTTGGAGGAGGTTACCCATGGATCCTAAAAAAATATCTTCTAGTCACTCTTGATTAATCATACCACAAACCTTAAAAATCCGGGATGACTAAGCCATGGGATCTTTATCTTGTCATCCCAATAAAAAATAAATTATAAATGAAAAAAAAATTAATCGGTTAATAAGCCTTAAGCAACCAAAAATATTCAACCCCTGAAATTTGGTAAAAGACATTAATACTTAAATGAAACCCTAATAAACAAAAATCACCGAACACAACTTAAACCCAACATGCTTTGATCTATGAAGATTTTATGGACGATGTAATCTATGGTTGTTGCCTTCCGGGCTAAGTAGATCAAGGTATCCGATGACCACGGGACAACAGAGGCATGGACATCTTGACCGAGTTGTCTAAAAATTTAAAACTCAACAGACAAAAACAAACACATAAAATGTTCTTTTTACTGACTTTATTTTGCATGGTTGTTGAAGACAAGGTGAATGTCATCCTTGATTTTCTTTAAATGTTATAGGGTGTGCTAACTCTATTTTGCAGGACGATTATTCTAGCCACTCAAGACATGGATAAAAAAAATGAATCTTAACTAAACAAACTTTAGGATAGTGTGGAATCCACTACTCTTTGGATAGGACTTTGAGATTTATTTCCTTGACAATACTCTTGAACTTTCTGAGAGCAAATCTAAACTTTACCGGATGTTTTTTTCAATAATCATGGATTATTTAGGATGTAATTAACTATAGGGACTTGTCCCTGTAGGAAGATTTGAAGCCCATAACAATTACATAAACATGAAATCTCTGGTATGATGCTTTCATAAGAATTCTTTAGTACCAACGAATTCTTTATGAAAACTCTTTTGACATTTATTTGTTTTGCTATTATTTTCCTTACGTCCCTCGATTTATTCCTTCTTGCACCGATCGACATGGTATGAGTTGGAATAATTCGGCAAGGGCAGACAATATATAGATAAATGAATTAGCTATTCCACGACAATGACAACAACAAACAAGACTGACGGCGATGACATAAACACAGCTGAGGGGCCCAAGATTGGCACCAAACACAAGTCACAAATAAACATGAGTACAACAAATACATAAAGGTTTTATAACTAAAAAGTCTCTTCTCTTCACCACATGGCATGATCCATGATAAGTAAAATTAAAGGCTTTCTCCAAGAATGATTAATTTTTTATTTAGATTTTTTTTGTGGTTAATTACTCAAACATTCCCTTCGATAGAGCTATTAGAACATTTTTTTGTATCAGCTGTAATGAAAGAAATCAGTACAAAAAAAACAATGGAGTTGCACTAGAAATAGATCAGCCAATTGTAAGCTCGAGGAAAAGTAAAAATTAAAAATTTGTTCTTTCTATACATTAAATTTTTAAAAGTTCTATTCGATTTTTTTTTACCAAACTCAACTTTGTTGCATTCCCTTCAGTACAATTGTATCATATCGGTTAAATTGATATATTTTCACAACACATGTCTCAAATAAATATGAGTACCCAAATATAACAAGTTTGTACATCTAAAAATTCTAGTCTCTCCACCACATGACAAGATCCATGACAACTAAAAATTAAGCCTTGGAGGTTTCTCACAGGAATGATTAATTTTTTATTTAGATTTTTTTCACGGTCATTACTCTAAAAATTCCCTTCGTTAGAACTGTTAGTACAATTATGTTCTATCGATTGTAAAAAGAGAAATCAGTACAACCATTACAAAATAGTTTAAAAGGGATAACGCTGTCAATCATAGGCTCAAGGAAAAGCAAATATTAAAAAGTCATTCTTTCCATATAAAATTTTTTAAAGTTTTATTTAGATTTTTTTACCAAGCTCAACTTGCTGACTGCCCTTCAGTACATTCCTGTTATATCGGTTGTACTGATTTATTTTCACAACACAAGTCACAAAAAATATAAGTACAACAAATACAACAAGGCCGTATATCTAAAAGGCCTCTTCTCTCAACAACATAGCAAAATCCATGATAAATAGAAATTACAGCTTTTGAGCTTTCTCACAAGAATGATTAATTCTTTATTTAGATTTCTATCACGATCAATTACTCAAACATTCTCTTTGGTAGAACTATCAGTACAACTGTGTTGTATCAGTTGTACTAAGAGAAATCAGTGCAACCAATACAATATGGTTGTACAAGAGATAAATCAGTCAATTGTAGGCTCGAGGAAAAGTAAAAATACAATATTATTTTATAGAGGAATTCTTGGGAACATTCTATAATTAGACTTTTATTTCAAGCACAAACTATATGTAAAATTAAATAGTCTATACCTTTAAAAAAAATAAATAATAAATGCATTGAATTCCTACAAAATGATCTTCTTTGCTTGCTAATTACTTTGACTTATGTCTTTTAAATATATAAATACAATCATTACAACAAGGAAATATTTAAGGAAATGCTAAATAACATATGCAATAAAATGATGCAAATGAAATTCAAAGCTTTATATAGCGAACTTCAGCTGATTTAAATAATTCGGTGGGTTAAAATATGATTTTATCTGTGCATTTTTTGTCAGCACCCAATAAATATGGTCTCCTTGGAATATTAATTATTACATTAAGCAATCTACTCCAAATAATGAAAAAATAAAACTTACAGATTAATAATAAATGAAATTGTGTTTCAAACCTACTAATGGATTCAAGTCTATAATATCATCACCGGAAAAAGAAGTAGATATGACCTCCGAGTTATTGAAGTTACCACTCTACTTGTTCTCCATCATTAAGATTTCTTTCTAAGTTTTGGCAATGAGAATTGTTTCTTCCTGATGTTCCACAACAAAAAAATATTTCAATCATAAATCCTAAAGATAATTCAATCCTAAACCATAAAAATTTTACAGCTTTTTCTAAATTTTCTTTCAAATTTTAGGCATGTTATTTCCTATGTTAAAGTAACGAGCCAATACTCTAAGATGGGTCAGGACGGGTCATGTCATTTCTTATTACTTTATCATAATAAAATAATAATAATAATAGATATCTGAGACGTGGCGTTTTCAGATTGGCCTCTACACGTGGTTTTATGTGTATTATCTGCTCAAAATAATTTTTCCTTGTTGGCCATCCTTTGATCACTTATTCTACTAAATGACAGGTGTCTCTCATATTTAAACAATTTCTTGAGAGAAACAAATGTAAATTGGTATCTACTCTCAACTCTTCCCATGAGTCGTCTAGATCAAATGATGCTCTTTTTCATTGGATTTAGGATAACGTCTTGAATGTAGAAATTAGTGTTCTTTCTCTAAGAAATCTCCTTTAGATGGCTAAGGCAAACGACTCATATAGCAAAACATACATCCAGTTTCACTCTCAATATTTGGTCCAAGGCCACTTGATCAATCTTCCTAGTCTATCCCACAATCGCTCCTTTATTTATGTTCACTATCTCACATGTATGAAGTGTTATTTCCTTATATCAATAAAATTTTCACTTTTGATTGCCAATCCTATCAAATCTATAGTAGGTCCTTTGACAAATCTCTAAATGCCTCTTCTATTTCTAGGAATACATCCATGCTCGCCACATCTGTAAAGATGATAAATTTTTAACTATCAACGGGTTCCACCTAAACTTTACTACTTCAGAAGAGGTAAGAAAGAATAAGAAAAATTACAAAAAAGGAATAAAATTCATTAATAACAAGCTATAGAGGTTTAACTGAATAGAGGGAAAAGAGCCAGATGGCAAAACATTGGCTCTTCTAAAATCCTCTATTTATAAGTTTGGAATTAGAATCTCGAGCATTATAGAAAAGATTATAAATGAGCATTAAATATGAATAAAAAAGACAAAAACATGGAATGTTTTATTTGTATATAGAAATGGGTTTGGCCGCTGATTTTCAAAAGAAACAACCTAACACCTTGATATATCGTGGGCTATCAATAATTGTAGTCAGTTGACTGGGCTTGCTTGGCTCATGAAGATCATCTTGATGGAGATGTTCTTGAGTCTTAGCAGATGCTTCCTGTAAGAGCGGTAGGATTTTCCTCATAAGTTGTGTTTAGAAACCTAAAATCTGATTGGACGAGCTCGTGTTTTGGGCTTGTCAGATGACAATGCCAATGTCGGTATCTAGAAGTTGAATTAATATCGAGTTTGCGGGCAGCCATGATACTGAATCTAGCCTAGGGAGTGTGTCTTCTTGATCATTTACCTAGGCTAATCAGTATCAAAGGTGTACAAGCAACCAAACCAAACGAAGGGTGCAAAAATAACTAATTCAAAATCATTGTAAATAAAGGGTGTGTTTAGCGCAGGTTAAAAGATGTGGTGTGGTGCGGAAACACTGGATTAAGGCATTCAAAAATTGCGGTTGTAATGTGTGTTTTAAGAAAAAGCTCCTTAAAAGTGGGTCATGGGTGTGGCCCCGCGGCCCTAATTTATTCGCGTATTATTTTGTGTTACATCCCATGCGACTATTTGTGCTCTCATACCACGCTTTCATGTGTCCCCCCCCCCCCCCTCCCCCTCACCCTCCCTCGTTGCGGTGAGGTTGTCGTTCTTCTTTCCTTCCCCCTCTCTTCTTTGAGTCTCCCCTCTATTGCTTTGGTGGTAAGGGTTGGTTGGTTTCGGTGGTTGTTTTGATGAGTTTGTCTTTCTTCTCCTCTCCCTCTCCCTTCTGTTCTTCGACTCTATTTGGATTCAGTGTTTTCTGTCACCCCAAAGTATTCTTTACATAGGACATTTTGATTTTTTTTATTTTTCTTGCTATGTGAAAATTATGGTGTTGTGATTTTCTTGGCATGTGGAGATTTCATTGGAAATGATGTGGAAATTGGAAGAAGGCTATGATTTGCTTGGTATGTAGAAATTGGTGGAAGGCTCTGGTATACTTGGTGTTGTGATTTGGTTGGTTCCAGTGATATGTTATTTGCTTGTATTTTACCCAGTTTCCTTGTGCTGTGATTGTCAAAATAGGGAAAATAAGGTGTTGTTGGTGATACCAAAATATGATTCTTCATTCTCTATTTAGTGAGTTCGGGCTCTGATTGTTGGTGGTGGTGATTTTGTCGTGGTTTTTGAGATTATTTTTTTGTGGTCTTTGGTGTTCCACGTTGTTGGTGTGCTATGATTTTAATGGTGTTTGGTTTGGTGTGAAATTGTGGTTTTGATCATGTGGTGGTAGGAGATGTGGAGGTGGTGGTGTGGTGTTGTGTGGCATGATATTGATATTGGTGATCGGTGGTGTGGAGGTAATGGCGTGTGGTACGGTGTGGAGATGGTGGTGTTGTGTTGGTGTTGGTGTGTTGGTGATATGGTGGTAGGTGGTGTGGTTTAGAGGTGGTGGTGTGGTTTGGAGGTTGTGGTGTAGCGTGGTGTTGGTGGTGGTGTTTTAGTGATATCGTAGTGGTGTGTTATTGATGTTGGTTTTAGATGGTGTGTTATGGAGATGGTGATGAGCAAGTGTGATGTATTAATAAACATGGTGGTGATGGTTGTGATGCGGTGGTGGTGTTGCAGATGTTTTAGTTTCTTACTTTCTTTTAAACTCCCAATAAATTCATGTTCTTTAGTCATTTGCATGCTAGTTGTTGTAAAGGCCAAAGCAAAAGAAATTGGTTTGTCTGCTACCTTGGATAACATTAATATTTTGTGACCTCTGCGCCAAAGAGGTCGAGTTGGGAAATAGATCAACCACCTAATTAAACAAGGTTGGCATAATATAATAAATAAGATTAAAGAAAGCACGACAAGAGAGTATGATAGAATGCAATTTTAAAAAAAAATAAGATCAGTTAAAAATGGACTGCAAAATATGGAAAAAACTAAAAAAAGGATCCACAAGTTTGGGTTGGGATCCTATAAAGTGAACCATTGATACTTGTACAGAATGATGAACCGAGAGATTGGATGAAAGAATACTTGAAATGTAAAATCATATTAAAGTTAACATTTTCTTTAATCAATCCGAAGATTTATTAATTAATTTGTAGGATGTGCCAACAGCAAAAAAATTCTAATTCAGTGGCAATAACTCTGAGCTTGAAGAAAAGTTGAATCATATGTTCGATGGAGTGGTGGCCAAAAGTGAGAAAGCATGAGCTCCAAGCGAGAGAGGGCTCAGAGACCAATTTGTGCATTTAGAAATGGAGCAATCTGCTAGATCCGATGAGGGTTCCAACTCCAAGCTAAATGAAGTAGGATCTACTAGTCGAACCAAATGTCACAGGGTTGAGAAAAAGAAAAAAAAGGTGTTCGTTAGAAGTCAGATCTCCCAATTAGTGGCTTCATGCACCAATGAACCTAGTGGGTCACTTGCAACTTTTATTTATCAAGTTATGAGAATTCTGAAGAATACTCCTGAAAATGATGAGGACATGTCGTTTCACTTGTTCTCCATGAAGTTGTTGAAAGTCCCAACCAGAAAAGAGTTTTTCATGTCGACGAAAGCTATAAAATCCAATCATATGATTAATTACTTATGATATTATTATGATAATCAGGATGAGTGAATTTTGTATTATTTGATGTGTTAATTTATGTTGTTTGGATTTTGAAATTTTTTTAAATTTGGTCATCTTACAGTCATTTCTAACATTAAAGTGTTCTTTATATGTTATATTTTTATTTGCAAAGCATTTAATTTTAATTCAGTGTTTTTAAACGATAAATATCATGAATAGAAAGGATGCCTTAAAAAAATTACAGATGCATTTTGTTTACAGTACAAATGTCACAATTCATATGTTGATCGATCTAATTACATGACTGCTACGATTATAAGTAACAAGTGGGTTGGGGATTTGCTTGTGGGTCACCTCACAAGGTTTGGCAACATGTTTCGAATGGAACTGGCTATTTTCATTGATCCGCATGAAGAATTGCACATACATCATGGTTTTCATTACTCATCCAGGATGTATCAAGAGATGTGTTAGCTATAACCCTCTATATTTTATTACAAAATGGTCCATGAGAGGTAACATAGAACGCTTCCAACACTGATCTGACACAATCAGCAGATATTAATCAATTGGGCTAAATTCTCTTACTAGTTTGTCATCAAAAGTATTGTACCCGAAGACCTCACATTTCAAAGCATGCCTGTGTAGATTTTATAGGATCAACGTTATATGCCATATTTTAAGGTAGTTTCATGTGTTCGTATTTCTCTAAAATGACTTGAACACCATGTTTCTAAAATATTTGACAATTGTGTTAGGATTGTGTCGGAGCAATTGGTGGTGTACATGTGGATGCATGTGTTCCCAACGTTGCATACATTGAACGATGTGGATCAACAACACGAATTGTGATGGTTATATGTGATTTCAATATATGTTTCACATTTGTAATGTCCGGATTGATGGTTATATGTGATTTCAATATATGCTTCACATTTGTAATGTCCGGGTTGGAAGACAGTGTACATGACAGTCGTATTTTCATTTTTGCTATGAAAACTCCAAAGTAGATCTTCTTGAAGCCACCTTTAGGTTAGCTCAAATATTAACAAATAAAATACTAATATCTTATGCAATCCAATGATTTTCTTTACACTAGGAAAATATTATTTGGTTGATGTTGGATATTCATTATAAAGATGGTATCTTAAACCCTTTCCTGATACCAAATATCTCATTCTAGATTTTGACAGGGCTAGCAATGTCATTTGGCATAGTAAAGAGATGTTCAACAAGAGATAGCCTCCTTATGAGGTGTCATTGAATGGATATTTGAAAATTGAAAGAAAAAGTGGGTTATACTGTGCAATATGCCTAGATATTTGTTTCACAAACAAGTGCAATTGTGATTGTCATGATGACTCTCCATAACTATATTTGGCGGCATCCTTCACGCAACAAATTTGACTTCAATAGATCTAATGAAGATCATTCAAATATCCATGTTAAAGCATATAAATATCACCTTGAACAATTATTATCACGTGTTGAAATTGATTTGTTTGAGACTCACACCGAAGACGGGGAAGGTGCAAACAAGATCATAAAAGTTATAGGAGAAAATTACAAATGCTACAATTATATGATGAATGGAGGGAACGTTTGTTTTTTTGTTGCTACTTTATTTGTAATGTACTATGAAAATCTTTTTATTTGTTGTATTAATATCGCATACAATACATGTTTATTTTGAATCTCAATATTATTTTTATTTCTTATGCATTTATTCGATCCCACTTGGATCGCCAATAATGCAACCGTGGATAAATTATGTATTTTATTTTGGAGGTCTATGATGAGACATTGGACCTTAAGCCTTCTGAATGGCCTATATGTCAGATGATTTTTGTCACATGTGAAATCCCAAAAAGTCAACCAAGTTCCTCTCTATTTTCAATGCTACGATTTTTTAGGTTCTTCTGAATGAATTTTTATTTTTTTATTTTTGTGACATGCATATGTAACACACAAGAACTCAATATTACCTGATTTAAAAGTAACCAAAAATTATTTTTTCTATAAGATATATTACCTTCTTGTAGTGACAGATTGGTCAGTTTATATATTGTGTTTTCTAAGATCTCAAAGTTATATTAAACTTTAATTAACAATTTCTATTATTCATTTTCACTAATGTTGTATCTAAAAGTTTGTGTTTTGTGATTCTAAGTCTTCAAAAAAGATGAACTTATCTCATGACATACACCATCATTTTAATAATATTATTATCATATCCTTAATTGTTATTTTAATATTTTTTTTTAATTTTAGTTACGTTAATGTTTAGCGAGATGATCATTTTTTTTTATAATGTTCAAACTGAATATTTACCTTTTTAAATATGGATTGTGTTAACATGATTAATTTTGTTGTATACATAACTATAAAATAGGGCCAGAATGGTCATTTGACCAAAAATACCTGCAACATAACATTCTCAAAACTTTTAAAAATAAACAGACATTCGGTTTATCAACAACAATATCTGCGTAGTAGAAGCCTACTACAGTTTGCACAACAGTTTTTAAATAAACTGTAACTACCCCAAAGACTATACATGATAAATGAATGGCATTTGTTCAGTAAAATTTGGAGCCATCCGCTTAACAAATTGCAAGTTCTTTGTAAAATAAATAAAGCTTACATGATTAAAAAAACATTTAATACATTAAGTTCACTTTAAAATCAACATACACAACCAAGGAAAACTTAAAAACTATAAATAAAAAAAAAAGGATTCATATGACAAGCAGCATGGGCCATCCAAGCGAGAGGTCCACAAGACTGCACTCATCTCGCAAACAATCAAGAAAATTTATACAAGCTAGCAACTCGTACAAAGACATAAGACTTTAAACAAGAGCACACACAAGAACATCACTTTTGTTTCAGAACTCTTGCAGCTGTGCCTCTCTGCTTGTGAGTGGAACATAACGCACAGATGTATCAGTTTGCATGGTGATAGAGCCATCGAGGTTCTTGTCGACCACTTTCAAGTCCTGGAATATGTTTCCAACTGGTATCACCATTCTTCCACCTGGTTTCAATTGGTCCAGTAATGCTTGAGGAATTTCAGAAGCTGCAGCTCCAACATGAATGGCGTCATAAGGTGCTAATTCAGGCCAACCAAACCTTCCATCTGCAAAGCCAGCAATAGATTTCATATCATTAATAAAATAATTATCCATTATCATTCCACCGAGTCCCCCTATTAAGGTTCCGAGTGATAATCTGCGTTCACATATAGGATGAGGCAATTAAAACGAATTTTATCAGAGGATATGTAACTTATTTTCTTGATTGTTATGGATATCAGCAATTTGTAAGCAATGATTGTGTTTTAAAATCAAAAGAACGATTGAAATTATTGAAGGAAAATAAATCTAGTTATTAGATCAAATATCTTGTAATCCGGGATTCACCTGAATGCTGAGTATTAATTATAGATAGGGCGAATCCAGTTAATGATTCCTTACTAGAAATTCAATAAATGGCAGCGATAACAGAAAATATCATGTTATCAAAGATTCACTTGTCTGCTGGGTATTAGATTGAAAAATCGAGCTAGCGGATGTGATTACAACAAATATCATCTTGATTAATGCCATTATGAGATTCAGTTTAATTTACATATTTCTTATCATGCCCCCAAAAAATGGAGTTCTCAGAGAGAATATCGATCTAAATGCACAGGTCATGGGACAAAGAGAGTTTGGTGGAAGCGCCAACTAGTTGGCCATTACAGTGAGTCAACTGTGTTATATTTGCTATGGGACAACGAAGGTGAAATATGGAAATAGCACAAATATAAGTGCTCACAATTTGTCACCAAAAAATCAATGATGAACTAGGGTTTCTGACACCAACTTCATGTAGTAAAGGTTGAATTGCTAGTACAATTGTCATCAAAGCAGTAAATTGATTCGTCTATGAAGCTGTTAAATCGCCAATATTGCTTGCCGATTCAGCATCAAATATGGCATGAAGAGATGATGGAGAATTCTTGCAAATGTTCAGTAGCAAGGCAAGAGAAAATTAGCAATTGTCAAGTGTCCACAGGTCGATCGATACATGAATTAACTGAGGCTATTAATGGTAAACACAATATTTGGCTTAGTGCAAGATGTTGCAAGGGAGCAACATTGGAGTGATTGATATTCCATAGCCTTATTGAAAGAGATGCCAGTGAGAAGTGTGGACAGATTGCAGGGTGAAATCAGCAGAAACCATACGGGCAGTAAACATTTTTACTCGGACAAGGAGTTTATGAATGTATCAATGTTGTGATTGATAAAAAGTTTACGAATGTATCAATGTTGTGATTGAAGAATACCAGTCGGAGTAGGAAGTATTTCCATATCAAGAAAGTTGTCAAGATCCTTGATTTAGAATTAGAATGGCAATTGATTAACAATTTTTTTAAAGTCAATCAAATTGTTTCCGATAACTATGACATAATCCACATATAGCAAAAATATGATAAAATGTGTTTCGTTGAAGATTAATAATGAGGTGCCAGATCAAGATTTAAAAATTCCATTGGCAAATAGAAATTATTTGTTCATCATACCATACTTACGGAAATTGTTTGAGATAGTGAAGGAGCTTTTATAGTTCACACGACTAAAATAATTGGGATGAACAAAACTAGGCGATTAACTCATAAATGCATCTAACAAAAGATTGCCCATGGAGGAAGGCATTTTCGATGTAAAGCTGTTTCATAAACCATCCATAGAAGAAGAGAACAACAATTCTGACACGACTTTTTATCAGCTTGATCATAGGACTAATATTTTCATGAGAGTCGAGGCCTATTTTTTTATGAAAGCTATTTGTGGCAATATGTGCTTTGTATAGATCAAGAGATCCATCTTATTTCCTTTTGATGTGAAACAAAAATTTACATCCAACAAGATAATTAGCGGCCAAAATCTAATAGAACCTAAACACAGTTTACAAAATGGCGCACGGAATGTCCAACATTGTAATAACTGATAAATAAGTAAATAATAATAATAATAATAATAATAATAATGTTATTATTATCTGAAATTTCAACCAATGCAATCCTTTCAGGTGAGAAATAACAACACTGTAATAACTAATGAATAATGAAATAGTAATAATAATAATAATGTTATTATTATCATAAATTTCAACCAATGTAGTCCTTTTGGGAGAGAACAAAACGCCTCAACAATTTTGTTTCAAAGATGTGTCCATTCGAAGGAATCAAATAAAGAGAATGAGACAAGAGACAGAGAAGCAACAACAAAAGGAGAAGAACGAGAAGCAACGACAAAAGAAGCAGCAACAGTAGAAGAAAAGAAGAAACTCATCGAACAACTCTACGGATGAGGGAATCTCGTACCAAAGCCGCAGACAAAGGAAGAAGATCGAAGTTGAGCAGAAGGAATCGAGTGCTCCTTACGTTCGATATGTGGAAATGACGGCATCAGAATGTTGGACAGAAGTTTCTCTCGGGCGACCATCTTGCGATCTAGGTTTCTGACGACAAGCAAAAGATGAAAACGACGGGGGAGAAATTAGGGCGAAGACAAGTGCAGTGACATCAAACAACCACATTCTCGAAGCTGAAGACATCAAAGCACTGGAGAAGAAGGGAGTGACTTTACGTCAGTCAATCAGACCAAATTAAGTAATTATTAGGTAAAGGTTTTAGAAAGATTAATTTATAAATTTAATATATATTATTAGTTATTAATGGTGAGATTTAATAAAAACAAAATTCAAGCTATAGAAGTTTTAGTTTTTGATCGAGAAAAGTTGTCAAAACTAAAGAAAGGTTAGGGCTGTTGTAGAATATTTATTTATATTAAAAAAATTTAAATCATAGTACTTATGTCAAGAAGCCTAATAAGAAGGCTAGTGATGCAAGTTGAAGCACGAAGATGCAAGTAAGAGCTGTGGCTAGGCCAGTGGAAAAATTAAAAAATGAGTTTAGGTAAGTTTTAAGTAAAACAATAGAAATTAATACTTAAATAATGTAAAGTTAATAATTAATTAATTTTTAGTAATATGAATACCCATATTTATTGTATGCTTCAATTTTAAAAGAGCCAAGGTCAAGGTAAATCCAAGAAAAATAAATCAACATCAAGGTAAGTACCCCTATACTTAAATTATAGTATAATTTCTTCTCTTATGACAATTGTATGAATTGTTATTCTTGTTTGATTAATGCAATTAATTCCTCTTTTCTTAAATTTTATTGGTCATTTCAACATGAATGCCTATAGTCCCATATTATGAAAAACTTTATGCATAAAAACATTAAATATTACATATTGAGGATATGAAATTTTGAATGATATGAACTGCATAAACTGATAATACTTATTTGTTTGACTATGATGGAATTACCCTTTTATGGTATTAAATAGTGAACACTAAAGACAGTGCACATAAATGAAAAATAATGTTGATATTGAAGTGTTTTAACTTGTACGATTTTAAAGATGCTCCAGTGATTTTTGTACAAATATAAAATAATATAGACATGTCATAAAATAATATACATTGAATGTTATGAAATAGTGAGGCCAATCATATTCATAAATAATCAATATTTTTACACAGATTTATTAAAAATTTAACTAACATGCATATTTTCTTCTTTTTCATTATATTATTACAGCTTATAAATATGTATTAACTGGCTTCGATTATCTTAGTGTTATTTTAAATTAATATTTCAGGTTTAATTAGTTTATTAGATGATGAACAATAGAAGACAATGTTTATAGAAGACGCGAACAATCTGACCTAAGATAAATTTATAATTATTCAATTCAATTTATAGTTTCTCTTTAATTTATCTTTTAAATCATTATTATTTATTGAAAATAAAAAATAAAAAATTTGATTTATATCGTCTGATCGTATATTCCCGTCTTTATAGATTAAAGTTTGGCACCATTTTGATATTTTGAGTTTTTGGAATATACAAGTTAGTTCAAGGGTAAGTTGCATTGTGGTTGTCATAGGAAGATTGGGGATTGGTATGAAGGCTTTTTTGTTATAACTTATGTTTGTACATGTCCCTTATAGATTTAAGGGTGCGAGCAAAAGCAAGAACATCAGGTGCTGGATCAAAGCTTCTGGTTGGTGAGTACAGTCAATGGTTGTCTAATATAGAGGTAAGTAAATGGTAGTTTCGGTTTTTATAGAGCGAGAGAGTAGAGAAGAGTGCAAAAGCAACATGTTCAAGTTTTGATTGCAATATAATTGTCTACAATAAGAATGATACAAACCAGTGTACGAAGATTTGAATTTGAAAAATTCTAGTCAAGACATTGATATGCAAAGATACATTCAGTGTAAGTACTTCGATGGCCAAAATTTATATCCATGCAATTAAATTTTGAGGCATTTTTCATCCAACCGATGAGGTATAAGCCTCAAAGTATACCTCATAGCGCTTTAAGGCATAAACCTCAAAAACAATAAATTGCATAAAATAAGAAATATTATAATAAGTTCAAACTATGTTTTATTAACCTTTAAAGAGTCTAACCAATAATACATCAAAAAGTAATATTTTAACATATTAATAGAGTAAAGATAACAAATTATACAAAATAATTAGTACTATATTAACATCCAAACATCAAATTATATAATAAAAACAGTAATACAAACATTAAAGTAAGAAATAATAGCATAAAGATTTAAAATAACTTCTTACATCAAAATAAGAACATAAAAAGCCATTAATATTAGACCTTTTAAGTTTAAAAATTCACGTCACTCAATTAATCTTCTTTGGAATTATTAAGAAAGTGATTTGTTTCTCCTCCACCTTATCCTCAATAGGACTCAATGTCTCGCATTCCAAAAGCCTCATTTTTAATCCCAATCATCTTCCTCTCATTCAATCATTAATAAGTAATAAGAATACATAATAAATTTTAAATCCATGATTACGCTGATAATTACAAATTCAAGTATATTCTCAATGATGTATTATTTGGATAAGGAATATTTATTAAGGTTACTCTACTTATATTAAAGAAAAAAATCTAAACATATTTGCACAAGACTTGTCAAAATTGAGGGCACGCCTCACATATGTGAGGCATAAGTTTTATGAAAAAACAAATAAAGCGTAAGTCTCATTACAAAAAGGAAAAAAAAAAGTCTGGACGAGTCTCAAGGTGCATCTCATATTGCATAATTTTAAACCATATTAATGACAAGAGAGCATATTTAGGAGAAGTTGAATTTATTGCCAAGCAAATTGCATGCACAATAAAAAAAATGGTGAATAGAGAAATCAATCTATGATTCTGTTGGGATTATGACAACGAAAAATTGGAAGCTATCAAATAATGATTCATTCACTAAGATCATACATCTAGAAAGGTATATTTTTTTCTGGAAGTGTGATCATAGCATTTTTAGGAACTTTGAGTTATGAAATTGGAAAAGTTAACAAGGAGTTGGATTAGGAAATAATTAAAGATACAAGGAGTTGGTTTAAGAAATATTCACTTGAAAGATGTATATGTGACACCTCCTTTCATTTTCTCAGGGAGTCGAAGAGAGGGAACCGAAGAGAGCGAGAGGAACAGAGAGGGTCGGGAAGTGGAAGAGGGGGTAATTAAGCGAGAGCGGTCAAAAACACGAAAGGATACTTTCGTGTATAAAATGATACATAGGAGGGGCGGCAAAGGTGAGATATACTTACCTGAGAGTTGAACGACGTGTGCAAGGACCTACAAGCGCTAGCTAATGCTTTCACCTATAGCCAGCGTCGACGAACGACGTCTCTGTCAAACAGAGGAGGCAGCATCGATGTCAAGAACAAGAGTCGACATCTGTGTCGTGAGGCCAATCGGAAAACGAGAATAAGAGGCTATCATACAAGTAGGAAGGAGGCGGAACCGCATTTAGAGGGGAATAAGTTCTCACGTTGTTAGGGCTTTTGATTGAGGAAAATAATGTATGCTCTAATATTTTATTTATTTAAAATTTTAAATATGTATAAAGAATAAAAAAAATTAATAATAATAAATAATAACAATTATAATTACATACAATAGAAATTTAATACTTAAATAATGTAAATTTAATAGATAATTCAAATAATAAATAATTAAAGTTTTATAATATAAATACCATGTTTATTTTATAGTTTTAAATTTAGAAGAGTCGATGTCAAGGCAAATCAAAAACAAATTAATCAATATCGAGGTGAGTACTCATACTATTAATATATTGTACTATTTTGATTTTTCTCAACTATTTTGCATTAGTAGTTAATGATAATGTATAAGTTTTTTTTTTATTTATCGGATCTTTTTTTTATTGATGACATTATTATGATTGTTTGTAGCTACTTAGTATCATGTATTGATGAATGTTATACATCTATATACATATATATATATATATTTTTTTTTTGGTTAAAAGAGCAGCTCGTGGCTCCTTACGCGTTAATTAAAAAGATATTACAAACTTTGGGAGGGATAGTGGATCCCCATCTAAACGCAAAAAAATACAATATAGCCCTAGGGATTCTAGTCTCCGCATTACAACGCAACTCGAAAGCAATAACAAGGCTAAAGAAAAAAAAACTATCTAGATAATACATGTAATCGTCCAAAATGTATACCACAAAAATAGTATACCCAAAAAAAACTACATGCACACGAAATCCCAATCCAACAGTACTTTGTAGCAACAACATCAACATAACGGCTTTTAATTCCGGTGAGAAGACAGAAATCGAAACTTGAAGGACCGCATTGAGTAGAAATTGTAGTGAAGGATCCCTAGCAATCTCGGTGTATGATATCAATCCCATAAAGCCAACATCCATCATCAAGTTCCTGCATAAATATACATCTAATCCTGCAGAAAATAAGATCCAAGTGTCTGGAATGTAAGAGGGAGGAGAAGAAAATCGCCACTCCAAACCCATTACATTCTTGTATCGAGAAATGAAAATCCAGCAAACAGTACCGAGCCAAATGAAGCATCTCTGTGGAGCAGGTGGAGACCAAACCATAAG
>NW_018164444.1:69452581-69459182 GCF_001263595.1 Phalaenopsis equestris | reverse complement strand
AACCGCAATAGTGACCGCCATTAAAATTGCATAAGCTTCAGACTCTACAGCAGAGTCTGCAATACATGGAGATGAAAAAAATAGCAGGCAACGACCACAGTTGTTACGCACGACTCCCCCAATACCGGCGCCTCTTTGATTCCAACTACCATCCGTATTAATTTTCACCCACCCCATCGGGGGCGGTTGCCACTTTACCAAGGTTGGTTTGGAAATCGACCTACTCTGTAGAGGGTGAGGGAGAGATTCGAAATAAATAATACCCGAGAAGAAATTATCCTTCTTACCACTGAACTTATAAATTTTAAGAGCATAAGAAAGAATATTGGATATGATATTGGAGCATCGAGGTTTGCTATTTGCATGTTTAATATCGTTCCGGGTCATCCAAATGAACCAACATATAATATAAGGATATATGTGTAAAAAATGGTTACGCCTTTGATCCGGGTTACACAAAAGAGTAGTGGAGATCAAATCAGTGGTCGGATACAGAGAAGTGCTAAACCAAAAACCCCCCAATCTCCAGATTTGAAGCGAAAATGGACAAGTGAAAAATAAATGTTCCAAAGTTTCCTCATCATTGTTACATAGAGAGCAGCAAGAAGCTAACCTTAATCCCTTGAGCTTGAGAATGTCGTCACAAGGGAGTAAACGATGAAAAATTCTCCAAGCCAAAAAAGACATAGAAGGTGTTAGTGCATGGTTCCACAAACCATCCCCCCATGTAGCTGGCTGAAAACGGTGTGTGGAGTGATAAATCGTTTTTGTAACAGAGCTACCGGGATGTATCTTTAACATAGGAGTATCAGGTTTATGGGAATCAAAATTAATAGTAGAAATATAATTAGCATTATCAGCCCCCACTAACTGAGTAAGAAGAGGTAAATTCCAGGAATTATTAAGCCAAGTGTCAGAAACGAGGAGATCATTATGAATATCGACCCTAGGATAAAAATTATTTTGAGCCCAAGAGTCATGCCAGAAGGAAACATTACCGCATCCAAGATCCCAAAAAATAAAATCCTTGACCCACTCCCTAACGATGATAACTTCTTATCTGTATAATCATTCCTAAATACTTAGTTGAATATTAACTACATATAAAATTAATATTTTAATACTACAAAGCTTAGTCACTGCTTAATTTAAACGATTAGATTCTTGGTTACCCTCTCTTGAGCTACAAACAATTGAATTAAGTTAGAGTAGAATTGAAAACTTGACTTAAGAAAAGGGTTGGAATTTCAAATCATTAAAAAAGCTTAAACAAGTATAGTAACCCCAACAAAAAGAGAAAAAAAGAAATAAAAAAAGGAAAGTGACAAAAATTGAGAAAGCAAAAAAATTGTTGAAAATTTCATAATATTAAAAGAAAATTTTCAGAAACCTTTGAAGAGAAGCTTAGGATGATGCTCGAATTAAAAATTGATGTCAATTTCTCTTCTAAATATCAAATGATCGATAACTTTTCTAACTAATGCTAAACATTTTCTATTCAAAGATAATGTAACAGGATTCAGATAGTTTAATTAAATAGATAATTGTTATTTATGACTAAATATTAATTTTATGTTAATCAAAATTCACTTGAGTAATTTAGCATGATATGTAGATATGTGATTACAATTTGTTATATCAGGATATTAAGGGTACTATGAAAGTTAAAACTAATGAAAATACACGTCCACTTTGATATTATATGTCTACTATAATATTAGGAAGCACTAAATCTTTAATCACTAGCATTCATTGCTCTTTGAAATATTCTAATTTTGGATTTTGAAATTATTTGAAAGCAAGTAATGTGCAAGTTTGAAGGAATTTCAAACGTTAAAAATATAAGATAATCTATCCACATTTTCTTTCATTTTATCTATGATTTATTCCTATTTATATTTTTTTTCAGGTATTCCAGATATTTAAGAAAGCTTTAAGAAATGCATTAGCAAATATTGGAGCAATAAAGAAAGAAGTTGCTTCAAACATGAGTCTAATGGAGCCACCTAGCCATAAAGCCCATGTTGCCTTGAGTGGCGCCCACCATATGGGCACCCCTAGGCGATACCCATGGGCCTAAGCAAACCAAGCACCATGTGCCTTGGCACCAGGTATGGGGCGCTTATTCATCCCCTATAGAACTATTGCGCCATTTTCTGTGGCGCCAAGGCGCCACCTACCTAACCAATATTGTTTCCTTATAGAACAAAGGGAACTACAGTGCTCGAAGGAGAAACCTCGAGGCCGACGACCGACATAAGAGTTATGGTGGTTGTTTTCTGCATAGCGTCTCCTAGGGACAACTAAAGGAGAAAAATACTGGAAGAAAGTGTACCTGCCAAGCATTTTGAGA
This sequence comes from Phalaenopsis equestris, assembly GCF_001263595.1. Taxonomy (NCBI): domain Eukaryota; kingdom Viridiplantae; phylum Streptophyta; class Magnoliopsida; order Asparagales; family Orchidaceae; genus Phalaenopsis; species Phalaenopsis equestris. Next base: position 69,456,829 of record NW_018164444.1, on the reverse strand, counting down.
ATTGTATTCTCTAGTTTTCTTTGGTGTGTGAGTGAAAGCAATTATGTAAGGAAGAGTCAGAGAGTTTTTGAGGGATTGACAAGCCAATTGTGCAAGTGACTTAGTGATTGTCAGTGGAAGGGGAGAGGAGAACACATAAGAGTGTAATCTGTTTATTGGCTTTTCTTTCTAAACTCACTATGTACTTTAGTGACTTTGATTAATAAAATGTTTATCCTATTTATTCATGCTGTGGAGATTCTAGGGTTTTGATGCTATTCATGTACTTGTATGAAACAATGTGGTAGTGGTATTTTATCCATTAAATCATCATTTACATTCTGCCTGGTCAATTAAATTATTAAAAATTGCCGTAAACTTTGAATTTCAGGAAATCTTTAGTGGAACTAAGATTAATATCATTAACTATGAGAATATAAATATTGCTCTAAGATTAGTGTTATCTTATAAAGAAAGACTTAATCTTAGGGAACTCTTCCTCCTGCAATAACTCTTCCTCCTGAATGGATGCAGCAAGGAGTTCATTATGAGCATTCTATATACATATATATATATACATATATATATATATATATATATGCATATATAAATATATATAAATATATAATTGAATTCGATGAGCCCATGAATGATATATCCATATAGACTGCATAATGTGCACGATTGACTATGATGGAATCACCAATTTATGGTACTAGTAGGGGAAATGTAAATGAAAAAGGATAATAATATTAAAGTACCATAATTGATAAAATTTTTAGATGGCATTCATGTAACTATTGTATAAATATAGAAATGGTATATATAAGTTATTGATATAATAAAAAAACCTAAGTGATCACATTCATAAATTATCAAAATCTTTAATTTGATTTATTAAAAGCTTAACCAACATACATATTGTTTCCTTTCTCATTGTAATACTATAGTTTATGAATATGAGTATCCACTGCTTTATTTAGTTCACTGTTATTTTAAACTAATATTTTCATATTAATTTAATTTATTAAAAGAAGAACGATAGAAGTGAAAATCTTTATAGAATGCGCATACAACCTACAATGAAATAAATTTAATTATACTAGTTTAATTTAAATTCTTTAGCGGCTCTTTCATTTCTTAATAGCTAATTATAGAAAATGAACATAGAAATCTTAATTCTCATCGTCTAGCCGTCTGTACCCACCTTGGTTAATTCCAAAGCCACGCTCGATCGTGACAGTATATTATATGGGAGAATCCAAATAATAATTCACTAAGAGTAACCAAGCAAAAGGGTAGTGATTACAACAAATTTCAAAGTGTCCAAGATTAAATTGAATGTTCAGTATTCGAAGAATCTAGCTAATTATTCCTTCTTAAGAATCTAGTAAATGGTAGCGATAAGAACAAATATCATCTAAATTTATTAACTCTGAGATTCACTTGAATGTTGCATGTTAACTTTCACAATTAGCAATTATCACACCAATGAAATGTGATGCCTTTTTTGCCCGAGAGGAACCAAAAGGCGGAAAGATAAGGCAAGTCAAAAATTGAAGAACAAGAATAAGTGAGCAGTTGGGCAGCCGAAGAAGGGGGAAATAAAGCGAGGAGTTTCAGGAAGCTAAGGAGGTGAAGTTTGCTCTATAAACTGTCGCAGTTGACTTACCTGTTGTGTCGAGCAAGCTAGTGCAGCGATGCGATGCTCGCAAAAGAAAGGAAACAGAAGGGAAGAACTACACGTTATGGCACTAGACTGTACCTTAACCAGCCCTCGTAAAAGAGAAGAGGAAGAAGGCGGCGACATGGGAGGCTTGAGCATAATAGAGGAGTCGGCGTCGGTGTCGAGTTCGATCGAAGGAGTTAAAGAGATGTTGCGGCATCTATAGTGGAACTCTCGTGCGCTGTAAAGAAGGCGAGGAAAAAGTCATTAACCATAGTAGCAGAGGAAGCTTGTGCATTAGGAAGCCAAAGCTAAAGCCCTCTCGTGCGCAAAGGGACTGCATGTGTTGTTTGGGGCTCGATTGAAAAAGATATAAATGTGAGTTTTAAATAGTATAATATTTAATGAGAATTTTATACATATATAAAATATATGTGTGTGTGTGTGTATATATATATATATCATTAAGATTACATAACATAAAATAATAAAAATTTATTACTTAAATAATAATAAGTTAATGGTTTATTAAAATATTACATTAATTAAATTTGTATGTATGTAATAACATAATAAATAAATAAAATTTTAGTAATAAGAATATCATTCTTATATTAGGTTTTGACTTAGAAAAGTCAACGTTAGGGTAGATTAAATAAAAAATGAATTGAGATCAAGATGATTTCTTGTATTCTTAATCTATGATAATATTTTGGTTCTCCACTACTTTGCATTAGTGGATAACGATACTTGTACAAGTTTTATTTTCATTTATACGTTATTTCATTTATTGGCCACATTATTATGAATATTTATAGCTACTTACTATATATAGTATATTAAATTAAATACAATGAGCACATGAATGATATATTTATATCGGCTGCTTGTATGTACATGACTGGGTATGGAGTCACCCATTTCTGGTACTAGCAGAAGAATGCTAAAATACTCGTACACAATGGAAAAGAATATTGGTATTAAAGTATCTTAAAAGAGATAATAATAAATACTATTACTGTGACAATTGTATGGATATAAAATAATATAGATGCACTATTGATATAGTAATATTCATTAAATAGCATCAAATATTTACATTAATTTAGTAAAAGCTTAACTGACATTCATATTAATTTTCTTTTCTTTAGTATTATTGTAGTTTAAAAGTACGAGTATTCACTATCTTGTTGAGCTCACTTATATTTAAAAAAAAAATCGATTAATTTAATTGATTAAAAGATGAAAGAAAGAAACTAGTTTTTCTGGTTAATTTAATTGTTTAAAAAATAAATAATAGAAGAGAATATTTATAGAAAACGCAGACAATCTGTAATGAGGTAAATTTAATTTTTCTGCTTTAATTTAATTTGATTAGTGACACTTTTATTTGTTACATGTTAAATGAATATAAAAATTTTAATTCCCATTGTCTCACCGTTTATACCTGTCCTGGTTAATTCCATGACCCGGGCCTAGTCATAACATGAAATTTTAAATTTTAAGAAATAAACCATACCAGTGTCCTTCAATAATTAAGTTGCGCGTCCAATCTGATTCGTTTTTGGATTTCCCGACACGTTAAGCTTCCAATGCATTGAATTTATTCTATTTCTGCCACATTCCCCTCCCCGAACTAACTATCCAAAAGCCAACCTGCATCATTTGGTTACATATTGTCTAAATAGAATTTAGCTTTCATCTCTTGATAAGATAACAATGGCAATTGGCATTGCTAAGATCAATTATTTATCTTTGTTTAAATCAAATGAGCTTGTTGTGTAATACCACATTTTTAAAAATCAAAAGGGGTGAACCTCATTTGTTTGTTCATCATTTAAGCCGGAACGAAATCTACTATTGAAGCTGAACAATTTTTCCTTTCAAAGGAGCAAATGTGAGAGAAGGCGGAGACCAGAGCAAGTGGCGAAGGTGGGTGACAAGGCGAGACCAAGAGAGTGTGGCCACAATCAGTGTCCTACGAAAAACTCACAAACAAAAGCGACAAAGCAGAAATCAAGTTGAGCATGCTCACAGAAGGTTTGCATGAATAGGGAGAAGACGGGCATCTTGCATGTAGTACCGATCAGCTCAAGTAGAGGCATTACAACATAAATCGACCTCAAGCAAAAGTAATGGCTATAGAGAAATCAAAGCGGGCATATGATTGCACATGGCGTGCGTGGACATGAATGACAGGGCTAAAATTGTATCGATCAATTTTGAGTGAATCGATCAAATTGGACTAGAGCTCAATGATAGTTTATCGTGCATATCTGTTATTTCTACTGAAGGTAAATCCTAGCCCTAATGTATGATAGAAACTATAATAATTTGAGAGAGTGCTTAATTTCAGTTTCATTTTCATGTGATTTAATACATTTTATAATATTTGATTAGAAATCTGAAACAAATAAAAATAATAATGATAATTAGGATAATAATAGATTTTATGAATTTTTGTTTCTTACTTGAGAGAATACAACATTAATAGACTAGCGTAGTTTACATCTCTATCATACAAATTTATCAAAAAAGTTATTGTAAAACTAGATCTTATCATGATAAATGTGTATATATATATATATATATATCGTGGCAGC
>NW_018164444.1:69437034-69452567 GCF_001263595.1 Phalaenopsis equestris | reverse complement strand
TATATATTATACAATTTAGTTCGTAAAAGAAACTTATTGTTAAGATACAACCACAATCAATAAAAGTTATATGTTTCTTAAAGTTATTTAGTTGGAAAGAATTGTGAATCTTAAGAGAATTTAATTAACAATAAGAAGAAATAATTAATAAATAAAGTTTATATTTTATAACAAGATTATATTAAAGTTTCAAATAATTATTTAGTAGAAACTAAATTAAAAAATAGAGTAAAAAGATTATAAATGATTATTTTTTTATAGAAATGAACCAATAACTAAGTATTAGGTAAAAACAAATGTGGTTAAATATTAAAACATTTAACTTCTTTATTATGTGAGTATTTTATAATTGATTATGATAGTTGTTTTTTTTTTCAAGGAATTGAAGGAAATTGTATCATAACCCGGTACTATGATTGAAATTAATCAAGGGGGAACAAACAGTCGGATGGAGAAAATAAAATTTTTCTCTACTCATATTTTATAGCTAAGATTTGTTAAATGAAAGAGCCATTATATAAAAAATAGAAGTATTAGGAAATAATTTATTCATGTTAGAAGTTGTGAGGATTAGATTTATTTCTTAATATATAACTTTATTTCCCTACTAGATTTAATTCATTAGATTGCATTTATTTCCTTTCTTATTTTAGGTTTTCCTATTTTATGTTGTTTCTTTTATCTCCAAATAATTAATAAGAGTTGATTAATTAGAGATAAAAGGTGTTATATCTTTCATTTCCTGTTGATCCTTTTTTATTGTCGTTCCAATTCTAGGATTCATGTAAATTTTATTTATACTCTCTTTCATATCAATAAAAATACTCCGATTATTTTGAATTTCAACATGTTATCAGAGTCTTGAAAGAAATCCTAGAGTCTCTAGTGGAAGAAATTTCCTATTGTCGGAACCTCTCTCTTTGTCCATTCAATCAATTAAAGGGTTTCGGGGTTGTTCCGTTCTCTCTATTTCTATTTCTAAAAAGTTATATATTATATGTCATGCTGGAATTATTTTCTCGATTTGTTTGCTACTCTTCACGTTGCTTTAGGTAGTAGGATTGAAGTCTGAGCATATTCCTTCAATCATGCGATCATCATGGGCAAATTCTGTCGCGAACGGCGAGAGATGGGCGGGCGCGATATCTGGAAACAACAGCACCACCTCCAACGCTCGTGCTGCAACGGCATCTCGCTTTGAGCGAAGTTCTTACGCCCCTCCTCATCACTGTAACCGTCATGCATCCAATCCCCACGCCCCTTCTCAACCCGATGACGACTTTACTGCCTTGAGGTCAGGGTACCCTGTACCTTATGGTGGTAATTGTTGGGTAAGCAGTGGCAGTGGCCATAATGTCTGTCGCTCCAGCTACACTGAAGTGGTGGTGATGGGTGGAGCTATCGGATTGGTGGTTGAGACCAAGGTAGGGATCGGGAAGTGAATCCCTTTCTAAATAAGGATGATAAAACCGAAGTGGCTTGCAATGACCAGCAGAACATTAGGATTACGTATGATGCCTACGAAGACATTCTGCTTGAGATTAGTGTTGATAATATGTCGCCTGCCTCCAATACCTTTTCTGAGATTGATCTTGGATCGACTTTAAATGAGAAAATTAGGAGTCAAGTATGTGAACCTGGCACCAGTGCAGATACATGCAATTCTGATCTCTCCAGCATGAAGAGATCAAATGGCTTGTGCACAGACAGGACCGAGAAAGACTGCGGCATTTTGCTTTCCCGTTATAAGTGGGATCATAAGGAGCCACCTGCGCAGAAACCTAATAGGGCTCAAATTTGTTCCCACTTGCTCTGATTCTTTCGCCAACCCGTGAATTTTCTGTTCAGATACCTCAGAAAGCTAGGAAGTTTTCTTATTAAACTGACGCTAAAGTGGTGGTTGCTTATGGTGGAGCCCCACTTAATAACTAGTTGTGGGACATAGAGGCGGTGTTGATGTACTTGTTGCCACTCCAAGCCGACCGATTGATCTGCTTGAAAGGGCTAGAGTGTCATTATCAATGATCATGTATAAGCGTTAGATGAAGCCAATAGAATGCTTGATATTGGGTTTGAGCCACAAATCAGAAATATTGTGGAGCATACGGACATGCCTCTACCCATTACCTACCTATTGTTGGACTTCAAAAGGATCGCAACAAGGCATCCCATCAAGTAGTGTCCAAAATTCCTTCTCATTTCAAACTTGGTCCTAAGCTCAATGCATGCTTTAGGTTAGAATTCTGCAGTCGAAATTTTTTCCGCAACAGACTCTCCTCCGGAGTCTTTCTTACTGCAGGCCCTCCTCTAGAGCTTTTCCTTGCCATAAGCCCTCCGGAGCTTTTCCCTGCAATAAGCACTCCTCCGGAGCTTTCCCCTACAATAGTCTTCCTCCAGAGCTTTTCCAGCAGCAGGCCTTCCAAAATTTTTTTCTGCAGCAGGCCCTCTGAAATTTTTCCTACAACAGGCCCACCTCCGGATGGCCCTTTGGGACTTTTTTCCTCTTTTTTTTTATGCAAATCATACCCTACAGCTTTTTCTAGCGGTTCTTCACTCCCCTGCAAACTCCCGTGCAGCATTACCTGTAAGAGTCTTCCGTCTAACTAGAGACATTGCAAGAACTGCATTAAAAGACAACCGCAATCAACTAGAAGTTAGTTTTTCCTTCGGGTGGCCTACTTCCATACAAACTCCCTTGCAACATTACCTATAGAAGTTTTTTGCCTATCTACAGACACTACAGGAAATGTAGTCAAAGACAGCAGCAGTCAACTTTTCATACAGGTTGTCTACTTTCCTACAAACTTCCCTGCATCATTATCTGTTGAAGTATTTCGCCTACCAACAAAAATAAAAGGAACTGCAATCAAAGACAACCCCAGTACAGAATGAAGACTTCAAGTTTTACTTTACAGGATCTCCCTTGCCCATTGTTTGATATTTTCAAATCCAAGTTGAATATGGTTTTCAACCATTTTTCAACTTAAGGGAGTGTTAAAAGTTATATTAGAAAATAATTTATTGTAGTTAGAAGTTTTGAAGATTAGATTTATTTTCTAATATAACACTTTATCCTTTCCTGTTTTAGATTTATTTTCTTGGATTGGATTTAGTTCCTTTCATAATTTAAGCTTTCCTAATTTATATTGTTTCTTTTATCTCCAAATAATTAAAACATGAGTTAATTAATTGAAGATATTAGGTGTTGTATCTTTTTTTTCATGTTATTTCTTTTTTTATTATCTTTCTTATTCTAGGATTCACGCAAGGGTTATTTATACGATCTTTCATATTAATAAAATTATTCCGCATTATTTTGAATTTCAACATAAAATAAATTAATGTAATATGATTAAATTTACATCATCTCTGGTTGTATGCATCTTTTTAAATGTTTTCTATTTTATTGCTCTTAATCAATTGATTAAATCGAAAATATTAATTTAAAACCATAGTGGGTTAACTATAACCAATGAATAATTATTCCTCTTAGTTATAAAAACATAATAAAAATGAAACTAATATACATGTCGTTAAACTTTACGTAAATCAATATAAGAATATTTGAAGGTTTATAGTATCTAATATGATCATTTAAAGTAATTCTAAACATTAATTGTCTCACTATATCATATATACATTAATTTATTTTTAATCTATATAAAACTATCACGGAAGGGTCGTCTAAAACTTGTGCCAATGAAGAAACATCAATATTAATAATATTTTTCTTGTGTAAATAACCTTAACATTCTTCTGCTAGTATCATAAAAGAGTGAACTTCATCATAACCAGATATGCACAAACAATCATTCTATAGTTCATATCATTCACATTTTTATGTCATTCAATATGTAATATTAAATACTAAAATACATAAAACGTTTGATAAAGAGATACTGTAACATTCAAATTGAAATGACCGATAAAATTTAAGAATAGAGAAATCCTAATATATTAATCAAGCATCAATAATAATTAATACAAATGATTCAGAAGATATACAAAATGATACTATAACTTAAGATCTCAATCACTAATGATTCCCCAGACAATTGTTATATTCACTTAACTCTTATGAAAACCTATAGTCAAATTCATAAATAATTATTATTATTTTATTATATGTCAATCTTATTATTAGAAAGCAATTTATCTTTCTTTTACCTTTGCTATATCATATAAAAATAATTATTTTATTATTATTATATTAATTACCATCTTCATGTCACTATATAACTTTAATTGTTTCTTTCAAAAAAATAAAACTTCATAAAATTTTGATTATAAAATGCCGAGCCTCAAAATTTTACCGAGTAAAAATCATCATAAAGTATTAATTTAACTTTTTAGTTATCCTATGTAATTTATATATTTTCAATTAGTCTTTAAGATTTATATAAATATACATATATTTACATGTAACCATTCTTTATTATTATTATTTTATCCAAATTTAATTCATTAAATGTAACAGTAGTTCCTAAACTTAAGTTTGTTTTCATTTTTTTTATTTATTTATTTTTATTTGCATAAAACTAATATTAACTGTTTAATATAAATTCAATTTAATAAATATTAAACTTAAAAAACAAAAACAAACAAAACCCTAATCTTACCTCAAAGGTTCAATCGTTCAATTTAATCTTCCTTGCGCACGCAAGTCTGACTCTCCTCTCTTTTGGCTTGAATCAAACTCTAGAATAAAAGTAAACACACAAGCCTTCGCCTCCTATCCTCTTCTCCTTTCTCTTCACATCAAATGCAATCCCTCCCTCCTTCCACTTTCTGCTTGATGCTCCTCTTTCACACCGAATGAAAACAAGCTTCCCATATGCAAAAAATGAGCACCTTCGATGTTTTCTTTCACACCTCAAAAGTGAACGTCACCCTCCATCCCAATGTTTCTGCCTCTAGGGTTAAAAACGTGAGTCTTCTTCCTTCTTCGAGCCGCTTGATAGCCCTAGATGCACATGCTTCACTGAAACTTCGAATGTAAAGTCAACTCCCTCTAGTTAAAAGCAGTATCGTTCTTCGGGTAAACGAAATGAGCGAGTCTTCCATCTTCCTCATTTTCTTTTATAATTAGGGCATGGATTTCTTCGACGATAGTTTACAGGGCTTGATCGAATTTCTATGAACCACAAAATAAAGAAAATGCTTAGGGACTGTTTTTTATTTTTATTTTTAAAAATAAAAAATAAGAAATAAACAAAAAAAACTGTGTTTGTTAATTTGTATTTTGTTTTATCACAGTTTTATATTTTTATGGGAAACACCTCTAATTTTAAAATACTCAAAACATAAAAAACCTGTTTTTACCTGTTTTTAAAACATTGAAAACAACCTTTGCCCGTTTCCCTCAAAATAGTCAGCAGGATCACAACTTACGCATGATTCCTCCCCTCCTCTTCACATCAGCTACTATCCACAAGCACAGCAGCCCTGTCTCTCGATTCCGCCCCACTCGCCGAACCCTTTCCCTCTCGACCCGAAACTCTCACATTCGACGGGATCGCAACTTACAGAGGTCACCAACCACCTTCCCTCTTGGCCCCAACCCTGGGGATAGACTCGCAATTTGCTCTGACTAGGAAGGCTACGACGAGATCGCAACTTACAAAGGTCATCGAAACTCCATCTTTCTTTTCCTTCTGCATAAAAATTGTAATCTATTCTATTTTATTCTTTTAATCCTGGCTTTGGATTATATGTATGCCTATGCTTCAAGTTATTCAAGGATCGAATCGTATAGTTATTTTTTTATGCTTCAGCGATGCTCTACTTTCCAAAGATAACACATAGTTTATGGTTTCTTTTGTGGCAGCTTTTAATGCCCTGAAATAAAGTTTCCACAATTCTGTTTGACCTTAATTTTATTGCTCACGTTGCAAAGAAGTTCTCGTCTCATAGCAGATGTAATGATTATATAATGTCGTTAGGAAATCCTTCCTAAAATGCTTTATTATCTCACATTTACTGTATGGTTTACATGATACTTCGCTTCCAACACTTGTCATTATGAATAATCTTTGCCAACTGCAACAAAGGGATAGATGAATCATAAAATGGTTCGATTTTGAATCTGCAACTACTAGTGTAATGCTAATCTGCCTTTTAAATACAATGAAAAGTCCTTTGGAATTTCTTCCTTTACACTTTATAATCATTATTCACCAAATTTTCATCTGGACAATTCTCAAGAATTTCTTATTGGATTGAGTGATGCTAACGAAACCCATCCTGAAAGATCTCTTTGTGCACTAATATTAAGTTGGATTCCTTTTTAGAGTCCTTCAGAGTTATTCGATGTCTATGGAACTGCACTGCTTGGAACCGTAGCGTCCATGCATCAGTGGTATAGAAATTGTAGTTGGTTCTGTTTGAAACTATAGTTAGTATAAGAGGCTTATTACTCAATATATTCCTTCGAATTTACCATAACATATGTTAAAATTATCATTTCCACTTCATCATGAATATTTTGATGTTTAAAATTGAACATTAGTGATATTGAAATTGCCGCTTTGTAGATAATATCTTTTTAGAGCGCTTTTGTGTAAACGGTTTGGAATTCTTTTTCATCTCTTTCCCATTTTTTATCAATCCAATGTTTGTTTTTGTATGGATATCCTTATGGTTTTAATACACATAGCACTCAATTCTTATCTTGTCATTTGTTTGGAAGATTTACATAGCATACAATTCCTATGTACTTACATACATAGCACTCAATTCCTATCTACTTGCATACATAGCACAAACAAAAAAATAGTAATTGTTTTTAAATGTGTGCTAGTATTGTATGTAGCTATGTCTCTAGTGCTATCTCTGTAATAGTTTCAAGTAGTTGATAGTTTTTCATGTAGTAATGTTTTCTATATAATAGTTTCAAGTTGGTGATAATCAAATATATAAATGCACTGGAGTTGTGTGCTATGTATATGAAATAGTTGTCTTCAAATAATGTTAATTTGGTATGTAAAAAAGTTTCAAGTGCTATCTACATAATTGTTTCATGGATATGTATGTAATTGTTTCAATTGGATGATAATATTTTTCTAAGTAGCAATGTCTCAAGTGCAATTTATGTAATTGTTTGAATTTATATATAGTTGGATAATAGGGATTGCTTATACATAAGTATTACCTATAATTTTGGGTGTTAGTTGACAGTAAAATTTTGCCATCCACGTAATGGGTTGGAATGATTGAATGTGCCCTGACATTACTTTCTCATGTATCAAGTCGAATTATGGATAACAATGGTGTAATTAAAATCACTGGACATGGTCAGATAAGAATGAACAAATCTTCATTCAACTTATGAAAATTGAAGTCATTAATGGGAATAAGCAAACAACTATTGTCAGTCCGGCTGCAAGGTTACACTACAAGGACTTGATAACCTACAAAAAAATAAAAATACAAGCAAGAAAGAATGAGAAGTTCGTTCAATACACTTAGCATTTGTTGGAGACATTTCTAAACTTATTGAAAGAGACTGGAATTGGTTATAACGCAACCACGGAACAAGTGCTTTCATCCGATGATGTATGGGTCAAGTTATATAAAGCATTTATTTCATTTATTATTTCATCCAAATTTTATATTTTATTATTTTCACTTTTTTATTGATCATAATGTTTATTTACCAATTTATGGTCAATAAAAAGTATAAAAATATTTCAGAAAAAAAGATGCCCAATGTATGAGTCTCCCTGTCATATTTATGGTGACACTACTGCAATGGGAACTCTGCAACATCTTTCTACCAGAATACCTTCAGAAACTGAGGAAGAAAATATTGGAGAAAGTGAAATAAAACCTATAGAGGAATCATTATGTAAGGAGAAGAATAAAGGAAAATTATCTGTTAAACATATAAAGAAGACAATAATTTAAGATGTGATTATCTTCACACATCAAGTTTTAAGTGAGAGTTAAAAAAAGACTAATGTGATAGAAAAGAAATTATGCACCTCAACTGGGTCTTCTAATGAAAGCTCTGAATTTTTATTGGTTGACTGTAACAAGTTTCTAAACATAATAGATCTAGATGACATTAGTTATTCAAAAAATTTATAGAAGTTTCAAGAAGATGCAAAATGAATAAAAATATTTTTTAATATGTGATACGCCTAAAAAATATAGTGTTTTTAGACATATTTTATACCTATTTTTGATATATTGCGCTTTAATGAAAGTTATTTTTTTTGTTTTTCTTTCAGGTACAGGTAAAAAGGTGAAAAATGCTTAAAGGGGTGAAAAAGGATCAAATTTGGAGCGAATATGTGAAAAATGTGCAAAAGTGTTTTGGCGCTTAAGCGCCAGTTAAACAGAGAAGGCCGCGCCTAAGCGCCAGAGGCCCCGTGCTTAAGCGCCAGTGACAGTTATTGGATGAGTAAATTCGATTTTTGCAACTTTTGAAGAGATTTTTTAGGCACTTATTGGCTTAATAGGTGGTTACAACCACCAAGGACAAAAATTATTGTGAAAAGATACATCTCTTGGGGAAATACATCGAATCATGATGCATTTTGAAGAGATTCAAGACATATTTTGAAGAGATACCAAGACACCTATTGGAGAATTATAAAAGAAGAAAGATTGAGACTTTGAAAGGGGGTCCTGAAAGTACTGGGAAAGTTTTGAAAGTTCTAAAATTGGGGAGTTGGAGAGATTTTTAGGCACCACATATTTATTTTTTTTATTTTAGTTTTATATTGAGAGTGTTGTAAAAGAGAAAAGATTCAAAGAAACTTCAAGAGTTTGGTTGACTTAGATAAGTTTTTATCTTTTGTTTTAGACTATTTTTAGTTTTAATTGAGACTTGTTGTTAGTTAGACAATGATTTCTACTTTTAAACTAAAGTGTAGTTTTATTTTCTCTATGGATTCTGAGTACTTTTTTTTATCTTTCTTCTTAAAATAATAAGTAATTAAGTATTGGATGAAAGTTGTGAAGAGTATTGATTTTTAATGTTGGATGGAAGTTGTGAAGATTTAAATCTATGTACTTCATTTACTTCTTGATTTGGTCAATTCAGATATTAAAATTTATTGTGAGAACATGTAAGAACCAGACTGATATTGTCTCAGTCAACAATTGGAAAGAATCACATGAGATTGTATGAATGAGAATATAGTTCATAGGATTGAGTGCAAATAAATAAAGAAATATTCATTGAAGAGTGTAGAGTTAGAGAACTTTAAAGTGACAGACTAAAGCCCCCAACTTGATTTATTGTTTTAGGTTCTGATACGAGATGTTAGCCCCAGGTGGAGGGAATCGAGGAAACTCTAGAGTGAGAGCTAGTATCTTCCCTGCCTTGCTAGTCTTTAAAATTATTCAAACTTTAAATTAGCCAATGTTATTTATAACATCTCTAGTAAGGGTAAAAAATATTATCGCTCCTATTTGGCACAATACAATATGCATAATTCCACAACAGAATTTTTATACTTATTACTGATTCATGATAAGGAGAAAATTATTTTCATTTTTCATATTTAGTTTTTACAAAAACTTAAGTTATCTTTTTAAGTTTGTTCTGTTTTTTATTAAAATATTAAAATTACAAAAAATATTTAAACTTTATTTATTCCAGTGCTTTCCTTCCTAACGTGACAAAGATATTTTCTCGCTACCACTTGGGTTGGATGTGAGTCCCACATATCTTCCCTGTGGGTTCGATATTCAGGTCTTAATCAAAAAGTCCTATATTACTTGATAACGAACGTATACTTTCGTAGTAACCCAATATATATAATTAAAAGTTAAATTCTTATTTTTCTTCAAGATCAAATTTTTTGTTTTGTTGCGAAATAAGAAAGAAATAAGAAAATATAAGTTCAGAATTATTGTTATGCTGTTGCATATAAGCAGTTTTAGAATCAAGTTTTTGACGCGGTTGTCGGGGAAGTGAAGTGAAAATTGTAAAGAATCTATTGATTTAAAAGTAAATTTCTATTTTTAGAAAGTCTTATTTAAACTTTAAGTTATTGTATTTTATTTTGTGTGTTTAGTTTTATTTTATTTTATGTTAGTGTATGCATAGTTCAGATTCTGAAGGACCAGTGTCTTACGATTCTTAATTAGAGAGAACTGTTAGAAAAATCAGAAAAACCAAAAAAATTAAAAATTTTGAAAAATTTAAAAAAATTATAGAAATGACAGTTCAAAATAATCAAAATGCTGAGATTCATGAAGAATTTAAAACATTAAGAGATTATGTCAACCCTACAGTAGATGAACTTCATTGTAGTATTCAGAAACCTACCATAGTGGCTAATTCATTTGAGATTAAATCTGCCATTATGCAAATAGTATCAATTAATCAGTGTGGGGGATGACCAACTGAAGATCCAAATTTACATCTTGTCAATTTCCTAAAATTGTGTGCTATATTTAAATACGATAGTGTATCAGATAATGTCATAAGACTTAGGTTATTTCCTTTCTCACTGAGGGATAAAGCTAAGATGTGGTTGAATTCGTTAGCACCTGGATCTATCAGAACTTGAGATGATTTAGCACAAAAATTACTTGCTAAATATTTTTCACCATAAAAAACTGCGAAGCTTAGAAATGATATTACATCTTTTAATCAGTTTGAAAGGGAATACATTTATCAAGCATGGGAAAGATTTAAAGAACACTTAAGAAAGTGTCTACACCATGTTATACCAAATTGGTTAATAATTCAAACTTTTTATAATGAATTATTTGGATCACTTAGATCAATTATCGATGTCGTTGCTGATGGTTCATTGATGTTAAAACCATTTCATGACGCCTATGTTTTAATTGAAGAAATGACTATCAATAATTTTCAATGGCCTTCTGAGAAGGTGAATCCTAAGAAAGTAGCCAAAATTCATGAATCTGATGCATTTACTATGTTAGCAAATCAAGTTGTTGCAATTTCAAGGAAGTTAGACCAATATTGAATGAATTTTTCTCAACCAATTTCCATGATTGAAAAGAATTTATTAGGCCAAATGGTAGATTCTCAAACATCATTAGAAACTTTGAATGTCATAAATAATAAGCAGAATAACTCATATTTCTGCATTGTTAATTGAAAGTAACAGTTTGATCATTGACGTGCATTGTTAATTCCTCTTTCTGCACATCTATCATTGTTCTTCCTGTGGCTAAAAAAGGTCTTTATCTTCATGAAATCAATAGGTAAGATAAATTGATTCACTTTCACTAAGACATCTTTTATAACTCCTTTAAAGTATGTTATCGAACGATCTGCTAACTGCAGAGTTATTATAGTAGGGGTTATTTCTCCTACTCTCAATCTTTTGAATATTGATAATGACATAAAGTTAATGCTTGCATTTAAATCACATAAAGTTTTCACATAAAATCTGTCTCCTATTGCACATGAAATTGTAAAGCTACCAGAATCTTCAAGCTTTCAGGAAGCTTTTTCTGAATTATAGTACTGCACTCCTCACTAAGTGCAACAATCTCATTATATTTAAACGTTCTTTTCCTGTTGAGAATATCCTTCATAAACTTTACTATCGGTCAACTTTTCGATTGATTTGAAAATATGGTATATGAAAATAATTTTTTGAAATTTAATTTAAATATAAGAGATATATAGCTTGAGTATTGAAAATAATATGTTTTAATTTTTGAAAAATGAGACCAAATGGATCTCATTAGTCCAATAGTTTGCATAATCGTGTCCGATATCGCGAATACTACACTCTCCCGAAAGATAAGTGTAGACCTCGGCGATAGACCCAATCTTGCAAACTAAGAGATTTGTGACATCTGTTTGATCTGCGAACCTTTTTATATATGACCGACAAGTTCCCCTATCTAATACGAATGTTAAATAGGATTTATTTTACCTGGGTTCCAAGTTCTCTATAAAGGCAAGCCCCTATAGTTAATTACATCCCAAATGACTGGGGTCACTTGAGAAAACTCTCGATAATGATCAAAGGTATTAGTCTTCAAGATTTCAAAGTTTAGGTTCTCACGATAGGATGAGGAAAATCAAGTGGGAATGGCTCAATGCAGAACATTTATTTTCAGGAGTCCAACGGAAGGAGAGAAGGTATGGGATGTCACTGATCCGAGGTAATTCTCGGTGACTTCCTAGACTATCCTACAGTGTGGCTACATTTTTGGAGACGATGTTAATTAAGTGTTTGATCCTGCTAGTTTTATTATTTGGGGCTTACACTTGCATAATACCTGATTATGTAGATAGCCCTCAGAGATATGAGGATTTACATCGTACCGTACGACAACCTCGGAACCTAAAGCGGGTTAGGACTTACACTGCGCAACATGGTCGTACAAGAGCCTAAAAAGGGAGTCTGAGGATTTATGTCACGTTAGGCGAGCTACATCAAAGTCCTATGCGTTGTTATTATACTAGAAAAGGATAATGTTGAAGAAGATCTTGTTACTCGCTTCAAACTCGTCGTGATGCTCACAAAATTGGCTTCAAGCTCCTGTCATCGCGATGGCTCCAGGGTTTAAGTGTTTGAAAATTGTAGTTTATGTTTCACAATTTTGGTGTCAAAATTTGGTTTTGCATGCAGAATGAGTAGATTACAGGTAAATAAAAAAAAAGTACTTGAAAGGTAAAACACAGTAAAGTAAAATATTGTGGATAAACTATAAAAGTGTACCTGGGCATCTGCTACTGTTGTGTGATTAATATTGTAATCATAGTATGATTTGCAGCACATTTAAACATACTTGCAAGAAAAATAAATAAGGCAAGAAAATCCAGCATGAAAGTCATAAAAACGAGTAATAAAAATTATGAGCAAAAGAAACCCTTGGCCACATATGAAAGATTAGGACTAGGTACAAGACATTGGTAAAAGTGAGGGCTCAGAGCTGGGTTGTGTGCTTCCTGACCTTGAGTAAGAGTTGTCAACTCGACAATCTACAGAAGGCAGTCCTTAACCTCAATCCAAGTGACTAGCCGTAGACCTTTCTAAATTTTCATATAAAGATTTTCATGCAAAAGTTATTATTCAAGTCTTTTTTATGCAAAGTTCTTTTTAACATGCAAAAGAAATTTT
Organism: Phalaenopsis equestris; assembly: GCF_001263595.1. NCBI lineage: Eukaryota > Viridiplantae > Streptophyta > Magnoliopsida > Asparagales > Orchidaceae > Phalaenopsis > Phalaenopsis equestris. The sequence continues at coordinate 69,439,497 of NW_018164444.1, read as the reverse complement.
TATTTTTATTGTTGTAATTATTTTGTAAAATTGTATAGTCCACAGGCTAGTCACTTTAATCGTGCTAGAACTACTGACAACCTAAGAGTGTCGGGGGCAACGATTCCACCAAGAATCGGAGAATAGTATCATAGGTTCTTCGCTCTCCCTTATTGAAGATCCTCAAGGTAGGAGATACGATTCTAATAATCTCACTTTGTATCCCTCGTTTAAGCACACAAAAGCAATGTCGTCATCGCCCTCGCCACTTAGACCCTAGACTTATCCTAGTCCGATGGTCCATATGTGGCATTAGCAAATTTTCCCAATTGCCATAAGGATTTGAGTGTAATATCCAAGCTCAAATCCCAGTACACTGGGTTTTACTGTTGGTTAAGTCATTGCGGGAATTTCACTATTAATTTAACTAAAGAAGCATGGGTCACGTCTCGGTGCATCATGTCTAGTGTCATAGTCAATTTGTGAATTAGGGTCAAATGTCTAGTTTCACTGTGCATTCGAGAATTAGGTTAATTAACCTTCACTTAAGGTGTGCTCCTAAAATCTATGAAGCCTATATTGAAAAATAGGTGGATGAACTCTCACCTATGGTGTGCTCCTAAAATCTAGGAAGCCTATGCTGATGGTGCATTGGGTTTCATTGTAGTTTATGTTATTGAGGGAATTTCACTGTTGATTTAATTAAGGAAGCATGAACTACGTCTTGTGCTCCTAAAAATTAGGAAGTCTATGTTGAGAATTAGGTGAATGGACTCTCACCTAGGGTGTGCTCCTAAAATTTAGGAAGTCTATGCTGAGGATTAGGTGGATGGGCTCTCACTTAGGGTGTACACCAAGTCTAGGAGATCTATGCTGAGGACTAGGCAGATGGACTTTCACCTAGGGTGTGCTCCTAAAGTCTAGGAGATATATGTTGAGAGCTAGGTGAATGGACTCTCACCTAAGGTGTGCACTTAAGCTCTAGAAAGCCTACATTGAGGATTAGGTGGATGGGCTCTCACCTAGGGTATACACCTAAAATCTAGGAAGTCTGTGCTGAGAATTAGGTGGATGGGCTCTCACCTAGGGTATACACCTAAAATCTAGGAAGTCTGTGCTGAGAATTAGGTGGATGGGCTCTCACCTAGGGTGTGCTCCTAAAATCTAGGAAGTCTGTGCTGAGAATTAGGTGGATGGGCTCTCACCTAGGGTGTGCTCCTAAAATCTAGGAAGACCATGCTAAGGACTAGGTGGATGGGCTCTCACCTAGGGTGTGCTTCTAAAGTCTAAAATCTTCTAAAGTGTAGGAAGCCTAAACCGAGGACTGGGTGGATGGATTCTCACCTAAGGTGTGTGCTCCTAAAACTCTCGAGGTTTTCTATATTTTTCAATTAATTAAATCAGAAATTCCCATCTTTATGACTTAACCATTTAAAAATAAACAAAATAAAAGAAGAAGGCCGATCCACTTCCAAAAACTAGCAAAGTCGAAAGAAGAAGGTTGACTCACAATTACAGATGCAAGTAATAGCAAATGTAATTAAAAAAATCTTCGACAGATGCAAGGTTGACTCATTCAAACTAACAAATCAAACTAACAAATAACAAATCCAATGGGAAATAGCAAGTGAATCAACCTTAAAAAAATGTTTAAAATCTTTTAACAAATGTAATTAAAGAGATTCTCCAGAAGAATGCTCAAATCGTTTTCAAAACAGTACACATACAGGTGTCAGAAATCAAAGATAGCATAGGAATGACTAGAACAACACATCTTCAAGTGCAAGAAGTCAAGGGCAACATAGGAGCGATCTAAACAGCACATATACAGATGCAAGAAGTCAAGGACAGCATAGGAGTGACCCAAACAACACATATATAGATGCAGAAATTTAAGGGCAGCATTGAGACGTCATCAATAATATTCAAACCAGCCAAACGAGTGCATACAAAAATGTTCAAGTTCAAAACCCTCAGCTAAACCTTAAAAAAAACTTGATAGATTGCGAGTATTGTAACATCAAATCATTCATACATAAGATATATTAAAAATAAATGACTCTCTATTCCAAAAATTTCAATGCATTCATGAATTTTGGATCTAACCAAACCAACTTTGAAAAGTTAGAAAGGATGTTATAAAGAAGTTTAAACTGGTTTCATTGCAACCAAAACAACTGGGAAACTTGAAAGCGAAGAATAAAGAAACATGAAGTCATTGCTTTACAACAAATCAACTTTTAAAAGAGCTTGAAAGCAATGTATCGCAAAATATTAAATCATTTCCTTGCATACACATGCAGGTATTTCTTCCTTCAACTTATTCTACTTATTTTGGGGAAAGAAAAACTCATGCACCAATTCATCTTGAAAGGAAGCATATTTTTTTTTCTTTAAAAATAAAAAAAAACAGTTGCAAATACTTTCAAATAAATGCCTTGGACACAAAAAATTTCAACATGTCCTTTTAAATAACTGATATGT
>NW_018164444.1:69427634-69436934 GCF_001263595.1 Phalaenopsis equestris | reverse complement strand
TTTTTAAACATATTTAATTTAAAATTTAGATATAAATTAAAAATAATTCCAAACGTCTTTTAAGTCTTTTATATTATCTTTTTTTTAATGTAAGTGACATGCTATTAATAAAATTTTATTATATCTCAATGCATTTTGATTAAAAATATTCAAAAATTAAATGCAACATCAGTCGGGCCTCGATTTCAACAAGTTTATAGTCACGGAGCGTCTGGACTTGACAAACCTAATGACGCTAAAAGGGATCCAGCCGAGTTTAAATAAGTCCAGATTAAAAAGTTGATGTGTAGTTAAAGCTTTGTTGCATCAGTTGGAACGTCAAACGACATCAAATTTTGGCAGACTTAGGTTCAAATCAAGCGTCACGACAAATGGAATCCAAGGAGCTCAAAATCATTTAATTTTGATGTCTAAGGCACTTAAATGTTGAAAAAGCTACATTTTCTTAAGGGAACTAATGTGAATTGTCTGATAGAGCGATTAGAATCGTCGCTAAACATATCTAAATACCTCGCTCATAAATTATAAATAGAAACTTATTCTTCACTTGAATGGGGAAGGAAAAGAGAAGAAAGTGAACCGACTACTAAACCTTAACTCATTAAATCCTAGTGGTTGTCGTCAAACACCAGAGTTGATCACTGATCACCAAAAATCACAGCCAACCACTGAAGGTCACCATCAACCACTACCATCAATTGCTACAATCAATTACAATCATAGCCTTATAGGCAATTATTGTTATTATAGACTTATAGCAACAAAGTGTTCTTCTTACATCTCATTCATAACTCTTGTAAATAAATTATGATTATAAAATTGTGATCTTCAGTTTTTGTAATTTCATCTTCTCTAATTCAAAAGAAAATCAGACCAATTATTTTGAATTATTTTGACTAAACCAAATGATGTGATTTCTTGCTTCTTTAATATTTTTTCATATATTCAATTTCAGAATGAATTATTTTGACTAAACCGAATCATGTGATTTCTTGCTTCTTTAATATTTTTTCATATAAAAATCCTTTACTCCAAATTGTGATTAAGAAAGACACACACACACACACACACATATATATAAAATTGATGAAATTTTGGTTAGAGGCTATGATACGAGCCCCAAACCAATTTTATGTGTCTAACTAGTCGACAGATCCGCAAACCAACAGGATTGATCACTTGACAACAGAAGACTTAAAACTGACATAACAAACAACGCCAACCAAAGAATATGTCATTATGTGTGTCTTGAGGTATAAAATAACATCTTACTCCTTACAATTATTACAAATGGATAAAAGAGGTGGTCCTCTGTTTTATTTAATTATATTTTCATAATATTACTAGCTCTGAACTACAAGAACATAGATGTGGGCCACATAAATATATTTAATTTAATTTGCAGGAGATAAAATCTATTGAAGGCCCAAATTCCCACAGCCGCTTCTGCAAATCCAAGTTCAATGCAATGAACCAAATAAATCATGGAGAAATATTAATTGTATTTTTTTTTATTTTCCATCATATTTTCTCCAAAAATACCTGAAAAACAATCATTCTTCTTTTGATACATTTTTTTAAAATAAAATATATTTTATGCCATCTTGAATATTAAGAAACTAGTTTGAAAAATAAATTAAATATACAAATATAATGCATTTTATTTATATCATTACCAAAATTATGGGCAACTTTACTCTAACAAATGTTCTGATCATAGTTATCATGAAATGATATATTGCATATACTCCATAGTATTTTGGCAATTAATTATCACATAAAACAATTATAATTACATGGTTTTTTTCAAAGGACACATTGATATGGCACATGGCATGTGGCACAATTTTGACATCTAGCATACCAAATCTAGTGATTAGTGAGCAATTAACCCAATGATTAGGATTAGATAATTAATTGCTTCATTAATCCATCTAATTTCATATAAATACAGAAAATAATCTCAGCACCAACTCTGACCTTTGCTAATGGAGAATCATTTTTATTAAAATAATGGCCATGCACTTGTCCACTATTTGATTCTCTAAACAAGACAGGTTTAGCTACATAAATTATATTTGATATAATTTATTTCATTCTTTCAATTTTGTCCTTTTCAAATCTTGTTCATTTCGGTGTTTGTTTTTTTTTGCTTGTGGTTTCGAGGAAGTTGAGGGTTCGTTTGGATTTTTTTTAGAAATAATTTTTTGTTTTGTTTTAGGATCTGTTTGGGACAGTTTTCTGTCTGATTTATTTTTAAGTTTGTCACCAAAGTTTTGTTTGTGGAACTGCATTCATGCTGCTATTTAGGAACTTCGGATGGTAGAAAGTTGTTTTTTTTAACTGAGCTGTTAAAGTGTGTTGATCTGACTTTTTGAAAATAAAATAAATTTGTAATAGTTATCGTAGTTTTTTGAATAACAGTTTCTTCCACAGCTGCTTCTTCAAATAACTGTAACTGCCCCAAGCAGACCCTTAGAAATTTTGGTGATTAAAAATAGTTTTACATCTAAATTTGCTAAATATATGATAGTTATGAGAAAGTTATTATTATTTTTATTAATACAAATATTATGAGAAACATGATGTAATTTTTTGAAAAATTTATTTTTCATATAATAATATTAAATATTATATAAGAGACTAGAAGCATGAAAGAACTAAAGCTCGGATTGCAATTTGAATTTAATTATTTGTTGATGCAAGAGTGTTTATATTTTGATTATAGAATAAAATGATAAATAAATATATCATTGAAAGTATTTTTAATAACTAGGATATATTATGGTTATAATGATAATAGATTTTACTACAAATATTAGACATACATTCTAATATTTAAAGGATAAAGAATAATTTTTATGGGATAATTGCATAAAAGCACTCGAAACATCGCTATTTAAAAAATATAGCTCCCATACGAAATTTTTAAACTATTGAACTGATGTACTTACGGTGTGTCACGATTAAACAATCGTGAATTTGATAAAAATGCATATATTCTTAAATATATCCTCTAATCTAAAAACTCGAGCAAAACTATTATCATTATTACTATTGTCTGACGCATTAGTATTATATATGAGAGAATTAACTAGTCAGAGTGGCTACAAATTTTTGCGTATGTACTCTATAAGGGTGTTCAACCTCATAATTAGAGTTGTAATCGAGTCGAGTAGTCATCGTTTGGGCTTAGTTTGGTCAAATTATAAGTTTTTCACGTTAAGTTTGAGCTTGAGACGAGCTTTCACATGTATGCTCATACTTGACTTACATAAAATTTTCAATGCTTATATATGATTTATACTTGGCTTGTTCATATTAATTGAAAAAGTAAAAAATTTAATGAGTACTTAATTTTTCATATAAAACTCATAAATAGATTAAAATTTTGATTAAATATTTACTTCTTTTTATAAGGAATTGAGTAGATTTCAAATTAACATATAATTAATTAGTACCAAATAAATGGATAATATATGTTGTAAAAAAACTTTCTAGTATTCAAATGATATAAATAAATATTAGCAAATTAATTCATTAAAATAAAAAATTACACACACACACACACACTAATAGTTTCGTTCTACTATTATTCCTAAATGATAGAGAAGGCAAATCTCTTCTTTGATTTCTAATTTTCTCTAAAGTAATAAGTATAGCATGAATCTTCATATTATTGCTTGGGATAAATTTGTTATACCTAAACATCGTGGACGAATTGGACTCCCCTCTATGGATATTATTAATATCATGTGCAAGAATAAAATTATTTTTAAAACATTATAATTATCATTATGTTCTTTTTAATTGATATTTTAATCATTATGGTTCCTTATGGAAAACATCTATTTCAAAAGTTTCTCCTTTTTGGAAGGATATTGTTAAGGTGGCCAAAAGAATTAGGCCATCTTTAACTTCTAAAATCACTTTGAACAGTCAATTGTTATTCATTTTTTTTATCCTCGGTTTGATGGTTATCTTTGATAGAAAACTTTGGAGACATTTTCTTTAATTATTGTAATCTTCTTTATATTGCTAAAATATGGGATGTTTTGAGAAATAATAATTGGAATTATGATTTTCTTAGCAATGCCCCTCCTATTTTCATTAATGATTTAGGCAATATTTTGATTTCTCAAGATCTTTCTTTGTCTTCACAGTTGTGCAACTTTTGACTCCAGCCTCCGCTGTCTACGGACATCACTACTACTCATCACTATGATCTACGTGACCAACTACGACCTACGTGATCTACAGCTCTCGCAACTGCCTACTATGATTTTTTAAGGAAATCAAAGCTCCTAGAGCAACTATCTACAACATTCACAATAAATTATTAACTCCACAACAATCGACTACTTCTCCTCGTTTATCTAAGTGTGTGATAAATTCTTGTGCGACGCTAAGACGATAATCCATTACTCTGCTGCTGCAATTTTCTAGCACTCGTCATAAATACATATAATAAAGGTATATTAAAAATTACGATGAGATAAATAATATATTATTTGCAAGAAGCTTATAAACCGAGCTTGAATTTGTAACTTTATTACGAAAACTAAAGGATAAATCACTTAAACAACACGATTAAAACATACTTTGCACGCAAATCACAGAAAAATCAGATTATTAATAAAAATTCAAATTTAATTTATCAATTACAATATAACCATCAATCGATCCCGCCCTTAATTAAAACACAAAACACAGCTTATTAATAAAATATTGTTAATCACGTGCACTTTAGGCTAGACTTGGTCAGTTGGATGCTCCTGGACTCATTCAAATAGGCCGGCATGTGAATGTTATTAATTCAGGTGTCGGCTTTAATTTTATAATTTTATAATTAATTAATTACTTAAATCACATAATTCGAAAAGGATTTGTCGTAGGATTAGTCATGCTAATCTTATATTTATCAAACAGATTAAAGTCGGTTTGACAATGTATAGACTACTTATTTTGCTTTATGAATTATTAGTGTTAACTCACATTTATCTGTAAACCACACTCAATGAATGGAGCATGTGAAGGATTATAGTGAAATGACAATTACACCCCGAAAACCAATCAGTCTCTAGTCATTCGCCTACTATCGCGTGGTCGTCTTCCGGGTACCTTTATTTATTCTCGTAGAGCTCTATTTGGCGACCCGTGCTCTGCGCTGAGCCGTTCGATTCGATGAAGATGTAAACGAGGGTACTTTTTTTTTTTTGTACAATAATATCATTAAAACGTTAACGTTGTTATCAAAATTAAGCACCCATTTACTGCTAAAAACGTGATTATGGGAGCACATGTTGTTAATTAGTTAATACTTTAACTGATTCAATTAGTCGTGCTATAGTGGTTGCCATCTATTTGTTTTTAAAATCAATTTTTTTTGTTAGTGAAGATGACACGCAACCTTCAGAGACTTCTTGGGTATAAAACCCACTTAATCTTGATTATTATTATTAATTAAAGAAAACCGATTAGTGGTTATTAAATATGATTTTAATTACTTCTTAATTACTTGGAATGGTACTTAGTTTCATGTTGTTTGAGTGCATGGGAACTTGCCTATCTCCTTCTTGTGGCAAATGGTCGCAATACATAATATATAATTTAGTGTAAATGATATATTCTAATGATTTAGTTAACATTTTTAAATAAAATTTTAATGGCTATGATGATATCAAATGGTTGGATAAAAATTTATTTAATATTAGTGTTTTAATGTAGATAAAATGTTGTACAATTGTGTTAATTGTTGATAATTAAACTTATGACATGTTGTGGGGTTATGAATGAGATTTAGAGAAAGAAAAATAAAAATTTTTACATCAAATTTAAAGAAAGGTTTTTACTGAAAATTATTATATTATAGTTGCACAAATAAAATTTTTTTATCTACATATGAGATGAAAAATCTATTAAGATTTAGGGTCTGTTTGGAAAAAAAAACTTACTGAATAATCTGTTGATAAGCTAGGTGCGGTGGCTATTAGAAATTTTTATTTTTTTGAAAAAGTCAGACCGCTGCCAGAAAGCTGTCACCTAGATAGGTGTGGTGTGAAAACGCTGCTTTCAGCATTTTCAAAACGCATAAGCTGCCAAAACACAATTTACCCAAATAGTCTAGTTGCGTTTTCAAAACACCACCACACCAAATAAACTGCCTCCAAACAGACCCTTAATGATTTATGAATATTGTTATAGAATGCAGGATGTAATAAGTTAATATTTAAAGCATCAAAAAGCTATGTATGTAAATATAAAAACTTAGTTGTGAGAAATGTAAATACACAAGAATTATGTGTTGAGTATGTAAGTTTCCCAATCTGAAAAATATAATTGCTTTCTTCAAACATAATAAATATTGTTTTTATTGAATAAAAATTATATATTTATTAAAATAAGAAACAAAATAAATATTTAAAGAAGAGTTTTAAGTGCATTTTGAAAATTTGAAATTAAAACGAAAAAATAATTTTATATATGGTGCGGACGAAATTGCCATTTGCCGACATAAAAATTAATTAGAAAATTATTCAATTAAGAAAATAAATTGAAAAATTATCGAAACTTGAAGCTAATTAGGTTTAGCCCTCAATTATGTATTATGAAGAACATCGTTTAAAGTCTGATTTTTTAAGCTGCATGAGGTTTTATTTTTTTCCAGCAAACCATGCTCGTATAAAGTTCAAATGAGATCGATTAAAGTTTGATTAAGATTTAATTATTGCTTAATTATAACTTTTATTTGGTTCGAGTTTGAGATGAGCTCAAGTAGTGTATTTATAAGCTCAAACTCGAACAAAATCTTAAAAACTCAAACCAAAGGTCTGGTCGAGCTCGAACGGGCTCTTAATAAACGAACAATACGAGCTTTATTACATTTATATAATTTTGATGTTGTAGATCTAGAAGAAGATAACAGTGTGATGTTGTGTATGTATCACTATATTTAGAAAAAAATTATATTCTTGCCATTCATTTCTTAAGTATTTACATATTTAATATCCAAACTTTATTATTTATACTTATGTACCCATTTGTGCCATAAACATGTATTTCACTTTTAAGAAAATAATGATTGTAGCCGGATTTTTGATGTTATGTGAAAATTTTGAGGGGCTTGAATGTTATGTATTTCACTTTTAAGAAAAAAATGATCTTTGATGTTATGTGAAAATTTTGAGGGGCTTGAATGTAAATATGATGTTCTAGATGTTAGATATGTCATTACATAAAAAATTTGTGGTATGTATGTAAAAGCCCCTGAAATTTAAGGGGTCTTTAATTCTATATATATATAAGAAAATATTAGAAGTTAATAAAAGAGAGTACCTATGGTTAATTTAGCCATTAATATAATTTATAAATGCAAATAAATTTAGAAGTTTGTCATCTTATGAAGGCATGAAGATTTTATTTAATTTTTTTGTTTTTTTTTATATGGAAATATCATTTCAAAATGAGGTTGATAAAATTATCAAATACTCATTTAAAAATAATCATAAAAAAATAAAAAATATATATATAAATAAGATTAATTTATGGCCTAAGTAGATGCTTTTTATTGGGGAGGTCATTAGCTAGTTTTTCTTTCTCTTCATTTTTCCTTTACTTTTAACTTGAGTATACTTAATGTTTATTTCTTTTTTATATTTGTTAAATAATTAATTTTTATTTGCTCCACTTTTCGTATCCGGGACTTGAGACTTAACTGATCATTGATGATCTTGTTGGGAGAGTAGATATTTTAGATTCGACTTATCTTAAGAAAGACAAAGATAGACTTAAAAAAACTTGAGGGCATATTGTACAAAAAATGATCTAAATTTATCATAATTAACTGAACATATAACACTCAATAGAACATATCGAAGAAAAAATAATTAATGTAGCGGAACCCGCTTAGCAGGATAAGAACTTGTTATTATTGTTGTTGTTATAACAATATAACTTGATGATGAACATAATGAATATGATTATGAGTGTAAAATCATTATAATTAAGTTTTACTTCATTTTAAAAAATGTCACCAAACTACCAAACAAAATCGGATATTAACATATTATTTATTTACAAACATATCTATTATAAATGAAAAAATATTATTAATATAATTTTTTTGGGGACAATTTGATAATATCTGCAATTATAAGTTTTGTCAATCATAGTGTATATGATATGTCAACAATAAATTTTCATCGTCCGGCACGAATCTCGAAGCATAATATAAATCTCAAGATAATATTTTAACCAAGAAACATTTAAATCTTGATAAAAAGTCATCCAGAACTCCGTTTTCAGATAACCTATAGTCAAACTGACCGGCTCGATGAGACAGACCTAATAATATAAAAACTAGTCCAATTATAAGCTCAGATCAAGTCGTGAAACCACCCTTGGAAGATTTCTACACACATTTGGAAGGTTGAACAGATGTTGACACTGACAAGTTTATGCTCAAATCTAGCGGCTCGACAAAACGAATCCAACGAACCCAATATCACTCAATTCCGACATTGTTAAAGTACTCAAATGTCCATTAAATGCGGCGTGATCGGAGGAAACCCTTTAGACCGTTCGATCAAAATGGTTGATATTACTGCATTAATTGCACCCATAACACTATAAATATACCCCCACCCCTCACATGAAAGAGGAGGGAAGTCTAGAGAGAGAGTCTGAGGCCTCAAGAAGAAGCTGCAGCTCAGCAACATCGCCGACCTCCGTCGTCAACCACCGCCGACCGCCGTCGACCACCGTCGACCTGCGACGACCACCGCTGACCGTCGTCTACCACTGTCGATCGTCCTCAACCTCTGACAACCTTCATCGAATACCACTAACCATTATAGATCACCACAAACCAGAAAACGTCAGTCGACGTTGTAATCTAAAAAATGTAGTTACCCTTCCCGTATGTGGGAAAATGGATTCTTGTAATCAACAATCAATAGTGGATTTCCGCGACAGGGCCAGATCCCATGGTTTTTCTCTTACGGATTTTCTACGTAAAAATTTATGGAGTCATCAAGGCTTGTTTTCTCTTTCATCTGTGTGTGCTAAACTTTTGTACAAAACTAAGACGATAATTTGTTACTCTACCACCACGAATTTTCTAGCACGCATCAGTTTGGGGTACGTCTGTGGGGAACTCTCAATCCCACCACTGAAGTACTTGCTCAATTTCCTACATGACCACCAGGAAAAATATTTGGGACAACGGAGTAGCTCGCTCTAACTCCCATCGTTCCAGGGAACAGTCACGAAGTCAAGGGCGACATGTTTCTTCATCTTCCC
>NW_018164444.1:69411662-69416953 GCF_001263595.1 Phalaenopsis equestris | reverse complement strand
CGGGGGCGGGGATGGCGGCGGTGGTGTTTTCTCCTGTGTTAGTGTTCGCAACAGCGCTTTCATCTACACTGCTCGTTTCTTTCTTCGTTTGTTTCCCCTTCTTCTCCAATTCATCAGCTGCGTCGCGAGCACCGGCTTCAACGGCGGCCGGAGCGGTTGCGGTTGATTCTGTGGGCGGTGAGGGAATGGTTTCGTTGTTTAACTCTTCCGGTTGCTGCTGCTTCTCTGTATTCAGGAGCTGTTGATCTGTTTTAGGCACAGGGGCGTCAGGATTTGTGTCGGCATCACTGGCGGCTTCCGGGCTGGAAGAAAGGGAGGCTGCGGGTTTTTTCTCCGGCCAGAGCTCGGCGTGCTTACCGTATTTAATAAGTCTCCGAATTAAGGATTCGGCGTCGGTGCTGCCAGTTACAGTTACTTTGTTCTGTTTCGAATTGATGTCTATGGAATAAACACCTGTAAATTGAGGCGAGAAAAAAAATGAATTTGAGCAGAATTAGATGAAGAAAACCCTGTTTGAATTGGAATGAGGTGAAAAAGATTGGATTTTGAGAACATGTTGTGATGATTTGTGGAATGCTACCTTCCAGTCCCTGAAGGACTCTCTTCACTTTTTTCTTGCAGGCTTCGCAGTGTATTGAGACTTTTAATACAGTTGTCTGGGAGATTAGGAAATATGCATCAAGTTAAATTGAAAATTGAGAGTGGGAGGGAATTATAAGCTGGGAATGAGATGGAGAAGAAAGATTGAGGGTGGTTCTTACTTGGTAGTTTAGCAGTTCTGTGTCTTCTGGTACTGTTGCCATGAGAGAAGCTAGCACAAAGAGAGAGAGAGAGGGGGAGAGAAGACGGGGGGGGAAGAAGGTGGGAGGTGACGAGTTTTATGTGGAAACCGACTGTAAAGCAGCCGGGCACTTCCTATGGGAAAAATATTAGATCATATGTTCTTATACATTCGATGTCAATAAGATAATGCCACCTGAATATGACATATTTTCATATAAAATAAAGCAGAAAAATTTATGGCATAAAATTCATATGTGTTTAATTGAGACCCGGTCTGATTAATTATTACTCTCATAATCATAACATTTACTGTGCTTGATCAGATGGGAAAATGATATGCAGGAGCTGGAATAAAAAATTGGTTTTAGAACTTTGAAGAGGAGAAAATTTGACGATGAAGGAGATATATGTGACGACAATGAATAACGGAAGGCATACTGGCGATATCTTAAATTTAAACCCTGCGGTGATTACTTCTAAATTTGGAAAGCATGTAAAATGGTATTCTATCACTTAAGTAAAGTTAGGAATTTCATATGATGAGTGATATATGTTAAATTGAAAATTTTTTGTTGGATTTCTTCATTCATATATTGTATATAAGAAGGAGAAAATCATTAAATCTTATCTATTCGTTTCCATGGGAAAACCATTAAATCTTATCTATTCGTTTCCATGGGTTGTTTGCTGAGGAAACTTTATAAAAGGTTGAATAGCGTGGTAATGTGTTATCCCCATGAAGTTATGGTAAAAAAACACTATTATTGTGCTACATGATGTGTACATTCTTTTTATTGAAGAAGATGCACAATTTAAGTATCTGAAGGTAAGACATGCTATTTAAGATATATGAGGTGAGGTTTATTAAAAAATATATTGGATTGAACAACTAATTCATCAATTTTCATGATGTGTATTGTATGCTAGCTGAAGTTGATCCTTGATTTAGCATATTATTTGAGCTATATTATGCCATTCATTAAAAATTAGACAAATTTTATTCACAAAATTATTGCCTAAAGGTGAAAGGACCATTGTAGAAGCTGTGCATGGACTACGAACTATGGTTTTGTCACGTTTTAGAGCTATTAGATTGCTGATACATGCTACATGCTAATTTGTAAAATTTACATCGGGCCTCTTCATTAATTTATTGTCTAAACAAAGGTTAAATTCTAAATTATGATTAAATCTTGTCAGTTGTCTTTCTTTGGTTGTTTGTCATGGATAAAATTATACATAGGGTCACATAACATGATAATGAGTTATCTTCATGCAGTTAAGGGTTGATTATATTAAGAAAAAGTTTACAAAAATGAGTAAATTATACTGCTACAGGTTTTTTATGGTATTTTCACTGAATAAGATTGACATATTTGATTTTGAGTAAGTCAAAAACGTTAATTATGCAATATTAGGTGATGTTTATTCATAAATTTATTAGATTTAAGAAAAAGAACATCAATTTTTGTGATGTGTATTGTGTGTTTGCTAAAATGTTGCATTGAATTCGAGCATGAAGTGAGCTTTATTGTATTACTCATAAAAAGTAGTTCATCATTCTTTAAAGAACTATTGCAAAAAAAGCGATAAAATAGCATTTTACATGCTGTGTAAAGTCTGTTCATTGAGGTTAACTCATGTATTAGGGCTATCAGATACCTTATATATATTAATTTGAAATATATATGTTGGATTTCTTCATCAATATATTGTCTAAATGAAGGATAAATTCTAAACTATGACTAACTCTTATCATTTGATCTCCATTGTTTGTTTGTCAAGAAAAAAAAATTTAAATAGGACCTCTTAGCGTGATAATGAGTTAACTTAACGCAGTTTTGGGTGGAGTTTCTTAAGAAAAGATTTGAAAAAAAGAGTAAATTACACTATTACAAGTTGTATATGGTCTTTTTACTAAAGCATATGCCTGATTTGGGACTATAAGGAAGGTGAAAAATATTAATTATACAATACTAGGTGAGGTTTATGTATAAATTAATTTTATTGAAGAATTAATTCATCAATTTTCATGATGTGTATTATGTGCTTGCTGAAGTGGTTCATTGAATTAGAACATTATATGAGCTATATTGTGCTATTCATGAAAAATTAGCCCAACTCTTTTCAGAAAATTGGTTCCAATAAGTGATAAAGAAGCCTTTTATAGGTTGTGTATGGACTGCACCCTGAGGTTAAGTCTTGTTAAAGAGCTATGAAATCGTTGATATATGCTAATTTTAAAAATTTATGTTTGGTATCTCTAATAATAAACTATCTAAAGAAAATATAAATTCTAAACAATGCTTAAATCTTATCACTTGGTTCCCATTGGATGTTAGGTGAAGAAAAAAACTATATATAGTGCTCCATACAGTGGTAACGAGTTATCTCTATGCTTTATTCAGTTGACTACCTTAAGAAAATGTTTGTTTGAAGAAAAAGGAGTCAATTATGCAGCTACTGTTAGAAACGGTGGAGTCTGGTCCACTATGCTTAGGCGGTTACTTTGCTTTGGAAAGTCACATCTCTTCACAAATAACCACTCTCGCATTCCTCTTTTGTGAAGTGAAGCATCTCTTTGCTCCCTCCTGTTTGTGATAAAAGCTTCGGATGACTCTCCTTGGGTTTGTAGTCACGCTTTGCGTTCTTCGGTTTCCTCGGGGCAGAGGAAGAGAAGTGCAAGGAGTGGTTCCTTGCGGCAGAAGGAAGAAGAAGGAAGAAGAAGAAAGAAGAAGAAAATTGTTCTCCCTAGGATTCTTCTTGGTGGCTTGTGGCAGAAGAGAAATTGGGTTTATCTCTCTTGTAAGTTTGTCTTCTACAGCGTATCTCGGTGTAGAGTTTTCTTCGATGTATCTCAGTATAGAGAGAGAAGAACAGAGAGAGCAATGAAGGGTGAGAGATTCCTCTTGTAAGTCGAGGTGATCGACTGGTGTAAATTCCTCAAGTAGTAAAATCCTCTACAACTCCATGAACGTAGGCAGTTTGCCGAACCACTTAAATCTGTGTGTTCCGCTGTGTTGTTCTTTTCTGGTGTGATTTTTCTTGTTTTATTTTTCACTTCATCGATCATTCTCCTATTTGATTTATATATATACCACATCAATCAGTATATCTAAATCTCGCAACAACATCTCATAACAACAACAACTGGTATTAGAGCGTGGTTTCAGATCCAAGGAAGAATGATAGCTGAAGATGAAGTGGAGGTTTCAAGGATTGAGAAGTTTGATGGCACAGATTTTGGTTATTGGAGAATGCAGATAGAAGATTTCTTTATGGGAAGAAACTTCATCTTCCATTATTGGGGAAAAAACCTGAAAGGATGGATGAGGCTGAATGAAATTTGTTGGATCGACAACTTCTGGGGGTTATTCGATTGACCCTATCGAGGTCTGTTGCACACATCGTCGTCAAAGAAAGGACGAATGCAGATCTCATGACAGCCTTATCAGGTATGTATGAAAAGCCATCGGCGAATAACAAGGTGCACTTAATGAAGAAACTATTCAATTTGAAGATGACAGAAGGTGTTTCTGTTGCTCAACACCTGAATGTTTTCAATACTATCACAAATCAATTGTTGTTTGTGGAAATTAATTTTGATGATGAGATATGTGCACTGATCTTATTGGATTCATTGTCAGATAGTTGGAAGTCATGAGGATAACAATTAGCAGTTTTGCAGGTAAATATAAACTGAAATACGATGATATTCGTGATTTGATTTTGGCTGAGGAAGTTAGCAGGAAAGATTCTGAAGAGGTCTCAGGTTCGAGTTTGGCACTGAATGTTGATTTCAGAGGGAGATGGCATGACAGGAACTCAACTATAGAGAGATCAAAATCAAAGTTTAGTAAGCAGACAACCTGTTGGAATTGCGGCAAGACTGGCCACATAAAGAAGAACTGCAGAAATCCTAAGAAGAAAGAGAATAATAACGCTAATGTTGTAACTGAAGAGATACAGAATGTGCTAATCACTATTGTTGGTAGTTCATAATTATCTTGAAGACTTGATATTGGATTCATGGGCTTTGACTGTGGCAGAAAATATATCAGAGGCCATAGTGCAAGGCAGTGATGGAAGTGAAGAGGAAAGTGAGTTCAGGGCACACATTCCTATTATTCCACAAACAAATGTTGAAGAACCACAGAGCTATAAAGAAATCTTGCAAGATGAAAGTTCAAGCAAGTGGGAACTGACAGAACTTCCACCAGGGAAAAAGGCATTGCACAACAAGTGGGTGTACCAGGTGAAGACTTTGTGTGATGTCAATAAGAGTTCAGTAAGAGGTACAAGGCTAGACTTGTTGAAAAAGGCTTTCAGCAGAGGCTAGATGTTGCCCATGGAGTGTGACCAAAGGAAAATATGTTATGTTGAGATTTTCATACCTATTTTATATTGTTTTTTATGATATTACACTTTAAAGAAAGGTATTTTTGATGTTTTATTGCAGGAATGATGAATTAGGGTCATTGGAGCAAAAAGATGCAAAAAAGAGCGAA
>NW_018164444.1:69411008-69411533 GCF_001263595.1 Phalaenopsis equestris | reverse complement strand
CCCGCGGGCCCCCCGCGGGCCGCCGATGACAAGCTCGGCGGTTATGTCCAACAAAGCATGTGATGAGGATGAATTTTGAAGGGATGCTTAGGCAACTCTTTGGAAAACTCATCCACAACTTTAAAAGAAGATTTTGGCCGAAAATGGAAGAGGAGTTCGAGGAGTTGGAAGGTTAGAATAGTGCCCAAGAGTTCCGGTAGTGTGTAGAGAGTCTAAATTATGAGGAATTCTTCGAGAGATTGTAAGAGTAGAGGGAAAGTGAGAGATTTCTTCCTCCTTGCCGCTTCGAAGAGGAATTCTGTGTGCCGTAAAGAAGGAAAGAGATTCAGAGAATCTTCGAGGAGTTTTCTTGAGGAGAAATTAGAGATAAGTTTATTTATTGTTGTAGTTTGTATGTCTTTGATTTTATATATTAATTTCGAATTTTGTTGCGTTTTCCCCAAGAGATCTGAATAGTTTTCTCTGTCTTTCTCCTTATCTTGAGATTTGTGAAATGGTGATTTAAATTGGTGAAGCCATGAAAAT
>NW_018164444.1:69404377-69410771 GCF_001263595.1 Phalaenopsis equestris | reverse complement strand
TAGTGGAAGCTCCGAAGTGAGAGCCGATATCCTCCCAGCCTAGTCGCAGATTCAGTAACCAAGCATGGGATTAGTTAATGTTCTTTATGCCTGGACTAAAGGGTAAAGAATATATATGCTTCTATTTGGCACAATACAAATTGAACTGATAAATTTATTTAATTCCTACACCAATTATAAACTCATTGCAATGTGAAGGATGTTTTATACAAATTTGAACTCTTCTATACATTTTTAGTTTAGAATTGCTTAGCGGCAACTTTACATTTTAACCTTTTTAGATTGTCTTACATTTACATTATGCATTTGCTTAGCATACTTAACATTCCTTTTAAGAGTATTGCTTTTTAAAAATCTTAGTTTGTAGTTATAATATTACTCCCTGTGGGATCGATATCTAGGTCTCCATTATTGAGTGATATGTATACTTGAGTTGATAAGTGTGACTTTACTATTATTGAATATTTTATACATCCATCTTTATTGAATCTATAACTGTTATTAAGTTTTGGCGCAATTGCTGAGGAATTAAATATTTTAGCAGCAATATTAAATAGTTATATTTTTAAGCACATATAAAGTCGTTATCACAGTGGGAGTTGTAAGAAGAGACCAGAGTGACCTATGAAATAGTTTAGAGGTGCAATACTATGTGGAACCTACTGATATGTTAACTGAGGGTGTTACTCTTGAGAAACTGAAGTTGTGCACAGCTTCAGTTGGTCTTCTGGAGTGAAGATAGAGGCTTTGAGTTGCAAAGGTGGAAGATATATGTTGAAGAAAAAAAAAGACACCGCTAGTGGAGGTTATCAGTGTGAGGAAGGAGATGTTGCAGCCTGTGCACCGGTCTCCAAGTGAGAGATATGTTAGAAATGGTGGAGCCCGGTCCACTATGCTTGGGCCGTTACTTTGCTTTGGAGAGTCACACCTCTTCACAAATAACCACTCCCGCCTTCCTCTTTTGTGAAGTGAAGCATCCCTTCGCTCCCTCCTATTCGTGATAAAAGCTTCAGATGACTCTCCTTGGGTTTTGTAGTCACGCTTTGAGTTCTTCTTCGGTTTCCTCGGGATAGAGGAAGGTTTCCTCGAGGCAGAGGAAGAGAAGTGCAAGGAGGAGCAGTTCCTTGCGGCATAAGGAAGAAGAAGAAGATTGTTCTCCCCCTAGGCTTCTTCTTGGTGGCTTGTGGCAGAAGAGAAATTGAGATTATTTCTCTTGTAAGTTTGTCTTCTTCGATGCAGAGTTTTCTTTAGTGTATCTCAGTATAGAAAGAGAAGAACAGAGAGAGAAGAACAGAGAGAACAATAAAGAGTGAGAGATTCCTCTTGTAAGTCGAGGTGATTGACTGGTGTAACTTCCTCAAGTAGTAAAATCCTCTGCAACTTCGTGAACGTAGATAATTTGCCGAACCACGTAAATCTGTGTGTTCCACTGTGTTGTTCTTTTCTGGTGTGATTTTTGTCATTCTATTTTTCACTTCATCGATCATTCTCCTGTTTGATTTATATATATACCACATCAACTTGTCTATTTAGATCTCGCAATAACAACAACTACATGTTGTGTATAGTTTTTTCACTGAAGCAAATTCATGAGTCGAGACTCTGTTAAACGGTGAAGATGCTAATCATGCAAAATTATGTAACATTTATTCTTAAATGAATTTAATTGTGAATGTTTTATTTCAATTTCTATGATGTCGATAGTAGTATGATATTTTTACAATATTTATACTTAATTGTATATGTGTAATCTCTTAATTATGTTTTATGAAGATTTTTAACATTGCATATAGGCTAAATATTATATGGCCTTCGTTTGCAAGTATGCCTGAATGATGTAATTCATTTTTGTGGTGAACATATTGCAGACAAACTGCTGGCTATCATTGCTCACCATAAAAACGAGGCTTATGATTTGTACTGTAGTTATGCACACTAAAAAAGATTTACTGTTAAGATGGACCATATGAGTTATCGACCACATTCCATAAATATAAAATTAAAAGGCTTCTTGTGCACTAAATCTGGTTTCAAGAGAGAGATTAAAAATAGTAGCACATTTAAATTTCATAAACCATACATAAGGTGTGGATGCTCTGCCATGTTTAGAAAGAAAGTGGACCTTGATGGGAGTGGGATGGTAAAAAAATTTATGGAAATTCATAATCATTCATTAGTAAAGCTATGTGATCAGGACCTTTTGATGTCCAACTAAAGTATCAGTGAAGATAAAGAAGCAGTGTTTAGGTCAATGACAGAAGCAAGAATTGAAGCTATTGATGCATTTAACTATCTTGCTACAGAAGTGAGCGGTGAGGAAATAGTGCGATTTATAAAAAAGAGAGTGAGTTTCATTTAAAAGGATCGAATGGAAATGATTGAAAATGGTGATAGGAATTCTCTGATGTAATTATTCAAGGAGAGACATACTGAAAATATCATGTTTGCATGAGATGTACAAATTGATGAATGCGGGAGGCTAAAGAGTATTGTTTTAGAGTAATGGCTTGTCAAAAATTGATTGTGATTGTTTTAAGGATGTGATAATTTTGTATACAAGTTATCATATTAACAAGTTTAATTTTGAATCGTTCAAATGGTTATTCAGAGCATTTCTCCGTATAATGAATAATGAACATTTTGCAACAATATTCAGTGATCAAGATCAAACAATGAAAAGACTCATAGAAGAAGAATTACCACGAACTAGTCTTCGACTATGACAGTGGCATATATATATATATATATATATATATATATAAGAAAATAATGTCAAAAGTACACAACTTTAAAAATGATAAGTCAGTTCAGAATATACTTTAAAAATATTTAAGTGAATGCAATTTGGAAGAGGAGCTTGAACAAGTAAGAGTTGAAATGCTGGAAAAAGGGAATCTTCATGATCATGAATGGTTAGATCAGCTATATAAAATTAGAAACAAGTGGTCAACAAATTTCAGTAAAAAATTGCTTAACATGAGAATTTTAGCAACACAACGAAGTGAGTCTACGAATAATGTATGTCATGTCATTTCTAAGCCAACAAGTTCCATTAATGATTGTAAGAAATTCAATATTCCTTTAAAGAAGTCTGTCAAAATACATTTGCATGAAATCAACATAAAGTTTTTTTATAATTTAGTGAAAATTCCATTCTGAGAAAGAATCAATACAATAATAAAACATGTAAATTACATTTATATTAATTCATTTGCACAAAGTTCTTCAGAATCACTTTAAGAGGCTATCGAACCAAAGCGGAAAAATTGAAATAAAACATCCTCAATCCAACATATTTACGAATAAACCTCACTTAATATTACATTGTTGGCATATTTCACGTTCGTCGGAGTCTTAAATCAGGCATCTACTTCAGTAAAAAAAGCATACACAACATGTAACGTGATATTTTAGTCAATTTTTTTGAAGTTTCTCTCCAGATATTACCACCCTATGAACCTTAGATACAAATTTCTCCTCATAAGGCAAACTTTTAACATCAATTGACAAGAATTAAACATAAATTATATTTTATCCTTTATGTATACACTATATTGATGAAGAAACTAATCATTCATTATTTTAATTAGCATATATAAAACATTTGATATCATAAAATAATGACTTTAATTATGTGAAGAGTTAGTTCATAAAGATCATGTTAGTTGCTAATTTGTTCATGTTGGGCAAATTTTTTTTTGAAAAGATCGAGTTTAATTATTCTGAAAAAGCACAAGATTTAGTCATAATTTAAAATTGATCCTTGTATAAACAATATATTAATGAAGAAAACCAACATAAATATTTAAAGTTAGAATATATCAGCTATCTTATATCCCTTAAAAAATGGCTTAATCGCAATGTAAAGTTCATACACAACATGTAGAATGCTATTTTTACATTCGTTGGCAAAAAAATTACAAAGGAAGTTATAATTTTTCAAGAATAGCACGATATAGCTCACAGAATGTATTAGGTCAAGGATCCACTTCAGCAAGCGCACAATATACATCACGACAATTTATGAATTACATCTTTAATTCATAAAAAATACAAATTAACCTCACCTAATATTGAATAATTAGCATTTTTCACATTGGTTAGAGTCCTAAATCAGACATCCACTTCAGTGAAAAGACCAGACATAGCATGCTTCAGAATAATTTACTCATTCTTTTCTAATTTTTGCTTATGATTGCCAACCCAAAATTTCATGGAGATAATTCATCACCTAATATTGCATAATTATCATGTCTTACCTTCTGTAGAGTTTTAAATTAGGCATCCTCTTCAGTGAAAGGACCTTACACAGTAGGTACCTCAATAGGTACCAGAAGAGTTTACTCAAATTTTTTGGAGTTTTTTTAAATATAGTCAAGGACAAACTTAATGAGGATAACTCATCACCAGCTATGGGGCCCCATTTATAGTTTTCTCTACAGCAAACAACCAATCAAAACATGATGACAATATTTAATCATGTTATAATTTATCCTTCATACAAAAATATATTAGTGAAGAAAATCAACATAAGTTTTTAAAGTTAGCACATATCAACTGTCAAATAGCTCTAAATAATGACTTAAGTGACGTGAACAACATGTAAAATACTAATATTTCAATGATCAACATAATTTTTTTGAACATATGTGGTCTAATTTTTCACAAATAGCACAATATAGCTAACATAATGCACAAATTAACAGATCCACTTCAGCAAGCATACAATTCACATCACGAAAATTGATAATTACATCTTTAATCCAATCAATTCATACATAATTAACATTTTTTAGATTCCTCAGAGTCTTAAATCAGGCATCTGCTTCAGTGCAATGACGTACACAACATGTAGCAAAATAATTTACTCATTTTAATCAAAATTTTTCTTAAGATTGTCAACCCAATATTTCATGATGATAACTCATTACAGTGCTATGATGCATGATATAAAGTTTTCTCCTCAGCAAATAGCAAATGGAAACAAATTGACAAGATTTAATCATAAATTTGATTTTATCTTTTAAATGCACATTATATGAAGAAACCCAATATAACTTTTTAAAATTAGCATGTGTCAGCTATCTCATAGTACTATGAGTTACTTCATTGCACAATACATACACAACATATAAATGCTAAATTTTTAGTCTTTCGCAAAAATGTTCAGAAAAAAGTGGACATATTTTCATGAAAAGCATAATACACGTCAGATTATGCCATAAATAAAGACTTAGCTTCAGCAAAGACTCATTACATATCAGGAAAATTTATGAAATATAACATGTTAGCATTGTTATTGTATTTAATAAGGCTTCCACTTCAGGAATTTTCCATACAACAAAAATAACAGACAACTCAATAAATGAGATTACATTTATTCTTCCAATAGAGGCCAAATGAGTATGCATAATAATTTTCTCAGAAATCAAAATAACGAAATGAAAAACATCCGTTTTAAACATAAGTTGAAATATTACATAAGATTTCTCTCGAACAATAAATGTTGTACATTTTTCTTCAATAGATGTTGTTCCCAGAATAAATTTTTTTTTATACTTTAATACCTTAAATTTTAATTGGCGTTCTTATTGTTGATAATAGCGTTCCAATGCATTGTCGACGAAAAACCCTAGCTAAATGAAGTAATTGTGCCGAAAAAGACAACCGACCTTAAAATCTTCAGGCCTTGTAGCCCTATTTGCTTGAATTGGAAGCTGACAGGATGAAACCGGAAACAATAAGCTTTCTTCATGTGAAATCCCTCTTTGTGCACCAAAACCCTAGCCCGACAAATGTAAATGAGAAAATCGCGCGTGATAAGAAAAAAAAAAAACCTTACTGTAATATGATAATTATGCAGGCTGGGCTGGGTCTGGGGTAAATTTTCCTGCTTTATTTAATATAAAAGTGAGTTATGTTCATGTGATATTATCTTATTGTCGTGCCGTCCGGACGTAAAAGAATAACGATCGAAAGTCGGTCTTAATATTTTTTCTCTTTATTGAAGCATGCGTGCGTTGAAGGCAAACAAAAAGCAAAAAAGGGATGTTTTGGGTAGAATTATTAAAGGGAATGCAAAATTTTGGCTGTGTGATTTTGAATGGTGAACTGATAATTGAATCGAGTTAATAATTAGTTATTAAAGTATATTATGAAGTTGAGTCGAATTGATTGGAGGAAAATACCATCTAATAATTCTTTCATAGATCTCATACAAATTATATATTTTTTTTAATTTTTTAAAAGTTTTATAATTTTGGGGCATTTACGTGTCGCTCTCTCTCTATAGGGATCAAATTAGGATCAGAAGTGACTTACGACTGACAACACAGCTGACTACAAACTTGCCACCCGATGACCCACATAGGGCATTTACGAGCATATATATATA
>NW_018164444.1:69402876-69403729 GCF_001263595.1 Phalaenopsis equestris | reverse complement strand
CATTATATGTTGTTTAGGAATTTTAATTACTATTTACTTCACTAGAACACGGTTGTACTTTTTATTTTTCTTGAGTACAACCATGTTGTACTCCACAATTCATCTTGGATTTAAATTTCTGATCATAACGTGTTTCCCAAACTTATTATATTTTGGTTAAAAACACGTGAATGATTGAGTAATCTGGAAGCATTTTTGTATTAGTACAATCATTATTTCTCCATTTTTTTAACACAACCTTCTTTTGCTTGTTGAATTTAGTCTATAAACATATAATTTCGCCATGACATTCTAATTTGGTATTTTAGAACCTATTTAGTCTTCATTATATGTTGTTTAGGGATTATTAATACTATTTAATTCACTACAATATTTATGTACTTCATATTTTTCTTAAGTACAATCATGTTGAAATCTATAGTTTATCTTGTGTTTAAATTTCTGATCATAATATGTTGCCCAAAATTACTATATTTTGATTAAAAATACATGTTTTTGATATTAATTTCTTCTTAGAGTACTTTAAAAGCTTTTTTCTTCAGTGCAACCACTATTTTTCCTTTTTTTCTAATGCAAAATTGTTCTGCTCACTGGACTTAGTTTATGGACAGTACTTTAGAACATATTCAATCTTCATTATATGTTATTTATGGATTTTACACACTATTTTATTCACAACAAAATGGTTGCACTTCATATTTTTTTAATACAATCATGTTATAGTCCACAATTTGTCTTGGGTTTAAACTTTTAATCATAACTTGTTGCCCAAATGTGTTATATTTTGGTTAAAAACACATGTATGTAATACTAATTGTTTTTAAGAATAATTTAGAAGTCCTTTTTCTTTAGT
>NW_018164444.1:69401176-69401452 GCF_001263595.1 Phalaenopsis equestris | reverse complement strand
TACTCTGTCTGATATATATATATCATATGATGGCAGCGACACGGGCTCTGCTAGGGTTCCATGTCGATTTCGAACGCTGAAAATCACTGCTTTCATTCAATAGTCGACGTCGGTTCGCGTCGACGACAATTGCTCGCAACTCGCACGGCGTCGTCGATCGCAGGCTCGCACGACGTTGTCGAATGCAGGCTTGCACGGCGTCTTCTTCCTTACGCTCCGACATTTTGCTCGCAGGCCCGCACGACAGTTTCGGCTCCGTCTGTAGGGCGCCTTATC
>NW_018164444.1:69353046-69399364 GCF_001263595.1 Phalaenopsis equestris | reverse complement strand
TATATATATATATATAGGCTGGGGTATTTTGTGCTAAAAATTTCTGTTAAACCTGTTGTCTGTAACGAGCCAATGCCCTTTTTTAAGAATTAATTGTAAATTTCAAAATTATATTTTTATTTATTTTTATACATATTTTTGAAATAATAATTACTTAAAATTTAAAAAATTGAATATAACAAAGATTTATGTACATATCACTCAATTCTTACACTCTTACCTATCAAACATCTAAACTTCAATTTTTACATATCTACCACCTTTCCTAAGAATGAAAAAGGTGCAATTCCACTTTAAAAAGTTAAAAAAAATGGTATTTCTTTATGTTATAAGAAAGACTTGGGTGGTGTATTTGGATGTTAGACAAGAAAATACATAAGAATTGGGTGGAATATATGCAAATGTCCCCTCAAATCATAATAACAAATTCAATCAATCAACCATCATATTGCATCATTTCAATATAAATTCAAAGAATTTAGAATTCACATTGACAAAAGTAACCCATCAAATGATGCTACTACGTAGTGATCATGGGGATCACTGAAAACAAGAAATTTCCTTCCTCATTCAAACCATTCTAGCATTTCAATAACTCAACAAAACTCCCATTCTCATATTCTTTGCAATATTACTTTTTTTTTTTTCAAACAAGAGAGAATATCATTTCATATTTACAGTAGTGAGAGAAAGTGTGGAAGGGAATACAAGATAATTACCTTTTCTTTTTATCTTCTTTGTCTCTTTCAAGGAGAACAGGAGCAGCAGGTATGCCGAACCACCATTCTCTTAATCTTCTGGTCCATTTCTCTGTGCTGGGCCTCCTGGGAGGGGAGTATCTTGTGAAAATCTCCAGAAATGTGAACAGAAGGAAGAGCTTGGTTGGGAGTAAAATAAGAGGGAGAGCTGCCAGAATCAATATCACTATAACTCTATCGGTTGCCTGCAACACCAGATTGAGATGGGTATATTATTCATTGAAAAAAGAGAGGATTTGGGGAGAAATATAACATAAACAATATGGTTATAATGCCATGGCATTGGGATTATTATGGACAATGTAACATAGGAATGGCCTTTCATAAATTTAGCAAGCATGGATGTAATACTTTATGCCAGGATTCAAAATTATCATATTAAATTATATATATATATATATATATATTTGTATGTCATTGATGATCTTACACTTATTCATTCATCAATGACCGAAACAAAGTAATATTTTTGGAAGGAGGCTAAATATATTAAATAACTAATTTTGCATTGCTTAAAAACCTATTGCTTCTTCCTCCTGAAAGTTAAATCCAAAAATGACCTCTTCATGAACCTAATGATTGGTATTTAAGTGAAGATCAAACCAATCACAATAGGATTTTTAATCCTTTGCTAGATTGTCAAAGTTTATGGGGTATCTGCAAACCTACATGTATCTCATATGGTTAGGGGTGTAAATGAGCTGAGTATGAGCGAGCAAGCTATGTGTAGGGTTGTAATCGAGCCAAGTTGAGTCGAGTATGTTAAGGATTGGACTTTGACTTGTCAAATCATAAGTTGTTTATGTTCAATTTGAGCTTGAGTCGAGCTTTTACATATATATTTATACTTTATTTGATTAAAACTTTTAGTTATCTTACTTATTTTGTACTTGCTTTTTTATTTTAATTGAATAATCTTTGTTTTTCCTATAAAATTAACCATTCGATTTGTGCTTTTGATTTTTCATATAAAATTAAGTAAAAAAGCTAAATATTAGAATGAGTACTTTATTTTTATATGAAGTTATCAAAAATATTTTCACAATTTTAAATAAACAAACAATTGAATAAATTTTCAATTAACATCTAACTAGTTTAAAGTAAATAAATAAAATAATATATTAGTTGTGAGCAAGCAATAAATACTAACAAACTAGTTTATTGAAATAAAAAATAATAATAATTTGTATTAAATTTATTTGCATATTGATATTAAATTAAAATATATTATTAATAATATAGAATTAAAAAAGTTCTAGCTAATCAAATTTTATATAGAGTAATTAGTTAAACAACAAACGAATTTGTTCATGAGTAAAATTTTTAGTTATCTCACTTATTTTGTACTTGCTTTTTTATTTTAATCGAATAATCTTTGATTTTTCCTATAAAATTAACAATTCGATTTGTGCTTTTGATTTTTTATATAAAATTAAGTAAAAAAAGCTAAATATTAGAATGAGTACTTCATTTTTATATGAAGTTATCAAAAATATTTTCACAATTTTAAATAATTAAACAATTGAATAAATTTTCAATTAACATCTAACTAGTTTAAAGTAAATAAATAAAATGATATATTAGTTGTGAGCAAGCAATAAATACTAACAAACTAGTTTATTGAAATAAAAAATAATAATAAATTGTATTAAATTTATTTGCATATTCACATTAAATTAGAATATATTATTAATAATATATAATTAAATAAGTTCTAGTTGATCAAATTTTATATAGAGTAATTAGTTGAACAACAAACGAATTTGTTCATGAATAATAACAAAAAAGTTGGACCACGTTCAAGTTTGGTTCATTTAACTTTCAAGTTTAAAAAAAAGTATTCAAACTTGTTTATTTATTAATTTGAAAAAACATAATTGAGTATTAATCAAGCTGAGTTTAAGGGTCTGTTTGGCGGGGTGGTTTTGGCGCGGCGCGGTGAAGGACCGCAAATTTCAGCTGTTTGGTTCAGCTTCCCGTGCGCGGCGGGGCTGTTTAAGCGGAAAGCGGAAAGCGGGTCGCGGATCTAACCTGCGGCAGACGTTCGAGCGTTGGAATATTACGCGCATTACACCTTCATCACTCCAGTTCGACGCCGCATCCCTCCGGCTCTGTCACTCCACTGTCCCTCGCGGATAACTCATGGCGGGAACGCAATTCCAAGCTTCCAAAGCACTGCCAATTTCTTTGCCCTACTCTGTCTGTTCGACGACACCACCATGACTGCCACAGTGGAAAGCGGTGCCTTGGAAGCCGAGGCTCCTCCAAACCCTTCAAATAGATTCCAGTCCGGACCCCAGGGCCTGGAAATGGCAACCTTAATCTTCACCGGCGGTGAACGGGATCAACGAGATGGAAGACGACCCTAATGGATGAAGACGTTTTTCTGGAAGAAACCCTCCGTAAGTATGATGAGGACGAAGAGGCCTTCCGCTTACTTCAAGATGAGGCCCTCCTTAAGTACGCCCTGCTCTTTCCCCTTCCTATCTCTCACATTCCACGAATATACATAATTTGAAGCATTTGCATTCCTTTGTTTCTTACATTTCTACCGGGTAGATGTTTTATTAATTGACTTTTTTTTTCCTTTATCTTCTTTGATACAGTATTTCAACAGTTAGAGGTTGATTATGAGATCGGAGAGAGCAACAAAGAGCTGCTTCCAATGTCTTCTGCCCCTGCAGCAATTCTCACAATTTTTGGAGTAACCAAGGAAGGCTAGATTTTTTTTCTTAAATCATATTTTTTTGCTTTCCCTCGACATTCAATCCTTCATTTGGTATGCATCATTCAAAGTATTGTTGGCTTTTGAAATATCAAACAGATTGAGATGGTTCACAAGAAGAGTATCATGTACTATCAACAACATGAAGTTCAGACTTTTCTAAAGATCATAGTTACTTTGTCAATCATGGTTGCTAGTTGTCCTGGTACTTATCGTTATTTTTTTTTGTCAGTACTAATTACAATTATTTTTATTTTTTGCATAGTTGCATTTAAGCTACGAAAATAGTATATGAACTTTTGTGACTATCACAGTTCTGTTTTAAAATAATTTTACTAAACAGAGACAAAACGGTTATTTTTCCAAAAACAGCTGCCACACAGTTGTTTTCACACAGCTGCACCAAACAGACAGTTAGCTTCCCCACAGCAGATTCCTGTGGCAGCGCAGCTGCAGTTGAAAAGCTAGGAATCTGAAGCTGCGTCAAACAGAGCCTTAAGTTGTTCATCAAGTGCGTTGGTTCATTTACAACCCTAATTATGTGTTGACATCAAATCATTCGAATTTTTGTGTGTTCGTGTTCGGCTTGTATTTGAAATTATTTGTGAACATCATGTTAGGGGAGAGAACAAAAGTAGGTGGGGAGAAAAAAATAAAAAACCTGAGAAGGGATAGCGAGCAGTAGAGCTCGTAACTTCAGTAGAACTACATTTCCATCTTGCACAAGCTCCTCGACCTGAGAAATAGCACTCTGAACGGCCAAGAGCTGTTCCATGGCATTCATTGCTGGGGGAGCCTTCACCTTGACCGCCTCGATAGGCCTTCCTCGATTGTAAAATCTGGTAAGCAGCATAAAAACTGCCATAAAAAGCAACAGTGCCACAAATACATAGGCCAGCCATCCCCTGCATCCAGCTGTGTATTAGAAAATACAATTACATGGAAAATTAACAAACCAAGACCAAGAAATGAAGTTTGATAACATACAGTAGTCTACATCATCCTGAATAGCATGGTCACGCAGATGGAAAAAATCATAAGAACAAATCATACAATAAGATGATGAGAACAGAGCTATTGTAATCATGGCTAGCTAAAAATATATACACAACATTTTCATCATTTATAATAAGAAAGAGTACAAAAAGAGTGTCATATTCCATAAACAAAGCCCAAACTCACACAAGCAAAACAATAAAAGACAATTTACATACAATGAGAAGTATGAAAGGAGTCTTCGCACATTAATGGTGCTTTGAAATGCTTCGTGTGCATATTTATGTGTTTGGGGCCTGCTAATGAGATGGCTTCAATCCTCATGCAACCAATGCTCAAATAAAACATATAATGGCCGACATGTTTTATGTACCCCAAGCTACTCAAAAAAAAAAAAAAAACCCGTCAATAAAAATTCGAATCCACGCAACAGTATTTATAGTTAGTTTTAAAGCCTCTAAAAATGAAAAGAAAATCCTTCCCCAGTGGAGCCACCAGAAAGCTATATTACCGGATAAAGAAAACAGTTGCAAGATGAGCCCTGTGAACTCCAAAGATAAAGAAAAAAACTATATCAACTCCAAAAATGGAAAGAATAAACATTTGCCAGCAATGCTACTAGAAATCCCTATATTAAAGAGACTACACATCAAGAATTTAAACCATGTATCCTCTAAAAACTGAAATAGAAGTTTTCCAAGTAGTCAATAAAGATATGTGAGCTTAAGATACTCAATTTTTTTATAGGTAGATTAGAAGATATATAAAGCACTTCATAACCCTCTCAAACATTTCATATTTCTAGTGCAAAATTTCACATGGGTGCAATCTTGATGGACGTTACCTCTTATTGTCATAGATAAATGCTAAGGAGTCACAAAGTTCTATTTTAATTTTGATTTATTCATTTGTGCAAATTACTCTACAATAAAGAGAAATATTGCTTCATACAAGGAGATCAGGGGATGGTGGAAACCTTGTTAGGATCTTAAGTTTCCTCATCTAGGGTTAATTAAATAGAAGATCCTAACCTAGCTATGGATAATGAATTATTGGCATAGCAAAATCACGTCGCGCACTCTTAATTGAGGATTTAATTATGTCACGTCGACCTCTTTGACTAATCAAGAAAAGTGAATTAAGACTAATCTTGGGGAGTCCTAATATTATTGATTATGACCTTAAGCTTAAATTAAGTCCTAGGCCTGACCCAACATGACCAAGGAAATTGATTGAACCCAAGTACAAAATTAAGACTCCAATTTTAGGGCTCTTTGATTCCAATCAAAGTACCGAAAGTGCAATCATTAAACCAGCATTATTGACCTCAATTTGGGGGGTTAAATAAATGTCTATCATGAAAAAAGGTCATCTTACATGGAGATAGGGAATTGAGAAACAATCCTATAAGTTAGTAATACTCATTATGCGAGTGAAGGGCAAAAGCTACTTATGAAATGTATTTGCTTCTTAAAAGACAGCCCTCATGCTAGATTAGTCTTCAGGTTAGAATAATTGTTGACCTCTATATAATTCATAACTTGACGACCACATTGAAAATACCTACGAAGTGTTTATCCAACGAAGACGGCAATCAATGAACATGATGCAAGCATCAAGTTTACACTGCTTCAATCGCCATTGAATTTGCCCAATTGATGTCAGTTCGTGAAACAATCAAATGCCAACACGCTTGAAACATTGCAAATACTTGGTGAGTCTCTACAAGAGGAGAAATACAAATCTACGTAAGCATGAGATTAATGCCATACATTTCAAGATTTCAAGACAAAGTTATGAACTTTGAGCGGCAAAACATATATAGATAATAATAACTGAATATTTAATACAATAATAATAATCATTAATATAATAGTAGTAATATATAAAAAAAAGAAAAATAAATTTTGAAACAGCACGAGATGTAGCCATCCGTGCGATTTTGCTTATGCAGCGAGTGCCTCTTTCGAATCCAAGGGAAGCAGAAGATTAGAACAAGTGAGCGAAAGTGGGAGACAAAGAAGAGAAAGAAAATGAGGAATTCTCGAGTAAAAGGAAGGCAAGTCATGCCTTAATAGAACTTCTTCAACTTCAATTGCGGCACACGAAGGAAGAAAGGATAGGGAGGAAGCGTCGAAGCCAGGGTGGAGAGCCGGCCCCTCAAACCCTAGTCGGGCAACTCTAGTGCAGGTTTGAGCCGTGTCAGAGCGTAAAGAGGACGGAGGACTTAGTGCGGGAGAAAGAGGAAGTTGAGCCCTAGTCAAGGAGACGATGACGCCATGCTCGTGTGTAGAGGAAGATGAGGATAGAGTAGGGTGGCTACATGCATGTGTTGCATCGAGCAACGATTGAAGGTAAAGGAAGAAGAGGAAGAAGCCGAAGGGAGTGTACAATTCTATTGAGAGAAAGGAAAACCAACGTCTAAAGTAAGCCTGGTGAATGCAAACCAAAATATATTAAAGTGAGTTAAATACTTTCATGAAGATATTTAATAAATTTTATGAAAATATATATGTGAGTGTGAGTTTAATTGCTTAATGTTAACAAAAAGTTTGATTAAGTTAGTATCGAAGCTATTAAGTCCCAAATTTGAGGGAGTAAGGTCATGCAAACTTCTTGTACGAGGGAAGAGGAAGAATCGTCAGGCGTAAAGTTGAGATTCAAGCTCTAGCTTATGTGGCCGAGGACAAAGGTGATTTAGGGATTTATGATGTTAATTATTGGAATTGAAATAATTATTAAATTACTAAATGCTAATAATACAATTAACTTAATCAAATATTGAAGACAAAAGATTTGATGCTAAATCAAATAGAATTGTAAGGGGAAAAGAGGACGTAAACCAAACTTTTTATGATAATGATTTATATACTTATTTATATGCGTCATTTTTTAATTATACGCCACTAGATGGAATTTAAGTTTTAATGAGTAGTATTAATGAGAATTTTCGATTCAAAAGCTATTTGAAAGAAATATATTTAAGTTTTCAATATATTTATGGTAAAGTTGAGAGTCAAGCTCTAATTTATGTGGCCAAGGACAAAGGTGATTTAGGGATTTATGATGTTAATTATTGGAATTGAAATAATTGTTAAATTACTGAATGCTAATAATACATTTAACTTAATCAAATATTGAATACAGAAGATTTGATGATAAATCAAATAGAATTGTAAGCGAGAAAGAGGAATCTTGTGCAGGGACGTAAACCAAACTTTTTATGATAATGATTTATATACTTATTTATATGCGTCATTTTTTTAATTATACGCCATTAGATAGATTTTAAGTTTTCATGAGTAGTATTAGTGAGAATTTTCGATTCAAAAGATATTTGAAAGAAATATATTTAAATAGATTAGATATATTTAAGTTTTTATTTTAGGATGTGATTCTATAATTATATGCACCTTTAACTGATATAGGTGATAGCCAAGAAGAGTGACGTTAAGGAATAAGATTTTACAAGTCTTTTAAGCATGTGAGTAATTATTTTCTTTATGTATTAAATTAAGATGTTATTTAAAAAATAACTGCATCATTGCTTCATAAAATGCTTTTATAATCAGAGATATGTTGTGAACTAAAAAAATTTTGAAACGAATGAAGTGAAAATTCAAAAGGGTAATGGTGATTACAATGACCTTCAAGAAAAGTAATTCAAAGAAGTGAAATGTAAAGGCTTAAGTCAATTAGGATTAATCTCAGATGGTACTGGCAAGGGATACGATTTACCTGTGCACCATAAAGAAAAAGAAAATGATAAATATGCAGCTTCAGGTAAAAAAATTGGGGGTACCTATGGGTACAATTTTGAGGATACCTTCGGGTATGACGATAATCATATTATGACTCTTAAAGAGATTAGAAAAGAAAAAAAATTAAATTAAAATAGAAAGAAATAATTTAAAATGAAAGCTTACAAATTATATAGAAATGAATTTTTTTTTTGTCATTCATACAAGCATTTGCATGTAAATTCAATGCATATTAAGATTATAATTGCTCACTAACTTATGATAAACTTACTGTTGAATTTAATTATTTATTTCAGAAAAAAAAAAAAACTGTAGATTAATATATCTGACACGAGGGATTTAGTTTACAAGAGGAGAACTGCGGTTGATAGGTATCATGTTATGTTATGATTATAATTTCTTTTTGCATTGTTTTCTTCAGAGTAGTGATATACACTTATATGATGGTTTGAGATGTCTACAGAGTATGTTATTATTTCTGCATGTTTTGAATTTGTGTATTGTGCTTTGTGAATTCTTAGTGGTTTTTTTATATATTGGAAGTTTCTAACAAAAAAAAGTATAAAGTAAATTAAATATTAATATAGTCCGACCAAAGTTTCTGACTTAGTTAATTCTAAGCTATCAGGCTAGGTCGTTACACATCCCGTGCCCGTACGCTCTACTCCTAATTTTTGCAGTGTTTTATTACCAAAAAAATGAATAAAAAAGAAAAAAAGAACATTCACTCTCTTTCCCTTTCCCTCTCTCACGTTTACCTCTATTCTAAAAAAAATGCACATCGCTCCATCTCCTCTCTCTTCACTTGCTATAGTTTTCTTCTATCTTTTTTGCGCACAACTGCAAAACCACCTCTCCAGCAACTCCTTTGCACGTCTCTAGGCCTAATTTGTTCAAGTGAGAAACTCGTGCACAACCCAACTGCACACAAACTCCTCCCTCACATAGGACTGATTTGCTTCAGCAGCTCCACCTTTCGCATCTTCTGATTATTCTCGCATGAAAACCACCTTGCTGCTCCCCACATGAATCCCGTCTTCCACGACCATCCTAAGTGCAGCTCTCCCCTCCACCTAGCAACCAACAAACTTTGAATCGACCATCAGCTCTAAATCTAAGTTTCTCAAAAGAACATGAAGAAGAGCTCTTTTTCTTCAATTTAATCCACACTACATCTTCTTACTAGAAAACATAATCTTCTTAGACTTGTTCATGTTTTTTATACTTAGCATTAAGCTTAGCATTTCTTTCCTGAGTTGCATATGTTAAGTCTAGATCTCTCTGAATATAATCTTTACATCAATACTAAACTCAGAAGTTGGTAGTATGAGCACTAACTCCAATAGGATGACGGAGCTTCGTCAATAGAGTAACTAATGGATCCAATGTTTAAAATTATGCAATTGGGTATTGAGGCGTTTTCCATTAGTAAAGTCATAGCTGAAGATGTGGTGGTGTGGCGACAGTGGGTACAACATCAAGCTACAGGTGCAGTAGCAATTCATAGCTGAAGCATCAGGTGGCTGTGGCGGCGCCGACTGCAAAAGGATTATGAGGCGGCGGCAACGTCAACTAGTGCAATAGGGGGCAATCCGAGCATGAAGAGATGTGATACGGGAGGCTGGCAAGAGATGAAAGGCTTTGGTTCAAATGAAACAAACGATCACATAGAATACCTAGTATATGAGGCGGACGCGTCAGCTTCTATGAGACAAAACAGACCTTATAGTGCACTTCACAAATGCTAAGGCATATGCAATGCATGGATTGAGCGAGGCATACACCACGACACTGATTTTTTCGTGATTGCGCAAATGCACACCTTGAGGCAACCTGATGAAGAACCGAATTTTGTTGCCAAATATTTTATCATAAAGCATCAAAAGAGATTTCTCAAATTGTGATTCACAACCTGCATCTATCCATCAATATGATGATACACAGTTGAACTGAACAAAAACTTTGTACCTAACTTGCCCTGTAAAGTCCTCCAAAAGTGATTTAAAAACTTCACATCTCTATTTGAAGTAACGGTCATGGGCATGCAATGAAAGTGAATTATCTACCTTGAAATATAATTTTGCAAAGTGTGAAACGTACATCGCTTTGTGACAATGTATAAAGCAAGTCATCTTGAAGTGTTAATGGTTTCTTCTTGTTTGCTCATCACTTTAGGGTTTTGGATAATGTAAATTTGTGGATCTACAGTTGACTGAAGGTTCTAAGATTTGAGATTTGGAATATAAAATTTGGATCTACGCATGGATATCGGATTCGGGATAGAAATTAGCTTTGATATCAAATGACATGGACCTAGAATTCATAAGTGTGTAAGAATCAAAGGAAGTATAAAGGTGCTTGTAGGGTGAGAGCAGATGGAAAAATAAATAAAATGAATGTGTTTGGGAAGGATTCAAAATTCCAAAACAGCCAAGGGAAAGAAAATCAGCAAGATTCAGTATTCAAAAGGCAGAGATGATCCACGGC
The DNA here is from genome assembly GCF_001263595.1 of Phalaenopsis equestris. Lineage (NCBI taxonomy): Eukaryota > Viridiplantae > Streptophyta > Magnoliopsida > Asparagales > Orchidaceae > Phalaenopsis > Phalaenopsis equestris. The sequence goes on along the minus strand of NW_018164444.1, from coordinate 69,388,637 downwards.
ATGTTCTCAATCAAGCTATAGTCACGCCGCCTAAAAGAGAAGATGGTACATCACTCCAAGTGCACAGAAAAATAGAGAGATAAGAATAACATAAAACAGGCCAAAAAGCCCAAAACCAGATTCTAAGCAATAAATAAATACTACCAAAGCAAAAGTAACCCTAATTCTATTCCTAACTAGGAAATAACTAATCATATGTCGGCCGACCCCCTTTGAAGTGGGAAACTACTGAACCGAGTATTGCTAAGCTCACCCGAACTCGACACAAGACAAAAATCCCATCCCTTATTTATGGGCAGAAGATGCAGGCATTTGTCAACATCTTTACAAGAGACTCAAATCCTCAATAATAATTCTACGTTGGTAAAGGAAGATATTTAAGGAAGATATTTATTCTCTAATAGACTAACTTACGGGAGTGTTGAAAGACATAAACCCAAGCACCAAAAAAAAAAAAAAGATCCAAGCATTGAAATCACATGCTCCTCGTAAAGAATCCATTAGTACTTGTACTGTCAAAGCGCCATTTGTATAGTCCAGTTAATGAATTAATTATTAAATTAACTTGTCTATAATAGGAAGATACTTGCATATATATTACGTGGGTTTCGTAATTTTTTGACCAAGAATATGATGAAATAATGTTGTATATTTGTTTCTATTTAGTATAGATCAAGTACTTTTTTCTCACAGAAAGATCTATGAATAGTGACATGCACACATTACGTTGATTTGATGAAGGATAAATTACATCTCCAGTCGATTCTTCTTGCTTCACATTTTCCTACAAAAAACGTGGAGGAAAGGAGAACTTTCCAACTAATGCAAAAAAAAAGCAGCAAAAAAGATGATGCAGTAATGAAACAAAACAAAGACAATTCAATGAGTAAAATAGAAGAAACAACTATTAATCAATTTGAAAATATAAATGAACCTGGATAAAATTCAACATAAGAATCGGAGCAACGCCAGCATCAATAGGAGAATGTATACAATTGGCTGAAACGTACTAAAATATCTCAGAGCATATAAATAGCTATGAATAAATATAAAGAAAGTACTTCTACAATTTTCAATCTAAACAGAAACAAATCTAAGATGCGTGAAACTTAAAACACTCAGAGAGACCACGATCAACAATTCATAACTGGGATCAGAAAGCTCGAGGCAATTCAAAAGCACATAGAATAGAACAATTGTCTTTCCCACAGACAGGAGCAGGATAAAGGAGCTGGGTAACAAGGTCTTCTATTTGACAAGATTACGTATGATAAAATGAAAAGAAATTTACATACCTAGTACACAATTATTATTTATTTACACATTTCATGCCTGAACATTCATATTTGCACTATATATATAGCACTTAGTGCTTTAAACCTATGCATGAAAAGATGTATTTCACTTTTTAGAAGTGGTGACAGTGTTATTTTTTATATGATATTAAAGATTTGAATACTGTGTAAAAATGAAAGTTTAGGTGTGACATGTAAATACATAATAAGTATTTGCTATGTGGGTAAATGCCCCTAAAATAAATACACATTAGATGCTAATGTTTTGCACATTAGAGCCATACATAAAAGATTAAATAAATTTTGCCATCATTAAACATCTATGCATATCATTTCTTAAAAGTAGATCTTAAAGATCTTCAACAGTAAAAAAATGCCTATAGCAAATAAAGTCGAAGATCATAATTGAATAATCAATATACCCACGAATGAAAGTAGCTTCACCACAAATAGATCTGTTGTGAACATAAAAATATGAAAAATGTACGAACCTGCAAATAATAAAGCTAAAGATTAAACAGAACAGCAGGGACCTGAGCGGATCTTCCCATTTAGCTAAACGCGATAGCATGTTTCCAGTTTCTATAACAGGATACAGCAATTCCTGAAGCAAAATGAAAAAAAACAATTAGCAAAATCTAAATACAATTGATCAATAGTGACTAAAAATAAAAATATCGCAATCAAATCATATTTTATATAAATAAATATATTAAGAAAATTTGTCTTTCATTGACTCATAATAGTCATAATTAGCCAAATATCCCCATTATTTCTTTTTTTGAAGACATATGACCAAAAGTTTATTTTAAACCAAAAAGCCCCACTTTTATTCACAGAGCATATTGAAGTATGTCACAAATAAAATTGACCAAACTGAACTGCTTTCAAACCTCAATTCAAACCTCAATTTTAACATGATTCGTACTTGACAAAGATCGAAAAAGCTTCAAACAAAGTTCAGCAATGTTTCTAACCTAATCGAACAAGGTTTAAGTAAAGTACAGGCATAATCAGAGTAAGGTTCGAACCCAATTCATATGTTGTTCAATTTTTTAGAACAGGCTTCTCCTATAGCCTCTTTCATATTATAACCTACAAAAGATGGCTCAAACAAAAAGTCATCATTGTGAAGCTTTACGGCACACCGACTATACGAGCTCTGAAATAAGTGGAGACAGAAAAGGTGCTGGAACCAAAAGTTGTGTGACTCTCAGGTGAACATTATGACTAGTATGTTTATGTAAGAAAGGCATTTCAATCTGAAATGAACTTTAGGCATATTTCTCAAAGAAAAAACAATGAAGAAATCTGACAAATTATGGAGATTATGAGCATATGAAGTCTCTCTCTCGCTCTCTCTCTCTTTCTCACACACACACACACGCACGCACACACACACACACACAGGATTATAGGAGGGCCTAGTTTCATTTTCCAACTTTGTCCCCTCCTATGGAATTACTACATAGCTTATATATAAGTCAAACTCTTAATCATAGATAAAATATTTTCCGATTCTACCCTCGTAGAATTAACATTGACGATGATATTAACATGTTGATACGATCCAAAGTAGAAATCGGCATGAATTTCAGAAATTAGGGCAAAGCAAATATTCTTTTTTAATAATCCAAATAACTCAACACGAACACAAAGATAAACAAATACAATCTGAGTGGTAAACGATCTCTCCCAATTCCTACAATTCAAAAGGTAGGAAATCTCTCCAAAAAACTAAACCTAAGCCTCACCACAATAATCACATGTCTACCCAACCCTAAACCTTATACTAAACAATTATAAATAAAAAAAGTCTCAATTGCCCTTAGGCGCATAAAAGACAAAATTGCCCTTAGGCTAGCCACCAGCATAACAATACTACCCCCCAAAAGACACCTTGTCATCAAGGTGAAAGAAATGAAGATGTTTCCTCCAACTAATTGCTATCTGCCTCCACCCCCTCACAAACTAAAATAACCAGGAGCGTGAGATCCCTGCAACGATGGCAAGAGGCATACTTATTATCACATCTAAAACATAATCCCTTTGCTCTTTTGTTCTGCATCTCTGACTCTGTGAGGTGCTTGAAGTTGCCCTCGAGACAGACCCGCGTATTTCTCTCATTTGGCATCTCCTTCTAAAATGATACTGTCTAGATCCTAAGTATCATGGTCGTCGAGGTGGTTTTCTAGAATCCTTCCATGGTGTCAATTTTGCTTGTTTACATCATATGGTTCTTCTCTTCCACCATTTGGGTTAGCTCCATCATCTCCCTCATTCCCTGTCGTCTCAATAGTCTGAGTGTCGCCTGTATTTCGGGCTTTAGGCCCTTCATGAAGTTTCCCTCCAATCCTACTTCAACCCCCTTAGTCGTTCCAACAATAGTTTGAATCTCTCCCTATATTCTATAAAATTCTCCTCCCGAGACAAGGCATAAAATTGATCGTGTAGATCTCCTTCTCCCACTACTCATAAAAATTCTAACAAACAATCCTTACATTCATCCAACGAATGGATCGGGCATCTAGCCTCCCTTGATTGAAACCAAGCTAGGATTTTTCCCACTCCAAACATAACCCTGTCGTCATGAATTTGACTTCCACATCTAGCATATTCAAAGCAAGTATCACTCCACCCAATACACCCAACAATGTGTGTCTTCTCCCTTAAAAATTGGCAGCTTCAACTTCCTAACCCTGATAACACCACCCCAACTTCCTCTCCCTCAATTATTTTCCCCCATGTATCAAGGGAAAACTCCCTCTTTCAATCATAGTAATGCCCCATCCCGGTTTCTCTCAATTCTTTATCATGCTCCTCCCTAGCCCTTGCATAACCTATTCTCCATGTTTTGGCCCAATTGCCTCCGTCGAAAATCTCTAATCCCCCACTCATTGAAGCCTTGGGCGGAGATACTTGATGGTAGATGTTTTCCTTCTCATGTTCCTCTCATCCAATCTCCTTTCCTTTCGAGTTAGCTAATGAATATTCAATCAACCCTTAGTTAAGGTTTGCAAACTGATCTGTCGACGGGATCTTGGATCGCATCTCAATAAGCCTCCTTTTCATCTCCTCCAAGTGCCTAAATCAATTTTCCATGGAGGAAAACCTTCCTTCTATGGTGGAGAGTCTTTCTTCCATCCAAGGTTTAGTTTGGCTATTCTCTCCCTCCAAATTCTTCTCCAAATCATCTACCTACTTTGTTGTAATCTCTCAAAATGAATTCCAATCACGAAGGTTTCCACTAACTCGCAAGGCGTTCCTATACGTCGTAATCTTGATCACAAGGTTCGGTCACAAGATGTAGTGGCACGAAATTCCTGAAAGATCAGAGTTATAGGTCTCATAAAATTACTGAATGATCAAAATTCTAGCTCTTCATAGGCCGCAATCCGGTCATGCAGGTGATTGATCACAGAGGTGCAAGGTTCGATCACATAGGAGATCAATCACAAAGGTGCAAGATCTGATCACGAAGATCATTGTACGTTGTGATCCTTTCTATTTCCCAAATAAATCAAACCACGACATATCGCAAGGCTTAGATCACAAAGACGTAGCACTAATATGATCTTGTTGTCGCCTTCCCAGCTAGCTCTGATCGTGACTATATCGTAGGGTTCGATCACGAAGGCGATAGGAGCTAGGTCCAATAGCAACTGTATCGCTATCTTTGATCCCGTGGGAGCAGCGCGAACTCGCAATCGTGATTATAGTGTGGTGTTCTCTTCTACAAGCCCGTCACTTGCTTCCCAACTAGCCCTAATTGTGATTGTATCACAAGGTTCAATCACGAAGGAGACAAGCAGCTAGCTCCAATAGCGACTGTATCACTATCTTCGGTCCCACTGGATCGTTGTGATCTCGCAATTGCGATTATAGTATGTTGTTCCCTTCTGCGAGCCCGTCGCTTGCTTCTCAGCTAGCTCGCGGTTGACTGTATCACAAGATATGGTCACAAAGGTGACGGAACTCCTCCATGCAGCAATCCAATTGTTGGTTTCCCAGAAATCAAAAGCTCTAATAACAATTTGATACGATCCAAAGTAGAAATTGGCACGAATTTCCATAGAAAATAGGGCAAAGCAATTATGCTTCTTAAATAATTCAAACAACTCAACATAAATACAAAGATAAACACCTACAATTTGAGTGGTAGGCAATCTCTCCCAATTCCTACAATTTGAGAGATAGGAAATCTCTCCCAAACCCTAAGCCTAAGACTCACCACAATAATCTCATGTCTACCCAACCCTAAACTTATTGGGGTCTATCTATACTAAACAATGATAATTACTAAAAGACTCAATTGCCCTTAAGCTCATAAAAGACAAAATTACCCTTAGGTTAGGCATTGGCATAACACACTTATTGTGGCATCAATATATAAAAAACGAGAAAAATTCAATGCTAAAATTAAGAAAAGTAAATGAAAAAATTATAATGAAATAAAAATAGAATTTATCAAAACAATCAATCATAAATGTTTAATCTAATGTTTTTAAATATATCTATATTTCAAATAATAAGAGAATTTTTAATTGCACTACAATACATTTATATAAGCAAAACAAAAAATTATAAGAAAGAAGCACATTTTAAAATAGAATATTATTTAAATAATAATTTAATCAGAATTCATTATAAAATAATTAAATATTATAAGATGATATACTTCATAGTTTGATTAATTATTATAAATCATAACTTCATATCTTTTGAAGTTAGGCCTCCTCAAATTTTGTGTTTTAATTTAATATGAAAAAAATTTTTTCTTACATGAAAATCTTTTCATTAATCATTAAAATAAAAGGATGAGGTATTAAAGGAAGAACAAAGATGCATGCAATAGTGTAGGTTAGAGTGGTTATTGAATAGAAGAATTGATGATACACAAGAGAGGTTCAAGAATTCATAGTTTCTAGATTTTTCTAGTTTTTTTTCTCATTTCATGTATTTCTATTTCATTTTATAAAGCAAATGATTTAAAACTATATTTTTAAAATAGATAATAGGATTTTTATGACTTATCTAAACTTGATTTTTAAATGGGGAATTTACATATGCAACACCCAATTCTTATGCATTTACGCATCTCAGATGAAAACTCTCATTTTTACAAACCCAGCACCCAATTCACACTTTTCAACAGTGTAACAGTGAAATCCACATTTTCATGCATATGTAAGGTGTTGTATTCTTAAAAATCGAAGTTTTGGTGTGAGATACATAAATGCATAAGAATTGGATGCTACGTATCATCCGGTTTTAAACATTTTGGGGATAAATTTGGTGTTGAGTGTAAACTAAGTTGAAGCGATTGATCATAGTTGAAATTCAAAATCTGCAATAATTTTTAAGAAAGAAGGATAATCACATTCCAAGGGCAATCCAATAGTGATGATGTAAAAGAATAATCGTATCATGTGCTGTCATTGCACGAGAATAATGAAAATTAGGAATTTATGATTTCACAAGGACATATTCGTACTGATCTTATTAGAACCATAACCCAAGCTATTTCATTTAAATAGTGTTATTTTGTTATTTTATTATTTAATTAATTGACATAATTATTAAAACCTACTTCAAAGATTATCATGAAATTTTAAACACTAATATCAAAATTGATGCAGGATGTTTTAGGTCATAGTGTTTTCTAATATAAATCTAAGATAAAATACACAAAATCACACAAAATTATAAACTAAGCAGTTCAAAAACTTTAAATTTAGACAACGATCCCCTCAATTAGAATAAAAGCAATTAAAAAAACATAAATAAATTTGGTACACAAGGTAATATAATCGTTGTGCATTAGAAAAAATGCATGAAAACTCAAAAAACACGAAAACCATAATTCAATGAGAGATCTCGAGTAATCGAAAAACAATTTATACTAAATATCACAAAACTTAATCAAGATGCAAAGAAAAAAAAATGAAAACTAGAAAAAATATGAAAAGGCAAGAACAGATCACCAAACAGTACAATCAAACAATTTGTACCAAATATCAAAAACTTAATCATATGCAAATCGAAAAATAGAAATTAAATTAAATACCAGTAAGGCAAGAAAAGATCACCAAATAGTACAATCAAGCCTTATGGAACTATAAGGGAGATGACTTTAACGAGAAATCTTCAATCATTGATTGCATTAGAAAAAGGCTGCAAGGAATAACATCTAACCAAAAATTATGGTTCAAAATAAAGTTAAAGTAGTTAGAATAAAATGTTTTCTTTATGCCCCAGACCCTATATTTATAATCACAAACCATCCTAGAAATTTCAATTTAAAAATAGAAATAAATCAATAGCCTTATTCCAAAGCTGACAATTTGTGGAATTGCATAATAGTCGCAATTATATCCTCTACAAAGGAAGATCACAGAGAATCAAACTCAACAAGACCGCAAGAAACAAAAATCTTGTAAGAAAAAGCAAATAGCCCAAATGGAAGGGAGCTCAACAAGATCACAAGAAACAGAAAACTTGTTTAATTTTTTAAGAAAAAAAAACTAACAGCCCAAATGGAAGAAAACATAACACTTGTAATTGGATAAGATTGAAGAGAGCCAAAACTCCACAAGAAACAAAAATCCTATGACATCCACAACCAAATCTAGGCACTAAATAGAGACAGGCAACCATGAATGGAGATCAGATATGGAAGGTGTCATTATCAAGGATATAGCCCAGCACCAATGGGCTTCATTACCGCCATCAACCTCACGCGAAATGCTTGGGATTAACTGAATCTTTAGAAACATATATTAAACAATATAACGAGTCATTCATCATATAACTATGCTAATTATTTTCTTACATCAAAGTAAAGTGTGGCATTAAGAAAACACAAACATACATGCTCAAATCAATGATGGATTTCAAAGAGTTCAATGGGGGGCATACCTTCATCACTGCCAAATTCGTATCGATACCATCCACTTTAACTCCATCAACTGTGGCTTGGGCTTCTTCGACCATTTTGAAGTTATGTCTAGATTCCGTTACAACTTTTTCCAAGTCGGTCATCTCTCCGACCACAATATCTCCCACCAGAAGTTTCTCGTCACTTGCAACATGAGATACAACCCCTAAATTAGATAAAATTGCCAAAGCAGAAATTGAATACATTCCAGATGCCGGTCTCGATCCATCAGTCCGATATAAACTCTTCGAAATAATCATGTTAGCAAGGGTTTCCAATATTAGATCACCACCTGGAAGCTGATCAGCAAGGTTAAACATGAGAAGTGACTCGTAGCGAACAGGGACTGAAGAGCACATTTCCTGAATGGCTTGTAATCGAAGAATTCCGAGTACGGCCTTTGAAAGTGTTTCTTCTTTGTCAACACCCACTATCTGGATTTTTCTAATAAATCTATGAGCATAGAGAATTTCTCGAATGATAGCTAACCAATAGTCCCGGCGAGAATGGCCTGTTAGCTCAGGAAACTCCATGATAATTGGTTCTGGCCTACATGTAGCATAAGCTATCTCAAAAGAGACTTGTATGAAGCCAGTTTCCTAATTAAAAAGATAATCCAAGGCAAAAGAGAGATAAAATGGTGAATATTACTTACGTGGATACAGACTTATACAAGACTGCCTTGTCAAAAAGGCGTGAACCCCAAGGCCCAGTTAGCTCAGGCTTAACAACTTGTTTTAAATCAGCAGAAAGGTCATATATCTTTGTTTTGTCATAAGTTACAACTTTTAATGCCTCAAAATATAGAGAATGGTCAGTTAATGTTAATCTTCCTGTAGTTCAAAAAGTTTGGTAAGAATTCGCAATTATGCAACACAGATCAATACGTTTCTAATCCATATGTTAAATAGCAGATATTACTTCCAGTGGTAATCTGATAAAAGGAAAATATTTCTAGCTAAAATAAGAAAAACCTACCGGGCCATGTTGAAATGCCTATATGTTCAAGAACAGGTTGGCTCGTCAAGGTTCCATCTATCTCAAGGACCTTCTCTCCCCTTTCTGAACGAACAGCGTTAAGAAGAGATGACTCAGTTTGAGATTTCATTTTTTTTATTGCTCTGGATAGAGAGAAAAGGACAAGCATTACATATTCATTAGTAACAGAGCATCCAGAATTAAATACAAATAATTATTATAATTACAGAATTCACAGAATAAAATAAACGTATGCCATGTGAGATCACTCAATCATGAACACAACCATGAAAAATCACTTCTTGTAGAAGTTAAAATATATGAATGGAAAAATAGCAATGAATAAGATGCTAAAAGTTGGCTCAAGCAAAACTAACATTAAATATTTCATGACCTAGAAACCATGGTGCTGGTAGAGCTACTGAATATAAATCAAAACTATGAAAAGTTGCACCCAGCTGACGAGCCTATAAGAATCGCGAAGGAAAAATCAATTCCTATCTACAAGCTCCCTCCCTTTCTCCCTCTTCCTGTGCTCCCTATCTAAGTGTAATATTCATAAAGATGTAAGCGTTATCCATTCCTCCATTCTTCCAAATAGTTCACTCTTTATAAACACAATTACATATTTGTAGGAGCCTATCAGAGTAAAGAAATGAAATATACATATATGGTCTTCAAAGATTTTGGAACTAGGGTAGCAAACCAAGAAAGTTATTGGATGGTCTTAAACATTTAATAGTTTGGCTTGGAAAATTTACAACTATAATTATAGCACAATATACAAATCAACGGGATCATGCCTCATTCATTAAACAATAAAATACAAGGGGTTTACGGTTTTATGGCCTGCATTTATAATATACTTGTCACAAAAATTGATAAGAAAAAAAGAATCACTGATATAATAATTGATTAGAAAATGTGGGATAAAGAAGCTCAAAAAGTTGAAGTGCTTGCATCAGAAGATATCCATTTCACCTGTCAATGATCTGCTAAACAAAAAAGAAAGATGGTTTGTAAGATTATATGTACACCTATTGGTCCAAATCATAAATTGGAAGAAGGAATGATAACCCTCCGATAAACAGAGAAATGTACCTTCACAAGTGAAAAAACCTATTTATCTTGCAACTGCAAGGCCAAATATTGCTTATATAGAAAGTTACGTTAATGTACGGTGTACGTTTACAGGAAAAAAGTCAAGATACATCAAGGAAATATGTTAAAAATTGAATGGAACACTCAATACAGCAAGAATAAAATGGGGATATCTTGATCAATAACAAAAACTTCAAGGTCAAGCTCATGTTACCACAACCCAAATAAAGTCAGAAAAGCCCAAATTGAGGAGAATTTAATAAAAAGATTAAAAGACTAAAAGAATTATTAAAGATATTAAAAAGCCTAAATCCAGTGATGTCAGCTCCAATTCACTCTAAGGTAAGTTTGTTCTTTTCTTTGGAATATAATAGTTACCTAATGTCATAATGACTCCTGAATCATCGATTCAAGAAACAGTTATCACATGACAAATTTCTTCTCAAAAGTTATCTCCTACAATCTTTCCAAATGATTGAAAAAATATATTATTGATGGCTCTCTTACTCTTAAGATAGTAACGGATTACAGATATTCAGATCAATCTACTTTTAGTTGCAAGGAATGTTCACTTCAACAGGCTTTGCACTAACCTAATTCCTAATAAAAAATGCATCCATAATACGAATTACAAAGTAATTTTTTTCCTAATTGTGTTTTCCATTATCAGGAGGCAAGAAAAAGATTAGAATTGCTAAGAGGTAATTTGGTTGCAAATATTCATAATTCAAGGATATTCTAAATGCAGTGTAATCCAAATTCAGTGTATAAAAAATTCAAGAGATTATTTTTTCTGTGCTTGGTTGAAACAAACCTAGAGAACAAGAAAGAAGCAAGCTAGGGTAAACAATGATAGAATTGGTGGGGTGTGAAAAACAAGACCCGAAGAGGATATATTGACAGGATCAATAGAATCAATAGCGACGAGAGAGGAGAGAATGCAACGGGAGCTTGTTGAATGACAATATCTGAGGGGAGAGCATGATGGGAGTGATGATGATAAGATCGACATGGACGATGAGAGGATGTTATATAAGCTCATTAAGGGAAACCTCCACCGAATCAAGGGTGTGTAAAATAAGGGAAGACGTGACGGATCTCATTGTAAAGAAGAAGAGTAGGGTGCAGTGAAGTCTAAAATCACATGAATCCTACTATTTAAAATTATACCAAATTTGAGCTAAATGTCAAATTTCTCCTCAAAAAGCTTTGGATTCACTTTTCAATTAATCAAACACTAGAATTTTTAAAACCTACATTTGAGTGCACTCAAAACTCAACCAACCAAACAGACCCAAAGGAGATGAATGAATTTTGTTTTCTTAAATATCAAGTAATTCAATTTGTCAAAAAATGATCTACCATTGTCTTTCATTTATTCCTCAAAAAAGAATATCATCTGATTTTAATAGAATTTTAAAAAACATGCTCCATTCTCTTTTTAAGGGAATTCATGCTAAAACATTTTCTTTAAGTTGTTTTTAAATTTGCAAGAATATATATATATATATGTATATATATACATATATAGAGTGGAGGGTGTGGTACTCGAATTGTTAGGCGCATTAGGGATGGTCGAGACTAGTACTTCAATAATAGCCTCAAGTCCTTCCTTTAAACTATATATATATATATATAGATAGATATATCATCACAATATCGGCGGTCAAAAGCTCTACTAGGGTTTCGAATGGCAATTTCCGCTGTCAATGACTCATTCGTGCTCGAAGGAGAGGGCTCGCACCTCATCGCCTCTGTTTCATCGTCTCTCCGCTTCTGTATCCTCGCATATTGTGCTTCGTCAGCTCGCGTCTGCGTCGTTCTGCGCTTTCGTCTGTTTCGACGCCGACAGTCTTTGCAGCTTCCACGATTTTATCAGGAAGTTGTAGCAACGCCGACAACTTCAGATCTCCACACCTTCGCCTCTCCCTACTTCCACGACTATATCAGGATGTCGTAGCAGGTGGATCTCCCTGCTCTGATGGTGCTTCCTCCTTCGGTTGAACCTGACAAAACCTCCTTTGCCCCCGTGGTGGGTAATCTTCAGTTGGAGTCCGCGGTTGTCTTCCCCACAAGCTACAAGGATTGTCGTGATGGTTCAGGTGATTGTCTTTTTGTTAAGAAGACAACTCGGAAATGTGAGAAAGCAGCACTCTTTTTCTCTGATTTAGAAATTTTAAACCTGACTGAAAAATGCAAGTTCGTTCTTATTAGAAAAATTCAGTGGGGGCATCCACCTATGGAAATTATCAGAAAGAGTTTTGATAATATCAAACTAGTAGACAAGTGGAAAGTGAGACTCTTTGATTGAAGACATGTGTTGATTAGTTAGCCGTGGTTGAAGATTAGCTAGGAAATTCTTCAAAAAATATTTTAATATTGTAGGCAAGTCAACGAAGTTACTCAAGTTGTCTCCTAATTTTGACCCAAATCATGAATCTCTCACTGTATCAGTATGGTTTAATCTACCTGATCTCAAACTGCACTTTTTTAATCATCAGATTATCTCTCTATTAGGGCCATACTTGGGACTCTATGAAGTTAAACTATCCACCTTCAATCTAACCAGGCTTTCTGTGATCAGAATACTTGTGGAAAGGGATATTACTTAACTTGATATTATTGAAGTCTGTTTGGGCACAAGTTATAATGGATATTGGCAGCAAATTTTCATAGAATATAGAACTTTTTATTGTACCCACTGTAAGATGTTTGGGCATACCATTGATAAATGTCACAGGCTCCATCCTAATCAGGCTCCATCCTAATTTGAAAAAAGCAGGAACACACTATTAATGCACCCCATGTGCCTAAACGCGCTCCCAACAAACTTGATGTTGCTCAACCTGTGGAGGAAATTACCACAAGACAGGAGTTGGGGTCTGATTAAATGGCCCCTGTGGATCCCTTCCTGCCAATACCGTTTTTGTTTCTACGATTGATGTGATGACGGATGGCTCTGCTGAGCAACCTATACCTTCAAACCTTATTGAAAATAATATTGAAGAATCCTTACCTACAAAGAATAGTGTTCGGACCGATAATTAGGAGAACCTTGCAGCTCCCCATATTCAGGAAGTATCTGGTGCAGAGGCGACAACTCATACTTCACATATACTAGAACCTATTGTGGTTACAACGGTTGGCAATCCTTCTACTACAGTTCTACCACCTCATATGAATGATCAATCTTCGAATGAGGAATGACAGGTTTACACATCCAGGAGAAAGAAGAAAAATGGAGACCTAATTGAGCTCAGTAATCTAATTGATGATATTTTGGTTACTTCGAGTAATGATACACACCTCACCAATTTGTTAGTTGGCTCCCTTCCGAGAACTAGAGGCAGGGGCGGGACTAAATTGGGTCGTTCCAAATTTTTTCCGCGCGTTGGTCGTTTTGGTTTTTGATGTACCTTCTCTTTTTTTTGAGATTTTGTGTGTGTTGTACCGTCTGGATTTAGTGCCTACTTTTGGGCCCACTTATACAACCTATCTGTATCAATGTATATATAAATGTTTGCCTTTCTCACCTAGTAATGAAAGAAGTTTTGTTCCCTTTTACTTGCTTCATGGCCACTCACTGCACATCATCATTGCCACAGCCATTGGTTGTCATAGTCGTTGCCCCCACACGCTATGTCATGTGTGCCAACTGCCAACCCCACAACAATTGGGCTCCTCTACCTGTCATCATCTATCACCAAAGTTCACTCTTGCCAACCATCTATCATCACCACCCGCACTTACCTTCATCCCATATTAAGGCATTTGAAAAGTAATGTAACCAAAAAACTATTTTAAAATATCTAATTTGCATTCATTGTCGATCTCAAACCCGAATATGAAAAATGAAGGGTTGTATTAGGTAGCCGACAGTCAACGTAAAACTTGTTGAAAAAATCATGACATGAATCATTTTGATCATTGTGTAAGTGCAAGGGCGTCCCCTTAAAGCGACACGTTGTAAGGTCTGAATACAGTGAAAATTGTGCAAGGGTAACTAAACCGACGACCGAGTGTAGTGTTAAATAAGCAAAGGTTCTCACATTACGGACGAATACGGGTAAAGATGTTAGTCCATGAAACTAATATTAAGATGGGATCTTGAAATATAAGTACTTTTACTAGTAAATTAATGAAATTTGTTTATATTATGATTACGGGGTGTAGTGTCAAATAAGCAAAGGTTCTCACATTACGGACGAATACGGGTAAAGATGTTAGTCCATAAAACTAATATTAAGATGGGATCTTGAAATATAAGTACTTTTACTAGTAAATTAATGAAATTAGTTTATATTATGATTCATAGAAAGATAAATATCTTATGTGTTCAATAAACTAAATGGGCTGGAGAAGAGGCTAAGGAGATTAATAACTTAGGTTTTAAACTTTGGTATTCAGATAAGAGTTGCACTATAAAAGAGGTAGGTGTAGTTATAGATAATAGTTTGAAAGATAATGTTGTAAAAACTAATAGAGTTTAAGAAAGAATTATAGCCCTTAAGATTATTGTTGATACAAAGATTGTTAATATTATGAGTGCTTAAGCTCCTCAAGTAAGTATAGATAGGTTCTAAAGATACATTATGGAATAGCTTAGAAGGCTTAACACAAATGATACCTATTAAAGAAGAAATTTTTGTTGGAGGAGATTTAAATGAACAAGTCGTTAGAGTAGTATAAGATTTTAGACATTCATGGTGGCCGAGGTTTCGAAGATTAATGAAGAAGATAGAGTTATATTGATTTTTGCTTTAGCGTATGATTTTAGAGGAATTAGGTTGATTTGTCATACTTTAATATTATGAGAGAGGGTAATTGAACATAGGTTAAGACATATTACAAAGATTCTCATAATTATTTTAGATTTTATGTCGGGCAGGTATACAATGGAAGTTATACATTTATTGAGAAGTTTGATGGAGAAGTTCAGAGATAATAAGAAGAATCTACATTTGATTTTTATTGATTTAGAAAAAGCATACGATAAGATTTTCCAAGAGATATCCTTTGGAGATCTTGAGAAGAAAGATGTTGATATGACTTATATTTAAGTCATTAAAGATATGTATAATAAAGTTGTTACTTGTGTTCGAGATGAAGGAGGATTGACCGAATATTTTCTTATTTCTGTTAGATTACATCGGGGATCGAATTTAAGCCCATATCTTTTTGTTTTAGTTATGGATGGTCTTACGGGACATGTACAGGAGGATGTACCTTGGTGAATGCTTTTTGCTGATGATATCCTTCATGTGGAAAAAACGAGAGAAAAAGCCCAGGAAAAACTTAAATTATGGAGGTCTACATTGGAGTATAAAGGCTTTCATTTGAGTAGAACTAAAATTGAATACATGGAATGTAATTTTAATAGTAGTAGCTCTAGTGACAGAAGTGTAACTTTGGGTGATCAAATTATTAAAATATGTGAGTGATTTAGATATCTCGGGTCTGTTGTTCAATGCAATAGTGATAAAGATGAGGATGTTAATAGTAGAATTCAGGTTGGTTGGTTGAAGTGGAGGAATGCGTCGGGCATTTTGTGTGATAGAAAAGTACCGCTTAAACTGAAAGGAAAATTTTATAAGACAGTGGTGAGACCTGCAATACTCTATGGCGCTACTCTATGGCGCTGAATTTTAAAAGAGAATCATAATACTAAGTTAAGTGTTGTCAAGATGAGAATGATTAGGTGGATGAGTGGGTTTACACTTAGAGACAAAATTTGAAATGATTATATCCATGATAGGGTTGGTGTAGCTCATGTGACGGACAAAATTAGAGAAAGTTGTCTTAGATGGTTTGGTCACATTAAGCGTCGACCATCTGATTATCTGATTAGGAGAGTAATGTTTTAGTTTTGACTATGTTAAAAAAGGCAGAGGTATACCTAGGAAGACTTGGGCTTATTGTATAAAAAATGACCTTAACTTATTAGAACTAAATGAAAATATGATACTAAATAGGATGCAGTGGAGAAAAAAGATTCATGCAGCCGACCCCACGTAGTGGGATTCAAGCTTTGTTGTTATTGTTGCACGATTTTGTTATCGCTAATACTTTATTCAAAAAAAGAGATAAGCATATTCTTGCATATTCTTACTTATAAGAATGAAGTTAATAAAACACAAATTGATTATTTTCTTATGAGAATAAGAGATCGTTGAGAATGTAAAGAATGAAAGGTCATTCTACGCAAAGATTTAAGTACTCGACAACGATTATTAGTTTTAAATTTTAAGATAAAGAGTTGTAAAATAAACCATACTATGAATCATTATCGTAGAATTAGACGAGTTATCTAAAAGACAATAATAAAATTATTTTTATGAGTAAAATTTAAGATTTCAAAATTTGGGATGTTCATGAAGAATGAAATTCTATATGGGATAAAGTAACAAAAACTATTAAACAAGGGGAAAAAGTTGTACTTGGAGAATCAAGACAAAAAATTTCTATAAATAAAAATAGTTTGTAGTGGAATAATAATGTACAAGAAAAGAAAAAATATAAAGTTTGTTATAAAAACTAGTTTAAAAGTAAAAGCTTAGAGAACTGAGAAAAATATCAAACGGTCTGTAGGGAGTTTAAGAGAGCAATCTATGACGCTAAAAATTCTGTTTTTAGTGAACTTAAAATAAATTAGATACTAAGAAGAGTGAAAAATTTATGTATAAACTAGCCAAAAACAGAGAAAAGATAAGTAAAGATTTAACTCAAGTAAAATGTATTAAAGATAAAAATCAAAAAATGTTTTACTTAGAAAAAAAATATTCAAAATAGGTGGGTAAGTTATTTTTTATAAGCATTTTAATGAAGTTTCGGGAAACATAATCGACCTTAGTGACTTAATATCGTTAATAATAATAAAATATTTCATTTTTACCGTCGCATTAGTAAAAAAGAAGTTGATGAGGCTTTAACAAAAACCAATGGTGGAAAGTCTGTAGGACCTGATCATATCTCAATTGAAGTGTGAAAATATTTGGAAGATTTGGGAGTTTCTTAGCTTACTAAACTCTTTAATATTATTTTGAAAACTAAAAAGATGCGTGAGGAGTGGAGGTTGTGAGGAGTGGAGGTTGAGTCCCCATTTTTAAGAATAAAGGGATGCACAAGAATGTGTCAATTATAGAGGAATTAATTTAATGTGTCATACTTTAAATTTATGGGAGAGGGTAATTGAACATAGGTTAATAATAATAAAATATTTTATTTTTACCATCGCATTTGTGAAAAAGAAGTTGATCGGGCTTTAAAGAAAACCAATGGTGGAAAGTCTGTAGGAACTGATGATATCCCAATTGAAGTGTGGAAATATTTGGGATTGGCTTACTAAACTCTTTAACATTATTTTGAAAACTAAAAAGATGTCTAACGAATGGAGGAAGAGTATTTTGGTGCCCATTTTTAAAATAAAAGGGATGCACAAGAGTGTGTCAATTATAGAGAAATTAAGTTGATGTGTCATACTTTAAAATTATGGGAGAGGGTAATTGAACATAGGTTAAGACGTATTACAAAGATTTCTCATAATCAATTTGGATTTATGCAAGGCTGGTCTACTATGGAAGCTATACATTTATTGAGAGGTTTGAAGGAGATGTTCAGAGATAAAAAGGAGGAACTGCATATGATTTTTATTGACTTAGAAAAAACTTATAATAAGGATCCAAGATATACCCTTTGGAGAGTTCTTGAGAAGAAAGGTGTTGATATGACTTATATTCATGTTATTAAAGATATGTATACAAGAACTGTTACTTATGTTCGAAGAGAAGGAGGATTGACCAAATAATTTCCTATTTCTGTTGGTTTACATCAAGGATTGACTTTAAGCCCATTTTTTTTTTGCTTTAGTTATGGATGGTCTTACTCGACACTTACAAGAGAATGTACCTTGGTGTATGCTTTTCGCTGATGATATCCTCCTCGTGGGTAAGACGAGAGAAAAAGCTCAGGAAAAACTTGAATTATGGAGGTCTATCTTGGAGTCTAAAGGCCTTCGTTTGAGTAGAACTAAAACTGAATGCATCGAATGTAATTTTAGTAGTAGTAGCTCCAGTGACAGAAATATAACTATGGGTGATCAAATTATTAAAAGGTGTGTACACTTTAGATGTCTCGGGTCTATTATTCAAGGTGATGGTGATATTGATGGGGATGTTATTAGTAGAATTCAATTTGGTTGGCTGAAGTGGAGGAATGTTTCGGGTGTGATAGAAAAGTACTGCTTAGACTGAAAAGAAAATTTAAAAGATGGTGGTGAGGCCAACAATGCTCTATGGAATTAAATGTTGGCCTTTAAAAGAGAAGCATAAAACTAAGTTAAGTGTTGCCGAGATAAGAATGGTTAGGTGGATGAGTGGCTTTACACTTAGAGACAAAATGCGAAATGAATATATTTGTGATAGGGTTGGTGTAGCTCCAGTGACGAACAAAATTAGAGAGAGTCGTCTTAGATGGTTCAGTC
Organism: Phalaenopsis equestris; assembly: GCF_001263595.1. Lineage (NCBI taxonomy): Eukaryota > Viridiplantae > Streptophyta > Magnoliopsida > Asparagales > Orchidaceae > Phalaenopsis > Phalaenopsis equestris. The sequence continues at coordinate 69,369,847 of NW_018164444.1, read as the reverse complement.
GCATTAAACGTCGACCATCTAATGATCCGATTAGAACAGTAGATGTTTTAAATTCGACTTATGTTAAGAAAGGCAGAGGTACCTGGGCATATTGTATAAAAAATTATCTTAATTTATCAGGATTAAATAATAATATGACACGAAATAGAATGCAATGGAGAAAAAGGATTCATGTAGCCGACTCCACTTAGTGGGATAAAGGTTTTTTTGTTGTTACATTCAACCAAACAACTTAGGTCTTTTTAAAATGCAAGCATTTTCAATTACTTTGTATTTCTAAAACACATGCTTTATGGCGTTAAATGTTGGCCTTTAAAAGAGAAACATAAAACTAAGTTACGTGTTGCCAAGATTAGAATGGTTAGGTGGATGAGTGGCTTTACACTTAGAGACAAAATGTGAAATAAATATATTTGTGATAGGTTTGGTGTAGCTCCAGTGACGAACAAAATTAGAGAGAGTCGTCTTAGATGGTTCAGTCGCATTAAACGTCGACCATCTAATGATCCGATTAGAACAGTAGATGTTTTAAATTCGACTTATGTTAAGAAAGGCAGAGGTACCTGGGCATATTGTATAAAAAATTATCTTAATTTATCAGGATTAAATAATAATATGACACGAAATAGAATGCAATGGAGAAAAAGGATTCATGTAGCCGACTCCACTTAGTGGGATAAAGGTTTTTTTGTTGTTACATTCAACCAAACAACTTAGGTCTTTTTAAAATGCAAGCATTTTCAATTACTTTGTATTTCTAAAACACATGCTTTATGGCGTTAAATGTTGGCCTTTAAAAGAGAAACATAAAACTAAGTTACGTGTTGCCAAGATTAGAATGGTTAGGTGGATGAGTGGCTTTACACTTAGAGACAAAATGTGAAATAAATATATTTGTGATAGGTTTGGTGTAGCTCCAGTGACGAACAAAATTAGAGAGAGTCGTCTTAGATGGTTCGGTCGCATTAAACGTCAACCATCTGATGATACGATTAGAACAATAGATGTTTTAGATTCAACTTGTGTTAAGAAAGGCAGAGGTAGACCTAGGATGACTTGGGCATATTGTATAAAAAATGATCTTAATTTATTAGGATTAAATAACAATATGACACCAATACGACACTACATAGAATGCAATGAAAAAAAAGGATTCATGTAGCCGACCCCACTTAGTGGGATGTAGGTTTTGTTGTTGTTAAATTCAACCAAACAACTAATGTGTTTTTAAAATGCAAGCATTTTCAATTACTTTGTATTTCTAAAATACATGTACTATAAAAGCTTCCAACTAAACAGACCCTTAAAGAATGGCTAAACTGAATCAATCACATCTTTTCAAAAAGAGTTAAATTTATAAGAATTGTGTGCTACGTATGTAATTTTCCCAAAAAAGAAATACAACACTTGATGTTTTTAAAAAAAAATATATTCAACAACAATTTATCAATTGTTAACCTGTCTAAACCACCAAGGTACTTCTCATAGGCTGCAAATGAAAGCCGGCCACTACTTGGATTCGCAAGCACGTCAAAGATATTGGAACATGTAATTATATCTGCAATAATGGGTGTAGCAGGGGCGATGCGCAAAAATGCATCTAAACCAACAGTGTTGTCATTAGACACCTGTCACGATTTGCAAAAGAATTAGACAACAAATTACAGTAACATGGCAAGAAGAATGTGCATCCATTTGGATTAAGTGCTTATACCAGCTAGGGTTTTGAATAAAAATTTAAAATAAGCTTTAATGGATGGTGTAAATGGTGGACATGAGATCCAGTTTAAATTCTAAATAATACTGAGTAGAAAAAGGTTTCTTGCCCTGGGTGAGGGTGGGCTTGCCGCGGAGGGAGCTTCCCATGCCAACATCATATCAAATGTAAGGCGCCGAAACTTTGGATCAGCAGGATGGCCTGCAACTTGAGTCATTACAGCCAATGCCCTGAAACAGCAGTACTCTAAGAAATTTCTGGCATAATTTGAGGGCTTCTTTAAGGCCTCAGATGCTTCCATGTCAAAATTTCTCTGAATTTCGTCCATAGAAACATCAAGAATTCTGCAGTAAAAATTAAGCATCAATATCATTCTCATGTTTTCCAAAAAAAACTCAGATCTCTATGATGCATTCAATAAGATATACACAAAACTGTCTGGGATTAATATGAACAATGGGAAAAAGGCATAATTGGGTTGAATTCAACCACACAAATGGTGATAAAGAATAGCAATAGTTTCAGCAAGACCATACATGCTTATACAAGCTTATATAAGCTTTTCCAGAATCGGTAAGAACCCAAGAGGCACATCAATTATTGCTACATAAAAACAATACAAGATCTGACAATTATACATCGAGAAACCAGTTTCTAAGAATAGTCATGTCAAATTTCCTTATGAAGCATAAACTTTGATGGAACACACAAAAATCAACTTCACGGTTAGCGCACCGAAAGACCATCAATCCAGTACACGAAATGACTTAACCCTCACATTACATTTTTGCTTGTGTTTCATAAAACTGTGCAGCAAATTACGCAAAAGTCTGGATAAGAAACTGAAACTAAATTGAGACTAACAAAATAAAAATAAATTTCTCTTGATCCAACAACAACACGACGGTAAGAACAGCGACAGCGGAACTTACCGCGAGCAACGGCCGACGATCACGTTAGCCATCTGAGAGAGCTCCGGAATCCACTTCCTTCTACCAGAAGGGGATCGGCCCATCTCCTCATATTCCTCATCAAAGGAAGTTCGGCGACTGAGAGCCCATTTGAAGGGACCCTCCATGAACCCCTCCAGAAGGTTGCGAGTTTTATCCATCATAGCCATGTCTCCCTTCCAGAACACAAAAATCTCCTTTCAACGATCGATCCAAGGCTAAAAACCCTCTCCCTTCATATAATACATTTCCTATTCCCAACCAAGAAAAATCTATCAAAACTTCATTTTGTTCCTCCCAAAGGAAAAAGCAAAACCCATTCCTCCAGATTGCGATCGATCCCCCAATCACAAACTTAATCTGTGGGATAAAACCCTTATTCGCTTCTTATTCCTGCTTTCTTCTCTTAGAAGTAAACTGCTATGGAGCAAGGCTGGACTCTCTGTGACAGCATGCGATGAAATAAGTTTGACAAGAGTGATAAGAAGGGATGGTATACAAATACAAAGATAAGTTTGACAAGAGTGATAAGAAGGAATGGTATGCAAATCCAAAGAAGTTCTGCGCGGTAATAAGATAAGATTTTTACACTCAATAAATTTAGAAAATTAAAGTTTCGTTGAGACTCCTAATGCACATGATATGACTTATATTCAAGTCATTAATGATATGTATACTATTTTTGTTGGATTACATTAGGGATCGACTTTAAGCCAATATTTTTTTGCTTTAGTTATGGATGGTCTTATTGAACATTTATAGGAGGATGCACCTTGGTGTATGTTTTTTGCTGATGATATCCTTCTCGTGGTTAAGATGAGAAAAAACTCAGGAAAAAGTTGAATTATGGAGGTCAACATTGGAATCTAAAGGTCATCATTTGAGTAGAACTAAAATTGAATACATGGAATGTAATTTTAGTAGTAGCTCTAATGATAGAAGTGGATGATTTGCAATGCTCTATGGCACTAAATGTTGACTTTTAAAAGAGAAGCATAATACTAAGTTAAGTGTTGCAGAGATGAGAATGATTAGGTGGATGAGTAGCTTTACACTTAGAGACAAAATGTGAAATGAATATCTTCGTGATAGAGTTGGTGTAGCTACAGTGACGGACAAAATTAGAGAGAGTCGTCTTAGATGGTTTGGTCGCATTAAACGTCAACCATCTGATGATCTGATTAGATATTTGACTTATGTTAAGAAAGGCAGAGGTAGAACCAGGAAGACTTGGGCTTAATGTATAAAGAATGATCTTAATTTATTGGAACTAAATAAAAATATGACACTAAATAGGACGCAAGGGAGAAAAATTACTCATCTGGGTTTTGTTGTTGTTGTTGTTGTTGTTTATAATTAAATCACACAACAAAAAACTTACGCCAATAAAAAATTAATACGATAGTTACCTTACTATGTAGGCACAACATAAGTGTATTTAATTATAGAAACCACACTAAACATCATTGTGACAATCATATATGCCTTTTTCGGATTTATATTTCAATCTTCCCAAAAAAGTCTTATAAAAAGTTAGGTGCTCTTCATCAATTAAGTGGAGGTGGTTAATGATGTGAGGATCCATTACCTTGTGTTTTTTGTCTAATGGGTCCATGAAATATTTAATCAAATAATTACTTTCATTTATTTTCTTATTTGATAATCAATTAACTCTATATGTTAATAGATACTCTAATATTTTTTGCATTTTTACCATATTATTTTTACATATAATAGGAAGTGATGGTATATCATTTATTCCTTTTAATAACATGTCATTTTAGTCTTTGAAGAAATAATAAAATTAGCCAAAGTGGCCTCTGTGATATCATGCTTAGATTTGGCCACCTTATCATCATCTTAGCATGAATGGGTAAGTTAATAGCAAGGCTCATTCTCTTTATAAATCCCCTTCAGCTCCTTATATATAATATTCAATATAAAAGTTCTTAGAAAATTCATTTTCTACTTCAAGGTCAACTAATTATTCTTTGATTTTGGTTAGTTATTCTTCCAATCCTTAATAACTATAATAACAGTGATTGATTGGTTGAGGACATAAGCTGATGAAGATGATTATTCTTTAGCTACCTCTCTCACTTTTCTCCAAATTAACCATCACTCTCATCTATAATATATGTGGTCATGTGCACTTTCCTCTTGACACCCCTAACTAGGAGAGGCTCATAAAGAGTATATATATTAACAAATAGAAATTGTCTCCATTGCTTTATACACAAATAAAACTAACAAAAATCTTAAAAATTATTCAAAGCAAGCATAATCATTATTTATAATTATAATTAATATGAATTTATACAAAAAAGTTCTAATACTTCTTATAACTTATTTTTCAGTTCATTACCGTTGATAAATTGTTTTTTTGCTCATGATTGTTTTATTATTGTTCTAGTTCAACATCCTTAGTGATTTACATCCAAGGTACTTTGCATTTTCTTCCCAATTTTAAGATGTCTTTACAAGCATAATACTACAATGTTATGGCATATCTAATGATTGTATATTCAGTTTGGGGCATTTTTTTATGGTGGTCACCTCTCATAGCTAACCATATCTCTATTTAGCCATTTCAAAATTCTCTTCCATGATAAATTATCACATGTAAATTCAAATAAATATTTCCTCATTCTCAACCAAGAAAGCATCAAAATAAAATCATTATCATGCTTATCATTATTGATCAAAGCACCATTTATATGATGATAAAAATATAAATTTTATAAATTATCCCTCTCAACACACAACATGAATACTTTCTCTAAGTGAAAAGCATATATATATATATATATATATATATATATATATTAGTGTGCGTTGCGTGTGTGTATTTCACTTTTAAAAATCTTGTAATAGTGATATTTTTTATGTAATAGTAAATATTTGAGTGTTATGTACGTAAATAAAAAAACTTAGGTGTTAGGTATATAAAAATACAAGTATTAAGTGGGATGTATGTAAACATATATATATACACACACACAAAAACATAGAGTAAATATATTCTTAATTTGGATTTTATTGACAAAGACATATAATGACATAAAATTTGATGGAAAGATTAGCTCTAGAAAAAAAAATATTATTAATATATTCTTAATATTAGCCATTAAAATAGAACTTACAAGTGACTTTTTAAGTGATCTCAAACAAGCTTAATTTCCTCTAGATGAAGAGTTTATTGTAATTAATGTCTATTAGTGACAGTGAAGTTACTTAATTTATAATGAAACTTGAATCAAATATGTTGTTAGTAAGAAAAATATACGTGCAACGATCACACTTCTGAACAATGATCTGAATGGGTCGCTATGTGATACACAGCGGCGTGGTCACATCCGGACCATCATCCGAACGTGTGGTCTGCCACAAATAATATTTTTTGCTATCAGTTGTGTATGTTAAAATGTACAATAAACCCATCTTCCGTAGCAAAAAAATAAACTAAGGAAAGATTTTGAAATTAAATTATACATTTCAAGTGTTGTCTCTTGACACAATAGGGGAAGCACGTCAACATAATAGTTTTATAATAGAGTAAAAGCCACGATTTTCATTGGCATAGTTAGCGATATATATAAGATATTGAGTAGTTAAGCTATTGGCATGAAATTATATATCCTATCTTCTTTTCCATGTTATTTATAATCATGTATTATCTTGTTCCTTAACAAGAAATAAATCCTCGTAGCCAAGAAATAATATTACGTACTTTGTCTGGATACATCCGGCCGGACTTCATGTACAACGAGGTTGTATAAGTTGTATAAATTGTCCTATAATGTGTACAACCATGATATACATGAAATTCAGATCCTTCGGGACAAAATATCTAATAGTGTCTGATGCATGCAGGTCTCTCAACTTAATAACTATAAAATTTTGAGTTTCTCTTTATGTTATTGCACTTCACATTCTCTCTTGTTAAAATACCCAGAGTGTATTAATTACCTTTTTAGTTGCTCTCATTATCAAACCCAAACATATGTGCCCTATATCTCAAACTCTTAGGCCTTGATTAGGATCACATTTATATTTTGTTTTATATTATATATTTTTATATTTTTGTTTAATTTGATTTAAGAGAAAAGATGTTTGGATGTGATAGTTGTTTTACAAACACAAAATAAAAATTTATAAAAATTACATTATCCAAACATGCTTTTAAAAAAAACAAAAAATAGAAAATAAAATTGATCCAAATGGAGGCCCTATTTGGGATCACTTTTATTTATTTAATTTTTTTATTATATTTTAATTTGAAATAAAATATAATTGTCTATTTAATTAAAGTACGATTGTTTTTAAAAATCTTCAAAACACATAAAAAGTTTTATTTAAAAAACATGTTAATTTATTTTTAGAAAGAATAAATAAAAAATATATTAAAAATACGCTAAATAAACTTGTTTAGAAACAAAAGAAAAAATAGATGAAAATCCATCAAAAATTTTATGAGGCAATATATACACACACACACACACACACAATTTAGATTAAACTAACTATATATTATCTTATTTATGCATGAAAATATGCATAGATAGACTATTCATAATTTTGATGTGGCATAAAAGAATTGCACATTACAAAAATAAAAAAATAAAGTTTAGAAATTAAATATGTAAATACATAAAAATTAGGTGTCCCATATATCTAAATGCCCCAAAAATCAAATGCCCACATCCCACTTATCTCTCCAATCCTAACTAAAACCCCGCCACCCTCCCATACTTCGATGCCCCTTTTCCTCATCCACCCCCTCCCTCCCTCTCTCTCTCTCTCTATCTCAACACTCTCTCTCCTCTATCTTCACAGCTTCGTAGCCATGAGCCATTCTTCATCCCTGAAGCTCACGAAAACCTCCCATGTCATCACCAAGCCCAGAAAGCGCTCCTCCTCCATCACCCCCTCCACCTCCCCCCCAACTACTCAAAAACCAATCATCTTCTACACCCACTCCCCCAAACTCATCCGCACCTCACCCGACAAGTTCAAGTCTCTCGTACAGAAACTCACCGGCCATGATGCAGCTCCTCCCCCGGATCATCTTAACGTGACTAATGACGGAGAACATCAGATCTCTGAATATGAGACATGGGCGTTCATGGAGCCTGAGAACCACAGCAGTACTGTTCCTTTCGGCTCTGATTACTCGCCAGGATTGCTTTATCATGATTTTAGTGAGACATTTTGATATGTTGCTGTGTTATATTTTAGGGGTATTTACATAAATAAAAGCTGAGAGGAATGATGGAAATTAAACTCAGTGTTAATATGCTTATATATATATATATATATATATATATTCTGATGTTATCACTTTGCAGGAGATTTGGAATAAATTATATTAACTTTTAGTTTTTTCTTTTTTTAAAGTGATTCACATCTTCATTGATTTATTCATTACGCAATAATTACCTTAGTGTGCAGAATCATGATGTTATCTTCATTGAGTATGGCTATCTTATTCATATGAAGGAGGCTTTATGTAGCTTTTGTGAATTACTTTATGGATTGATTTCACTGTGCCATCGCATTGTAAGGGGATTTAATGAAGATTATTATTTATGTTACTTGTCAACATAATATCCCTATGCTAATTTAAGCTTAATTTATTTTCCTGTTACATGCGAGAAACTTTTGTTTTTTTCTTAATCGGTTGACATGTTGCTTTCTTCATATATGACCTTATGTGAGATCTTGCACACTCTTTAAGTGTGTTCATGCACCTAGTTACAGTGCTTGGCCTAGTCGATTATAGCCTCAACCGAGGTATAATAGCTTGTACTTTTTAGATTTCTATTTGTTTACTGCAATTAGGTATACATACTACATAAATCTTTTTGGGGCACCAAAATTATGTTGTATCGTGACACTCACCCATTGGATACATGTTTTGAACGTACTTATGAGTTTTTCATGAGCTTTTTAAAAATCTTATAGATCAATAAACAATCTTAAAAATGACATTACTTTAAACAATGTTTAAGGTTTAACTCCTTTTTTCAACCATTAAAACACATAAATTTTTTATTTTAAGCATTAATTTGACTTAATCATTAGGTATCATTTGACTCTAGTCATGATGGATCTTAAGTGATTTAGTATGATTCCCTGTTAGCATAGTTCTAGATGAACCTAAACCTTAATTAGTAGTTTATTAGGACAATCTCATACAATATATGACTTTGGCCTTCTTCTTGTATGATTTGAAGAGGAATATAGACCCACTTATAAGTTAGTTTTAATAATTGCAGACTAATCAACAAAACCCTCATCATCCACCTCATTATAATGCAAGTGAGTTGACTATTAGAGGCCTAATAGTCACCCTTCTAGACTATTTAGTGAACTAAAGAGCTTTAGATAATTATAATCCCTCTAGTGACCCTCCTACTTAGCACTAAGGTCCCTTTGCAGATCCTAAGTAAACCAACTACCTACCCATTAAACGTGGTTATTTATCTTAAACCTATATACTTCTTACAGTTTGACCTAAATTTTAGTCTACTTGTGCATATATAGGAAAATTACTCTTTTTCATAAGTGCTAGTTCTCCCTAGGCTAATTAATAGTTATATATATATATATATGTTACATGCGGAGTGTGCACATACATATTGATGATATTTAATAGCATTATAATGATATTTTATTATAATATCATCACAATATTATTAAATACCTAGGTTAATTAGCATTAATCAAAAACTTTTTAATCTTGAGGATGGCATGGCCCACCTCGAGGTAGGCCAGTTTCATTCTCAAAATACTTTGAAATTTATGAGGCCTTAGACATAAAAAAGCATAAGATGCTTAAAATTGGTCAAAGTCCACCATCCAAGATTAGATCCTCTATCTCTTAGATTTGTATTTTAGGAGTCAAGAGTGGATCTCTTTTCACTGTGTTTGTACCTTTCCCATTACTATTGCTTTAGCTTAGGATTTAAGAGTTGTAGAAGGATTACCTCAACTTTTTGTTCTTTAAAATATCTTCATTCTCATATATCCACGACATAGATTTTAAGGCCCATATGATTGCATGCCCATTTTAATGTGCATTATGTTCATCATACCTAGGCTACTTATATCCTTAATGGCAAAACTTCTATGTTATAAAAGAGGTAATAAAGGAACATGCATCATTAACTATTTAAATGGAAATCATGCTTGATTAATAAACTTAAACACTTTCTAATTAAATCTATTTAACTATAATACCTCACATTTGCTTAAATTAACATCATCAACTTAACACGCAATATATAGGTGTTGTGTTAGGTGACTTTGTTAAGGATGTTATGGATCACAGACTAATACACATACACATAAGCATAAAACTCATGATTCATTATATGATTTATTTTATTTTCTTACTAGGATTGTGTATGAATTAGTTTAAACCAAAAAAATCAATTCAAATAGTGAATGTTTGATTTATTTAGTATAGTTTATGAAATCATAGTTTATTATTGTTTTTATTTAAATATTGTTTGAATTTTGGCTATTGGTTTATTATTAAAAAAATGTTGAAAGAAAAAAACTTCTTTTGTCATTGAAAGAAATCCAATAAACAATTGTTTAACTAAATAGTTAATCAATATCCTAATTCAACTGATCGATTTCATATCCTTTTTTTATTATTTCAAAATAAAATTAAACCAAAATTGAATTGAATAAATCAAACTATATAATGATTTGACTTGGATTAGTTATATATATGATATGGTTGGTTTTTTAATTGGTACAATTTAACTAATTAATAAATTTATTAACCAATCTAATCAAATCGAAATGCATGCCCTTATTTAAAGCTCACATAAAACTACATGACTAAATAAAAGTTAGTCTGACATATCATGCCCATTTATGATCATGCTACATTCACATGCATCAATGGCATAATTATAAGATAAAGTTTTATGCACATTATGATTGCATGGAGTTCAAACTTGAGGATTTTATGGGACTAGATTAACTTAGCTTATCATTCTCTTAAGAAACAATTCTAATTAGACCGAGTCATGGAGTTTTACGTTGAAAGACTCATATCATCTGCATTAGATTTAGGCCATGGACCATATATGATTAGTATATGTAATCCCTCTTTAAATATAAGTTTGATAATAGCATTATATTTATAGTGTTCCAGTTCTTATTTTAGGCAAGTTTCCTCCCTTTGGGAGCTCTAAGACCTGCATATCAATGTCACTTGGTGATGCCTCCTCACATACTATCATAGATAATGTGTTAGCTCTTTTAATTTACCCGTTTATGCATACACTTTGTTATTCTATTACAACTTTCACTTTTGGTGGATCTACTAATATTTTATCACTAATAACACTGTGTTTAAAAAATATAACACTTCTCATTCAAACATCACATTTAAAGGCTTTTGCATACAACTACATTTCTTTCATATTTCCAACACCAACCTAAATGTTTTGCATGATTATTAATATTTTTGAAATATATCAATAAATCTTCTAAAATTATAATTAAGATAAGGTTTGAATACATGATTCATCAATTTCATAAAACTTATTAATTCAATTATTTCTTAAGATGGTTTAACTAAGAATTCATAATAATTATATTTTATGTGAAATCGTTTTAAGTAGGATGGGGCCGAACTCTTAAACATTGAAGCACCTTTTTTGGAGTAACAGTGAAATTTTGATAGAAACTCCAAATTTAAACATGCTCATGCTGGAGCACTCTTAAGATGGGTGACCTCCTGAGAAGTTACGCCAACGAGACAAAATCATGAGTCCAACAAGCCAAAGTGGACAATACCTTGATGGATGAGAGTTCTAATTGTCAAAAATGATTTATGAGCATTACACCACCAAGAAGATAGGAACTAAGAACCATACAGAACAAACAGCTACGCCAAGGGAGCCATTGCCAAGGGAGCCATCTCTTGAACTCTTGAACTTTGGATGGGACAAAGTGCTACATGTTCAAAGTCAGCTCTTGAATTCGTGAGGGCTACGTTTAGGTTCATATATGTCTGGTGGATGATTGTGGTATAGATAAATGATGAGAAAATCCATTACTTAAGTGGGAGAGATTGTGAAACCACTTAATTAGGATGAAGCTAAACCCTTAAATATCAAGGTGCTTTTTAGTGTAACATTTGATAGAAACTCCAAAGTTAAGTGTGCTCATGCTGGAGCACTTCTAACATTGATGACCTCCTAGGAAGTTACACCAATGAGACAAAATCGTACGACCATTAGAACAAAGTAGACAATACCTTGATCGGTGAGAGTTCAGGCTACCACATCTTAAAATGATATTAGTCATATATGCATTATCATCTCTTTATTTTAATTAATTATGTCATGATAGGGTCGAACTCTTAAACTTTGAGGCACCTTTTTTGGAGTAACAGTGAAATTTTGATAGAAACTCCAAATTTAAACATGCTCATGCTAGATCACTCTTAAAATGGGTGACCTCCTGAGAAGTTACACCAACAAGACAAAATCATGAGGCCAATAAGTCAAAGTGGACAATACATTGATGGATGAGAGTTCTAGTTGTCAAAAATGATATATGAGTGTTACACCACTAAGAAGATAGGAACTAAGAACCATACAGAACAAACAGCTACGCCAAGGGAGCCATCTCTTGAACTTTGGATGGGATAAAGTGCTACATGTTCAAATCCACCTCTTGAATTCGTGAGGGCCACGTTTAGGGTCATATATGTCTGGTGGATGATTGTGGTATAGATAAATGATGAGAAAACTAATTACTTAAGTGGGAGGATTGTGAAACCACTTAATTAGGATGAAGCTAAACTCTTAAATATCAAGGTGCTTATCAAGGTGCTTTTTTATCAAGGTGCTTTTTAGTGTAACATTTGATAGAAACTCCAAAGTTAAGTGTGATCATGCTGGAGCACTTCTAACATTGATGACCTCCTAGGATGTTACACCAATGAGACAAAATCGTATGACCATTAGAACAAAGTAGACAATACCTTGATCGGTGAGAGTTCAGGCTACGACATCTTAAAATGAGAGTTCAGGCTACCACATCTTAAAATGATATTAGTCATATATGCATTATCATCTCTTTATTTTAATTAATTATGTCATGATAGGGTCAAACTCTTAAACTTTGAGGCACCTTTTTTGGAGTAACAGTGAAATTTTGATAGAAACTCCAAATTTAAACATGCTCATGCTAGATCACTCTTAAAATGGGTGACCTCCTGAGAAGTTACACCAACAAGACAAAATCATGAGGCCAATAAGTCAAAGTGGACAATATCTTGATGGATGAGAGTTCTAGTTGTCAAAAATGATATATGAGTGTTACACCACTAAGAAGATAGGAACTAAGAACCATACAGAACAAACAACTACGCCAAGGGAGCCATCTCTTGAACTTTGGATGGGATAAAGTGCTACATGTTCAAATCCACCTCTTGAATTCGTGAGGGCCACGTTTAGGGTCATATATGTCTGGTGGATGATTGTGGTATAGATAAATGATGAGAAAACTAATTACTTAAGTGGGAGGATTGTGAAACCACTTAATTAGGATGAAGCTAAACTCTTAAATATCAAGGTGCTTTTTGGTGTAACTTTGAAAATTTGATAGAAACTCCAAAGTTTAGTGTGCTCATGTTGGAGCACTTCTAAGATTGACGACCTCCTAAGATGTTACACCAACGAGACAAAACCGTACAACCATTAGAACAAAGTAGACAATACCTTGATCGGTGAGAGTTTGAGCTACCACATCTTAAAATGATATTAGTCATATATGCATTATCATCTCTTTCTTTTAATTAATTATGCATGAACTTACATTAAACTTACAAAATATTGATGTTCATTCTAATCATACAAATTATTAATCACTGGCAACAAATACTTATTTTTAATTATAATTTTGCTAAAATTCTTGCAGTTAATGTGAATGTGCATTATAAATTCTTTTTCTACAATAATAGCATAAGATTCATAATATAATATTTTTTTGAAGCGTAATATATCTATAAATAGATTGAAAACACAAGGAACAAAACAAATAAAAACCATTTGTCTATTAAAGGAATGTCATAGCTTAAATTCACCAAAAGATAAGAAAAACTTGGCAATCAATCCTAATTAATGAAAGATAAAGCTCTAAGATATATTTTAAATATGATATTTACATTCTAAAATATGCCCATATTTATAAAATTTTACAATAAAAGAATTAAAGCAAAATATCAAAGACCATAATTTATAGGGGTGATTAAATCTTGAGTTCTAGAAATATCCACCATGATTCCACTCCCTCTTTGGTTGGTTTAAAAAAGCTCGAATGAATTTTGGCATATTTTGATTGATTCAAGCATGGAAAGCAGTTTGTGCCAAGTAAAAAGGTGGTGGAAGCATATCCACCTTATATGAAAATACATATTTAAAGCAAAATGTAAATGAAATAAAATAAATAAAATCAGTACCAATGTGCATGTGATATATTGAAAGGTCAACCTTATTGATCACATCTAGTTTGACATGTGGTACTTTTTTGTGCTATATTGGAATTTTCGATGCTATATCAATTTATTTAGACTCTTAAGAATCATTTTTTGAGGAGTTTAAGTAGAGATGACACCCGACTAAATTTATGATGAGCTATTATAATTATTGATCAATAAGCTAGTATAATCTATGATATACATGTTCTATTTTATGTGAAATGTGTACTAATTGTCCGCATATATGGGTATTCATCTAGAATAACAACATTTACCACATAGAATATTGGTGGAGATATCACTTGATTTTGTTAAGTATGTCCACTTATAAAAGGGTTAATTTATACAACTTCATGTTATAGGGTTCCCTTTAGGGCAAAAAAACCTTAATGATTAGAGATGATCTGAAATGCATGCTATATGGTAAATTTAGAGAATGCATTTTATCAAAATTGAATAATTATTTTGAAGAGCCAACATGTAAGTTGAAACTTTTAAATTTAGTGGAGGAACGCCTCTTAGAATAAGTATGCATTAGTTTATAATCATCCTAATTAAATTCCTCTAGCAGACATTTTATGATTAACTTGATCAACATACTTAATATTATTTTCTTCAATATTTTCTTAATATATTGATGAAGGCCAATAATTTGTCAGATTAAATATTAAATACAAGAGATAAAATGTGGTTAAGATCATTTGGTTTCTTAGTGGTACGACCAAACAATTTCAAAAAGAATTTTTAGTGAGTTTTGGACATGACTATTATATTAAAATTTAAAAATGACAAGTTTTATGCCTTGAGTGCCCAAATATTTTCTCATAAATAATACAAAAGTTTTGACTTATCAATTGTGTGTATGCTAGTACATAATATGTATGATCTAGTTGTTCAATGTATGATTTTGTGGGGATTGATGCATTAAGAAAATGATCATTTTTAATCTAATTTCATAAACAATACCGACTTAGTCTAACCAAGTTTCATTGACTTGTCACCATAATAATGATCATGGCACATTAATTACATTGTTCGCAGGCTTCTGATACATTACATTTATATTTCAAATGTTTTACAGTCATCGTTCTCGTAATCACTATCTATTTAGATATAAGTCAAGTCAGCACAAGACATGACAAACAATAAGTGAGGAGATCTTAAACTAAGAACCCAAAACTTAATATTGACTCTTGTAAATGGGATTCAACAAGAACTAGAGTTTCAGGGAATTTATAGTAGTCTGATTATATTGGCATTCCTACATGGTGTCAACATCAAGCTTGTGTTGAATGCTGAGGTTTTAAATGAATTTAAAGTTTCACATTAAAATGCTTTTTAGTTTTAAACACAAAGCACATGAGAACGGGTGATGATGATATCAAAGCACCCTCTTGTGGTGGACAAGTTTTGGGTGCCAACTGAGAGTTGACAACTCCATGGTGCGAAGTTCATAGTGGTGCAATAAGTGAAACTTGTTAACACACTACCCCGAGTGAGCAAGTTTTAGTTGAGATTTGAGTTGGCAAAGTCCTAGGCAAAGTCTTAAAAATATAACAATATTCCATTTTTAAATAAAAGATTTAAATGCATGCCACATAATTCCTATATATTACATGCATATTTAAAAACTAAACTTTAATTTTTACTTATTAAGCAAGAAAAATGTAGTTTTCACTTTTAAGTTAAAATAATTGTATTTTTAATGGTATATAAAATGGTCGTATAACTATAAAAAGTAAAGCTTAGGTGTTAAATATATCTATGTAAATGCCACTTTTCAATTTTTTTGGGGCAATCATTTAGCTTAAACTATTGCTTCTCAATCAATTGCCTATAATGATGATGATTGTGACCTTACATTATATGCATCTAGCATATGTCAATACCAATCTTCCTTTTATGACCAAACCACATGCATTAAGATCACCTAGTACCTATCTTTAGTAATGATGTGTTTATTGTTTCCCTGACCAATGTCTTAAGATTTACTCAGCATCTTAGGTGACCCTCATCTCATTTTAAATAAGATTAAACACTTTAGTGACTTCTTACATATTTATTGATCAACTATTTCTTAAAGTCAATGTAAAATGTGAAACTCTTCCAAAAGAAGCCTTGAAATCCATCCCAAGGACATGAAATAAAGTACAAACATGCTATTGATTGAATGCTTAAATATTCAACCAAGAGGCCATAGTTTCCAAAGTCCAAGACATGAAATAAAATACAAACATGCTATTGATTGAATGCGTAAATATTCAACCAAGAGGCCATAGTTTCCAAAGTCTTGCTTGAGCATTATATTTGCAATTAAATTCAATTGAAGTCAAAGAAGGTTGGCAACATAAAAGAGATTGTGCATGTAAGGTGCCTTAAAATTATTCACTCTCGAGCTATCCAAAAATAACTAGTCTTCATTGGCTAAAAGTGAAGGTCTATTTAAGTCATAGCTGCAGAAAAATACTATTATAAATTTATTTTATTTTTAAAAAATCATATTATAATTATTTGGCAGCTAACGCACTTAAAGCTAGATCATGTTGTGAAATGTAACTTCCCATCTCAATTTTCTTAAAAAACAGACAAAACACAATTTTATCAAACGCCACAAAATGATGC
>NW_018164444.1:69351465-69352946 GCF_001263595.1 Phalaenopsis equestris | reverse complement strand
TTTGAAAATGCATTTGAGGGCATTTGGTTGTTGCAACGTTTTGGCGGTTCGGAAAAATTAGTAACGAAACTGAGCGTTGGTATCACCATGCGACCGTAGCTCGCGTTTGTTTTATTGTTTTGTCAATGTTGCTCTCACGAATCCCACTGGTACCTCCCTCTCTAACGCAGCTTTTGCTCTAACCCTCTTCTCTGGCAGTCCTGTGGAGCCTTCCATTCTCTTCTCGCATCACTTGCCTTTATCCTTCTCTCTCACTTCTCTGAACTCGCAGCATTGAGTTGCCCTAATTCTTTTCAAGTAATAAGTACTTCTTTTTCTTTTCCATGTACTTTTCTCCCACTTCAATGATTGATGAGGCAATTGTGGGTAATATATGTATTCTAAATATTGCAAATCTTTTTTTTTTTTTTTGCGTTTTGGAAGTCTATGATGAGATGTTTGACCTTATGGGTTCTTCTAAATGGTTTGTATGTTGTTATTGGTTTGTGTCACATGTGAAATCCTAACGAAAACAATCAAGTTCATATCCTTTGTCAGTCCTATGGTTTTTGAGGTTATTCTGGATGATATTTTTTCGATGATATGCTTATGTGACACACACGAACTCGGTATTACGTGAGTTAAAGACAACCAAGAACATTTTTTTATAAGGTATGTTGTTTTCTTGTAGTGATAAATTTGTTGGTATAATGAGTTATCTGAGATCTCATTGTGCATAAAATTTTAATTAATTACTTATATTATTAATTTTTACTAATATTATATCTAACAGGATTTATTTTTAAACCTTCAAGAAAGATGAGCTCAAGGATTTCTGGTGTCTCCAAAGGATTGTACTGCTACTGTGGACTACAATGTTCACTGCTTACTTCACGACAACTACATGGCTACTAGAGACGGGTGTCCAAGGAGAATAATAGAAAACTGTGATTTTTTTTTAGGTGGGCAGATGTGTTTGAGGATTCCATCGCTGAGAGTGATCAGACATTGATAGTTTCCCTTGATGATGGCTTATCTCGCTATCTACACCAACTGCATTTTAAAAATAATATTATCATATTATTGATATATATTTTTGTAGTCCTTTTTTTAATTTTGATAGTCGTGATACTCACTATTTAGTGAGATGTCTATTTTTATTTTATAATTTTCGAACTGGATATTTGTTTTCAAGTATGAGATGTTCTAGTATGAAAAACTTTGTTGTAAACAACATTACAATACATGAACATTTGTCCAGAAACAAGTGTAGCACAATTGTTTTTAAACTACAAAAAATAAACAGACAGTTAGCTTATCCGCGACAGCTTTTGCCCAACAATTTCCTGCAACCCTTAGTGATGAGAAAAAATATTACATCAGTACTACACACATAGAGGAAGGTGCGCATCCAATAAAATCACGCCACGTATCCCGCGCGAAGCAGAAAAAAAAACGGCGCAGTAACACGACGAATATTCCCCCCCCCCCCCCCCCCACCT
>NW_018164444.1:69347768-69351357 GCF_001263595.1 Phalaenopsis equestris | reverse complement strand
TTTATCTCGTGATCTACACCAACTTCATTTTAAAAATAATATTATCATATTATTGATATATATTTTTGTAGTCTTTTTTTTAATTTTGATAGTCGTGATACTCACTATTTAGTGAGATGTCTATTTTTACTTTATAATTTTCGAACTGGATATTTGTTTTCAAGTATGAGATGTTCTAGTATGAAAAACTTTGTTGTAAACAACATTACAATACATGATCATTTGTCCAGAAACAAGTGCAGCACAATTGTTTTTAAACTACAAAAAATAAACAGACAATTAGCTTATCCGCGACAGCTTTTGCTCAACAATTTCCTGCAACCCTTAGTGATGATATGACACGTGGGCTTATTTTATTTTTGAATCATAAGATTTATTTAAGTGTTCTAAAAAAATTATGTTCTTTGAATGACTTCTACAATATTTCGAATAATGGACGTAATAAAAAAATGATTGATTGAAAAAGTTACTATTCATTTCTTAATATTATAAGGATAACAATTATATGAGGTGAACTTTGGAGTAACTTGTATTGTAAGAAGGTTAAACAAAACTCACAATGCAATCACTTAATACAATTGAGATTGGATAGGCTTTAACATTTGCAACATTGTGTCATCATTATATTTTAGGTATAGATTTTGACTATAAGATTGGTGGCATGTTCTCTGAATAAAATTTTACATCTTTGGTTGAATCTTAAATAGATTGAAAGCTTTTATCGCCCGACTTGAGATAAGTAGTTATAATTTTATAATGGATAAATGTATGATTTAATGTTAGATGCATTGTCATTATTACATGTTATATGTTCAGGTTATTAGTTTATCTATAGGTTTATTGGCTTAGCCTTTATACCTCATTTATATTGTTATATGCTCATAGTTAAATCATCTTATTTTTCATAATGAAGTTCTAACTTGTATGAGTGTATTTATCTTGTTTTATTGTTGCATATATTATTACTTATTCATTTATATTTTACATTTGTAATGTTTATTTTTTTCATGTTACTTATTTTAATTTTTTACATCTGATGATCCGATTAGGAGAGTAGATGTTTTAGATTCGACTTGTGTTAAGAAAGGCAGAGATAGACCTAGGAAGACTTGGGCTTATTGTATTAAATGATCTTAATTTACTAGAACTAAATGAAAATATGACACTAAATAAGACGCAATGGAGAAAAAGGATTCATGTAGCCGACCCCATGTAGTGGGATTAAGGCTTTGTTGTTGTTGTTGTTGTTGTTGTTGTTATGTTAATTATCATAGATGACTTTTATGGAATAAACATGTTGCAAATATTAACAATATTGGTCATATTATTTAAGAATAATGTGCTTATATGTAGTGATATGTAATTCAGTATTTCATTTTTAGATATTAGATAACAAGTTAATGGGCCCATAATCATGTTTACTTTCAAGGTGTCTAACAAAACTGACAATATATGATTATATAGTTGTTATTGTTGCATGTCAATATTGCAATGTATTTTTCTGTAGTATTTCCACTATTTGTATCATATTAAAAAAAAATTTTCATATATTTTGTTGTGTTATTTGCAGGTTACATGGCTCAAACGAGCAAACGACATATGTGCACCACTATTGGCGTAGCCATGTTAATAATTGCACACGTACACCACAATCATTTCACCTCTCCTACGCCCCCAAACAGAGAAGTGAGAACCTATGCCCATATGTGACATTCTTAGTGGGGCCAAAGTACAACCTACAAGATACGTAACTATCAGAAACCGAGCAAGGGAAACCTTGGTGCCACATTGGAAGGAAGATGGCGCCATTTCAATACCAGACGCCTCTTTTTGTGGTACATAGGCGTTACTTAGAGATGTGAAGAATTGCATAAATGGATAAAGCAAGACTCCAGTGCTCTGTGGAAGAATTCCGACCCTGGCGAACTAACTTCGAAAGCTACGACGGTTTGAGTTAACGTGGTGAGATTGTATGAGGATCTGTGGCTATAAAAGAAAGCAATTTGAAATAAAGACGATTTTTCTCCTCTACAATTCTTCAATAGAGTGACACCGAGAGGAAGAAGACTGACATTGGAGAAAGCCACTAAAGAATTATCCTAGTTTTTAATCATGCGTCGTAGGGTGGAGACTCGGAAGAGTGTGAGAGTTCTCTCAAGAGAGAATAAGCATGCGTGTGTGAAATTATTATGCTCGAAGTGGTAAAAAATTAGGGATTTTGTTATAATTTATCGTGAATCAGTGAAACACGTCGATGAGATCATTCAAACTTTATTTACTTTGGAGTTTGCAATAAAATTTGTGTTGTGTCCAATCATTATGATTTGAAATTTGAATTTTACTATGTTTAAACACTCACCTTTCTATAAAAAATATTTGCCTCTAAATAAACTTCCTTTTACTTATTAAACTAACCGATTCACATAAATTTTTAAATTCTTCTGAAAAATAAAAAGACATGCATGATTTAAACAATATATTTTTCTTAATTTTATGTTCTAAATATTATAAAGATTAATGATGTTCCAACTGAGGTGGAAGTTAGCCAATTTTGATTCGTGAGTCGGCTCAGGCTCGACTCTATAAGTGGCTTGTGAACTGAGCTCGATGAGCTAACAAGCTAAGCTCAAGCTAACCCCGACTACGAAACTTTAGCTCGTGAGCCGGCTCATTTTTAAAAAAAATTAAAAAATATATATACTTAAAATGTATTAAAAATCAATAAAATTTTTAAAATTATTGAAAGATTTCTAAGAAATATTATTTAACGTTTATATCAAGTGATTTTATATTATTTACCTCCAAAATACTAATTATATTGTCATTTTAGTATAATATTAGTTTAAATTTATATTTGTTCATATTTTTCATACTAAACAAGCCAGCGTGAACACATTGAGTTAAACTCGAGCTCGAGTTCAAACTTGATTAATTAATAAGATCAAGTTCAAGCCGAAGTTGACTCGAGCTCCACTCGACTCAACTTATTTACGCCCCTAGTTCCATTAGGGCCCATGTGAAGCCCGAATTGTAATTCCCCCCTATTTTATAACGTGAATTTGGCCCAACCCACTTAAGTTTATCCATATAGATCAAAGTTCAGGGGTAATTGTGAAAAATAGTTTCTAAAAGTTGTTATAGTGTTATTAAATTTTTATTTCTTTAACAAAATATCACATAATATTTTTATAGTTTCCAAATTCTTCTAGTTCTAATTATAAAATCTCATTTTAATCATAAAAATAATTGAAAAATGTGTTCATGTTCGGCTCGATTTAAATATTCGTGTTCATGTTCGGCTCAAAATTGACTCGTTAAAATTAAATTGAAAAAAATAGATATAAAGTGTTGGATTCAAACCCGAACCAAATATATGCAAAATAAAACACTAACCACATTACCACATGAGGTATTATAATTTAAATTTAGATATAAATACATATAATATATTATTATATACACAATATATGTAATACATTATTATATAAATAATTATATAATTTTTTTTCTTATTTAGAGCTAAAACGAGCTGAACACGAGCGAACAAATAGCTATTCGTGTTCGGCTCATTTATAATTCGAGCTTTAAA
>NW_018164444.1:69305399-69347668 GCF_001263595.1 Phalaenopsis equestris | reverse complement strand
TTATCATGAATTTTGATATTTGAGTAAGAATTTGAGAAATGAACGAAAAAGCATGGTAAATAACAAGTTTTGGGTGGTCTGTATGTAATTGCCCCAATAAAAGAATTTGAGAAATGAACGAAAAAGCATGGTAAATAACAAGTTTTGGGTGGTCTGTATGTAATTGCCTCAATACAATTTGATTCAACAAAATCTCTTTAACTATTGTATTCTATGTCGCAACTTTAATGACGGCTTTAGTGTTGCTTAAAAATACAAGTCTCGTGTCCGAAAAAGTCAATCAACTTAAACATAGAAGCTTCATTATAGGAAAATCAATATCCCCACGTAAGATAGTTTCTAGAGCATTATAGCCTTATAGGTAAGTGGGGTTTAATGCTCATAAAATTCTATTTCTTGTAATTTATATATTTGCTTATCAATTGAGTACATATCATATTTGAAGCTCATAAAGTAAAATCATAATAAAATAAACTATGAAATTCATAATATCCATGAATTTAACATACTAATTAATTAATAAGACTCTGCTC
Organism: Phalaenopsis equestris; assembly: GCF_001263595.1. Taxonomy (NCBI): domain Eukaryota; kingdom Viridiplantae; phylum Streptophyta; class Magnoliopsida; order Asparagales; family Orchidaceae; genus Phalaenopsis; species Phalaenopsis equestris. The sequence goes on along the minus strand of NW_018164444.1, from coordinate 69,347,135 downwards.
ATATAAGGAACCTAAATTCCATAGAATAATGTATATAATATTTTGTTTTCTATGCTATTTACATAAAATTTAACATTTATTTTTTTTTTATTTATTAAAATTATATGACATTCATTGAACTAGTGATGAGTTTGTTTATTCCTCATAAGGTGGTATGTAATATAACTAAAAATTTGCTTTCAACATGTTTAATTAATATATTATTCTAAGACACCAAGAGTAATTTTTAGCTAAACAGTATGTGTGAAAGTATACTTATAGTAAACAAGCATTTGAGGTTATTATATTTTTTTTCCTAAATAGAGCAATTAACCACAACTCATATCACATCACATCCTTGCCTAGATCTCTAAAAGGCCATAGAGAAATCCATTGTGATATTTTTCCACATTCACTTAGGAAGGCAATGGATACAATAAACCATTAGATCATTAATTTACCACTTTCATCATTTAGCAAGCCTTGCATCTTAATACGAACCCAATCACTTCTCTTTTCATTCAAGGCCACCAAAATATTAGCTCCAATTCATGATATATCTTATTGCTTCTAGAATGGATGTATCCAAAATAATATGCCTCGTCCAAGATCTCTCTCCTCAGGCGTACACTATTAGAAACCTACAGTCGACCCTTACAATTCAATGTCTCATGCATTTCCACCTGTAACTCGGCTCTCCTCTAATATTAAATATAGTGTATCGATATACTATACTCCTCAACAATCTTCTCAGTTTCTTGAATCATATCTTATAACGTAGCTAATTCAATCATATGAGAAATCGCTTTAATATCCACATCAACAAATCTTGTAATCTCAAGCTCCAACCTCTCTCTATCATGTATCAATGCAACATCAGAAATAATTATCTAACTTGCTACTTAGTAGAAAACAAAAGCATCTGCTATAACATTAGCTTTACCATTGATCCTAATCCTTAATTAGCCCCAACCATCCTCTCTACCTAAGATTTGACTTATTTATGATGAAAATATACTTTAATCTCTTATGATTAGCTTAAAAGGACAATTCAGATTCTTGAAGATTTACTAAGTTTTGTGCACGTGATTTTAGAGAGCATTCAATATATCTTATACATTTAATTGTTTTTTCTTACTAAAATAATCTTCAATCTAACATTGGAGTGAAATCTTTCGAGTCTTTATATGGTCGTAAATACAAGAGACATTTATCTTAGTTAGAGATGGAAAAAAGAAGATTGTTGGGATCAAACTTAATAGAAGATTAAAAATATTAGATTGACTTGAGAAGCTAAGAGAAGCATAAGAAATACAAAAGTATTATGATTCTAATTTCAATATATTAAGATATTTACCTATTGATTTATCTCGCTTTAGTTTAGGCTTATCGCATAGTATTGATGCTAATTTCTAACGCGGTGGAGATAGGAGGAGACTTCAGTGACATTAAAAAAACTAAGTGAAATGAGTACTAAAAATACATTAATTGCGGAATAATTGACCTTGTTTGCCTTTTCTACGTTTTCTCTTTTGAAGTCATTCATTGATTTTAATATGTAAGCTTTGTCATGGTCTTCATGTTATGAGAATTTTCATTTACGTTTATTAGTTTACATTTCCCAAATACTATATGCATGTGTTTTATCTTCATATTTGATACGCTATCAACAAATTTTTATCATTCACATGAATCTCAATTCATATCACAAATCTCGAGATAATTTTTTGGGCAAAAAAAATTCAAAATTCTATAAAAAATTATCTTGAAATCTGATTCAAGCAAACTTACGGTAAAAGTGGCCAGCTCGATGAGATGGACAAAAAGATACAGAAATTAGTCCAATCTTAGTCAAATCAAGCCCATATTAAGTCATTAAACCACTTTTAGGAGCTTTTTGGACATAATTGTAAAGTCAAATGGATTCTAAATCTAACAAGCTTATAGTCAAATTGAGCATCTCGATGAGAAGAGTCCAACAAGCCCAAGATCGCTCACTTCCAACGTCATTAAGACACTCGAATATTCATTAACAGTCATCTGATCAAGGGGATCTCTCTGGGCATTCTGATTATAGTGATATGGATTCCTTCCTTATTTGCAACATGTACTCTATAAATAAAATCAACCCTCTCTTGAAAAGGTGACCAATATCATCAGTTGAAAGAAGACTGAAGCTTGGAAGAGGAGCTGAAGTTCAGCATCGCTTTTGTTTCGCAAATCTAATGAATGCCTCCAACTCCGGTAGTCGTCGCCTCCTACTCGGGCTAAGATCGTCCTCCAATCCCGGTCAACACAACCTTTGGTCAACTCTGGTTATCACTGCCTCAGGCCACACTGCAACCGATCAACTACGGGTGTCGTTGCATCAGACCAACTCCAGCTACTACTGCATCAAACAAACTCCGATAGCCACCACTTCCGCTCAACATTGCTCGCTAACTCCGTCCACCGCCAACACTTACCAACTCCAGCTGTCACCACCATCGGCCAATTATGGTAGCCATCGTCACTGCCAGCCAGCTCTAGCCTCTACCACTGATTAACTCCGACCATCAGCTATCTGCTATCATCGACCATCATCGGCCGTTACCTACCTCTTGCAGTAAAGTTCCTTATGAAGTCACATGCAATGGAGAATCCTAACATACGTTGTGGAATGGTGAGGTACCCCACAAACTATATAACAACACTCCCTAAATATGGTTTAATGATGGTCTCAAAGACGACGCAAATACACACCCCATATATGATGGATCGACGCACCTCAATGATAGTGTAATAACATATCTCATATATGGTGTAATGATGCCTTCCAAAGACCGTCTAACAATGCACCCCAAATATAGTGCAATGACATACACTGAAGACGATAACAAGACCCCACATACCGTGCAGTGTTAACTTCTGAAGGCGATGTAATAATGCACCTCAAGGATGTTAACTTCTCTTCGTGCACCTCTCGATTCCGACGTCCATAGACCTCTAGACTTTGTCCTACACGGACTACAAACGTCGTCATAGCTCACCAATATAGTTTATGTGACCAACTACAGCCTATGTAGTTCATAGCTCGTACAACTCTCGACTCCAACACGTGTAGCTTATGGATATTATCATAGCTCGCCACTACAACTTACTTGACCAACTGTAGCCTAAATGGTCCTCTGCTCGTGTTGCCCTCTAACTCGGACCCCTACGACCCATAGACGCCACCACAACTCACCACTACCGCTCACGTTTCTAACTACAGTCTACATAGTTCTTAGCTTGTGTAGCTCTTGACTCGGCCCCCATGGCCTATGAACATCATCACAACACACCACTATGACATACATGACCAACTACGATCTACGTATTCCACAGCTTGTGCAGCCCCTAATACCTGGTCTATACGGCCTGTAGATTTTTTCGTAACTCGCCATTACGACCTATGTGACCAACTACAATCCATGTATCTCACAACTCCTACAACTTCCTGCTAACTCTTCTCTAGCCAAACGATGCTTCTGAGGCAACAATATATGGCCTACACAGATAACTACTATCTTGGATTTCAACTGCAATCGATAATACAAGCTAGCGTCATGACCAATGTCTACAATATTCACAACGGACAATTATATGGATAGCAATCGTCTACGACCCTTGCAGTCTGCTATCACCACGAGCTACATTCATTATAGCCAGACAATCACTATTATCAATCAATTATTGTTGTACATTTACCATGATCAATTTTGAAGCTCCATATTCTATAATTTAGGAGAAGATTGACATTTATACTCACAATTCATAGTAGATTATTTCAACTGTGCTAGACCCCATGATTTTTCCCCATTCTAGGGTTTTCCATGTAGAAATCTAGGTGTCTCTTCATTATTCTCTTTAATTTGTTGTGTGTGTGTTAGATCTTCATGTAGTGCTAAGACGATAAAAAATCACTCTCTGTGGTGAACTTTTCAAGATGCATTAATATTGACAAATTTTTCTTCTTCCTGATTATTCAAAAAAGACCAAGACTAAAAACATATTCGATCTCTAAATTTATAAATAAGCTCCATCCCTATACATTTTGAGCTTTTGAGTTAAATTTTCATATTATAGTGAGTTATAATGCTCTACCTAGCTGTTTATCTCTAGTTTTTTTCAATTATCTTATCACTTTCTTAGGTTTTTTAGGAAGTTGATTTTTTGAAGTAGTTGTAAATGTTTGAAGAAAAAATTATGCTGCAAAAAAAATTAATATTCAAAAAATTGAACAGCCTATTACATTTTGTTTGCCAATTATTCTACAAATCTGGCACATCTTTTATCCATTACGATCTACCTTCTGTACACTTATTTTATTCATCAACGGCATCAATGCATTTCCTTCAGAAAACCGTCATTTTTAAGGAAAAATTATACATCACACACAATATCTCTAACCTTATCCGAAATCCATCACTCACCCTAAGCTCACCAATCCGACATCCATCACAAAAATTATGTTTCCATTCTACAAAATCTTTAACAAATTCAAAAACCCCAAAGCGCATCCAATGGCATTCGCGGCCGTCCTATCCTCCGGCTCCCACCCCCGAACCACCTCCTTCCCCCCTCCTCCCCCACCTCCCCTACATCCACTCCTCGCCGCCGACCCACCACCGAAACCTTCGCTCTTCCCCCACTCCCCCTCGCCGCCGATCTCCCCCTCGACTCCCCCGCTGCCCTCGCCGTTCTCGGTAGCGCCGCCCTTGCCGCCGCCGCCGTCTCCCTCACCGACCCCGAACGCCGCCGCCAACTACAGGCCCAACAGATCGGCGGCACCGATAAAGAAGTCGTCCGCGACTACTTCAACACCACCGGCTTCGACCGCTGGAAGAAGATCTACGGCGAGGCAACCGAAGGCGTCAACAAGGTTCAGCTCGACATTCGTCTCGGCCATTCCAAGACCGTAGAAAACGCCATCCTCATGCTCAAGGACGGCGGACCCCTTTCCGGGGTGAGCATCTGCGATGCCGGCTGCGGGACAGGAAGCCTCGCGATCCCGCTCGCGCGCGAGGGGGCGATTGTTTCCGCCAACGATATCTCGGCGGCGATGGTGGGGGAGGCGCGTCGGCAGGCGGAGGAAACGCTTGGCAGCGTCGAGGGGGTGGCAATGCCGGAGTTTCAGGTTAGGGATTTAGAGGGATTGGAGGGGAAGTACCACACGGTGGCTTGTCTGGATGTGCTGATACATTACCCGCAGGAAAAAGCGGAAGGGATGATCGCGCATCTCGCTTCGCTTGCGGAGAAGAGATTGCTGCTTAGCTTTGCTCCGAAGACATTGTATTATAGTTTGTTGAAGAGACTTGGGGAGCTTTTTCCAGGGCCGTCGAAGGCGACGAGAGCGTATCTACATGCGGAGAGGGATGTGGAGCGCGCGCTTGAGAAGGTGGGGTGGCGCGTGAGGAGGAGGGGATTTATTTGTACGCAGTTCTACTTCGCAAAGCTCTTCGAGGCTGTGCCGGCACCCTGAGCTGGGATTGTTGATGTTTTTGAAGAAACTGGAAGATTTGACTAGGGAGGATGAGGGTGAGTGGAAGTTGGAACTGTTCGTGAATGTTTTTGATGTGATCTTGTTAAGCGATATCCTTCTATCATGCATTGAAATGTAAGACTTTGCGGTGTCTTCTTTGAATGTTGGGTGTGCTACCCTGAAAATTAGGGCTGATTTGTGGGGGAGCTGTGGGATTGCTGCTGTTGAAATTGTTTCTTTGAGGGGCAGCTTGATGTTGCATAGAATGTCCTGATTTGGGGAGCTTGGTTGTGCTCGACTGTTGCAAAACAAAATAAATATTTGATATTTTTTTAGTCAAAATTATAACATTATGAAAGAAAGTTTTCTTTTTAGTTTAAAGGTGGTGAGATTGTCCTAAAAACCTAATGAACTTGACCTCTTGACCAAGCTTCAGTCTGCCCGACCAACTCCATTTAGCCCAGCATGCTCTAGTCAGCCTGATATGCTCCAGTTGGCCCGACCAGCTTCAGTCGGCCTGTTCAGCTCTATTCGACCAGACTAGCTCTATTTTGTCTGACATGCCCCAATCAACCCGACTAGTTTTATTCTGCTCGACATGCCTCAATCAACCTGACCAGTTCCAGTCAGCTCGCCCAGCTTCATTCTAGCTGGCCAACTCCATTCAGCATGACATGCTTCAGTCGCCCCTTCTGCTTGGTCTTTCGAGTCGGCTCACTCTAGTCGTTCAGCTCTAGTTAGCCCGACCAGCTCCATTCAGCTTGGTCAACTCCATTTGGCTCGACCAGCCTCAGCTGGCCATCTTCAGCCGACTGCTTAAAATTAGGAGTATAATTGTCATTTTATAATAAACATTCTTCTGTAAATAAAAGCGTGCTATTTATAATAGAGAAGATGGAAATATTATTCATTATTGATCGTCTCTTTATCTATCTATCTATTTATCTTCCTCCTTATCTGCGTTTTATTTCTTGGTCGTGATTCACGTACATTCATGGATTCAACATCTTAAAAGGTGCATTGAGCGTGAATCACATTACAAACATGAAAAGTAGTAGCCCAAAAAAGAAGAAACTTTAGTTGGCCCGTACAGCTCAAGTCGGCTCGACATGCTCTAATCGGACTAGCCAGCTCCACTCTGCCCAAGCAGCTCTAGTCGGTTCAGTCTGCTCCAGTCTTCACGCCTAACGCAAGTCGGCCCACCCAGCACCAGTCGGCCCGCCCAACTCGACTTGGCCCAGGCAGCTCTAGTTGACCATCTTCAATCTGACCACATGTACTTGACCACTACATTCAGCCAAAAAAATAGCTCTCCCAAGAAATTCTCTCAAAATTGTACTCTAGAAAATAGTTTGTCCAAGGAGGATAAGTCAATGAGTAAAGCTAACAAGAAAAATCTCTTGGGACCCTCCTTAATTTTGTTTTATTGCATTTATCATTTTTTTCACTTCTTCAATTTGAATTCACACACAACATTCGGGGAACTTACCTCTCACATGCAAGTTTCTAAAAAGTGTAAGGCAAATTGGCCTATATTTTTGGACCCTACTCTGCTTAATAGTTGAATGCTAGGAGCGACTTTGGATAAACTCTTTGCAAAATATAACTTGGCCAGATAAAGAATAAAGTCAGTTAACATTGGATTGGAGACCATAAGATCTCGGCTTATGCAAAGTTTAAAAGTTACAGTGACTACTCCTTATAGGAGAGTTATGGCCCCCAGACGAAGAATAGTTTGAATTTAATGAAACTACTGGAAATATTTTAGAATTTAGTCACATTAAAAGAAAATAGTAAATCTAGTTGCATAAAAGGAGGAGACTCGTTTTATGGGCAACACTTGGTGAAGTCTTCTTATAAAACTAAGTCAATTGTAATAGTGATGAGTTGACTATCTATGAGACTACTCCTTAAAGGTGAGCTAAAATGCCCCCTATTTTGTATCCTAGAAAAGAACCAAGAGCTCCCAGGCGGAGGAATAGTAGATACATAGACATTGTACTCTTTTTTTACTTAATTAATTTTTTTAACTTTTATTTGGAGAAAAACATCAATTTATCTTATAGAAAAAAATAATTTTAGTTTCATATTTATTATTCTTTTATTCTTTTCGCAAATGTCATTCGAAGAGATAAAAGAATCGAAGAATTAATAAATATGATATAAATTCTTCTTTGTAGTTTAAAGGCGCTGAAATTGTCCAAAGAACTAACTAAACTCAACTAAGCTCCATCAGCTCGTCTAGCTCCATTCGACTTGACAACTCTAATTGACATAGCATGCTCCCGTTGGCCTAGCCAACTCCATTCAAACCCGTCAGCTTCATTTGGCCCGGTCATCTCCATTTGGCCCGACCATCTCCAGTCGGTCCCAGACAGTTCCATTCTAACATGCTTCATATGACCCTTTCCAGTCAGCCTTTCCAATCGCTCTTTCTAGTCGGCCAACTCCAGTCAGCCCTGACCAGTTTTAATCGGTCCTTTTCAGTCGACTCGGTCCGCTCTAGATTATTTGTCCTGCTCCAGTCATCTGACCAACTCTATTCAACTTGGCTAGTTCCAGTCAGTTTAGCTTGCTCCAGTTTCCAAACCAACTTCATTCGACCTGACCAACTCTAATCGGCTTGACCAGCTCCAGTCGGTCATCTTCATCCGACTACATATGATTAGAGGTATAATTATCATTTTATAATAATATTTCTCCTATAAATAAATGAATATTATTTGTAATAGTGTGGGTGAAAATACAATTAAACAATATTTATTATTGTTCATCTTTGTCTCTCTCTATTTCAAAATTGTAATATCTACTATGCTCCTATTTACACTTGATCTAGGATTAGTTTTCTTATTTTGGATTGTTAATTATCAAAGAGTTTAAGAGATGAATATACACTTGATTAACAATCCAAATTATTTGGTAATTAAATCAATGTTTAAAATTGAAGAACCATATTTTGATGAACCTATAAATCAAGATTTTCTTTTGGTTAATATATGGGTGTCTTTGCTGGGAAAATTTGATGTTCTAGATGCGCTCGTCAGTCTGTTTCACATTCTGGGGTTGTTCGGACAAATTTGTCAACAAACAAGCCAATTTAAGCTCATTTCGCGCTCAGTGTGGCGAGTGGGGCCCATTGGTCCGATCAAAACTGTCTGATAGACAACACGGCGACCAGCCTTCGCCTAAGGGACAACCAGATTCTAGCAGCCATAAAGCATAAATCAGTTAACCAAATCTCCCACAGAAAATCTCTCATTAGGTAAGAGTTTTTCGACATATAAATGTCTACCGGCCTACACCTAGGTCAAAGCCAAAGACTAGCAAAACGAACCTGACAGTGTGCCCCTCAACACACGCCAGAGAGTCTTAAATTATTGTCATGCACAAAAGGAATCAACTCAAGCATCAAGTAAGGTCTTATAGTTTTCGAGCGAATGTCCTACACTCGCAATAACAATAATTAATGTCAACAAAAGACCCCAAACAGTGTGCTACGTCACTAAGATACAATGCACTTATTGGAAACAGCTCAATTATTTTATTAAGTCGAGGTTGACGACCCCAACAGCTACCAACACTTTAATGATAATTTAATTCAATTCACAATCTCCACATAAATGTCAAGGTTCCTACGCAAGTGCATGTACCACTATCGTAATAAAGGGCTCAACTTGAGTCAAAATGTCGATCACACAGAAAATGTGGCAGAGGCTTCGTAGTAATAACAACCTAAGGGTGAATTCTAGCCTTATTACTTTCAGATCTTAGTTTGGAAGGTCGCTAAATATGGTTTTTCGAACAACTGCTCCTAAGTATATTTCTATCCCTAAGTTAAACTTGCCTCAATCAATTAAACTGATGAATTTCAAGATTGATAAAGGTGCTTCTCTCTTGTGATTTTCTGGGTAGATGGTAGGTGTTACTACTAAGAATTGTAAGGTGGTAGTGACAATAAGAGCATAAGACTCATTTATCCTATTTCGAGTGCATAAATAAGTATGATTTAAATTTAGGTAATTGTTTTCACCTGTCACCTGTGAATCTCCTGATTCAAACTATATTGATACACATCTTCATAAGTTGTATTTCCTCATAGCTCATCTTTCATAGACATTCGCACAATGTGAATATTCTATGTTGTTTCGTCACCACCCTTTTGAGTCCTAATGGGCACAATGAATTTTAATAAGTTATATGGCCAGTACAACATGTAAATTAAATTTATAGATATACTCATCCTATGAAAATAGAGATCAATTTAAAGCATTCACAACTCTAAAAATCTAACATATCTATTACAAGGGAAAAATATAAGAAATTTACTCACTTCACATGCTAAACACCAAAGAAAACTTCATTCGATCCAAACAAATTAACCAAATATGTGTTTACAACAATAATCAAATAAGATTACACACGATACTTAGCTTTTACCCTCTGAAATGAGGAGCAAGTTCCTCCGAACGATGTTTTCCATAGCACTACACAAGATGCTGACGTAAATCCCTTATAGATTTTCTCAAAATTCACCTCAAATCTCTCTAGAACATGAATTCCTACTACTACCTAATGTCCTTGGAGAATTCCAGGACTTGGAGTTTCTTCCCTAATCCTAAGATTGCCAAAACTCCCTGACTGAAATGTCAGCACCCGTAACATAACTCTCGGAGCCGTGCAACAAGTAATTATCTAAACTGCAACACATAGGTGCCCAGTCTACGACGCCTAAGCGGCGTGCACTCTGTCTGCTCGAAAAGCTTTGGCGCCTGGGCGCCAGATCACAATCAACATTGTTGCTCAATTTAGCTCTGGTTTGTTGTGATTCAGTCCAAATTCATTCCAATGCTCCTACATGCTATACTTACATCATAAACATAACAATATATTCCATTAAAGTACAGTTTCATTCAAAAATATGTATAAAATAAGGAAGAAATTAAGTATATCCAAAAACATATCAGAGGTTAGACATAAAACCGGCATAACCCGAGAGACTAGCAAGAGCTAAATGCCTTAAAAAGGAAGAAAATAAGGAAGAAATTAAGTATATCCAAAGACATATCAGAGGTTAGTCATGAAACCGACATAACCCGAGAGACTAGCAAGAGCTAAATGCCTTAAGAAGGAAAACTCCGAGAGTCATTCTCAATCCTAGAATATGAGCAAGAATGCAAACAAGACTTACATCGAACTCAAAAGATGGGTCCAGAGGCTGCAAAGGCATGACCATAAAAAGTAGGTCCAAAGGCAGTAGAGGCATGACCACAAAAATATGTTCAGAGACCATGGAGGCATGACCTGAAGGGTGAGTCTAGAGGTTGTAGAGGCATGAGGTTGGTCTAGGCTGACAGCAGTGGGCTGGGTCGGTGGGGGACAAGGTGGACGACCGACAAGTGGTGGTGGGTTGTCGGCTGCGGTTGGGCCGAAGGGGGTAGCTTGCTTATAGCATTTTAGATTAATCTTATAATTAAATTTCAGTCAAATCAGTCGAATTCTAAATTCAGCCAAAATAAGTTACAATGTATACTTCAAACTCATTCATATTTTATATTGTATTTATAATTTTTCATACCAAACAAATAGTTTTCTCAAATCCCTACAAAAAAAAAAAATTTATAATGAACAAATAGTTTTCTCAAATCCCTACAAAAAAAAAATTATAATACGTCACGAATTCACTTAATCAAACAACCCCTAAACGATGTAATGTGTTTTGCAAGCTAAAACTGGGATTTGTCATTCATATATTTTCTAATCACGGGGGTGTTCTTTGCTATTTATTTCTACAATGCATTAACTTGTCTACCAATATCAAAAACATTTATCAAAATTTTCATTGAATTTATCCAATTTTATAATATTACAAAAATTTGCTGAATTAATAAATTATTTTTGCGATAAAAAACTCATTAATAAGTTATATTTAGGTAAATCACATATTTTAAACAGAATATATTAATCTTTGGCCTTCTAAATAAACTAAGATTAATTCAACTTGTACACGATTTTAGGTGATGGTGCATTGCACTAAGAGGCTATTTGATTTGTTCAAAAAGCAATGTAGAGTTAATAGAAATATAATGTAAAGCATAAATCAAACACAATAAATTTATCTTTTTTGTGTGATTTGAAGTAAAATGAAATCAATATAAAATCCAATAGCTAGAGATGGTTGATAGGTGGCTGAGCAGCCACAATGGACGGTGGCAGTGGCTACTTCTACAACTTGTGCGGTATATTTAGAAATCAACTCATAAATGATGAATTTAAAAACTGAACTCTATTTCATTTTGCTCTTAATAAATGCTTAACTTTAATTAGTATCACTTGAGTAATGAATGTGAGCAAAAAATCTCTTAAAAAATAAAACTTGATCGTACTAGAGGATTCGCAGCGGTAGAGTAATAGTTTATTTTCTTAGCATTGGACGAAGATTTAACACACATTCAGATAAAATAAAACAACTAATAGAGACACCAAAAGTTTTTACGTGAAATACACTGAAAGAAAAAAAAAAACCACAAGACATGACCCATTTATAAAAATTTACTATAAGTTGATGATTTCAGAGACGTCTTATCGTATAAGCAAGAAATAGTTACGACGTCTTCCGAATTACAACATTGATACACAGATAAACTTGTTGTAAGGATCAGACAGCAGACGATATTGATCAGTGACGATCGATGAGTGGTAGTTGAAAATAATTGGCGACAATTGATAGTGGTCGACGACGATTGGTAGTTATCGACGGCAATAGGAGTGATGTTGGATTTCAACTCTTTCTCATTCAAGCTCTTTTGCGAACCTCAAGCTCTCTTACCTTCTCATGAGAGGGTGAGGCGTTATTTTTAGAGTTCCGCTTGAAATTAATGAAGGAATATAAACAACTTTGATCATATGCCCCTAAGAGGTTTCATTGATCTGACAATATTTGATAGACATTTGAGTGTCTTAATGATGTCGAAATTGAGCGATCTTGAGCTTGTTGGATTCTTCTTGTAGAAACACTCGGATTCGACTATGAACTCACTGTATTCGACATCTGTTTGACCTTTCAAATATGTTTAAAATTTTTTTAAAAGTGATTTAATGGCTTGATCGAGGCTTGATTTAGTTTGGATTGGATCAATTTTAGTATCACTGGGTTCGATTCATCGAGCCAGTTAATTTGAATATAAGCTTGTTGAAATGAGAGCTCTGAAAGACTCTTAATTGATGTTTAAACATTCTTACGTAAAAAGTTACCTCGAGATCCATGTTATGCCTCAAAATTTATGATGGATGAAGGAATTTCCTAAAGGCGTATCAGTTGGCCCCCTTTTTTTGGGCAAGGCCAACGTCATCGTCCAAAATATCAAATTCAAAGCACTTTATATTTATTGTGGTTTTATAATTTATATATAGAGAGAGATTTATATTTATACTAAATTAAATAATATACAAATATACATGTGCATGTATATGTCATATATATGAATGATATCATCCGTTATAGGAATATATACACCACCATTTGCATATAACATTCATAGATACGTTGGTAAGCATTTCCTCTTCCTCTGTTGGTGATTATTCGATCCCGAAGTTGACATATGTGAGTGTACCTTTTTGTGGTACTTACATGCACACCACACGTCTTTTCCAGACTGTTCGAGAACCTGAGCACTTTAATTTGGATTTGGAATCCTTAAATCCATGAGCCGAAAGGCAGAAGGCCAAACGTCGAAAGATGGAAGGTCACACGACAAAATAGTTAAGGCATAATTCATTTTTTTAAGTGATTTTTCAGTTGCAAGAAGTAGAGGGTGGAAGTGGAGTTCCCGACTCTACCGAACAGATGATCTGGGATTTCTCAATAGAAGAAAGTTGTCATTGACCTGCGTAGCAGGTGTTCGACAGGATCCTCTTTCGTGTTGCGACACAAAAAAAAAGTTATCCCCATTCTGCTAAGTAGGCATTCAATAAGATTCTCTTTCATGTTGTGATGCTGAAGAAAGTCATCATCGTCCTGCGTAGCATGCGACCAAAGAGATCTTCTTTATTTAAAAAGGTGCAGAGGAAAGTCATCCCCGACTGGAGAAGTAGGTGATCAACAAGATCTTCTTTCATGGTGATATGAAGAAGAAAATCGTCACCGTTCTGCATAGTAGTCAATCAACATGATCTTCTTTCATGTTGTTCTGTCTTGCGCAGCTAGCAATTAACGAGATCTTCTTTCGCGTCACTGAGATGAAGAAAGTTATCTCTGTCCCTGCCCAGCTGGTGACTTAGGATCTTCTTGCTTGTTGCTGCTGCACATTTCAGTGGAGATGAAAAAAAGCTAAGGTTTTGCAACATGCTTTTTTGGGGGAGATTTTCATCCGTTTGTCCTGGTGATATCTGGAGACCTAAAGATCAACTTAAGTACTAGAATTTTGAGGAAGCAAAAAAAAATTCTTGAAGATGAGCTAATTTGTTGTAGCCCATTTGTTAGTCTTTATAACATTTTAATTGTCTGATGTGATATTTGTAAATGATAATATATTTCTTTATACGTCTTTGATGTTGTTTCTGAGGTTGTTGCAGATTCTCAATCAAGTGGAATTCTATAATTAAAGTTAGCACATGCACTTTACAACAAAAAATCGTGTATCTTTTGAGGCTCATGCCTTGCAAAGTTGTGCCTTCTTAGATGTGTCCTCTGAAGCTAGCCTAATGTCTTCTAGGAGCTTGAAATATGTCGGTGTCTTTTGAGGCTTGTAGTCTTCTGAGATCTTTGATGTGCCTATGCCTCTTGAGGCTTGTTTCCTTCTGAGATTTTTGATGTATTTGTGTCTCTTAAAGCTTGTAGTATTTTGAAGTCTTTGATGTACCCATGCCTCTCAAGATTTGTAGCCTTCTGAGGACTTTGATGCACATGTGCCTCTCGGATCTTGTAGCCTTCTGAGGCTTTTAATTTACATTTGACTCTTGAGGCTTATAGCTTTTTGAGGTCTTTGATGTACATGTGTTTTTTTAGGCTTCTATCCTTCTGAGGTCATTGAGTGGAGACTCTGTCAACTACTTGCTCTCGTAGAGTCTTTCTAGTGAGGATCCTATCCATCACTAGCTTCCCATATGGATTTGCCTCTTTGGCTTGTAGTCCAAAGACAAGGTAGCTTTCTATCAAGCCTTGTCTCTTAAGCTCAACTTTCAGGGGTATCGTACCTTCCCGTTGAGTTTTGTCTATTGGGTTCGACTTCAAGAATTATCATATCTTTCCGTAAAGAATATTAAACTCAACTTTCAAGGGCATGGTAGTTTTCTATTGAGTCTTGCCTCTTTGGTTCGACTTCTAGGGGTACCATATCTTCCCATCAAATCTTGCCTCTTGAGTTCAAATTCCAGGAGGACCGTATCATCCCAACAAATCTTGCCTCTTAGGCTCGACTTCTAAAGGCATGTTAGCTTCACATCAAGTCTTGCCACTTGAGCTCGACTTCCATGGGTATTGTATCATCTCATTGAGTCATGCTTCTTGGGCTCAACTTCTAGGTTTATCATATCTTCCTATTGAGTCTTACCTCTTATGCTCGACTTCTAAATGTACCATATCATCTCATCGAGTCTTGCCTCTTGGGTTCGACTTCAAGGAGTACCATAGCTTCTCACTAAGTCTTGCCTCTTGGGCTCGACATGTGGGGGCATGATAACTTTATATTGAGTCTTGCCTCTTGGGCCCGACTACTAGGGGCACCGTATCCTCCCATTAAGAATTTCCTATTGCGTTCTACTTCTAAGACTACCTTAGCTTCCCATTGATTTTTGCCTCTTAGGCTCGACTTCTAGGAGCATGATAACTTCCTACAGAGTGTTACCTCTTGGGTTCAACTTCTAGGGGCACCATATCTTTTCATTGAGTCTTACCTCTTGGGTTTAACTTTCAAGAGTACCAATGGAGACCTTCTCTGCCCCTGCAAAATTTTAAGTTTCTGAGATTATTATTCAAAGTGCATATGTCTGATGACTGTGGTTTATATTAGAGTAGAGCTGAAAGAAAAATCCACTGAAGATGTAAGACCTGTCTTAGGGTATATAGTCGGAGATGCTCGACGACATTAACCCATAATGTAAAAAGCTTTATGAAATTCATTGAGAATGGTTAACCTATCCCAAGTTTTTGGCCGAAGCTTTTGCTTGATGAAAATTACCTGTTATAGAAGAGGCTGAAGGTAATCCACCAAGGATTTTTTACCTATCCAAGGCTGTAAGCAAAGCTTCTGCTTGACGACTGTAGCCTATGATGGAAGAGGTCGAATCGAGTCTCATTGGATCTATTAAGCTATGAATGAGGTGTCAGAGATGCTCGACATTTCTCAAGACTGGGCATTGGTCGCAATGGACCGTATGTTTTCTTGGAAAAATAGTTGCAACCATACTTAATAAAAATATTTGACAACTCATTAGTTGTTGTTTTTGAATCTTTTTGCCCTCAGCAGAGTTATTTTTTACACAAACTTGTAAAGCAGCTCATGTATCGAGCCGTGAAGAGATTAGCTTATGATATGGCTGAAGTGGAACTCTAGTACAGTGAGGGTGCGCTGAAAAAGCATTATTTGCGACAAAGATTGCCCTCAATCTAGGAGTAGTTTTTAAAGACTTATCTTCTGAACGAAATGTGGGATGGCTACCCTGCCACAGTTGTGCCCGGGACGTTAACATGAATGACTTTTGAGACTGCATCGAAGATTCTCCCCAACCTAAAAAAAGTTGTGAAAGACTGTGTTTGAATATGATACGAGAAGACAACTCCACTACAATCATGCTCGGGATGTTAACGTGAATGACCTTTTAAAACTGTAGTGAAGTTTGCTCTCCACATCAAAGAATGCTCCAAAGGTGTTCTACAAGTTTCAAAGGAGGTTCCTTCTCTAGTTGGATGATATGCATCATTGAGAAAAGAAGTAGGGGCTTGGTGTCTCACAATTGAAAATAGTGTCGAATGGCATTTTGTCTTCTGCAGACGATGCTAAACTGATACTTGCTAGAAGATTTACAGGTGGGTAGAGCATAGTTTTTTGTCTTAGAATTACACGATCATCATATACTCAGATAGAATAAAACAACACCAGAAGTTTTTACCTAGAAAACCCATAAAAAAATCATAGGGACTGACACAATTATAAAAATCTACTATAAGTTGATGATTACAAAGACCCCTTTACCCACATAAAGGAAAGGATTACAAAGCCTTCCGAATTACAACGTCGATATGCAGATAAAGTTGTTGCAAGGAACGGACGACGAACGATGTTGATCGATGATGACCAATGAGTGGCAGTTGAAGGTGGTTTGCAGCAGTCGATGGTGCTCGACAGTGGTCAACAACGATTGGTGGTGATCGACGATGACATGAGTGTTGTTGGACTTTAGATCTTTCTTAGGCTTAAGCTCTTCCTCAAGCCTTGAGCTCTCCTCCCTTCTCATGAGAGGCGTGAGGCTCTACTTTTAGAGTCACGGTTGAAATTAATGAAAGAATATGAACTACTTTGATGAGACGGACTGAATAGCTTTTGCTAGATCATACAATCTTTGATGGACATTAGAGTCCCCTAATGATGTCATAATGGAGTGATCTTGGGCTTGTTGGATTCATCTCGTCGAGAGGCTCCATTCGACTACGACCTCATCTGATTCGACATTCGTTTGACCCTCCAAATATTTATGTAAAGTTTTAAGAAGTAGTTTAATGGCTTGATCAAGGCTTAATTAGGTTCGGATTAGATCAATTTTAGTAGCATTGGGTCCGTCTTGTTGACCTGTCAATTTGATTGTAAGCATGCTGAAATCAGAGCTCTAGATGACTCTTAATTGAAGTTTAAACATTTCTTGTGTAAAGATTACCTGAAGATCTGTGTTATGCCTCAAGATTTGCTGGATGAATGAATTTGTTGATGACGTATCAAAACTATATGTTTTTTCTTTAATTTAAAATAATATCAAATAATAAATGATAAAATATGTGATCATGCAATTGAATTTTACCATTACCATAGAGAGTCTCTATGAGCGTGTGGAGCATTTGGTCAAAATCAAAAAATAAAATTGAACCAAGTACGTTTGATTGGTTCCGATAGATTTTGAAACCACACTCTGGTTTTTAGTTTTTATAAATTTAATTTTCAATTAATATTTTGAGATCAGTTATAATACTCATCAAATCAAAGAAATAAAAAAAAAACAAAATAACATCTCAATTAGAAATTTAAATTTAAATGGATAGAAAATAAACTATGTATATGCTATATTTATTTTAGATTACTTTGAATTTTTTTAATTTGAAATAGGTCATATAAGATAAGAACAACAATAAGAAATCTTTATCCCACTAAGTGGGGTAGACTACATGAATCTTTTTTCTCCATTGTGTCCTATTGAGTGTCATACTTTTATTCAATTTTAATAAATTAAGATCATTTTTTATACAAAATGCCAAATTCTTTTTAGGTCCTCATCTACTATTTTGAACATGCGTCGAATCAAAAACATACACTCTCCGAATTAGATTATCAGATGATTGATTTTTAATGTGACTAAACCATCTAAGATGAATATCTTTAATCTTGTCTGCCACTGGAGAGCTGCACCAACCCTTTCACAGGCACATTCATTTCGTGTTTTGTCTCTAAGTGTCAAGCCATTCATCCACCTAATTATTCTCATCTCAGCAACACATAACTTAGCTTTATACTTCTCTTTTAAAGGCCAACGTTCTGTGCCATAAAACATTGCAGGTCTCACTATAAACTTATAAAATTTTCTTTTAAGTTTAAGCAGTACTTTTCTATCACACAATAGCCTCAATGCATTCCTCCACTTCAACCTACAAACTTGAACTCTACCAATAATATGCCAATCTTTATCACAATCAGTTTGAATAATAAACTTGAGATATCTAAAATATTCACATCTTTTAATGATTTGATTACCCATAGTTACAACTCAACCACTACACCACTTCTACTAAAATTACATTCCACGTATTTAGTTTTAGATCAACTCAAACGAAGGCCTTTACACTCTCATGTAGGCCTCCATAATTCAAGTTTTTCCTGAACCCTTTCTCGAGTTGTATCTACAAGAATGATATCATCAGTGAAAATAATACATCAAGTTACATCCTCGTAAAAATGTCCAAAAAAAGCAACCATAACTAAAGTAAAAAAAAGATATAAGCTTAAAACCAATCCCTGATGTAATCCAACTAAAATAGTAAAATAGTTGCTTAATCCTCCTATTCGAACGCACATAACAACTCTAGTATACATATCTTTAATGACTTAAATATAAGTCGTATAAACACATTTCTTTTCTAGAACTTTCCAAAGAACTTCTCTTAGAATGTTATTGTAAGTTTTTCGAAATCAATAAAAATCATATGTAGATCATCCTTACTCTCTCTGTCTCCATCAAACCTTTCAATAATGTATTGCATCCATATTAGACTTGCTCGACATAAACCCAAATTGATTATGAGAAATTCTTATTTCATGTCTTAACCTATGTACAATCGTTCTCTCCCATAATTTTAATATATGATACATTAACTTAATTCATTTATATATTGCACAATCTCATGCATTCCTTTATTTTTAAAATTGGGACCAAATTACTCTTATTTCACTCCTGACACATTTTTTTAATTTTTAACACAAATTAAAGAGTTTAGTAAGCCAAAAATCTCCCAATTCTCATAACTTTTAACATAATATTAATCTTTAACATAATATATCCCAACCTCGGCTCAGACCCTTCACAGCCTGATCCAAATGAACCAAATCAACCCGGTTCTCCATCCCCTCTTTCTGTTCATCGTCTTTCCTCACATCCGAAACACGCTTGCCGCTCTATCTAACCCTCGGGCACGCATCTGTTAGACGCGAAGCTTGGGCTGCAGGCCAACAGGAAAGAGCAGGCCCGAAAGGGTTGCTGATCTTGCTCTTCCTTTTTTCTGCTACGCTACCAAAGCGGCGGCAAGGTGGCCGAGGGAATCTGAGGGTGAGTAGCGAGAACTATGGGATTCATGTTCCGGGTTAGGCTAGCGTCCTTCTTTGCTGGCGCCACCGCAGCATCGGTTGCTGGCTTCTATTATCTTTATAAAGACTATATGTTCTCCCAGCAGGCCATCTTCCAACAGGTTGCCCTCTCTCCTGCCTCTCTTTCTTTATTTCATTAGACTTTTAGAAGGACTACTCCTTTTCTTTCTTCTTTCTACAGATTCATCTCTTTTACTTGTTTCATTGTGTTGTTTTCTTTTATTGCGATTGATGGCTATGATATGCCCTAGTTTTGAAATATTGTGGAACTGTACGTTGCTGTTTGTTCCAATCATTTTACTGGAAAATTAAAATTGTCGCGGCTCTTTATGTTAGTTGCTTGTTTTCTTCAGAGTGAAATGGCCTTATAAAGACGCTATTTTTGTGTGAGGCCTTGCTTTAATCCCTTCTGGAATTAAGCCCTCAGAAGTTATCCTGTGGACTTTTCTTTCCATTGTATTTTTTTTAATTTTTTATTTAGCATTTGCTTGAACACGCCTCTACAAACTCTTTTCCAGATGTTGAAATCAAAACATTTTACCAGCAGTTATGCATTTATAGGTGCAAGGCATAAACCTATTCAATCCTTAATCCTTTTTTGAGACATTACTAAAAGTACCAAAGTATGTTTTGGGTAATATATTCTTATTCTCATAGGTAGAGATTTCCTGTAGAGATTATATAAGGAATTTGACATAGGATTATTGACAGAGATTTGGGCATGTTCGGGCCTTTGAGATAGCTGCCAGACAATATTGGGCACACACAATGTTTGGGCTAGCTTTTAAGCTTAGATGGCAGGCTTGTTGATCAACATTATCAGCTAGGGGCGTAACTAGCCCATATTTTGAGGAGTTTGTTATCTTTAATAAAATAATATAGAAAAATGTAAAACATAGTTCGTGCCAAGAAGCCGAGGATATAAGGTAAGTTCGACGGTAATACTCAGGGTATAACATAATAACATTTAATCATTTATGGTAAATTTTTTTATTAGAGAGAAACAAACAAAATTTTTAAGAATGAGTTTAATTTTTGGTGAGAAGTAAAAACGAAGCTATTTTTGTGGGGGCATAGTATAAAATAAATTATTACGTTTACTACTAGTAATTATTTGGAGGGCATTTTAATATCAAATTCTCTTAATTTTAAGATGCATTTTCACCTTGCATTTAATATATTTTTAATGTAATTAGTTGTCATCTTTTACATTTGATCTCTCTTAATTTTTGTAGCTACTCAAATGGTGTATATATTCACAAATCAATCAATGGAAAGCTTATATAATAAACTAATGATTATACAATAGATCAAAATGATAGACTAATCATGAAAAATAGTACTTGAGTGATTGTTTAGATTGTTTTTTTGAATTGGAATGTAGAAGGCCATAGTTTGGATAATTTGTTTCTGTCTATATTAAGTTTTTTTATTTGGTTCAATTTAATGTATTTTATTAATTGAAACTAGATTGTGGTTTTGAAATCAACATTTATTTTTCATTAGATGATTCAATATGCATCAAGTTTTGCACTATCCTATCTGATTTGGCATTTCAATAAGAAGTTTCCAATCAAGTCAATCAATTTAAGTCATTTTAAATCTAATTAAAAGAGAAATGAGAAACTAAATCAAATTGAACCAGGCAATTTTTCCCAGTCAATTGTTCATCTTATGTTATAGAATAAGAGTCCAACCAAGTTAAAGTTCATACACTTAAAGGGGATACTTGAACAAAGAGAAGAAGGGTGATGGAAGTGATGTGAGGTATTCGTTAGAAGTGAGGGAGAGAGGGAGTTCTGTTCCGCATTTTAGACCTTGATGTCGATGTCAGGAGGGAGGGATAGATCATCCAAAGAGTGAGATCAGAAGAGGTCGAAGATTGACTGTGCGAGTTGAGGGCAAGGGTTAAACTTTGCATCTTTCATGAGGACGTTTTGTTTGTATGTTTTCATGATGTAGTTTATTTTATTTTTATTTTGGGAAAATAGAAATAATTACAAAAAATACCTCTATTATTGTATAAGTTTCTTTTTTCAGGGCGGTTCAAGTTGGGGGTCAGCCCTTGTTATTAGCTTGATTTTATGTTCTTATGCTTCTTCTTAGCTTGTGTTGCATGGCATGTTAACTCCTAATACGTGGGAGATTTGTGTCCTATGTTATATTCATTTTAAATGTGGAATTATTCAAATGTGTTCGGATGTTTGCTGGAGATTCCTTTCTTGATGAGCTAATATTGGATATTTGGAAGTGCATAATCCTATTTGTCATACTAGTTTTTTTCTTGTGTAGCTTTATTCAATGAATGCTAGATTGGAAGAAATTGAAGCATTGATTCTAGGTGTTTCCTTGCCTGGTCACATTTTGAAACTTTTTTAGATGTATTGAAATTGCTGTATTTCAGAGTCTCTTTTAGGCATTTGGCAAGTTCTCACCCCACCCTTCTAACACATACAAATAAAGATATTATGATTTGTATAACACTATTAAATGAAGTACCATCAATTATCTATTTTTTGTGCCTCCAATAATTTATTTATTTCTAAAGAATCCTATAGGCTTATCATCACGTTTAAATGAGATACCTTCAACAATAGTGTTGTTCATAAACATGGTAGCACAAATATCACATTTTATGATCTTATGGGCTACACATGTACTTGTTAAGAAAATCTAATAATATGCAGAAATATATGTGGTCTAAAGGTTGAAGCAAAGTGATTAGTGGTTTGAGGATTCACTACCAATCGACACTTGGTATATAATTAAACTTGAAAGATGCGAGCTTAGACAAACTATATCTCAAGAAGCATTACTTAGGTTATTGATAAATGTGGTGAAAGGACAACTTTTCTTTTCGTCTCATCTCTCATCTCCATGTTGAAAAATAAGAAATTAATGAAATCTACGGTGCTTGGAAAATAATTTTCTTAGCCACTGTTTTCTAAATAATCTTACGAGTGATAAGAATAAGTTGAACTTTTTCTTTAAGTTATTAAAATCTCTTACAATCTACCGTTTAATAATTCCAAAATTTGGGTTGTTTTTAAATTTTAAGTTACTTATTTTCGAGTGTCGCTATAGCCTTTACACTATTGATGCATGAATGCTCACTTAGTGTTTTAAGTTAATTATTGAAGAAGACGTCATAAATGTTGTTAGTGCTTTTGCTCCCTAAGTTGGATTAGATTATTGAAAAATTAGTTGTGTTGAGATTGATGTTAGGATATAGTAATACTATTATGATAAGCACTAAATTCAAAATACATGATTTTAGAGATAAGTTCAGATCTATCTTAACTATTTTCTCAATTAAGAAGTGATTTAATGTTTATGCATTATTATTTTGTTTTGAATTATCTCATCAAACTCCTATAAATAGGAGATGGAAGTGTGGTATGAGGAATGCATATTATTTTGAGGGTTCTAGTCAATTGCTGTTTAGAGAGAGAGAAAGAATAATGGAGAAGAGACTAAAGAGGTTTCTTTAAGGAGCATTCATTTGGAGATATTTTG
The DNA here is from genome assembly GCF_001263595.1 of Phalaenopsis equestris. Lineage (NCBI taxonomy): Eukaryota > Viridiplantae > Streptophyta > Magnoliopsida > Asparagales > Orchidaceae > Phalaenopsis > Phalaenopsis equestris. The sequence continues at coordinate 69,324,077 of NW_018164444.1, read as the reverse complement.
GCATGATTTATATCACTTTCTTTATTATATCTTTTATTTAATTATTATAATTTCTAGAATACATTGACTTTTTTTCTATTTGTTTGGCTCAAGATATCTGATGATTTTCTTTTGTAGTGCGATTGAGTGTATCTAAGTTTCTTATACCTTTATTTGTACAGTCATGTAGCTTTTGTATATTAGATCATATCCTCTCTTCCCTCCTTGGCGATGCACTCTATTATCATAACAACCACATACATTTTGGTGTTTTCTTATAAGGTTTGATCATTTTTTATTGTTTTGTTCTTTTTTTGTATTGTTCCTTATTGATACTTTCTTATTAAAAACAATATTTTTCCTTAGTATTTATTGAGAGTATAATTTAGAATATGATGTCTAAAGCTCATGTTGTGTAACCCTATATAGACTTGTTAATGCACTCTTGAAACATTCTAATATGCTACAAATTTTGAGTGAAGAAAATGACAATGATTACTGCAATGCGGTGAATGAGCTGCGTATTGAAATTATGTTGTACAGTTTAGTTTCAGTTGCTTTTATAGTTACTATTTCTCCGAAAGTAGTTTCTATGGTAGCAATTTTTTTTGTGGTTTCTTATTAGTTTGTTTGAACTAGTCCATTATTTAATATAAAAGCACTCATGAGACATTCTAGTATGCTAGAGATTTGAGTGAAGAAAATGACTTGATTGTTGAATAGCAGCTACAACAATTCAACCATGTTAATGGATAAAATATTGGCAGGATATTAGAAACTTTGTGCATGCCTCTTTAATGAAGTTTATCGTTAGTGCAGATTGTTTTTGCTACACATGTAAGAAGGTATGCCAACTAAATTACATCTTAATGAGTTTAATTTCATGGTTAGAATTTGTGGGATAGCGATGTGATGGATGATGATGATGCTGATGATGGTAGTCTTACAATTCATGCTTTTATCTTTCTCTTATAAGCATTTCGTGATACCATAATGTGTGGAAGAGATATAATTAGCATAGAAGGTGTTAATGATTCAAATCTTTTTAAAAAGGTGATTGCATGGTTGAGAGCTATGATATTAAAAGTAGACCGAGAGGTTCATGTTTAGATCTCATGGAATTCATAAAGTCGTGATTTTTTGTTTTTATTGCAAGAAGAAATGACATGAAGATAGAGTATTAAGATTTGATGAGGAAGGAGTTATATGCCAACGATAAGGAAATGGGGATAAATTCGCATATGCTAGTCTTGTAGTTTAGTTGATGTTTTTTAGGTAACTAATAGAGACAGCTGCAATACTCAATTAATTTTGAATTTAGCTTATTTGTACCATATATGTCTTTGTAATGGATTATGTTTCAATTATAAGCCATGTATTGTAGCTACACTATGTATTGTAGCTACACTTATCATGTAGATATTGTAGTGTGCAACACAATTGTTTGAAATACAATGAAGTTTAAAGTGCATGATGATGTGATTATCATATTAATCTTAGCAAAATATATACCTTCAACAACAACAACAACAACAACAAAGCCTTAATCCCACTACGTGGGGTCGGCTACATGAATCCTTTTTCTCCATTGCGTCCTATTTAGTGTCATAATATATACCTTAACTAAGAAAAAAGAAATTGATATCTTTCAATGTTCGTTGTTATTTAGGATGTATGTTCTCAATAGATAGTGGACTCCTTATAGTTTTCAAGGGTGTGCTTGCTGTTATGAAGGCCAAAAGAGTTAGTGTTTGTGTGCTTTTGGATGGAACTTCCAATGAAACTATTTCACATATATTATCATTTTGGTTGGATCATCGTGATTTGGGGGTGTAGAAAAATGCTAGATTCTTGGCTTTGGTTCGTTTAGAACCAAGGGGAGCATAAGTTGAGTGGACTTTTGGGGATAATCTAGTGGATTAATATTGTGTTGCACAAATTTAATTTATTCTATGTCCTAACATTTAACCATTCAGAGTGAGGAGATTGCTTATTCACATTATGGTGGTGCAGTGACAAATGCACCTTTGCTATCAATTTTTAATATATTTGCTTTAGAGTCTCGTACGTTTAAATTTAGGCATCATTTAGGCTTATTGAGGATCCATGATACTCTGTGCTTTGGTTCTTTGGGAGCATGAGGAGCTCAATTTAGAGTCGATTCACTTAGGAGATCCAAAATATATTGGATCATTATCAAGAAAGGGTAAAGTTGTGAGGATATTTTATTTATAAGGATTAGCATATAATTCAATATAGGTGGTTTTAAAGATAAATTTCAATAGAAATTTCTTTGAATTATTATTATTTTTTTTTGGAAAAGAATTGATTCAAAAGTTAGTTGCAAAATTTAATTATTTGAAAAATTCTTTGAATTTTCATGTACTATTAAATGCTTTGGGTCCTTGGGAGCTCAAGAAGCTCAATTTAGAGTGGATTCACTTTGGAGATCGAAAATATATTGGCTCATTATCAAGTAAGCGGAGGCTTATGAGGATATTGTGTTTATAAGGATTAGCATAGAATTCAATATAGCTGGTTTTAAAAATAAATTTGACATAGAAATTTATTTTAATTATTTTTTTGGAGAAGAATTGACTGAAAATTTTGTTGCAAAGTTTAATTAATTCAAATATTTTTGTTTTGAATTTTCATTTACTATTAGCTCCTACACATAGGAGATGGAAGGTAGGCATGGAGAATATGTGTATATGGCTGAGGGACGGATTAGCTGTTTTGAGAAACAAAAACTGGAGGTACATTGGAGAAGTGTTGGCTTTTTTTAGTGCATCTTTATGGTGATCGTTTGGTAGATCTAGATCTTATTTATTATGGGATGGAGATTGGCATGTTTACTCTTGGTGGAAACTTTGATCTAACTTGAGTAATGCTGTTTTAATTGTGGTTTTCTTACTTTACTACTTTTAATTTTTTGTTTTTGGGACATGCTTGTGATGATACCGATGAAAATAAGTTGCGTTCTCTCAACTCTATGATTTCTTGGTTTGTGTCTCCATGTTTATTGATTTTTGGTAAATGATCTAAACGATGTTTTTCATGGCTACGATTTCCAGAAGCAAAGCTTGGTGAATTCTTAAGAGCTTGCATTGGGACATACGTTTTGTATTGGGCGTTTATGTTTCTTATGGCTAAGTGCAAAATGGTAAATGAGATTTGTATTGAGAATATATTGTGTGGTTTAGTTACTATTATTTTAATCGTAGTTCCTATAGTAGGAATTTTTTTTTTTGTATCTTATCAGTTTGGTTGAGCCAATCTATTATTTAATGCAACCAAAATTTGAATTTTTAGAATTATTAATATGTAAGCCTAAAGGTAAAGAGCTAGTATTTTATTCATTGAACTTTTGAATTATAGTTTAAATCTTGTGTGTGCCTATGAGATGTGTGAATTTTTTTTAATGTGGTTTTAGTACGACTACTTAATTCTAGGGTAAAACTTTTTTTTTATCAGCAGGTTACCTGATTTTTTTTTCACATTGGTGAACTTTTTTCTTTATTTGATTTCTTCAAAATATTTTATTATTAGCTTGCTTGAGTTCTTAATTGTCTTTTTTTTATAAAACGAGAATTTTAATTCTGGTGAAAAAATTCAATTTGTCATTAATTCTTTATCAGTAAAATTTTATGTCGATTTCTTTGAATTTACTTTTTGTTATTATTCTTGGTGTTCAAATTATCTTATGCTCTAGTCTCATCTAAAGAAGGTGAACATTTGTGTAATTACGAATTAGTGTTTTTTTAACTGTGAATCAAAAATTCTTCATGTGATCTATATTTATTGCATTATTTTAGCTCAATTAAGAAACCAAGGCCATAAACCATCATGCATTGTTACTTGTAGTATAATTCTACATGATTTTATGAGGCTTTTCTATTTGTTTGAATTGAGATATTTGAGGCTTCTCTTTTATTTTGTAATTGAGTGTACTTGAATTCTGGGATGAGTGTTTTATTGGACCCTTTTTGTTCGTTAACCTTTTGGCTTTTCTATATGTTTGGATCCTTGCTCTCTTATGTGGAAGTAGCTTATTTTTTCTTATGACCAATTAAATCATGTGTTTTCTCATTATATTTGATTATATTTATTATTTAAGCATTCATCATATCTCTTGGTAGGTTCTTGGTCATAAAAATTAGTTTATTTCCAAACAATTGCTTAACTATTACAACATAATTTTGGGAAATAAATGATAATTCTTTGATATAAATTAAATGGACATGCGTGTTCTATTAAGATGGAGTATTAGTGTATGGAATGTTGGTTGTAAATGCAATTAGAGAAGCTATATATGATGTAACCATCTCTAATCTTGCTCCCAAGCTTACTGATACGCCTCAGGATCAAAATCAATAGCAAACGACGGCGAAACAAAAATAGATAGGTAAAAAAACCAAATGAGGGCTGCTCTTACTAAAAATAAAAAAAAAAGAATAAGCAAGATACAAGGATGATCTACTATTCGAGAGGTAGATCGGTACTACCATAACGCTAGACGTCGCTAGAAACTCCACACAAAGATTAAAAAAATATAGCAACCCAATAACATGCATAAAGAAAACAAACCCTAGATAGAATTCACCCACAACATTTGAAAACATTCATTCTCCACTTTTCCTCTTAACTTCAGAAAACAAACCCTAGATAGAATTCACCCACAACATTTGAAAACATTCATTCTCCACTTTTCCTCTTAACTTCCTTAATTTTTCCTCATTGAATATGTGATTATGACCCTAGTTGACCCCACCTGCTCTTTTCCTTCTTTAGCGGCAAGCCCTGGTCGTTATGCCCCTTCATGCGATAAAGGCTGGACTGCCTGTGGGCCGGCTGGGTTGCTTTCGGCCGGTCCAGATTGGACCGACTCACGTCTGGCCGTAACGCTAATCCTCTCCCAACAATTACCTTGTCCTCAAGGTGCAGGGATGAAAACTTCTTACGGATCACCTCGTAAGGCTGCCAGGTTGCTTCATATCTCGTAAGGCTGCCAGGTTGCCAGGTTGCTTCATAATCGGGCAACCCTTTCCACCTAACCAATACCTTCTTTGCTCTCCTACTCCACGATGGACTCATTCGTTCTCTAATTGTTCCAGAACCACCTCCAAGTCTTTCGTTAGCGTAAGTGGTAGTTTAGGCAAGGGTGTATGATCTCCAATCATATGTCTTAGCTTATGACACATGGAAGCTCGAGTGTCGTGCGGATGACGGTGGTAACCTCAAACGCTAAGCCACTACCCTGATGCGTGTCATGACCTCATATAGTCCATAGTATCGTGGTGAAAGTTTCTCGCTCTTCTTTCTGACCAACATCTTTTGTTGATAGGGCCTCTTCTTCAAGTAGCCTATGTCTTTTAGTTTGAACTGTACATTTCTTCTGTGTTCATCTGCTTTCATCTTCATGATTTGTTGAGCTCTCAGTAAATGCCCTATGAGCTCTGCTAGTATTCTGCCCCTCCTTCAAGTATTGATCGATGTTGGATACTGGTGTAGCGCTATGCCCATAATGTATCAAGTGAGCTGAATCCCACCCATACAATATCTTTAAAGGGGTGGTTTGTGCTGCGTTGTGATATGAAGTATTATACCAATATTCAACCCACGTAATCCACTTGGCCCATAGTTTTGGCGTATCAGATACAAAAATGCAAGTATTTCTCCACACTACTGTTGACCATCTTTGTCAGCCCATTGGTTTGGGAATGATATGCAATGTTTCTTTTAAGGATTGACCCTTGCAACCTGAATAGTTCCATCCACTAGTAGCTGAGGAACACATTGTACTATCCAACATTATCGATTTTGACACTCCGTGCAAATGGACCACCCCCCAGATAAGTACTGTCGTGACTGAGACCACAGTGTAGGATGCCATAAGGGATCGAAATGGGCATACTTACGCAGGCGATCTACGACCACCATGATCATCGTGAAGCCTTATGAACGTGGCAACTCCTTGAAAAATTCTTCGTCACTTCTCAAACCTTCATCGATAAAGCTAATGGTTATAGTAAGCCTTCTGGTGTTGTGGTCAAGTAATTGTGCTGCTGACACGCATCACATTTTGCTACTATGTTCGCCACGTCTATGCGCATCCTCATGCAATAAAGTTCTGCCACCAACCGATTGTAGGTCTTTTGTACCACTGAGTGTCCCTCGATCACACAACCTTGAAACTCTTGTAATAATATGAGAATATACTTCAACATTCTGGGTAGCACGAATCACCCCTGGTGGAGCAGTTGCTGCCCCCTCAATACATATCTTGGATAATTGTTCGGATCCAGTAGCAACTTAAATCTTATGTTCCTTAACTCCCCATCCCTTTCGCTCTTCTGTCTCCAGGCTTTCTAATATAGGACCGATGATATTGACCGTCAATTAGGGTTCCTCCACTTTTCTCGACAGTGCGCCAATTGCTTTGTTCTCCAATCCTGGTCGGTACTGAATCTCAAAATCATACCTCAGTAGCTTGGATAGCTTTCTCTGATGCTCTTCAGTCACCATTCACTGCTCCTAACGATACTTTAAGTTCCTCCAATCTGTCCTGACAAAAAAATGTCTTCCCAATAGGTAGGCCGTCACTTCTGAATGACCAAGACAATTGTCATTAATTCTCGTTCATATATTGAGTCTAAACTCGCTCTGGCCGTAAGAACCTGACAGAAGTAAGCAATCGACAACTGATCCTAATTCGTATCCTGATACATTCATCTCCATCACAAATGGTTTATTAAAATCTGGAAGTGCTAATACTAGTACGCTATTCCTGTCCCTTTTTAGATGTTCAAATGCTTGTGTTACTGCTTCACTCCATTTGAAATTATCTTTTTTCTACGGCTTCATCAACTGCCAGACTATCGTGTCATGTCCTCTTACGAACTTCCGATAGTAGCCTGTGAGTCCCAAGAATCCTCTCAACTCCAATTTTTTTTGGTAAGGGCCAATCAACCATAGCCTCCATCTTGGACTAATCCACTGCTACTCCAATTTTGGTCATCACATTTTCTAGGTACTCCACCTGCAACTGCGTAAAGGAACATTTCTTCAAGTTGCCAATGTAACAGGTGCTCTTTCAACATCTCAAAGATGGCCCTTAGGTGTCTCACATGCTGTCTCTGTACGATTGCAAATCAGAATATCATAAAAAAAATCTGGATAAATTTCTGGAGGTAAGGCTGAAAAATCCTATTCATGAGGGACTGAAATGTTGCCAGGGCGTTGGTGAGACCAAACGACATCACTAAAGGAGTCATAATGCCCTTCATGTACTCTGAACGTTCACATCCGCTGAATTTATCCTAATATGGTGGTATCTCGACTTAAGATTTATGAGAAAATGACTGCTCCATAAAGATCATTTAGTAACTCGTCAATACAGAAATAGGAAACTTGTCCAACCTCTTCTCCTTGTTCAAAACCCGATAGTCCACACAAAACCTCCAACTATCATCTTTTTTCTTCACCAACAGGACGGGACTGGATTAATGACTCACACTAGGCCTGATAATCCCGACTTTGAGCATATCTCGGATCAACTTCTCTATCTTATACTTCTGAATCTAAAGGTACCTGTATGGTTTGACGCTGACAGGTATAACACCATTTTTCAAGGAAATAGTGTGCTCATGTTCCTTTGGAGGAGGTAACCCGCTTGACTATTGGAAGACATCTGTAAACTGCTGTGGGAGCTGCTGAATCTTTTTAACTTTGTTATCTCTGAATCTTGAATCTCCTCAATGCTCAACAACTCCACGAAGTAACTCAGTTCTGCTCTCCGTATCAACTTGACCATTATTTTGCGGGACACCATGGTTTTGCATAAACCAACATTTCCCCTCCGCATCACTTTCCTACCCTCCACTTGGAACTCCATCGTCAAGGACTTCCAATCCACAATCTCTTCCCCATTGTTCGTAGCCACTTCATTCCCAACATCACATATGTGCTACCTAAAGCTAAAGGAAGGAAATCTTCCATCACCTGTGGGTCATGTAATGTCAAAACCAACCCCTTGTAGATTCCCCAATTTTTCTCCACTATCCCCATCCCCATCATGACGTCGAATCGAAGCTCCCTGTAAGCTCCCTGTAGTCACCAGTTTCAACCCTAGCTTCTCCACAACCTGATTTGAGATAAAGTTGTGTGACCCCGCTATTCACCAACACCACAATCGATTTTTCTCTGATCCATCCCTCACCTTCATGGTGTGATTTGGGGCAAATCTCACCATTGAATCGTGGGACACCTCTGCCACATCCAGATGTAGATGTTCCTCCTCTACTTCCTCTTCTGATTCCTCACTCTTTATATCCTTCTCTTGAATTAAAAGAACTTGAAGGGCACACTCCTTGTAATGGTGTCCTGGGGTGTATTTCTCGTCACAACTGTAAAACAATTCTTTGACTCTTTTGTCCTGCACTTCTGCATCTATGAAGCGCTTGAAATTACCCCCTAGCCGGGGTCCTGTACTCTTCTTCTTTGGAGTCTCTTTCTAAAATGATACCGTCTGGGTTCTCGGTGTCGTGGCTATCACGGTGCTCTTGTAGAATCCTCTGGTGTTGTCGATCCTGCCAGTCCTCTTCAACTGTATCTCATCCTTTATCATCTGAGCGAGCTTCATCATTTTTATCAATCTACACGATCTCAAGGGGCAGATGGCTTCTCTTATGGCGGGCTTTATGTCTTTTAAGAAGTTCCCTTCTAGTCCTGCTGTAGAAATCCTCCTCAACCTCCCTGATAAGTGCTTGAACCTCTCTCGGTTTTTCAAAGCCGCCCCCTCCCGAGTCAGAGCATAGAATTACTTGTTTAGGTCTCCTTCCCGAATGTCTCGGAAATGCTCTAACAAGCAATCTTTAAACTCCTACCACGAGTGCATCAAATACCTTGCCTCCATCCACTAAAACCGCGCTAAAGCCTTCCCTCCACGCATAATGCCGCTGCCATGAGCTTCTCTTTCCCAGTCAGCCCGTTGATTGCAAAATATTGCTCCACCCGATACACCCATCCTTGTGCATCATTGCCTTTGAAGATTGGCTTCTTTAGTTTTTTGAACCTTGCATCTCCACCCCAACATTCTCTTCCTCCGACATTTACCCCCATCTTTCTAGGGTGGAACTCCCTCAATCAATCATAGGCATATCCCACTCCCGATTCCCTCCATCCTCCATCGTGATCTTTCGTGCCCCTTCCACCATCCCTTCTTTGATTTTCGGTCCATCCCCCTCCAGCGGTAGTCTTCATTCCCCCTCTTCTCGGAGTCCTAGGGGGCGCTCTTGTATGTAGTTGATGTCTTATTTGTCATCTCATCGCTCGATCCCCTTCCTTTTTGACCTGACCAAAGATTCCTTGATTAACCCTTGGTTAGGGTTTGTAATTGGAGCGGTCAACGCTGCCGTGGATTGCATCTCCATGAGCTTTTTCATCATCTCTCGCATTTCTCCTATGCCTTCAAATTCATCATTCATTCGACTTTCAATAACAGAAAGTCTGTCCTCCATGCTATCGAACCTTTCTTCCATTCACGATCAGATTTGCTTTACCTCCTTCTAGCACATCAAAAGCGATACAATGAAGTAATGACAAAGATTAATGGAAAAAAATTATTTAGGAAAATTACATCAATTTTGTAGAATTTATTTTATTTCAAGTCTAAAACAGTAATTATGGAATTGATTTTTATTTTGACAAATAATGAATATGATTTTTAATGATCTTAAAAATGTACTTTATTAAGTATGATAGTAATTGATTTTGTGCTAAGGAGATGTATGCACCAAAAGTATGTCATTAAAGATATGTTTGATGAGAATGGATTAATAGTAGTAGTTATAGAATTATAGAGTGACTAAAAAGTTTTAAGTTATAGCAGTAGTAAATTGATGATCAAATTTGAGATTAAAATCTCAAAATAGTTCCTCTGATTATTTATGTGGCAAGTTTGTATTAATTTAGAGTATCACATTTCCTTAATTTAGTTTCTCAACTTTGTTGATCCAAAATTGTCCTTTGAATAAAATTGTGGTATAAAATTGATACCATACAAAATTGATGTTAATTTAGTTCCAAAGGATAATTTTTTTAACAATCGTGTGTAATTGAGGGACTAAATTAGAGAAATGTGTACTCTGGCTTTAAAGTCATACAAGTAGTTAGGGGATTATACAAGTAGTTAGGGGATTATAGTGGAGTTTAACTCCTTAGTTTTATGTCCATATCTCTTATGTTGGTTTAAAGGTGCTTAGAATGAAATTGAAAGTGAGGTATCTTTGTGTATTCTTTTGTAGATGACAAAGTTTAAACGGCAAGGCTACAGTTGTAATTAATGAGAAGTTAGAATAATGAAGAAAATGTTAGATGGTAAAAGGCTTAGAATAAGTGGAATTACATGTGTTATTAATTATCAATTATCATTTTTAAAAGATAAAGTGGCGCCGAGATGTGATAGATTTAAAAATTTGGATATATTTTACGAATGTATATAGATATAGATGGGATATGAATTAGTTAAACATATGTGATTAATGAAGAAGTGGCTCAAGAATTTTATATGATGAGAGGATATTATGGAAACTTAATGATAAATTTTATAAAATATAATTAGGTTTGTTATGCTATATGGTTCCAAGTGTTCCATATAAATGAGGTTATAATTTATAAAATTAATATTTGGTGTTCAAATGGAGAAAGTGACTTAGAAATTTTATAGATACATGATATTATGAAGATGTAAAAGATAAATTTTATAAAATATAATTAGGCTTATCACGTGTTATATTAATTCGGGTGTTGGTAAAAAAAATTGTTGGTAGTTAAGTTGAATGTTGCAGGAATTAAAATGTTAAGTGACGTGTTGTAAAATTAGGAATGATGAATTGAAAAATGATTTTACTAGCGTAACATCTATAAGTATAAGTTATTTTACAATAAACTTAGTGAATTCGGACATGCACAACAAAAGATTCAAATGTATCATTTAAACAAGTGGATACAAATAATGTTTGAAGGATTGACAAAAGGAAAAGGGATAGATCTAATTGCAGTTTCCTTTTCATTGTTTGAATTCTATAAAAAATGGGCATTGAGGTGCTCGATTATGTGAAATAACTCTTTTGTAGCTGTGGGTCACCTGTTCTCGGTCTCCAGAAGTTACAATTTACTGTTCGTTTGAGAGAATGGTGCAATTACGACACTGGCTCCCGCCTTTTATGGCTCGAGCCGCGTTGTGCCCCTCACCCCCTCTTTCTGCTTTTTAGGTGTGATTAAAAACTCTCGTTGCCCCTCCTTCGTCCCTCACTCTCTTTCCATATTCTACCCTAACAGTGGTTTCTCTGCCCTCACCTTCGATATTTCGATAGATCCCGCATGAGGTATATTTGATCTTCGTTCTTCTTTATCCTCTATCTTCTTCAATCTCCCGTGAGATACTTTCGAACTAATGCCTTATCTATGAGTTATTTTTTGTCATTTTTGGGGGTTTTCGATGACATCTGCATCCGGATCGTGACTTATTTAGATGGACAAATCAGTTTTATGATTCTACATCAGATAGGAGATTATCTTTGGAGAAGAAGTTATTTTGTAGGATTGATCGTTTAAATTTCAAAATTAATATTTTGATAATATTAATTGTTGTTTTTATATTTTCATTGTTGATTTTGATTGTTGTATTACTCACTGTTAAGTGAGATTTCATTTTTAAATGTAATATTTGAACTTGTGTTTTTGAGGATTATGAATGAAAGTCTTGTTTTAGGCTGAAATGATTATCTTACAAATATCACAACAATACATGAGCAATATCTTCTTTTCATAAGCAACTGCAACACAACTACTACACAACTGAATTAAACAGGGACAGCTTCCGAACAACTTTTTCCTCGCACAACTTCTTCAAACAACTAGAGCTTCCCCAAACAGGCCCTTAGTTGTGTTAAAGTATATTTGCGGTCTCGATCTTCAATTTTTTGCTTTGTGGCTTGAGCATTGTTGGCTCATCTTGGATGACTTCCATGAGTTTCTAATTGGCAACGTTCTGTTTGTTCATGCTGTAATGTGCATGTTTGGGTTGATCTTCTTTGAGTGTGTATTACTTGTCAAATTTCTAGTTAGGCCCTTCTTTTGTTTCTTGGTTCTATGTTTTAGAGGTGGGTTTCAGCAGCAAGGTGTTTGACATTTTTCCTATGAGTAGCTTCTTTTGCTGTTGATGTGATCTAGTATCACATGATTTGGGAGGTGATAATCCTCTTTCAAGTGATCCCCTTTGACCAACAATCTAACTGATTTTGCTTCTCTATTACCTGAATTTTTACTGGATGTTCTTAGAGGGAAAACATCTAGATTTATTTGCTCAATAGATTAGTCACCATCCACTTCTTATGGTAAACTTGCTATAATTTTGTTGAATGTTCAAAATCTTTTGAATCCTATTTAATAAGTCCTCTTTTGGGAGCTCAACTATGGAGATGATTAAATCTTTTTTTTTTAGCGGTCGTGTGCTCTCCAAATCTTATTTCCTTGGTTATTTTGATTTAAAACTTGAGTTGTTTAGAGATAAAGCTTTTTTAATATATTTTCTTGAAGAATTTATTATTTTGAGGGTTCAGCTCTAGGACTTCTTAGGTGGTCTTCCATTTATGTGACTCGCACTTAATTTCATAATGCATTAGCTGTGCAATTGTTAGATTTGCCACCTTTAGAAGCATCTTCATATATTTGTTTAGTCACATTAATTCTATGCATGAGGTTAGGGATTCTTTTTGTTCTTTTGGTGTGTCCACTCATCGATCTTTTGTATTTTCTTGTTTTACCCAACGGTACTCCTTGTTTACAGGAGTTCTCATCTCTTATCTTGACTTGCATGAAATCATTGGGAGATGACCCCTTATCTAGTGTTGCTGTTTGACGCACTAGATATCGGTTTGATTCTTCCCTTTCTGATGATATATTTAGTGTTTTGAAGAATTGGTGAAACATTAGTAGCATGTAGTGACTAGCCTTGTTTTTAAGGTGACCTATATTGGTTTAAGAAATTGGAGGGATTACGCAATTTGATAATAGTCGTGATGATGAGTGGTCTGAGGATCAACTTGACAAGTATTGGATAGTTTTTTTGGTGTGTGTTTGGATGGTGGCTTCATATCTATTAATTTAGGAAGTTTGAAATTCAGTGAGTTACATAATTATTTGGATGAGTAGATAATTCGAGTTGAGATTGAGAAGGAGGTTGCGGCCGAGTGAATAACGATAATAAAGTGAGAGAAGAAGACAAGAACTATGAACTATAATTTGAGAAGCCTCTTTCTATCAACCAAGATCGGTGATGGGAATGAAGGATTTTATATGATTGTCAAATAACCCTTTATATTGTTGAATCCATATTTATCATGTTGATATGTTGACCTCACTTTTGGCGGAGGTATAGTTTTTCTCCTCTTTAATAGCCTAGGGTCTAGCCGTAGGATTTCCCTGTCAACTACTAGAAAACTAGCAAAGAAGCCATCCCCGTTAGAAATTCTGAGCTTTTCTTCGTTCAACTTGACTCTCCGAATGGTATTTACTTAGTAGGTAAGGCTACTGTGGAGGAACTCAAGGAGAGTCCCTATAGGACTGTTGGCCTGAGGATTGACTGTACGCGTTAATCTGCCACCATCGCGCTCTTCGTCGTCTTATTTGATTAAGCTCGAGCCGAATTTTTGACGTGATTCAGATCGCGACTTGTTTTTGTCTCAATCGTCGACGGGGTTGCCTAAACGACTCCGGATGACAAAACAGACTGCGCCGACGCGTCCAAAACGTCGATTTTGCCCAAAGGGGACGTTTGTTTCACCGCGACGACATGTCTGGGGAAAAATACACATTTAAGCGTTAATTATAATAAAAAAGAAATATTTTATTATTATTATTATAATTAATACCTTATATTAAATCCTAACCTAATTTCATTATCTACCCCTCCCCTCTGCTGAGTCTCAACCCCGTGGACCTCTGCCCTAGCTTCGGCTCACTCGGTTCCACCTGGCCCGCTCCTTCGTGTCGTTGGAGTCTCGTTCCCGCGCTCGCCTCGCGCACGCGTGACGATCCCCGATCCCGCGACCCATCCTTTATCGTATCTCATCCTCTGCGAGGATCTCATCCTCTGTCTCTCGCACGCCCGTATGGGGGCGTCTGCTCCTCTCAATCCTTCGAATCTTATACAATCTCCTAATCATTCGTTCTCCTGTTCTCTGGTCTATATGAGATTTTCGTTGGTGCGTTTCAAGGGAAAGGAAAACTCTATCATTTTCTTTTCTCATCCTTCTTCTCTAGCTTTTTTAAGCTTGGAGTGGTTTTACCCTTGCTGTTGAGGGAAGATTGAAAGTGGTGAAGTGCTCTTGAAATTGTTTTTTTTTTTGGCTTTTACTTCAAGGAGGTACCTCCTACACCCCCCTCCTCGAAATGAAAATATTTCGGTTTTCTCTCTGTCGAATCCTCGAGCTTGGTGTTGTGGCTGATATGACATGCTAGCCTAGTGTTGCACCTATATTTTGAAATATTTGTCACCTCAACATGTGAAAGATAGAAATATAAGCATGTTTTAGGAGTTAGATTTGATTACTTGCTTAAAATGGTGAAAGTATAGCATTTTTTTGGCTCCTCTCTTTTCTTTTTGTTCAAGCAAATCAGAAATGTTAAAATGTGGCTTTGAGATAATGTTGGCTCCTCTCTCAAGCATGTTGGGATATGTATCATGAAACTCCTCATTTGTTGTAATTTAGCATGAGATGTTGGAGAGTTTATTTGGCCCTTCATATATGTTGGGGGCTCGGTTTTGGCATCGTATAACTTTCTTTTGCTTAAAGTGCATGTTATGAATAAGTTCACTTTGATTTGGGAAAGGTTGTATAGTTTGCTTTAATAGTTTGATTTGACCCCTCGAGGGGGGACATCTTTCATGCTTGGATGTTTGAGGGAAGTTGATTCATTCTTAGAACAATTGGTGGCCTAAAATACTTTCTATATTACTGTTATAGTTTAAAAACCTATCTTGGCTCCATATACTAATGTTTTAAAGGCATGAGGACTTTTCTTTAGCCTTTGGATGGCCCGGTTTTGCCTTGTAATGGCTCGATTTTATTCTGTTTTGATGAATCAGCTTGGGGATTTGAATGCTTGCAGAGCTATGTATTATTTTGATGTTGGGCTTAGTTTTGGCCCCTGCTGGGCTCGGTTTCACCTTGCTCTAATGATTTGGTTTTGGGTCTCGTTTTGGCTCTCACGGTTGGCTTTGTGCTGGGCTGCAATTTTAGCCTTGTGAGAGGTTCTGCTTCGCCTTATGATGGTCTGTCTCTATTTTGTTTTGAGGGCTTAATTTGGAAAATTATGGGGCTGCAACTTGAGACTTACCTGGACCCCATTTTAGTGTGATATGTGACTCGGTTTGGGGCTCGATATTTGTTCTCTATTTCTTTTGTCTTTGCTCGCAATGTATGTTGGAGGGGATATTTGTTTCGGGGCTTGTTTTGGGGATTTAGTTTCAATGCTTAGTTGCTCCCTACCCATGAATAGCCTTGGTTTACCTTGCTGTGGAGGCTGCAGTCTCTAGTCTTGGGAGTTTTTTTGGTGGTTTGTGTTGGGCTATGACCCCTGTCCTAGTACCTGACTTGTGCTTTGTGCTGTCATTATTCGAAAGGCTTGTTGGAGAGGCTGTTTCGCGTTTTCCTTGCTCTTGTTGAGGGCCTGTCTTGTGCCCTCTTTCTGCTCTTACCCGAGAGCTTGTTGGGGGCCTGTCTTGTGCCCTATTTCTGCTCTTACCCGAGCCTGTTTTGTGTCCTCATTCTGCTCTTACCCGAGAGCTTGTTGGGGGTCTGTTTTGTGTCTTTTTCTGCTCTTACATGAAGGCTTGTAGTGGAGTTGGTCCATGCTTGTTCTTAGTTCCGCCCATGAACTTGTTGGTAGGTCATCTGGGGTTGTTTGGCTCTTCCTGTTGAACTTAGGGTGACTTGAATGTTGTTGATGAATCAAGTTTGCCATCCAAAAATATATGTATTTGCACTATCTATAGAGTGAGGTGATCAAAATAAATTGAGCATATTTCTTATGAAAATTTGAGCCAGTTTGGATGATTTATGAAGGCTTGTCCATTCACTCTCTTATGTATATCAAAGGCAACACTTTGGCAATACCTGGGGTGGTTTTCCTTTTGCTACCTTGGTCACAAGACTTGCTCGGTGGACACTATCCTTGGGGTTTTTGGTTATGCCCTCTAACCGTGAGATTAGTACATATAGGTTTGTTTCTTCTTTGTCCCCCATCCGTGGGACTGTTGTGTTGGGTTCCACCTTCCCATCTGCAGCCGTGAGCTTCCTATAGGGATTTTGGATTAGTTTGTTTTGGCCTTTACCCGTGAGCTAGTTTGGAGCTCGGTTGTGCTTTTGCTGGCTTTACCCGTGACCCCCTACTCTCTTTTCTGGGCCCTGTTTACTGCCTTAGCCGTGAGCCTCTTGATCCTTTGGGTTGCCTTGACCGAGAGCCTTAGTTGCTGTCCTCCTTTCGATTGATCTTGGGACCTACCTTTTTAGGGCTTTTCATAACAAGTTTTGAGAGCTGATTCATTCTTCGTTCTTTTCGATGTTTTAGGTGGATCAGTCCCTCCTCTCTCTCACCCTATTTTTGTTCTTTTTTTTTTTGCTTCTTGGTTCAGTTTATGATGATTATGTCTGTTACATAAGTGTCCACGTATAACCTTTTGTTATACGTGAAACCATCAAGCAAGGTCGCAAGTAGGCCGGTTTTGTTTTGGGGCTTAGGGTGGTGATGACAAAGGCACACCAGAGATAGAGCAGAATGATATGTCATCCTACGACATCGGGATTCGATTCAGAAACCTATCAGGATCCGATTCAGGAACCCGGTGAGTTGTAGGATGACAGTATCATTCACCGACATAAGACTAGCGGGAGTTGATCCAAACCTTCTTAGGTTGTTGGTGGCCCTACGCCCGACAGCGCGATCGACTCGGGGACAACTACTTTTCAAAATTGATAAAAACAAATTTGATAAGAATAGATATACCTTTTTCTAAAACAAAAATACATTTTTCACTACCAACAAAATTGATACACTTTTGTATGCTTGAAACTTATGTGCATGCTAAAAATATAAATTTTAAATTTATTTTAAACATTGGTTGTCCACCTGTTGATCACCTGTTTGGGCTATGGAGTACCCTCCTGAGTTAGGTTCGATAGGACACCCTTCTAGTTGAGTGGTGAGTGACGGACTTTATACATCCGGGTGACCGAATAACCTTCGACGACCCTCGAGGAGTAATATCTAGGCCCCGACACGAGTGATTGCGGACCCCTCTTTTCAGACTTTTTCATATGTTTTCTTGAGATTTTTGGACAAAACACTCGTGGTCTCTTTTCGGGATTTTCCCGTGTTTTCTACGATTTTCATCGATTTGTCGATTCGTCGATTTCCTTGCATTTTTCTTGTCGCGAGTCTTTTGACGATTTTTTTCGAGATTTCTTGGTGATGCTTCTTTACTTCATTTCTATAAAACATTTCAGTCTGCTTCCTCAAATTTTGTTGCTTGTACCTGATTGCATCAATTACACATAAGGAACTGTGGATCTCCCAGGTATACAGGTTTGCTTTGTGTTTACAGCATGTTACTTTTTAGCAAATCACCTACCTGCTGTACTTCTTACTTTTCCTTTACACCGCATGTACTGTTCTCTTTACTGCATACTCTACTGTTTATCCTGTGCTACATACTCTACTGTTATGCTATACACTGTACAACTTCAACATGTTCCCTATAAAATATCTGAAGAATTATAACCATAGGGCCGCTGGATTTGACACATAACCTGACACCCTAAAAAACTTAAACTCGTCAAGACAAGGAATTTGGAGTTAGCATGGTGGACAACACGACCATCTTCGACAGCAAAATATAACTACACCAGCTGAACCATTCCTTAGAGATTAAAACAACAATCCATAGGATTTCGAGGTCGTTCGCGTGGTGCGACATGAATCCTCAACTTTTCTTTTAGGCATTTGTACAACTCTACTGTGCAATCTAAGCCCTAACTCGTTTTAGGATTCCGAGGTTATCGTCCGTCACGACCTAAATCCTCACATCTTTCAGGTTATTTGTGTGATCGTTTCATACAAGTGTAAGCCTTAAATAAATAAAATTGACAGGATAAAACACTTGAATAATTTCACCTCTAAACTGAAGCCAAACTATATGATAGACTGGGAAGTCACTGAGGTTCTCCTTCAGATCTGTGAGATCTCCTAGTTCTTCTTCCTTTGGATTTTATAATAAATGTTTTAAACTTGAACCATTCATTTTTCACACCTCCTTGTCCGACTTCGTTAAAAAGTCTTATTCTTTTGACATCTTGGAATATAATATTTCCTGATTTTTATTGAGAGTATTCTTAGGTAACTACGATTGTCTGAGATGTAATTAACTATAGTGGTTTGCCCCTATAGGAAGTTTTTCCGAACCTAGCTTAAAATAAATCCTATTTAATTTGTCATATTAAATAAGGGAATTTGTCGGCAAATAAAATGGTTTCGCAGACCAAGTGAACATCATATATTTCTTAGTTTATTTGATCGAGCATCATCCTTAAGTATTGTGTTTATCCCTCGGGATAGATACAAGATTTGAGGTGGAAC